>NC_092371.1:183222721-183847721 GCF_030028105.1 Mobula birostris | reverse complement strand
AGATTCTGACATTGTACCGGATGACTAGAAAATAGCAAATGTTATTCCGCTACTTAAGAAGGGTGGGAGGCAGCAGAAAGGAAACTATAGACCTGTCAGCCTAACATCAGTGGTTGGGAAGTTGTTGGAATCGATTGTTAGGGATGAAATTATGGAGTACCTGGAGGCACATGACAAGATAGGCCAAAGCCAGCATGGCTTCCTGAAAGGAAAATCCTGCCTGACTAACTTACTGCGATTGTTTGAGGAAATTACAAGCAGGGTAGACAAAGGAGATGCAGTAGATGTGGTGTACTTGGATTTTGAGAAGGCCTTTGGCAAGGTGCCACATATGAGGCTGCTTAGTAAGATAAGAGCCCATGGAATTACAGGGAAGTTACTTGCATGGATGGAGCATTGGCTGATCAGCAGAAAACAGAGAGCAGGAATAAAGGGATTCTCTTCTGGCTGGCTGCCAGTTACCAGTGGAGTTCCACAGGGGTCGGTGTTGGGATCGCTGCTTTTTACGATGTATGTCAATGATGTGGACTATGGGATTAATCGATTTGTGGCTGAATTTGCAGATGATACAAAGATAGGTGGAGGAGAGAGACTTAGATAGTTTAGGGGAATTGGCAGAGAAGTGGCAAATGAAATACAATGTTAGAAAGTGTGTGGTCATGCACTTTGGTGGAAGAAATAAATGGGCAGACTATAATTTAGATGGGGAGAGAATTCAAAATGCAGAGATGCAAAGGGATTTGGGAGTCCTTGTGCAGGATTCCCTAAAGGTTAACCTCCAGGTTGAGCTGGTGGTGGAAGATGAATGCAATGTTGGGATTCATTTCTAGAGGTATAGAACATAAGAGCAGGGATGTGATGTTGAGGCTCTATAAGGCACTTGTGAAACCACACTTGGAGTATTGTGTGCGGTTTCGGGCTCCTTATTTTAGAAGGGATATACTGGCATTGGAGAGGGTTCAGAGAAGGTTCATGAGAATGATTCCAAGAATAAAGTGTTACTGTATGAGGAACGTCTCATTTAAACTGTGTAGTTTCATCGACCTGCACTCAGCCCATAGTCCTCAAAACCATCCTTGTACCTGTCCAAACAAATGTTGAAATTGAAATCGCATCCTCCACTTGTGCTGGAAGCTCGTTCCATACTCTCACCACCCTCTGAGTGAAGTTTCCCCATGTTCCCCTTAAACTTCTCGCCTTTCATCTTTAACCCATGACCACTAGTTCTAGTCCCATACAACCTCAGTGGAAGAGCCTTCTTGTATTTACCCTGTTTATACCCTTCATAATTTTGATTCCCTCTATCAAATCTCTCCTCAATCTTCTATGTTCTAGGGAATAATGTTCTATCCTATTCAATCATTCCTGATAACTCAGGTCCTCCAGTCCCAGCAACTTACTTGTAAAATTTCTTTGTACTGTTTCAACCTTATTTACATCATTTCTGTAGGGAGGTGACCAAAACTGCAGACAGTACTCCAAATTAGGCCTCACTAATGTCTTGTACAACTTCAACACAACATGCCAACACTTGTACTTTAATGTGCCAGAAGCTTTCTTTATGACCCTATCTACCTGTTATGTCGCTTCCATGAAATTATGGACCTGTATTCCCAGATCCCTTTGCTCCATGGATTCCTCAGTGCCCGACCGCTCACTGTGTAGGACCTACTGTGATTGATGCTCGCAAAGTGCAACACCTCACACTTGCCTGCATTAAATTCCATCTGCTATTTTTCAGCCCATTTTCCCAGATGATCCAAATCTCACTGCAAGCTTTGACGATCTTCCTCAGTCTACGGTGCCCCCGGTCTTGGTGTCATTTGCAAGCTTGCTGATTGGGTTTACTACATTATTATCCAGATTATTGATATAGATGACAAACAACAACGGACTAACCACTGATCTCTGTAGCACACAACTAGTCATAGGCCCCCAGTCAGAGAGGCAACCACTTACTGCTGCTACTTTCTGGCTTTCCCCACAAAGTCAGTATCAATCCTATGAGCACAGGAGGTGTATCCATTTGGGTTACCCGGAGAAGTTGGTGGTAGCAGAACATTGTGTTTACAAAGGCCATAGGATTGACTTCGATGCACAAAACTACTGTGCCGCGCCAATGGGTTTTTGGACCACCTGGTGAAAGAAGCCATTGAAATAAAACTAGAGGAAAAGAATTTTAACAAAGAGGAAGGTCTCACTCTAAGTAAGAACTGCAATTTGATTGTAAGCAAGGACAGCGGAAACCTGATTGGATGTGGATTAACCAATCAGGAGGGACGAATGACAGGGGTATATATACCACTGGACTAGATGTGTCTAGGCATCATCCCTGATGAAGATGGCTGAGTTTGTCATCGAAATATCGGCTAAATTCGATACCTGTACTAGGCTGGAAGCCCGAGGAGAGTTTATTCATCATATATACTGGGAAAGTACTAGAACCTTTTGCAATGCAGAGTAGGTGTAACAGCTACTCAGAAGGTGCTTTGTGAGTAACATTAAACTGCAAGATCATAACGAGACAGATTGTGAGGTCAAGACACTGCCACAACTGTACTTTCAAACTGCAGGGAATTAAAAACTAGACTTTGTGTTTCAGGGTTTTCCAATTAATTTTAAATAAGCACAACCTATCTAGATTAGCTACTGATTAAAAACACTCAGTGACCATTTTATTAGGTACCTCCTGTACCCAATAAAGTAGCCATTGAGTGTATGTTTGTGGTCTTGTGTTGCTGTAGCCCATCCACTTCAAGATTCAATGTGTTGTGCAGTCACAGATGCTCTTCTTTACATTCCTGTTGTAACGCATGGATATTTGAGTTACTGTCACCTTCCTGTCTGTTTAACCAGTCTGGCCATTCTCCTCTGATCTATTTCATTAGCAAAGCGTTTATGTCCAGAGAACTGCTGTTTACTGGATGTTTTTTGTTTGTCACACCATCCTCTGTAAACTCTAGAGATGGTTGAGCATGAAAATCCCAGGAGATTAGCAGTTTCTGAGATACTTAAACCACTCTACCTGGCATTAACCAGTTTTCTACAGCCAAAGTCACTTAGATCAAATTTCTTCCCCAATCTGATGTTTAATATGAATAACAATTGAAGCTCTTGACCATGTCTGCACCTTTTTATGCATAGAGTTGCTGTCACATGATTCATTGATTAGATATTTGCAGTAATGAGCAGGTGCACAGGTGTACCAAATAAAGTGGCATAATAGAGTGTACATGCTTGAGAAATGTTATTAACAGATGAAAACATTGATCTTTTGCATTAGTGTAAATGCTTTTAGTGTCATTGTTCAGATTTACTGATCCTTGAGGATGGCTTTTCACATTACTGTTAATGACATTTTTATAGCTAATAGTTCCAACTTAAATTTAATTAAGCTGTTTATCACTTAACATTTTGGCTATATAGGTGGTAACCTGCACAAAAACAAAAATTTTAGAAAGAAATACAGGAATGTCATATGGAAGGTTACTCTGTCATAAAAATGATCATGTTCATTTTTACTCTGAAGGTTACTTGTCACATAATGATGTTCCTTGAGCACGGTCCGAAGTTTAAAACTTAAAGCTAGTTGTCTACCTTGACTTTTCATTCAAAAATGGTTCCAGTAATCCTACAGGAAAAACTCAAATCTGTCATAATGAAGATCTGTTTGAAACTAAATTAAAGCATTAGGAAGAAAACTACAAAGAACAATTAAACACAAAAAATCTATTTAAATAGCTTCCATCATGGTACTGAAATATCCCAAAACCAATGAAGTACATTTCATGTATACTCACTATGAGAAAATAGTGTGGTCTTAACAATGAAATGAATAACTACATAATCTTCTTTATTGATGCCATTCAGTTGGTAAATGAATGTCAGCACACTGCAACAACCTTGCTGCTCTTCAAATAATGCCACAAGATTCTTTCTGTACACTTGAGTAGGTTGATGAGCCTTGGTTTAATAACACGTGAAAGTTGTTGCAGCACTCAATCTGTTCAAATATGCCAGGTTAGGTTTTGTGTTCAATTCGGAGAGCAGGATTTGAACCCCTATTCTTTGCGTGAGCATTTTCTTCACTTTAAGTATTCATTTAATTTTTTTTGGGGGGGATATATCTTGCGAGTTTATTTTCCTTCCAACTTAATGAAAAACAACTAACTAGTTCCTTTTGTTTATTGATTATCTCACTGCTAAATAAAAGATCATGGGGGGCATTGGTGGTTGTGCTTGTGAGAGATGCTGAGAATATTGGGTCTTTCTACCTTCGTCTTCATCAGGTAATAGTGCCCTATTAAGAGCAGCAAGAGCATCAGACTCCTCAATACCCAGAGCCTGGACTGACACCAACCTACTGCCCTCTACTGTGCCTGTTGTCTTGTTTATTATTTATTGTAATGCCTGCACTTGTGCACTTTATGCTATCCTGGGTAGGTCTGTAGTCTAGTGTAGTTTTTGTGTTGTTTTACGTAGTTCAGTGTAGTTTTTGTATTGTTTCATATAGCACCATGGTCCTGAAAAATGTCTCATTTTTACTGTGTACTGTACCAGCAGTAATGGTCGAAATGACAATAAAAAGTGACTTGACTTGAAAACAAAATTGCACATTGAATTTGTCTGCAATAAAAGGGCCAATGGTTATTTTGCTGTGGAGAAAGAAATTTAGGAATATGTTTTACAGGACATTAATAAGAAACAAAGGGAAGATTAAAAATGAGACAAAAGTAAAGAAAGTTAAAGGACATTGTATGTGGACATTGAACTCGAGAAGCTTGGATTCTCTCTCATTATACGAGGACCCATAGCATACTGTATTGTGCATGATTATTATATATAAAGGAATTTCTGCTGTTGGGGATAGAGTAATTTATTGGTGTGTGAGAAATGAAATAATTGCATACTTTGAGCTGAAAGTGTAATGTAAACTATATAACTCACAAACTTGTTCCTTAAGGTGGGTATTGGAGGAGCATATACTGATAATAATGATTGCAAAATTAGATGAAATTTCAGGAATTTACAGTGGGAAAGTTTTGTCCAAGTGTGACCATGCATTGCAACAAAATAAGTTATGGACAGGAAGTACAAACTTGTTAACTTTGGAAATACAAAGGGAAGGGAGCGCAGTAATTGCAGATGCATTTATTCCAGAGTAATTGCTCCTAATGGAAGTGGTTATGACAGATAATATCCATTAACATCCATTCATTGAATCAAAAATACAAAGAGGCTAAACAATTTGTCCTGAGTCACCTGTAGGAAAATTAATAACGTTGACTGTTTGAGTACACTGTGCAAGAAACTTGGTGGCTTTAATCACGCACCAACACGATTATGCAATAAGTACTACAAAATAATGTAATTGAAGGTAGTATTCCATTAGGTTGTATTTTTAAGCTATGTAGGCACCTACCAGGAGATATCTACCAGGTGCTAAAAGTATTTAGTGATTATTTTATTGATTTTTCTTCGTAGGAAAGAGCCACTACAGGATAGCATAATAGCTACGTATGAAGAACACGAGGATAGCGTCTATGCAGTGGAATGGTCCTCCGCTGATCCATGGTTGTTTGCATCTTTAAGCTATGATGGAAGACTTGTGATAAACCGGGTACCAAGAGCATTAAAGTATCGTATTTTGTTGTAATTTCGCAGTAAAGTAATTTCAGTTTTTGTTCTTAAACGATATAATTACAATTTTTGTTATATAAACTCTGAAAATAACAACATTGAACTGTAATATATCTGCTGCATTGCTGAGAAGAATAAATAATGGCAAACATAAATTTGATGTATTTGGCATTGGTATTAGTTTATTATCACATGTAACAATACAGTATAAAAGCTTGCCTTGCACACTGTTCATACAGATTAAATCATTAAACAGTGCAGAATGAAGTGTAAAATTTCTGAAAAAGTGCATTGCAGATAAATGATAAAGTGCAAGATCACAACAGATAGATTTACACTAATTTGTTAAGAAACTGAATAACATTCTAATGGTATATACTTCAGTGTCTTTCATAGACCACACTGAAATAGGTTTAGCTTGTATATTTAATCTCCATATGGGGGTTTTACAACTTATTCCCCACTCAGAAGAGGAGTATATTAGCCAGAATATCAGCCCAAACTTAACAATATAACATTCAACACTGACTGGCTCCTTTCCACATTCTCAGTAGCTTACGAAGCATTGTAGCAGAAAGTGATTAATCATCTCCAGTGTAGTAATCACTGGATTACTGCCTGTGCCACGTGCCAGTGAGGGTAAGAATAGAGTGATTTGTCAGATGAATTCAAGCAGGGGGGCAGGGTTTCAGAATTCTGGATCATTGTAATCTCTTCAGGCGAAGGTAAGACCAGTACGAAAAGAACAGGTTAGACCTGACCTCGAGGGGTACAATCCATAGAAGAATGAGGGGAGATTTGATAGAGGTATATAAAATTATGATGGGTATAGATAGAGTGAATGCAAGCAGGCTTTTTCCACTGAGGCAAGGGGAGAAAAAAAACAGAGGAAATGGGTTAAAGGTGAAGGGGGAAAAGTTTAAAGGGAACATTGGGGGGGGGGGCTTCTTCACACAGAGAGTGGTGGGAGTATGGAATGAGCTGCCAGACGAGGTGGTAAATGCGGGTTCTTTTTTAACATTTAAGAATAAATTGGACAGATACATGGATGGGAGGTGTATGGAGGGATATGGTCCGTGTGCAGGTCAGTGGGACTAGGCAGAAAATGGTTCAGCACAGCCAAGAAGGGCCAAAAGGCCTGTCGCTGTGCTGTAGTTTTTCTATGGTTTCTAACTATCCTTGAGGTAGGTTTGCTAGAACTGTTGGGGAGTGCTTAAACTTGCTGGAGTCTGCAGACCCAGGTCAGTTTGAATTGACAGCAACATTTCCTCCATGATATTCATCAGCACTGGTGCACCACAAGGCTGTGTGCGTAGTCCCCTGCTCAACTCACTTTACACTTACGACTGTGTGTCTAAGCACAACTTCAATGCCATATTCAAGTTTGCTGACAACACCATAGTGATAGGCCAAATCAAAGATGGTGATGAATCAGCATTTAGGAGGGTGATTGAAAATCTGGCTGAGGGGCCAGAACACCAACCTGTCACTCAATGTCAGCAAGACCAAAGAGCTGATTATTGACCAGGAAAAGGAAACCAGAGGTCCATGAACTAGTCCTTTTCAGGGGATCAGAGGTGGAGAGGGTCAGCAACTTTAAGTTCCTTGGTGTTATTATTTCAGAGGACCTGTCCTGGGCCCAGCACATAAGTGCAATGACGAAGAAAGCATGTCAGATTTTGCAAAGATTCGATATGACGTATAAAACGTTGACAACATTTTATAGATATGAAGTGGAGAGTATATCGACTGGCTACATCTCTGCCTGGTATGGAAACATCAATGCCCTTGAATGAAAAATCCTACAAAAGGTAGTGGATATGGCTCAGTCTATCACAGGTAAAACCCTTCTCACCGTTGAGCACATTAACTTGAAACATTGACACCGGAAAGCAGCATTCATCATCAGGGACCCCCACCACTCTGGTCATGCTCTTCTCACTGCTGCCTTTAGGAAGAAGGTACAGGAGCCTCAGGACTCACACCACCAGGTTCAGAAACAGTTAATACCTGTCAATCGTCAGGCTCTTGAACCAAAGGGGATAACTTCACTCAACTTCACTTGTGTCATCATTGAAATAATCCCCCAACCTGTCGACTCAATTTCAGGAACTCTTCATGTTCTCGATATTTATTATTATTGTTATTTATCGCTTTTTGTATTTGCACAGTGTATTTTTTTTACACATCGGTTGAACACCCAAGTTGATGTGGTCTTTCATTGAACTCTATGACAGTTATTTTGCTGTTATAGGTTTATTGAGTATGCCTACAAGAAAATGAATCTCAAGATTGTATATGGTGACATATATGTACTTTGATAATAAATTTACTTTGAACATTGAGCTAATTTAGCAGGGGAATGGGAACTGGAATGATAGCGCTGAGGATGGGTAGTTTGTTGTGTAAGTAATGCAATAGGTAGTGTGACTTTGAGGAAGGGCAGGCAGATGATAGGGCAAATTTGCAGTTAGTGGGATAAATTGAAGTGTTACATTTTATTAATTTGTTTGTTTATTTATTGAGATACAACACAGAATAGGCACTTCCAGCCCTTTGACCCCAGCCTAATCACTGGACAATATGCAGTTACCAATTAACCTCCTAATTGGTACGTACTTAAACTGTGGGAGGAAACTAGCGAAATCCCGCACATCCCGCAGGGAGGACGTACAGAATCTTTACAGGTGATGTTGGAATTCCACTCTGAACTTCCACGACCTGAGCTGTAAAATTGAAAAGGGTGATGAATACAAGACTGAAGGCATTATATTTGAATGCATGCAGTACTCAGAATAAAGTGGGTGATCTCATACTGCAGTTAGCGACGGAAGATATAACATGGGCATCATTGAATCAATGCTGAAAGAAGATCAGAGTTGGGAACTTAACATCCAAGGATATACATTGTATCAAAAAGACAGGCAGGTAGCCAGAGTGATTGTGGTGGCCTTGTTGGTAAAACATTAAATCAAATCCTTAGAAGAGGTAACATAGGATTGGAAGATGAAGAATGCTTGTTGGTAGATTTAAAAAACTGCAAGGCTAAAAAAGACCTTGATCAGGTTATATACAGGCCACCAACCAGTAGCCAGGCTATGTGATACAAATTACAACGTGGGACAGAAAAGGTATATAAAAAGAGCAATGTTACAATAGTCATAGAGGATTTTAATATGCATGTAAATTGGAAAAATCAGGTTGGTGCTAATTCCAAGAGAGGGAATTTGTAGAATGCCTATGAGATGGCTTTTTAGAACAGCTTATGATTGAGCCCACAATGGGAAAGGCATTTCTGGATAGGGTGCTGTGTAATGAAGCTGATTTGATTAGGGAGCTTAAGATAAAAGAACCCTTTGGAGACAGCAAGCACAATATGATAGAGTTCACCCTGCAGTTTGAGAATAAGAAGATAAAGTCAGATCTATCAGCATTAGAGTGGAGTAACGTGAATTACAGGGGCATGAGACAGGAGCTGGCCAAGGTTGATTGGAAGAGAACACCAGCAGGGTTGACAGCAGAACTGCCATGGCTGGGGTTTCTATGGGCTACTCTGAAGTCTCAGGATAGATACATCCCAAAGATGAAGACATATTCTAAAGGGAGAATGCAGCAACCATGGCTGACAAGGGAAGCCAAAGGCAGAATAAAAAGAAAAAGGAAGGGCATATAATAGCAAAAATTAGTGGGAAGTTAGGGACTAGGAAGCTTTCAAAAGGCAACTAAAAAGCCACAAGGAGAGAAAGATGAAATATGAAGGTAAGCTAAAGAATAACAGGAAAGAGGTATTCAAAAAGTTTTTTTTCAGATATTTAGAGTGAAAAAGAGGCAAGAGTGGATATTGGACTACTGGAAAATCACACTGGAGAGGTAGTAGTGGAGACAAAGAAATGGAAGAGGAACTGAATAAGTATTTTGTGACAGTCTTCATTGCAGAAGACACTAGTAGTATGCCAGAAATTCGAGAGCATCGGGGGCAGAAGTGAATGTAGTTGCTATTACTAAGAAGAAGGTCTGAATCTACAGCACATTACGGGCCCTTCGGCCCACAATGTTGTGCTGACCATGTAACCTACTCTAGAAACAGCCTAGAATTTCCCTACTGCATAGCTCTATTTTTCTAAGTTCCATGTACCTATCTAAGAGTCTCTTAAAAGACACAATCGTATATGCCTCCACCACCATCGTCGGCAGTGCATTCCATACCTCATTACTCCCTGTGTGAAAAACTTACCCTGACATCCCCTCTCTGCCTATTTCCAAGCACTTTAAAGCCCCCTCGTATTAGCCATTTCAGCCCTGGAAGAAAGCCTCTGGCTATCCACATGATCAATGCCTCTCATCTTCTTATACAGCTCTATCAGGTCACCTCCGTCACTCCAAGGAGAAAACGCCAAGTCCACTCAACCTATTCTCATGAAGCATGCTCTCCAATCCAGGCAAGATCCTTGTAAAATCTCCTCTGCATTCTCTCTATAGCATCCACATCCTTCCTGTAATATAGTGATCAGACTGAACACAGTACTCCAAGAGGGGTCTAACTAAGGTCTTGTATAGCTGTAACGTTACATCACAGCTCTTGAACTCAATCCCATGGTTGATGAAGGCCAAATGGGTTGAACTCCATCTGCCACTTCTCAGCCCAGTTCTGCATCCTATCAATGTCCCACTGTAACCTCTGCCAATCCTCCAGAGGGTCCCAGAATAGATCCCTGTGGAACACCACTGGTTACCGACCTCCATGCAGAGTACAAACCATCTACAACCACCCTTTGCCTTCTGTGAGCAAGCCAATTCTGGATCCACAGAGCAAGGTCTCCTCGGATCCTATGCCTCCTTACTTTCTGAATGAGTCTTGCATGGGAAACCTTATCAAATGCCTTACTGAAATACATATACACAACATCCACTGCTCTACCTTCATCAATAAGTTTCGTTACATCCTCAGAGAATTCAATCAAGCTCATAAGACATAACTGGTCCTTGACAAAGCCATTCTGACTATCCCTAATCAAATTATGTCTCTCCAAATGCTCATAAATCCTGCCTCTCAGGATCTTCTCCAACAACCCCATGGTTCTGAAAAAGAGGTAGCTGAAGAGATGGTGGATGTATTAGTAATGATCTTTCAAGGATGACAAGATTCTGGAATGTTTCTGGAGGACTAGAAAATTACAAATGGCACTTCACTCTTTAAGAAGGGAGTAACACAGAAGAAAGGAAATTATAGGCCAATTAGCCTAACTTCAGTGGTTAGGAAAGTGTTTGAGTCCACTATTAAGGATGAAGTTTTGGGGTACTTGGAGGCACATAATAAAATAGGCCAAAGAGTCGGCATGGTTCCCTTCAGGGGAAAACTTGCCTGATAAATCTGTTGGAATTCTTGGAGGAAGTAACAGGCAAGATAGACTAAGGAGAGTCAATGGATGTTGATTCCTTGGATTTCAGAAGGCCTTTGACAAGGTGTTGCACATGAGGTACAACCATAAAGAAATCCTAAAATTTGAAATAGGATTACAGTATAATTGACTGAAGTCTGCATCTGCAAAACAGACAGCTGTACAGCCTATTCAGAATGAGATTTAATATCAAAATTCAAATTTCAAAGTAAATTTATTGTCGAGGAACATATACGTTACAATGTACAACCCTGAAAATCGTTTTCTTGTGGGCATACTCATTTACTGCAACAACCATAATAGAATCAATGAAAGAGCAAACCAACAAGGCAGACAATCAGTGGGCAAAAGACAACAAACTGTAAATATAAGAAAAATAATATTTAATAAATAAACAAGAAATATCAAGAACATAGGCTGGGAATTGAGTTTGTAGACTGTGTGACCAGTTTTGTGATGGTGGGCAAGTGAAGTTGAGTGATATCCCCTTTAGTTCAAGAACCTGATGTTTGAGAGGCAATAACTTTTCCTGAACCTGGTGGTGTGTGTCCTCCTGTACCCTCTTCCAGGTGGCAGCAGCATAAACACTATAAGACATTACGATACAGGAGCAGAATTAGGCCATTTAGCCCGTCGGGTCTGCTCTGCCATTTCATCATTGCTGATCCAATTTTCCTCTCAGCCCCAATCTCCCGCTTTCTCCCTATATCCCTTCATGCCCTGACCAATCAAGAATCTATCAACCTCTGCCTTAAATATACATAAAGACTTGACCTCCACAGCTGTATGTAGCAAAGAATTCCACAGTTCTCTGCTCTCTGGATAAAGAAAAATGCCTCCTCTCCATTCTAAAAGGACAGCTGCGTAATCTGAAGCTGCCTCCTCTAGTCTTAGACACTCCCACCATTGGAAACGTCCTCTCCACATCCACTCTATGAAGCCCGTTCACCATTTGATAGGTTTCAATGTCATCCCTCATTTTCCTGAATTATAGTGAATACAGGCCCACAGTCATTTAATGCTCTTCATATGACAAGTTAATCAATCCTGGAATCATTTTCGTAAGCCTCTTTGAAACCTATCCCGTTTCAGCACATCATTTCTAAGTTAAGGGGCCCAAAACTACTGACAATACTTCAAATGAGGCCTCACCAGTGCTTTACAAAGTCTCAGCATTACATCCTTGCTTTTATATTCTAGTCCTCTTGAAATGAATGCTAACATTACATTTCCCTTCCTCACCACAGACTCAACCTGCAAGGTAATCTTTAGTGAATACTTCACAACGATTCTCAGTTTTTTTTTGTATTTTCTTTCCACTTAGAAAATAGTCAACCCTTTCATTTCTTCTACCAAAGTGCATGACCACACACTTCCCAACACTGTATTTCATCTGCCATTTCTTTGCTCATTCTCCTAATCAGTCAAAGTCCTTCTGTAGCCTCTCTACTTCCTCAAAACTACCTGCCCCTCGACATATCTTTGTATCATATGCATAGTTTGCAACAAAGCCATCATTCCTATTATCCAAATCATTGACATTTAATGTGAAAAGAATCGGTCCCAAAACAGACCACTGTGGAACTTCACTAAAGGGAAAAAGCTCCTTTTATTCACACTCTGTTCCTCCTGCCAATCAGCCACAGCTTTATCCATATTAGAATTTTTCCTGTAATACCATGGACTTGTAGCTTGTTAAGCAACCTCATGTGTGGCACCTTGTCAAAGGTTTCTGAAAATCCAAGTATACAATTTCAACCAATTCTCCTTTGTCTATCCTGCTTGTTATTTGGACAATAGATAATAGACAATAGGTGCAGGAGTAGGCGATTCGGCCCGTCGAGCCAGCACTGCCATTCACTGTGATCATGGCTGATCATCCACAATCAGTATCCAGTTCCTGCCTTATCCCCATAACCTTTGATTCCGCTATCTTTAAGAGCTCTATCCATCTCTTTCTTGAAAGCATCCAGAGACTTGGCCTCCACAGCCTTCTGGGGCAGAGCATTCCATATATCCACCACTCTCTGGGTGAAAAAGTTTTTCCTCAACTCTGTTCTAAATGGCCTACCCCTTATTCTTAAACTGTGGCCTCTGGTTCTGGACTCACTCATCAGCGGGAACATGCTTCCTGCCTCCAGCATGTCCAATCCCTTAATAATCTTATATGTTTCAATAAGATCCCCTCTCAGCCTTCTAAATTCCAGAGTATGCAAACCCAGTCGCTCCAATCTTTCGACATATGACAGTCCCACCATCCTGGGAATTAACCTTGTGAACCTACGCTGCACTCCCTCAATAGCAAGAATGTCCTTCCTCAAATTAGGAGACCAAAACTGCACACAGTACTCCAGGTGTGGTCTCACCAGGGCCCTGTACAGCTGCAGAAGGACCTCTTTGCTCTTATATTCAATTCCCCTTGTTATGAAGGCCAGGAGTTTCTTCAACGAATTCCATTGGATTTGTCAGGCAAGATTTTCCCTTGAGGAAACTATGCTGACTATGGCCTATTCTGGACCTCATCCTTGATAATCAACTCCAACATCTTCACAGCACTGTCAGATTAACTGGCCTATAGTTTCCTTTCTCCTGCCTTTCTCCCTTCTTGAAGAGTGGTTACATTTGCAATTTCCTTTCTTCCAGAACCATACCAGAATCTAGTGATTTTTGGAAGATCATTGCTAATGCCTCCACAATCTCTTCAGCCACCTTTTTCAGAACCCTGGTGTCTACACTATCTGGTTAAGGTGACATATCTACCTTCAGAATTTACAGTTTCCCAATAGTCTTCTCTCTGGTTATGGTAACTTCACACACCTCATGACCCCTGACACCTGGAACTTCCATTATACTGCTAGTGTCTTCCACAGTGGAGACCTATGCAAAATAGTTATTCATTTCATCTGACATTTCATTATCCACCATTATTACCTCTCCGGCATCATTTTCCAGCAGTCTGATATCCACTCTCACCTCTCTTTTACTCTTTAGGTATCTAAAGAATCTTTTGGTAGCCTCTTTAATATTATTGGCTAGCCTACTTTCATATTCCATCTTTACTTTCTTAATGATTTTTTAGTTGTCTTCCGTTGGTTTTTAAAAGCTTCCCAATTCTCTTACTTCCCACTAATTTTTGCTCTATCATATGCCGTCTCTTTGGCTTTTATGTTGGCTTTGACTTCACTTGTTAGCCACGGCTGTGTCATCTTTCCTTTAGAATATTTCTTCCTCTTTGTATATATCCTGTGCCTTCAGAATTGCTTCCATATATTCAACCATTGCTGCTCTGCTGTCATCCCTGCCAGTGTTCTTTTCCAATCAATTCTGGCCAACTCATCTCTCATGCCTTTGTAAATGCCATGAAGAAGAAGAAGAAAGCCCTTAACTCCGAGTGGAGTCATCAGGACGCTGTCATGACGGTGTTTTTTTTTTTAGCAGGCTTTCTTTTTTTATGAGGCCGAGTTGCTAGCTCGACGCTCAACCCAGCAGGCCTTTGTAATATACAGGCCATCTTCAGGGAATGGTGTCTCAAAAAGACGGCATCCATCATTAAGGACCCCCATCACCCAGGACATGGCCTATTCACATTGTTACCATCAGGAATAAGGCACATGAGTCTGACGGTACATACTCGATGATTCAGGAGCAGTTTCTTTCCCTCTGCCATTGATTTCTGAATGGACATTGAACCCATGAACACAACCTCACTACTTCTTTATTTTTATTTTTAAACTACTTACTTTATTTTACTATTATATAAAATATATACATACACCAATACCTACAGTGCATATAATAATGTGTTCGTGCTTTCCCCCCCGCACCCCCGGAAGTTTTCATGTTTTATGTTTTACAACATTGAATCACAGTGGATTTAATTTGTTTTTTTTTGACACTGATCAACAGAAAAGGACTCTTCGTGTCAAAGTGAAAATAGATCTCTACAAAGTGATCTAAATTAATTACAAATATAAAACAAAATAATTGATTGTATAAGTACACACCTCTTTTAATAATACCCACCAAGTCATCACTGGTGCAGCCAATTAGTTTTAGAAGTCATCTAATTAGTTAAATGGAGATCACCTGTGTGCAGTCAAGTTGTTTCAATTGATTCCAGAAAGATTTTCCAAGTCACTGAATTTCCCTTGGAGTACAGTAAAGTCAATCAAGAAATAGAAAACATATGGCACAGCTGTAAGTCTGCCTACTGCAGGTCATCCTCAAAATCTGAGTGACCATGCAAGAAGGGGATGAGTGAGGGACACCACCAAGAGACCTATGACAACTCTGCAGGAGTTACAAGCTTCACTGACTGAGATGGGAGAGACTGCACATACAACTGTTGCCTGGGTCCTTTACCAATTGCAGCTTTATGGGAAAGTGGCAAAGAAAAAGCCACTGTTGAAAAGAACTCATATGAAATCATATGGAGTTTACCAGAAGGCATGTGGGAGACTCTGAAGTCAGCTGGAAGAAGGTTCTATGTTCTGATGAAACCAAAACTGAGCTTCTTGACCATCAGACTAAACGTTATGTTTGGTGCAAGCCAAACACTGCACGTCAACAAGAACACACCATCCCTACAGTGACGAATGATGGTGGCTGCATCATGCTGTGGGGATGCTTCACTGTAGCAGGCCCTGGAAGGCTTGTGAACATAGAGGGTAAAATGAATGCAGCAAAATACAGGGAAATTGTGGAGGAAAATCTGATGCAATGTGCAAGAGAACTGTGACTTAGGAGAAGATTTGTTTTCCAGCAAGACAATGTCCCCAAGCATAAAGCCAAGGCTACACAGGAACGGCTTAAAAACAACAAGGTTAATGTCCTGGATTGGCCAAGTCAGTGTCCAGGCCTCAATCCAATTGAGAATTTGTGGTTGCACTTGAAAAGGTTTGTTCACTCACGATCCCCATACAATCTGGCAGAGCTTGAGCAGTTTTGTAAAGAAGAATGGGAAAAATTGCAGTGTTCAGCTGTGCAAAGCTGATAGAGACCTCTCCACACAGACTCAAGGCTGTAATTGCTGCCAAAGATGCATACAGGTGAGTAGTTATACAATCAATTATTTTGTTTTATATTTGTAATTAATTTAGATCACTTTGTAGAGATCTTTTTTCACTTTGACATTAATGAGTCTTGTTCTGTTGATCAGTGTCAAAAAGCCCAAATTAAATCCACTGATTCAATGTTGTAAAACAATAATCTTCCAAGACAGATGAATATATATATATTTATATTTTTTCTCTATTAATATATATTACATTGACATTACAAAGACAATACATTTCATGACATATGTTGGTGATATTAATTCCGGTTCTCATTTTCCTGTATGAGCCGAAGGTCATCCAACTGCAGCACCAGTTCCTAAACACAGTTTTTAGGTAGTTGCAGCAGGTTTGGCATGGACTAGAAGGGCCGAGATGGCCTGTTTCCGTGCTCTAATTGTTATATTGTTATATGTAGTTATCAGGTAGTCTGGAGGTCTGCCAAAGTTCCCACATCTCACACAAGGAACTTGCCACTAACTCCGGACCCATTCTCAGTGCACTAGCAATGCATTAACAGAAAAAGAACTTAATATAAACTTAGAAACTCCTCCTGTTCCCATCCAAACCTATAGAGCTAAATCCTGACCACTCTAACACTCTAAATTTCATCAAATTTAAGGATTGTTATAAATCAGTTGTTTTAAATTGCAGAGGAGGTGAGAGGGTTGAGAGAACTTCTCTCATAAAAGATGATGAGTGATGGTAGTGCTGGCTGAGAGAGGGTGAAGGCTTGTTAATTACAACTAATTGGTCTAGAAACAATGCAAACAAGAGATGACCTAAGGCAGGGATGGCCAACCTGTGGTGCATGCGCCAAAAGTGGTGAATTGGATGATTAGAAATGGCGCATTGCACCCCAGTGATAATAATAAAAAAGTAAACCTACTCATGCAAAAAGTATTAATCAAAACCCAATTTGTAGAATCTGCAACAGGAATTCAAGTAGCTTAGAGCTAGAAATGGGTTTTTACTGCGAATAAATCTAAAACTTGGCAATTATTTTTAGCGATTTTATTATTTCATGCACATCTTTTGGCGAATGTTATCTTCTTTCACCTTAATCTGTTTTTAATTTTTAAAAATGTTCAATGAGTCAAAATAGGAAAGAAGGACTTTTGTTCTGCAGTCGTTCCATAACTGTTCAATACACGTTTGGTACTTGTTTGATCCTGAGGCGCCAGGCGTCTGCACCAATGGTGCGTCGCAGGTTTTTGCCAGTCAGTTTACGATTGACGCTCTTGCGCTACGGAGTTGTGCTTTGTTTGTCCTTTGTGAACATTTGCAGTTTTGTACTTTTTTGAAAATTAAGCCTTGTTTTCACATTCAGTTACTCATCACAGTGCAAAAGAAAATGAGCAAAAGAAAAGCAGAAAGTGATAGTAAGCGTGAATTCAATGAACTCTGGGAAAATAAGTTCTTATTTATAGCAGGTCCGTCAGGAAAACCATTGTGCATTGTTTGTGAAAACATTTTCTCACATAATAGAAGACATGATCTTAATAGACACTATAAAACACAACATCAGACTGAAATAGAAGGAAAACTGAAGCTAATGCTTGGGTCTGGGTTACGGAAAGAATGTGATTAAGAAAATGGAAGAAATCAAAAGAAGACTAAATATATTTATTAAAAGAAGTCTCATTAATGTTTATCTTGTTTTTATATTAAATCAATATACCATGTAAAAATGCTAAATATGTCTATATTATATGTTATATAATGTATATTGATGAAGGAAGAGCAGTAGATGTAGTGTATATAGATTTCAGCAAGGCATTTGATAAGATACCCCAAGCAAGGCTTATTGAGAAAGTAAGAGGGCATGGGATCCAAGGGGACATTGCTTTGTGGATCCAGAACTGGCTTACCCGCAGACAGCTAAGAGTGGTTGTAGATGGGTCATATTCTGCATGGAGGTCGGTCACCAGTGGAGTGCCTCAGGGATCTGTTCTGGGACCCTTACTCTTTGTGATTTTTATAAATGACCTGGATGAGGAAGTGGAAGGATGGGTTAGTAAGTTTGCTGATGACACCAAGGTTGGACGTGTTGTAGATAGTGTGGAGGGCTGTCAGCGGTTACAGCAGGACATTGATAGGATGCAAAACTGGACTGAGAAGTGGCAGATGGACTTCAACCCGGATAAGTGTGAAGTGGTTCATTTTGGTGGGTCAAATATGATGGCAGGATATAGTATTAATGATAAGACTCTTGGCAGTGTGGAGGATCAGAGGGATCTTGGGGTCCGAGTCCATAGGACGCTCAAAGCAGCTGCGCAGGTTGACTCTGTGGTTAAGAAGGTGTATGGTGTATAGGCCTTCATCAATCATGGAGTTGAATTTAGGAGCCGAGAGGTAATGTTGCAGCTATATAGGACCCTGGACAGACCCCACTTGGAGTACTGTGTTCAGTTCTGGTCGCCTCACTACAGGAAGGATGTGGAACCATAGAAAGGGTGCAAAGGAGACTTACAAGGATGCTGCCTGGATTGGGGAGCATGCCTTCTGAAAACAGGTTGAGTGAACTTGGCCTTTTCTCTGTGGAGTGACAGAGGATGAGAGGTGACCTGATAGAGGTGTATAAGATGATGAGAGGCATTGATTGTGTGGATAGTCAGAGGCTTTTTCCCAGGGCTGAAATGGTTGCCACGAGGACACAGGTTTAAGGTGCTGGGGAGTAGGTACAGAGGAGCTGTCAGGGGTAAGTTTTTTACTCAGAGAGTGGTGAGTGTGTGGAATGGGCTGCCGGCAACGGTAGTGGAGGTGGATACGATAGGGTCTTTTAAGAGACTTTTGGATAGGTACATGGAGCTTAGAAGAATAGAGGGTTATAGGTAAGCCTAATAATTTCTAATGTAGGGACATGTTCGGCACAATTTTTTGGGCCGAAGGGCTTGTATTGTGCTGTAGATTTTCTATGTTTCTATTAATATATTTTTACAAGAATTGAATGGGGGTACAAGAGTTGTATGGCACATCTGAAATCATGCAAGAAAAAATTGATGCATGGAATGTTAAAGGTTGGCCATCCCTGACCTAAGGGATAGCAGAATAAAAGAGAAGCAATGCTGGATCAAAGGGATACAAACACTAGAGAAGCAACGTCCTGCAGATATTGGAAATACTTAGCTATACTCTTAAAATAAAAACAAAAAGTGCTGGAAAAACATAGCAGCTCAGATGGCATCTGCAGAAGTGGAAACAGTTAACATTACAGGTTGAAGACCTGAGAAAGAGAAAATAAGTTAATCTAGGTGGTAGAGAGGGATAATGGGTGGAACAAAGGCTATTTGCTCTGATAAGGTGAATTAATGTAGCCATCAAATTAACAGTTGATCTCCTTGGGTGGCACGGTAGTGTAGTGGTGGGTGTCACACTTTACAGCACCAGCTCTAAGATCTGGGTTCATTTCCACTACTGTCTGTAAGGACTCCCCATGACCACATAGGTTTCAGCCCATGATGTTGTGCCAAACTAATTAACATAGTAATTAAATGCCTAACTAAACTAATCCCTTCTAGCTACACAAGGTCCATATCCCCCCCATTGTCTGCACGTTCATGTGCCTATCTAAGAGCCTTTGAATGTCTTTATCATTCTTGTGTCCACTGCCACTTCCAGCAGTGCATTTCAGGCACCCACCACACTTTACATAAAACACTTGCCACACACCTCTCCTTTGATTTTATCTGTTCTCAGCATAAATGCATGCCCTTTAATATTAAGCATTTCAACTTTGGGAAAAAGATACCATCTGTCTACCCTATCTATGCGTCTCATAACCTTCTATCAGGTCTCCCCCGCAGCCTTCATCACTCCAGAGAAAACAACCCAAGTCTGTCTAACCTCTCCTTTTCGAACATGCTCTCTAATCCAGGCAGCATTCTGGTGAAACTCTTCTGCACCCTCTCCAAAGCTTCAACATACTTCCTATAATGCAATGACCAAAGCTGAATGTAATACCCCAGATGTGGCCCAATTAGAGCTTTATACAGCTGCAACACACCTGCCTGACTCCTGTACTGAATGGCTTGACTAATAAAATAAGCATGACAAATGCCTTCTTTACACCCTATTGATCTGTGCAGCCACTTTCAGAGAGTTATAGACTTGAACTCCAAGATGCCTCTCTATATCATTAATGTTAAGGGTCTTGCCTGTTGCAGTACAGAGGTTCTCATTGCACAGATTTTAATGTTAAGAAGTTTAATAGGCCAGAATATGCAAATGAAAACAAAAAGAAGGAATGACAGGCCAACCGGGTCCCAGACCGAAAGACAAACGAAGTTATCCAGTGTTGAAGAATTCTATTGACTTCTACAAGCTAGTGCTGTAAATATTGATGGTCCAAATGCATTACATTACCCTATTATCAATCTTGCTAGTTACATTCTCAAAGAACTTCAATAAATTGGCAAAACATGATTTTATTCAAATATACAAGTCTAGGTTTCTCAGCTGGAAATTGAATTGATTGATCATCCTAATTCATTGGACTCACATGACGATGCTGCAGTTCCAAATCCCTTCCTCAGTGTGACCGGGTTAAGTATCCAAACCTAGGAATTTGAGTCTTTATAAAGATGTATATTTGATAAGTTGACAAGGGTTGGGTTGTAAATGGCTGGTTCATAGGTTAAACATTGATAACTTCTTCCAGTCTTCTCAGTTGCAGGGTCAACGGCATGGATTACCAATCAAGTTTAAAGGGTTTTGTGCAAAGGGACTGATAAGTATAAACATCAAAATCCATTCTATCCCTGGAATACCTTCCAGCCAAATATGACATTAGTGTAGAGTGAACTATTCACCTGAGACATTTTTTTTCTTGTGTATCAGATTTCTCTATTTTTTTTTGTCCTTCTGAACCAGAACAATCAGCTCAATGTAAAAGTAGGAACGTGTTTATATAATATCTCATTAAACCTTGGAGAAATACCTCAAGATATTTTTCACATATAAAGTAATTACTTTGAAACATACATTTCTGAGGCATGGTAAATGGTGTCACAATGAAAGCTATTCATTGTTTTGAGTGGCAAAATCATTATTGCGACATGACTAATTTCATTTTAGTTGAAGTACATCCTCCAAGGGCACAACACATGAAAGATGCTGGGAAGTCTGTTTGCCACTTCTCCTGCACCAAAGTTACTGCAGGGTTGGACGAGCTCTCCTTGCAATGCCTTCTAATGCAGTGGAGCCTCCAGCTGCTGGCCCTCCTTTTGCCTCCAACATGTTCGTCATAAATCATCAGAATCCCTGAGGGAATCCCATTTTTCAAACTTCAGAAGATTATTCCCTTATACCACATCAGGTGATCTTGTTCCATAGGTTACAGAAATGGCTGGGGGAAGGCACCACAAGAACAGTGGAAAATAAATTTCTGTATCCCTGCAGAAAAGAAATTCCAAAGATATGATCATCCTGCCCCTGGAAGTAAAGATGCTGTTTAGTTTTACAGCAGTCTGAACAGTCGGCTCAGAGAAATGCACACTTACTTAATGCAAGAGCTTGCTTGGTAGATCAAGTAGGAAGTCAAATGTAATTTGATTTGAGACAGATGAAATCTATGTGTCTGGCATTTGAGGTTTGTACCCATGCAGTTTTGAGTATCTGGGCAACTTCTCATACTGTGCAGATATTTTCTGCAATTTATCACACAGCGCAAATAGAGTAGGAAGCAGGCAAGTCCGTGAGGCCACTGTCAAAACACACAGCCTTGATAATATTTTTGTTTCTTCTCTCATGTTCCTTTAACGTTCATTCTGTAGACCTCTGCTTGTCCTGTGTTTCTTGCTTTAAATTTGAATCACACAATTTCTTTAAGTCTCTATTTCTTTAGATATCATTGCTCGTATTTGTTAGTACTTCTTGCAACTTTTAACAATCTATCAGGATTTGTAAATTCACCTTATTTAAAACTCTGCGTTGCAATAACTTGAGTATCCTATTGGATCTGGTCAGAACTGAGAACATGGGCCTGAGAGGAAGAAACCTCCATTAAATGTAGCTCAGTTATTTGAAAGAAATTAGAAGATGGGCCTTTGCCTGGGAGAGAAACTCAGAAGGACTAGGTTGCATCATAACTTTAATAAAGTGATGGCTGGAATCTGGCACATAACTGAAACAATAATCATAAACTGATGCTTGCAAATTCTAATTTCTGTGATTTTTGCTAATTCTATGACTGATGCTTGCAAATTCTCAAAATACTGTACTGTATATGAACAAGTTCCCACCTGGGGATTTATTGTTGACTTCCTCACTTCGAGTGAATTACAACAAAGGGAGGAAAGTTAGCTACTCAAAAGGAAACCTCATAAAGGTTGTATCATCTTCACATCCCATTACCCTACCAAGCCCTATGGTATACATTTCTTACAGGCACAGAAGTTTACCTGTAAAGCTAAAGAGATCTGCAGATATCGCATATAAGAAATAAAAACAAAAATGTTGGAGATATTAAGCAGGCCAGGCAGCAACTGTGGAGAGAGAAACAGAATTACCATCTTCTGTTTAATAACCTGAATAATCCCAGCCTCTTCTGGATCAGACATTCCCTTCACTCCCCGCCCGTCACACACACAGCAATTTAAAACACACTAGTTTTTTCCCTGTTTTCAGTTCTCATGCAGGGCTATAGATCTGAAATATTAACTATTCCTTTTTCCATATATGCTTTCTAAGCTGCTGAGTATTTCCAGCATTTTCTAATCTTGCTACAGGATTATCTAGTTCCCTGCTTGTGGGTAAGCTTCCATACAAATTCATTGCTATTCAAAATTTCATCCATACCTTCCTCCTAAATTTCAGTGGCTTTTGGCATCTTCTGAAAATCCAACACCTGCTCATGGAGACATGATTTTTCTCACTCTCACAAAGTTCAAAGCAATCAAACATGATTGCTAAAGTAAAGGCAAAGTTTGCTAATCTCAGTTGAATCAAAGTCACAAGCCTTACAGTGGTATCTCTACCACTCACTGCAAGCTTAGTATTGACTCAAACAAACCAATTACATCCTGAAGAAGACACAAGATACATTGGAAGATTGTGATGATAAAAGGACTCATTCTGGGGCTGATAGGACTGCAAGTAGAAAGCAAATTGCTCAATAATCTGATGTCAATTTTAATTCCAAAATACAAACCAATTTTTATGCATGTGCCAAAAGAAGGATGACTGTTGAAAATATTGAGAATGCCTGTAGAGGATAGGGAATATAACTGAAGCTTACTGCTGGTGTAAACTCTGCCTGGACTTGAAATTGTTACTTCAGCCCAGGAGCAGCATGGTGCCCACACTGGAATTACCAGTCTGTCAAAGACTTAGGATCCAGGATCAGCCACGATGGAATGGCAGAGCAGACTCGATGGGCTGAATGGCCTAATTCTGCTCCTATGTCTTATGGTCTTAATGAATACTTGAGGGTACATACCTCAAATGGCTGCTGAAAGAACAAAACTTATAGTACTTAGTAGGAATTAAAAGAACAAGGATTATAGCCCTGGCTGGTGCCTCGATACTTCAAGAGAGTGCGGCTTTTGACAGACTAGATTATTTTTGGCTGGAAGATAACATAGCTCAAGGGACAAGATAAAAAGGTTTTATGGAGAAGAACCTCAATATTTTATCAGGATTCCCATGTACTTACTCAGAAAATACTTGTGTGCAGGTGATGATACTTAACTGAGGAAAGGTGAGCTTGCCCGTCTTTATGGTGGAAGTATTGACTGGTTTCCAAGCATATTGCATTGCAGAAAAAATTGTGCTGTGGCTTGTAAGCATAAACCCACTGATCAGACAAAGGGATTTTGGCATGGCTGAATATGCACAGTATAGCAGAATTATTTCGTCATCATCATCAGGTGCCATGCCCAGTTTGAGCTTTGACTGCCATGGCCCACACACTCCTGTTTTGGGTCAAGTGGATCAATTCATTGATATTCAGTTCCAGTTCTCTGGCTGCTGTCTCCATCATCAATTGTCTTTGTCTTCCTCTTGCTTTCTTCCCTTCAACCTTTCCCATAATTACCGTGCATTTAACTCCTCTTTCCTGATCACATGTCCAATGAAGTTACGTTGCCTTTTCATGATCTCATACATTATTTCTCTTTTTGTGTTTGCTCTGTTCATGACATCCTCTTTAGATATTCATTTCATCCAAGATATTCTTTGCATCCTCCTCAAAAACCACATCTCTGCTGCTACACTTCGTTTCCTCATGTTACTAGATATTGTCCAACATTCTGAGCCATATAACATAACTGGATAACTGGATGTTCAAGTCGCACCTGCCATCTGATGTCACCCAGCTTCCTAAGTAGCAAAAGTATTATTTACATTTAACTTTTCTTTCCCCCCATGGAGCTTAAACTAAAGGCCTGAACATCTTGCAGGAATGACAGCCAATAGTTACGTTCCTCTATCAGTATTTCATCTTCTAAGCAAAATGTCCTCTCTGTAAATTCATTATCAGTCATGAGCACTTAATCTAATTTAACTTGTTATTTGTCTCAATTCATTCACTGCACCTTTCATGCTTCAGTGATTCCTCTCGCCTATTCTTTTCTCCTATCTCCTGCCCTTTCTCAAAAGGTTCAATGGGAAAGAAGACCTAAAATTTGAAATACGATTATAATTGACTCATCTGGATCTGCAAAACACACAGCTGAACAGCCTAATCAGAATGAGATTTAATATCAAAATTCAAAGTAAATTTATCAAGATACATTTCACCATATTGCTGATTGTGTCGCCTCTGATCTGGGCCGACATTTATGTGCCGGGCGGCACCTAATTAATTAACTTGTTTATTTCAGCTTTTTTTCTTGAAGATGTGCTGGGTGCATTCTGGCTACCACTGCACCACTGGATTCTTCGCGGCAATGTATCGGTCCGCGGCCCGGAGGGTGGGGAACCACTGATTTAGGCCATCGAGTCTGCTCTGCCTATATCCCTTCATGTCCTGGCCAATCAAGAATCTATCAATCTCTGTCTTAAATATACTGTACATAAAGTCTTGGCCTCCACAGCTGTATGTGGCAAAGAATTCCGCGGATTCACCACTCTCTGGATAAAGAAAATTCCTCCTCATTTCCATTCTAAAAGGACACCCTTCCATTCTGAGGCTGTCTCCTCTGGTCTTAGACACTTCCACCGTAGGAAAATCCTCTCCATATCCACTCTATCATGACAGTTCACCATTTGATAGGCGGTCACCCCTCATTCTCCTGAATTATAGTGAATACAGGCCCACAGTCATTAACTGCTTTCCATATGACAAGTTGATCAATCCTGGAATCATTTTCGTAAACCCCTTTGAAACCTATCGCGTTTCAGCACATCTTTTCTCAGTAAAGGGTCCAAAACTGCTGACAATACTCCAAATGAGGCCTCACCAGTACTTTATAAAGTCTCAACATTACATCCTTGCTTTTATATTCTAGTCCTCTTGAAATGAATACTAACATTACATTAGCCTTCCTCACCACAGACTCAACCTGCAAGGTAACCTTTAGTGAATCCTGCACAATGACTCTGAAGTCCCTTTGGGTCTCAGTTTTTTGTATTTTCTCTCCATTTAGAAAATAGTCAGCCCTTTATTACTTCTACCAAAGTGCATGACCATACACTTCCCGACACTGTATTTCATCTACCATTTCTTTGCCCATTCTCCTAATCAGTCAAAGTCCTTCTGTAGCATCTCTATTTTCCTCAAAACTACCTGCCCCTCCACCTATCTTCATGTCATCTGCAAACTTTGCAACAGAGCCATCAATTCCATCATCCAAATCTTTGACATATAATGTAAAAAGAATTGGTCCCAACACTGACCAATGTGGAACTTCACTAGTCACCGCCAGCCAAAGGGAAAAAGCTCTTTTTATTCCCACTCTGTGCCTCCTGCCCATCAGCCATAACTTTATCTGTATTAGAATCTTTCCTATAACACCATGGGCTTGTAGCATGTTAAGCAGCCTCTTGTGTGGCACCTTGTCAAAAGTTTCTGAAAATCCAAGTACACGATTTCAACGAATTTTCCTTTGTCTAACAACAGGAATTCTGCAGATGCTGGAAATTCAAGCAATACACATCAAAGTTGCTGGTGAACGCAGCAGGCCAGGCACCTGTCCAGCTCTTGGCTCCATCCCTCCCTCTCCTGTCTTCTCCTATCATTTTGGATCTCCCCCTCCCCCTCCAACTTTCAAATCCCTTACTCACTCTTCCTTCAGTTAGTCCTGATGAAGGGTCTCGGCCTGAAACGTCGACTGCACCTCTTCCTACAGATGCTGCTTGGCCTGCTGCGTTCACCAGCAACTTTGATGTGTGTTCCTTTGTCTATCCTGCTTGTTATTTCTTCAATGAATTCCACTGCATTTCTCAGGCAAGATTTTCCCTTGAGGAAACCATGCTGACTACGCCCCATTTTAACATGTATGTCCAAGTATGTTGAGACCTCATCCTTGATAATTGACTCCAACATATTCGCAGCTGCTGAGGTCAGATTAACTAGCGTATAGTTTCCTTTCTTCTGCCTCTCTCCCTTCTTGAAGAGTGCAGTAAGCTTTGCAATTTCCAATCTCCCAGACCCATACCAGAATCTAGTGATTTTTGAAGGATCATTACTAATGCCTCCACGGTCCCGTCAGCTATCTTTTTCAGAACCCTGGTGGCTACACGATCTGGTTAAGGTGACTTACCTACCTTCAGAGTTTTCAGTTTCCCAAGAGCCTTCTCTCTAGTTATGGTAACTTTACACACTCCATGTCCCCTGACACCTGGAACTTCCACCATAGTGCAATTGGAGACTGATGCAAAATACTTAGTTATTTCATCTGATATTTTGTTATCCGCCATTATTACCTCTCCAGCATCATTTTCCAGCAGTCTGATATCCACTCTTGCCTCTCTTTTAAACTTTAGATTTCTGAAGAAACTTTTGGTATTCTCTTTAATTTTATTAACTAGCTTACTTTTGTATTCCATGTTTACCATAATGTCTTTTTAGTTGCCTTCTGTTGGTTTTTAAAAGCTTCCCAATCCTCTAACTTCCCGCTAATTTTTACTCTATTATATGGCTTCTCATTGGCTTTTTTGCTGGCTTTGACTTCTCTTGCTAGTCATGGTTATATCATGTTTCTTTTAGAACACTTCTTCCTCTGTGCCTTCCAAATTGCTCTCAGAAATTCTAGCCATTGCTGCTCTGCTGTCATCCCTGCCAGTGTTCTTTTCCAATCAATTCTGGCCAACTCCTCGCTCATGCCTCTTTAATTCCCTTTACTCTACTGTAATACTGATACATCTGACTTCAGCTTCTCCTTCCCAAATTTCAGCGTGAATTTGATCATATGTGGATAAATGTGAAGTTATCCACTTTGGTGGCAAGAATAGGAAAACAGATTATTATCTGAATGGTGGCCGATTAGGAAAAGGGGAGGCGCAACGGGACCTGGGTGTCATTATACACCAGTCATTGAAAGTGGGCATGCAGGTACAGCAGGCGGTGAAAAGGGCGAATGGTATGCTGGCATTTATAACGAGAGGATTCGAGTACAGGAGCAGGGAGGTACTACTGCAGTTGTACAAGGCCTTGGTGAGACCACACCTGGAGTATTGTGTGCAGTTTTGGTCCCCTAATCTGAGGAAAGACATCCTTGCCATAGAGGGAGTACAAAGAAGGTTCACCAGATTGATTCCTGGGATGGCAGGACTTTCATATGAAGAAAGACTGGATGAACTGGGCTTGTACTCGTTGGAATTTAGAAGATTGAGGGGGGATCTGATTGAAACGTATAAGATCCTAAAGGGATTGGACAGGCTAGATACAGGAAGATTGTTCCCGATGTTGGGGAAGTCCAGAACGAGGGGTCACAGTTTGAGGATAGAGGGGAAGCCTTTTAGGACTGAGATTAGGAAAAACTTCTTCACACAGAGAGTGGTGAATCCGTGGAATTCTCTGCCACAGGAAACAGTTGAGGACAGTTCATTGGCTATATTTAAGAGGGAGTTAGATATAGCCCTTGTGGCTACGGGGGTCAGGGGGTATGGAGGGAAGGCTGGGGCGGGGTTCTGAGTTGGATGATCAGCCATGATCATAATAAATGGTGGTGCAGGCTCGAAGGGCCGAATGGCCTACTCCTGCACCTATTTTCTATGTTTCTATGTTTCTATATTATGATCACTTCCCCTAAGGGTTCTTCTACTTTAAATCTCTAATCAATTGTGCTTCATTGCACAACACCCAATCCAGAATAACTGATCCTCTAGTTGGCTCAACCATGAGCTGCTCTTAAAAAAAAAAATCTCATAGGCACTCTAGAAACTCCCCCTCTTGGAATCCAGCACCAACCTGATTTTTCCAATCTAATTGCATATTGAAGTCCCCCATGATGATTGTAACATTGCCCTTTTGGCATGCATTTTCTACTTCCCATTGTAATTTGTAGGCCTCATCCTTACTACTGCCTGAGGGTCTGTATACAACTCCCATCAGGGTCTTTTTACCCTTGCAGTTGCTTAGCTCCATCCACAATGGATAAATATCTTTAGACCCTATGTCACCTACTTCTAATGGTTTGATTTACTTTTTTACCAGCAGAGCAATGCCACCCCCTCTGCCTGTTCTTTCGATACAATGTGTACCCTTGGACATTAAGCTCCCAGCTATAATCTTCTTCCAGCCATGATTCAGTGATGCCTACAACATCATACCTGCCATCATGCAACTGTTCTGCAAGTTCATCTATCTTATTCTGTGTACCGAGCGCATTCAAATATAACACCTGTATTCTCCCTTCTTGATTTTGTCTACCTTTTACGTTGCAACTCATCCTATTGACTGTAATTTTGCCCTGTCAACAGCCTGTCCTGACTATACATTGCTTCTGATTGTAAACCAGCTACTTCATCTTCAACACTATTATCTGCCTTTCCTACCATACCTCTTACATTGAAATATATGCGGCTCAGGACATTAGTCACACCATGCTCAACCTTTTGATTCCTGACTTTTTCTGAGGTCTTACCAACATCTGCCTCCACAACCTCTCCACTGACTGTTCTGGTGCTCTGTTTCCTATACCCCTGAAACTCTAGTTCAAACCCCACCATGCAGCATTAACAAACCTTCTTGCTAGAATATTAATCCCCTTCCAGTTTAGGTGCAAGCTGTCCTTTCTGCACAGGTCCCACCTTCCCTGGAAGAGAGCCCAATGATCCAAAAATCTTATGCCCTCCCTCCTACACCAACTCCTTAGTCACGTGTTAAACTGTACAATCTTTCTAGTTCTGGCCTGCTAGCACGTGATACGAGTAGCAATTCTGAGATCACAACCCTGGAGGTCTTGCCCTTTGACTTAGAACCTAACTCCCTATACTGAACCTCATCTTACACATGTCATTGGTGCCTACATGGATCACGACTTCTGGCTGTTCCTACTTAAGAATGCTGAGAACTCGATCCGATATCCCAGACCCTGGCACACAGGAGGGAACATACCTTCTGGGTATCTTATTCTCACCCACAGAAACTTCTGCCTGTTCCTCTAACTAATGAATCCCCTGTCATCACAGCATGCCCCTTCTTCCCTATTCCTATGTGAGCCATGAATACTCTGCATTGGCTCCGTAACCCCTTTCCCCATCCTGACTGTCACCCAGTTTCCTGTGTCCTGCACCTTGGGTGTTACTACGTCTCTATGTGTCCTGTCTATCGCTCCCTCTGCCTCCCAAGTGACATGGAGTTCATCCAGTTTCAGCTTAAACTCCTTAACGCAGATTGTTAGAAGCTGCAGCTGGATGTACTTCTCGCAGTTGTAGTCATTCCACTATCCTGCCTAACATCTCCGCTATCCTAGCTGAGCAGAAATAAAAAAGGGAGGGGAAAAAAAAACTTGAGCTTTTATTTTCTTTTGCTTTCTTTGACTGAAGCCTCACTTTGCTGAAGCTTCGAAGTTCTAAAGCCTCAAGATCACCACTCTGATTCTGTCCACTCAGACGACATCTGTTGCGCTTGGCCCTGCCTTCCTTTAATTTGCTCTTGCTAATTAATGTTAAGTGCCGATTGGTCACTGGTCAAAGCTCTTTTTTGCATTGGCGACCCACTATTGCCTTTTGTATTCGGGCAGTGGGACTGACTGAAGTCTCCTCCAGTCAAAGCCTCTGATGTCTGCTCAAAGAAAAGAGAGCACGACCTGGGTAGGGGGACCCTGGTGATTTATGCTGCTTTCTGCAACAATGCTTCATGTAGGTGTGCTCAGTGGTGGGGAGGGCTTTACCCATGATGGACTGGGCTTTATCCATTACTTTTTGAAGCATTTTCCATTCAAGGATTTTGGTGTTTCCATACCAGGCCATGATGCATCCAGTCAATATACTCTCCAACACATATCTATAGAACTTTGCCAAAGTTTTAGATATCATGCTGAATCTTCCCAAACTTCTAAAAAAGTAGAGGCGCTGGCGTACTTTCTTCATAATTGCATTTGTGTGCTGGGCCCAGATCAGATCCCATGAAACGATAACATCGAGGAATTTAACGTTACTGATTCTTTCCACCTCTGATCCCCTGATGAGCACTGGTTCATGGACTTCCAATTTCCTTCTCTGAAATCCACAATCAGCTGCTTGGTCTTGCTGACATTGAGTAAGAGGTTGTTGTTGTGGCACCATTATGCCAGATTTTTAGTCTCTCTCCTATATTCTGTTTTGTCACCACATTTGATTTTCACAATAATGGTGTCGTCAGCAAACTTAAATATGGCATTGTAGCTGTGCTAAGCCACACAGTCGTAAGTATAAAGTGAGTACAGCAGGGGCTAAGCACAGAGCCTTACCAGCACATGTTGTGAAATTAGTTGTTTACGGCAGTATATATCTAAATATATATCTAAAAATTAATAAATAGTGTAAAAAAAGAGAAGAATATTGAGATGTTCAATGTGTTCAATACTCATTCAGAAATTTGATGGCAGAGGAGAAGAAACTGTTCCTGAACCATTGAGTGTGTGACTTCAGGCTTCAGTATCTCCTCCTTGACGGTAGCAATGAGAAGAGGACATCTCCAGCATGGCGGGGCTCCTTAATAATGGATTTTGCCTTTTTGTGGCATTACCTTTTGAATGTGTCCAAGATGCTGGGGACACTGGTGTCATTGATGGAGCTGACTGAGTTTACAATTTTCTGCAGTTTATTCCAATCTTGTGGAGTGGCCCCTCCATACCAGAGAGTGATGCAACCAGTTAGAATGCTTTCTATCTGTAGAAATTGGTGAGTCTTTAGTGACATATCAATTCTCTTCAAACTCTGAATGTAATATTGAAGCACCTTCAATAACTCCAAAAGACTGAGGTTGGGTAAAATACTGAAAGGCTTTTATTCGCTGTACAATACAACCTCCATGCTGAGTGTCTGCCCCCGGACTGAGGGGGAGGAGCAAGGCAAAATCACCTTTATTCAGGAACTGTGGGAAGAGCCACAGGGGCAGTCAGCAGAGGGGCGTGTCCAAACAGTTAACCCAGTTACAACATATATACGGTTTACCATATTCACCCCTCCTTTTTTTAAAAAGAGTCCCGCAGGGTGAAGTGACTGACATTATTTAAAACAAGTATATTCTCAGGTCAAGTCTATCAGGCGGTCGAGTCTGTCACTATGATCTACGTAGCACCGATGGTGATTGCATTGGCTACGGCCATTGTGCTGGCTCTGGCCTGACTTGAGGTGCCAGCACGTTAGGCATTGGCAATCCCTCGTGCGTGTGCATTACGCCTGGTATGGGAGTGTCGTTTGGGGTCTGTGTAGGGCTTGGAGTGCGCTGTGTCTCGTGGGTACATATATCGGTGGGTACAGGGTCAATAGTCACCACGGAGTGTTCAGGGTAGGGGCCAGGTGCCCCCGCGGGGCGCCAGGTCGCGGATGGAGACTGTGTCCTCCTGCCCTTCAGGCAAAACCACATAGGCATACTGGGGGTTCGCATGAATTAAGTGAACCCACTTGACCATCAGGGAGTATTTATTGCTCCTCGCATGTTTCCGGAGCAGCACTGGCCCCGGGGACGTCAGCCAAGTTGGTAGGGTGGTCCCAGTGGTCGACTTTCTAGGAAAAGAAAACAGTCACTCATGAGGGGTGGCATTGGTGGCTGTGCATAACAGGGAGCGGATGGAGTGGAGTGCCTCGGGAAGGACCTCCTGCCAGTGGGAGACCGGCAGTCCCTTTGACCTGAGGGCTAAGAGTGTGGCTTTCCACACTGTGCCATTCTCCTTCTCCACCTGTGCAGGGCTTTTATAACTGACGTGGTAGTGGTGTCGGGGCAGCGGATGGCGAAGGGGAACCGTGACTCGTTGATAACGTTAAGAAAGTACACATTGCGGTTGGTGGAGGGAAGGGGGTCCTTAAAGTCAACACTCAGTCGCTCAAAGGGGCAGGTGGCCTTGATGAGTGGTGCCTTTTCGGGTCAGTAGAAGTGCGGTTTGCACTCTGCGCAGACTTGGCAGTCCCTGGTCATCGTCCTGATCTCCTCAAGGGAGTAAAGCAGGTTCCGGGCTTTCCCGGGTGGCAAAGATCTACATGTAGGGCGTATAGCAGGTCAATCTGTGCGCTGGCGTACGTTCCTCAGGATAGGGCATCGGAGGGCTTGTTAAGCTTCCCAGGCCTGTACATGATGCCATAGTTGTAGGTGACAAGTTCAATTCTCCACCTCCAGAATTTTATCATTTTTGATTTTGCCCCACTGTTGGTTTTTTAAACATGAATGCAACTGAATGCTGGTCAGTTAGCAGGGTGAACCTTTTGCCGGCGAGATAGTGTCTCCAGTGCCTAATAGCTTCCACTATGGCCTGGGCCGCTTTCTCTACCGCAGAATGCTGAATTTCAGGGCCTTGAAGAGTACAGGAGAAGAACGCCACTGGTCTTCCTGCCTGGTTGAGGGTAGCAGCCAGTGCAAAGTCGAAGGCGTCACTCTCTACTTGGAAGGGAATGGCCTCATCCACCGCATGCATTGCTGCTTTGGCAATGTCTCCTATTATGCGGCTGAAGGCCGCGCGGGCCTCAGCTGAGAGGGGGAATGTGGTGGACTTGACCAGGGGGCGGGCCTTGCCTGCGTAGTTAAAGACCAATTGGGCGTAATATGAAAAGAAGCCCAGGCACCTCTTGAGGGCTCTGAGGGTGTTGGGAAGAGGGAGTTCCAACAGGGGGCGCATACGGTCGGGGTCAGGGCCAATGACTCCATTCTCCACGACACACCCAAGGATAGCAAGTCGGGTGGTCCCAAATACGCACTTGTCCTTGTTATAGGTGAGATAGAGAGCTTTGGCCGCTTGGAGAAATTTTTGGAGGTAGTTGTCATGATCCTGCCGGTCGTGACCGCAGATGGTGATGTTATCCAGATATGGGAACGTGCCCTTCAGTTGGCACTGGTCCACCATCCGGTCCATTGCCCTCTGGAAGACAGATACGCCATTCGTGACACCGAAGGGGACGCGCAGGAATTGATAAAGCCTGCCGTCTGCCTCGAAGGCAGTGTAAGGGCGGCCCTGCCGGCGGATGGGGAGCTGATAGTAAGCGGATTTTAGGTCTATGGTTGAGTACACCTTGTACTGTGCTATCTGATTGACCATATCCACGATGGGGGGTAGAGGGTACGCGGCGAGCTGCGTGAACCTATTGATGGTCTGGCTCTAGTCCACGACCATCCTATTCTTCTCCCCGTTCCGAACAACCACCACCTGCGCCCTCCAAGGACTTGTGCTTGCCTCAGTGACCCCCTCCCTGAGCAGCCGCTGCACCTCTGACCTAATGAAAGCTCTGTCTCCCGCGCTGTACCTCCTGCTTTTAGTTGCCACAGGTTTACGGTCGGGGGTCAGGTTGGCGAACCTCGATGGGGGAGGGATCTTGAGGGTGGAGAGGCCGCGAGTGGCATCGATAGTGTGGCAGTTGGCATGATGTTGGGTGGGATGCGCGGGTCGGTGTGTGTGTGTGGTCAGTAGCGGGGTATGTGACGTATCCCTACAAAACTGGAGATTTATGACAGTAATTGGTGGGAGGGGCCCATCATACTTCATTGTCACGCTTTTCAGGTTGCTCTGGAAGTCGAGCCCCAATAGCACAGGGACACACAGTTGAGACATGAGCAGTAACATAAAGTCTCGATATTCTGTGCCCTGCACCACTAGTGTTGCTACACAACCTCCCCGGATGTCTGTTGTATGCGACCCGGAAGCCATGGTGACCCTCTGATTTACCGGCCATATCACGAGTCCGCAATGCTGCACTGTGTCCGGGTGGATAAAACTCTCCGTGCTGCCCGTGTCAAACAGGCAGCTTGTCCTGTGCCCCTCCACCAGGATGTCCATCATTGACCTTGCGAGCTGGTGGGGAGCGCTTTGGTCGAGGGTCACGGAAGTCAGGGTTGAGTCACTGTCTTGGTCCGGCGCGGTGGGGTTCCCCGTGAGCACCCGCTGGTCGTAGGCAGTGGGAGGTGGCGCTGACCAAGATGGCTGCCCCATGTCTCGCATGTGGTGGTGGCGTGCAGGGAAGACGGTGGCCCCCATGTCTCGCACGTGGTGGCGGCGTGCAGGGAAGATGACGGCAGGGAAGATGGCGACCCCCATGTCTCGCACGCGGCGCTGCTCAATCCCGCTTGTGGTTTGGACTTACAGACCTCGGCGAAGTGGCCCTTCTTTCTACAGCTGAAGCAGGTAGCTTGCCAGGCCGTGCAGTGTTTCCAGGGGTGCTTCTCAAGTCTGCAGAAGTAGCACTTCGTGGACTCGTGACTGGCAGCAGCTGTGGTCGATTCGCCGGCGGGTTGCGGGGTCTGCGGCGCCCACGAAGCCATCGGGGAATCGCGTGCCTGGAGAGCCTCAGAGTTATGCAGAGCGGCCTCCAGCATATCGGCCAGCTCGATCGCCGAACTTAAGGTAAGATTGGCTTTTTCCGACAGCCGCTGGCACACATACACTGACCTGGTCCCCGTGATGAAGGCGTTTCTCACTAGGAGTTCTGCACGCTGCGCTGCCGTCAGCTCCTGGCAATTGCAGGCTCGCACGAGCGTCCGTAGGGCCTGGATGAACTCAGCACTTGATTCCCCGGGGTGTTGTTACCGTGTCACTAAGCAATGTTGTGCGTAGACGCTGTTTATCGGCTGCAGGTATTGTCCTTTGAGGGCGCTCATCACGCCATTGTTGTTCGGCTGGTCTCTGATCAGCGATTAGACCCCTGGACTGACCCTGGAGGGTAGAACTCTGCTTCGCTACGGGGTCAGTCGCTTCAATCTCCTCTAGGTACACTTCGAAGCAGGCCAGCCAGAGTTCGAAAGCGTTTCCAGCTTCAGGCCTTTGCGGATCTTGGTCTAACTTGTCGAGTCTTAGTGTGTGTTCCATGCTTTAAAATTTACAGCGAATAAAATTGAAGCACCTTCAATAACTCCAAAAGACTGAGGTTGGGTAAAATACTGAAAGGCTTTTATCCGCTGTACAATACGACCTCCATGCTGAGTGTCTGCCCCCGCACTGAGGGGGAGGAGCAAGGCAAAATCACCTTTATTCAGGAACTGTGGGAGGAGCCACGGGGCAGTCAACAGAGGGGCGTGTCCAGACAGTTAACCCAGTTACAACATATATATGGTTTACCACAAATATAGCCACTGTCATGCCTTCTTTGTAATTGCATCACCATGTTTGGGCCCAGGGTAGATCATCAGAGATATTGACACCCAGGAACTTGAAACTGTTCACCCTTTCCACATCTGATCCATTAATGTGGACTGGTGTGTGTTCCCTCATCTTGCCCACCCTGGCGTCCACAATCTATTCTTTAGTCTTACTGATATAGGATGCAAGGTTGTTGCTGCAATACCACTCAACCAGCTGATCTTTGTCACTCCTGCCTCTTCAACACTAGCTGAAATTCTGCCAACAATAGATGTGTCATCAGCAAATTTATAGATGTGTTTGAGTTGTGCCCACCCACACAGTCGTGGGTGTAGAAAGAATAAAGTAGTGGGCTAAACATGCATCCTGGAGGTGTTGCACTGTTTGCTGTCAGTGAAGAGGTGATGTTATTTCAATTGTGGTCTCCCAGGGAGGAAGTCGAGGATCTTGTTGCAGAGGGAGGTGGAAAGGTCCAGGTTTTGGAGCTTTTGATTAGTACTGAGGGTATGACTGTGTTAAACGTTGAGCTGTAATCGATAGACAGGAGCCCAGCGTAGGTGCTACTATTGTCCAAGGCTGAGTGGAGAGCCAGTGAAATTGCATCCACCATGTTGTGGTGATAAGCAAATTGCAGTGACTCCAGGTCCTTGCTTAGGCAGGAGTTGATTCTAGCCATGACCAACCACTCAAAGCACTTCATCACAGCAGATAGTCATTGAGGCTGTTCACCTTGCTCTTCTCGGGCACTGGTATGATTGTCGCCCTTTTGAAGTTGGTGGAAACCTTCAACTACAGCAGTGAAAGATTGAATATGTCCTTGAACATTCCTGCCAGTTGGTTAGCATGGGTTTTCAGAGCCCTACCAGCTGCACCATCGGGGCCTGTAATACTATCCAAATAAGATTCATAATATCTAGGATAACAGTAACTTATTTAGAGTCATTTTGTACACCAACACAATTTTCTTTTTAAATAAACTATTATAATTTTCTGTAAATTACATCTCACTTGCATTGATTATAAATAACTCCAGTTTAAAATTCCTCCATGTGGTGAATGTCTGACATCATGCTGCCAGAGGAGACCCATGCCCACCCCCCCACCCCCACCCTCGCATGGTTAGACTGAACTCCTGCCTCAGCAAGGACCTGCGCCCATTGCAATTTGCCTATCGCCACAATAGGTCAACCGCAGATGCAATCTCAACGGCTCTTCACACGGCTTTAGACCACCTGGACAATACAAACATTTATGTCAGGGTGCTGTTCATTGACTATAGCTCAGCATCTAACACCATCATTCCCACAATCCTGATTGAGAAGTTGCAGAACCTGGGCCTCTGTACCTCCCTCTGCAATTGGATCCTCGACTTCCTAACTGGAAGACCACAATCTGTGCTGATTGGTGATAACATCTCCTCGCTGACAATCAACACTGATGCACCTCAGGGGTGTGTGCCTAACCCATTGCTCTACTCTCTCTATGCCCATGACTATGTAGCTAGCCATAGCTCAAATACCATCCATTGTAGGCAGAATCTCAGACAGAGACGAGAGGACGTACAGGATGAAGACATGCCAACTAGTGGAGTGGTGTCGCAGCAACAATCTTGCTCTCAACATCAGTAAGACAAAAGAGCTCATTGTGGACTTCAGGAAGGGTAAGGCAAAGGAACACATACCAATCCTCATAGAGGGATCAGAAGTGGAGAGAGTGAGCAGTTTCAAGGGTGTCAAGATCTCTAAGGATCTAACCTGGTCCCAACATATCGATGCAACTGTAAAGAAGTCAAGACAGTGACAATACTTCATTAGGAGTATGAAGATATTTGGTATGTCAAGAAATACACTCAAAAACTTCCATAGATGTACCATGGAGAGCGTTCTGACAGGCTGCATCTCTGTCTGGTATTCTGGGGGGGGGGGGGGGGGCGGGGTTGGTGCTACTGCACAGGACCAAAAGAAGCTGCGGAGGGTAGTAAATTTAGTTGGCTCCATTTTGGGTACTAGCCTATAAAGTACCCAGGACATCTTCAAGGAGTGGTGTCTCAAAAAGGCTGCGTCCATTTTTAAGGACCTCCAGCACCCAGGGCATGTCCTTTTCTCACTGTTATCATCAGGTAGGAGGTACAGAAGCCTGAAGGCTCACACTCAGCGATTCAGGAACAGCTTCTTCCCCTCTGCCATCTGATTCCAAAATGGACATTGAACCCATGAACACTACCTTACTTTTTTAATGTATATTATTTTGGTTTTTGCACAATTTTAATCTATTCAATATACATATATTGTAATTGATTTATTAATAATTATTATTTTATTATATTTTTCTTGTATATTATGTTTTGCTGCTGCTGCTAAGTTAACAAATTTCACAACACATGCCGGTGATAATAAACCTGATTCTGCTTCTGATATACAATTCAGAAAATCCCAAGAGCCACAAACCTCGGATTTTCACACTGGACAGATGGGAATCTGTGTCGGCACAGCAAGAGTGAGAATATATGTTTGGTTTTATTTGGTGCTATCTGCATTTTAAACTCTGATAGTCAGCTGGAATGAGAACTCAATCATAATGGGACAGATCAATCCTGATATCTCAAGCAAATCTAAATTTTGTGAGGTTAAGGGCTTTTTCCTTTTCCAAATGTAGCCAAGAATGTTCATTAATATCTTGATCAGGAACTGATATCTCCAAATTTGTAAGGCACTGCTTTTTTTTTGTTGAACAGAAGTACCTTAACTTCCAATACACAATATCCCTTTCAGTCTTTTAGACTATATTATTATTGTGGCTTGTTGATCACCAGAACTTAGTGTTAATTAGTGCAGAATTGAAAGGAACTCTGCCCTTGACACCACGGAAGCTGATCTAGGTGTGGGGAAGCTTTTAAATCAGTCAATAGTGTGCAGTGAGAGGTGGGCTGGAGATCCATAGTGGGATCTGTGGGGGATTCTGAGCTGGAAGTAGATGGAGGGAGTGATGATCAAGACCAGTCGTGGGTTGTAAATTCGAAGCAGGGTGAGGAAAGGGCTGGCTTTCTCAAATGGGAGATGCCACAACTGTTATGTTTTTACCTTAATACTTGCCAGAAATAGGTTCCTGCTGTCAAGGCAAAGTTTTGTTCGGCTCTACACTAATTGACAGGTGTAATGATTTTCTTTTGTAATTCTTTTTATATTGAAATTGAAGAACATTGCAATCTACTGTCCAATTTCAATTTCTATGTCTCTGTTTTAGGGGCAAAGTAAAATCGTAGTAATATCACTATTAAATGTCACCTTTCAGATGCCCAATCAACTGGGTGTTTGGAATCTGCTCCGTTATGATTCTATGATTCTGGAAATTGAGTCAGAAGTGAAAGGCTACATAAAGTTGCAGGATCACACAAAACAAAAGAATCACAGATTTCAGGACAATTTTTTAAAAAAATATATGAAAATGTTTGTAGGAGGTGTGAGGCACTATGAAAATAGATAACCCCAGACCTAATCCAAGTGACCTTCCTGGCACATTAGATGTTGAACCGACCAGCCTTCTTTAAGTTAACTGGGAGGCATGGATCTAATAGGAGGGAAGAGATTATCTAATGAGGAAATAAATCATTGTTTTGCTAATAATGGCAAAATCCTGAGTGGTATAAATGATGTGATCATTTTAATGAGAATATGTGCATGTGTTATTGCAGAGACCAATAGAGAATTTAAATAGTGGGTTTAAACAATATTATTTTAGTCCAGGAAAACAGTGCTGAGTTAAAAGATTACTCATGTTTTTATTCAAATACAGAGCAGATACACATGGCCAAACTGCCTATACCTGGTTCTATTTTTTATGCTCTTACTGTGGACAAATTTATTTTGAAAGTCATATTGTATTACCTTAAGCAACCCACTTCAAAGTTGCTGGTGAATGCAGCAGGCCAGGCAGCATCTCTAGGAAGAGGTACAGTCGACGTTTCGGGCCGAGACCCTTCGTCAGGACTAACTGAAAGAAGAGCTCTGTCCACCAGAGAAAGCAGGATCTCCCAGTGGCCACACATTTTAATTCCACGTCCCATTCCCATTCTGATATGTCTATCCACGGCCTCTTCTACTGTAAAGATGAAGCCACACTCAGGTTGGAGGAACAACACCTTATATTCCGTCTGGGTAGCCTCCAACCTGATGGCAGGAACATTGACTTCTCTAACTTCTGCCAATGCCCCACCTCCCCCTCGTACCCCATCCGTTATTTATTTATATACACACATTCTTTCTCTCTCTCTCTCCTTTTTCTCCCTCTGTCCCTCTCAATATACCCCTTGCCCATCCTCTGGGGTTCTCCCCTCCCTCCCCTTTTCTTTCTTCCTGGGCCTCCTGTCTCATGATCCTCTCATATCCCTTTTGCCAATCACCTGTCCAGCTCTTGGCTCCATCCCTCCCCCTCCTGTCTTCTCCTATCATTTTGGATCTCCCCCTCCCCCTCCCACTTTCAAATCTCTTACTAGCTCTTTCTTCAGTTAGTCCTGACGAAGGGTCTCGGTCCAAAACGTGGACTGTACCTCTTCCTAGAGATGCTGCCTGGCCTGCTGCGTTCACCAGCAACTTTGATGTGTGTTGCTTGAACTTCCAGCATCTGCAGAATTCCTCGTGTTTGTATTACCTTATTTCATTCAGTAAACAAATCCTATGTATGTATGCGTGTATGTATATGTATGTGGTGTGTGTATGTGTATGTGGGGTGTATGGGGTGTCAGGGAGGGGTAGCACCTCTGGTGGGGGAACATGTCACTTCCTTTTCAAGGTGGTTAGTCCACCTTTGGTCCCCGCCGGCACTCAGCTCTCATCAGTGGCTCCCCGTAGCTGTTTGCATGCGACAGTGGCCACACCCCGGGCAACGGCTTCGACAAGCTGGCTAAACCAGGTGAGGGTAGCCGATGGGTCTCAAACCCTCGGTGAGATAGGGAGTTGTCTATCCCAGCATGTAAAGACAGACTCCGGCGTATTGAGCGGATGAGACCAATGGAAGGTCCAATGGTCTCTGCAAGCGTCGTGGAATGTGTGGAGCAAGACAAGATACAGAAGACGTCCCGGTCACCCACTGCGCCTAGTCCCATCTCCAGCTGTCTTGACTCTGTCTTCCACTGGATCCAGATGGGAATTGGGAAGAGAGAGTGAGGCTGACGCTGTGCAACTCTCCTTAACTTAAATCCAAATCACGCGCTAGTCTTGACACCATCTGGTGTTGAGGTCCTCATCAACCTCGATGATGGATGAACAACAACAGTACGTATATATTTGCTTTTAAAGTTGATATGGAAGAAAGCCAAGATAATTTGAGATTGCTCATTTTGTTTTCCCTCTCTGGTCACAACATATCTTTAAGTAACTTCACATGCAGTCTTGTTGGATGCATTGTCCATTCTGCATGATATTTCCCAAATTAAAAAGATTGCATTTCCAAAGTTAAGTCACTGTTATTATAGAATGACAGAAAGACACAGTGTGGAAACAGGCCTTTTGGCCCATGGAATCCACACCAACAACAAACACCCATTTACACTAACCGTACAGTAAACAATTCTATTCTCCCACTCCATCAACCCACCTCTTTGGAATGTGGCAGGAAACTGGAGCATTTAGGAGAAAGACGTGTGGTCACACAGACCACATGCAAACTCCACACACAGCACCCAGGTCACCAAAACAATACCAATATGCCACCTGTGAAATGTGACAATACAAGAAGCTTAAGCCAGAGTTATAAGAGATGGATAAAATTGTATGACACAGATATTCCTCCAGGTACCTAATTTAAATGTTGAAACAATTGAGACTCTCTCTCTTTTTCTCTCTCACACACACACACACACACACACACACACACACACACACACACACACACACACACACACACACACACACCTCCCCCCGCCCCCAGAATCAAACAGCAAGGATATAAGTCCACACTAACCATCTAGCACCTACAAACGTGTATTTGCACTCGTCCCGCTGTGTTCTCCCCATATTCCTTTCAATATCACCGCCTCTTTTCCGCCAGTTTCTAAACTCACAACTAACTTGCTTACCCAAATCTTGGGGCTGTGGGAGGAGACATTCTACAAAGTATACTTAATGTATAAGGAACCCTTAAGATATTTAATTAGGAGTTTTAGATATTAAAACTAACTCACTTCACGTTAAAAAGTTGCTCATAAGGAATGTCAGTTAGGGCCTGCCCTTGTCAACATTATCACATTGAGAATGGTATTCTTACTTACACCACTGTGAACTTGTGAGCGTTGGTCATCTCTGGAAAATGAGCTGTAATTTTTAGATTGGGGTTTGGTTAAATCTGCCCTGATGTGTCACTAATTCAAGCCAAAAACAGAAAAACATAATATTCCGAGAAAAAATGAGATAAAGGCCTTTGTGGTAGATAATTCATTTTTAGACATTATTAGAAACATAGAAAATATAGAAAACCTACAGCACAATACAGACCCTTCGGCCCTCAAAGTTGTGCCGACCATGTCCCTACCTTAGAAATTACTAGGTTTACCCATAGCCCTCTTTTTCTAAGCTCCGTGCACCTATCCAAAAGTCTCTTAAAAGACCCTATCGTATCCGCCTCTACCACCGTTGCCGGCAGCCCATTCCATGCAATCACCACTCTCTGCATAAAGAGAACTTATTCCTGACACCTCCGCTGTACCTACTCCCTAGCACCTTAAACTTGTGGCCTCCTGTGGCAACCATTTCAGCCTTCGGGAAAAAGCCTCTGACTATCCACACAATCAATGCCTCTCATCATCTTATACACCTCTATCAGGTCACCTCTCACCCTCTGTCGCTCCAAGGAGAAAAGGCTGAGTTCACTCAACCTGTTTTCATAAGGCTTATTCCCCAATCCAGGCAACATCCTTGTAAATCTCCTCTGCACCTTTTCTATGGTTTCCACATCCTTCCCGTAGTGAGGCGACCAGAACTGAGCACAGTACTCCAACTGGGGTCTGACCAGGGTCCTATATAGCTGCAACATTACCTCTCAGCTCCTAAGTTCAATTCCACGATTAATGAAGGCCAATACACCATACACCTTCTTAACCACAGAGTCAACCTGCGCAGCTGCTTTGAGCATCCTATGGACTCGAATCACAAGATCCCTCTGATCCTCCACACTGCCAAGAGTCTTATCATTAATACTATATTCTGCCATCATATTTGACCTACAAAAATGAACCACTTCACACTTATCTGGGTTGAACTCCATCTGCCACTTCTCAGCCCAGTTTTGCATCCTATCAATGTCCTGCTGTAACATCTGACAGCCCTCCACACTATCCACAACACCTCCAACCTCTCTGTCATCAGTAAACTTACTAACTCATCCCTTCACTTCCTCATCCAGGTCATTTATAAAAATCACAAAGAGTAAGGGTCCCAGAACAGATCCCAGAGGCACTCCACTGGTGACCGACTTCCATGCAGAATATGACCTGTCTACAACCACTTTTTACCTTCTGTGGGCAAGCCAGTTCTGGATCCACAAAGCAATGTCCCCTTGGATCCCATGCCTCCTTACTTTCTCAATAAACCTTGCATGGGGTACTTATCAAATGCCTTGCTGAAATCCATATACACTACATCTACTGCTCTTCCTTCATCAATATGTTTAGACACATCCTCAAAAAATTAAATCAGGCTCGTGAGGCACAACCAACCTTTGACAAAGCCATGCTAACTATTCCTAATCATATCCAAGAAAGCCCAGCAGCGTCTCTACTTTCTGCGAAGGCTAAGAAAAGTCAATCTCCCACCCCCTCTCCTCACCACATTCTACAGAGGATGTATCGAGATCATCCTGAGCAGTCGCATCACTGCCTGGTTCGGGAATTGCACTGTCTTGGATTGCGAGACCCTGCAGTGGATAGTGAGGTCAGCTGAGAAGATCTTTGGGGTCTCTCTTCCTGCTATTACAGACATTTACACCACACGCTGTACCCGCAAAGCTAAAAGTATTGTGAAGGACCCCACACACCCGTCACACAAACTCTTCTCCCTCCTGCCATCTGGCAAAAGGTATAGAAGCATTCAAGCTCTCATGACCAGACTGTGCAACAGTTTCTTCCCCCAAGCCATCAGACTCCTCAACACCCAGAGACTAGACTGACATCTACACCATTTATTATTATACTGTAATTTGTCCTCCACTGTGCCTATTGTCTTGTTTATTAATTATTGTACTGCCCTGCACTGTTTTGTGCACTTTATGTAGTCCTGTGCAGGTCGGTAGTCTAGTGCAGTTTTTATGTTTGTTTTACGTAGTCTAGTGTAGCCTTGTGTTGTCTCACATAGTCTAGTGTAGTTTTGTGTTGTTTCATGTAGCACCATGGTCCTGGAGGAATGTTGTTTCATTTTTACTGTGTACTGTACCAGCAGCTTATGGTCGAAATGACAATAAACTTGACTTGACTTGACTTACACCTCTTCAAATGTTCATAATTCCTGCCTCTCAGGATCTTCTCCATCAACTCACCAACCACTGAACTAAGACTCACTGGTCTATAATTTCCTGGGCTATCTCTACTCCCGTTCTTGAATAAAGGAACAACATCCACAACCCTCCAATCCTCTGGAACCGCTCCATCCCCATTGATGATGCAAAGATCATCGCCAGAGGCTCAGCAATCTCCTCCCTCGCCTCCCACAGTAGCCCGGGGTACACCTCATCTGGTCCCAGCAACTTATCCAACTTGATGCTTTCCAAATCTCCAGCACATCCTCTTTCTTAATATCTTCATGGTCAGGCTTTTCAGTCTGCTGCAAGTCATCAATACAATCACCAAGATCCTTTTCCATTGTGAATACTGAAGTAAAGTATTCATTAAACAACACACATCAAAGTTGCTGGTGAACGCAGCAGGCCAGGCAGCATCTCAAGGAAGAGGTACAGTCAACATTTCGGGCTGAGACCCTTCGTGAGGACTAACTGAAAGAAGAGCTAGTAAGAGATTTGAAAGGGGGAGGGGGAGATCCAAAATGATAGGGGAAGACAGGAGGGGGAGGGATGGAGCCAAGAGCTGGACAGTTGATTGGCAAAAGGGATATGAGAGGATCATGGGACAGGAGGTCCAAGAAGAAAGAAAGTGAGGGGGGGGACCCAGAGGATGGGCAAGGGGTATAGTGAGAGGGACAGAGGGAGAAAAAGGAGAGAGAGAGAGAAAGAATGTGAGTATATAATGTCATGTGTGACACCAAGCAGAGGTACTGGACGGATGATGCTAATGAGAGAGATAAGAAAGACAATGGAGAAACATTCAAAATGCTAATAAGAGAGAAGAGAGGGATTAACGGGAAAGAAACACAATTCAGATATTGACAGACCAGTTGCTTTGAACCTGAACTGTTTGAAGTTTGATGGACAGGTGATACCCCAGCAGGGGGATAAAAGGAGCAGGCTTGCTAAGGCACGAGACACACCACGAGACCCTGGAAAGAGCAGTGTGCCCCCACAAGTTAATGGGAGTTTGGAGGACCGGTTCGCGGAAACTGACCAGAGGCTCACAGGGTGTAAAGGTACGATCGGTGGGAACCCCTGGAGTGTGTGTCCGCCCTTGCCTGGGTGCCGGGTTGACTGCAGAAGAACGATAGTATCTGGAATGGAGGGGTCACAGTCGGTGACCACAGTCTCTATCTGTCTCTCTCTCTCTCTCTCTCTCTCTCACAGTATGACAACAGCAATTACTGCGAACTGCACTAAACTGAACTGAACTCTGCTTCACTTAAGACTGATCATTTTACCACTAGACTGCGATAGAGCTTGGTTGATTCCTATTTCTCTAGTTCTGTGTATATGTGTATACTATCATTGCTAACCTGTTACATTTCTATCCTTGCGGTTAGTGTACTGTATTACTTATGTAAGGGGGTTTCGATTTTTATGTTACTGTGGCGGCTAATTAAAATGGCGTTTTTGTTATGTTAATCTGGGGAATGCGGCTTTGTTGTGCTTTAACGCTGAGAAAGTTTGCGCTAGCAGCTTATTGTGGTTTAGAGGGTGATAAGAGGGTGCTATTAACCAATTGGGATAGTTGTTATGTTTTTGGTGTATTTGAAGATACTGTATGCGCGGGGTTTTGGGGCAGAAGGCGGGAGAGCGAGACAGAGGATGGACCAGGTGCTGTGAGTCCGCTAACGGGGTCGGACCCCGAGTGGGACGTTTGGCACGGAGACGGAGACGGACTCGTGTGGAGCGTCTGGTCGACCACAGTTGTTGGTCCCAGGCGGCCGGTCGAGGTGGTCCGAGGGGGTCGCAGGGTGAAGAAGAAGGTCCTTGAGCTCCAACGGTTTTTGTGCACGAAGAGATTGAACTATGATAAGTGTGGTGCCTTTTATTTTCCTTTTATATTTTATTCTCTTTTAATTATATAGTTCCAGTAATATCTATAAACTGTAAATCATTTAATTGCATCTGGTGTAATGTCTGTTATTTGGGCGGGTTGGGGTACCTCACACAGCATCCACACAAACGAATTACCCAGTTTGGCGGGGCCGAGGCTGTTTCCCTAGACGACAGCGAGCCGAGCGACCCTGAGGGTGGCCAGGGGGGCTGCATTGTGGGGGCTCATCCGGGTTGCTTGAGTCTGTTGGTATGCTGTGTGGGTGCCCTGATTAAATCTGTAATGTGTGTCTCTGTGGGTTATTTGCTGTTGATTGCTGTATGCGTTGTGGGTGCGGTCTTTGTTCGAGTTCAGACTAGCATTGACAAGTTGGAGGTGGCACTCGGGGCTGTCCATGCTGTTGGGAGAGAGAGGAAAGAGTGGTCTGATTTGGAGGTAGAGTCTGCGAATAAATGTTCTAGCTCTGGCAGGCTCCGCCTGGCACTGGGGATAGTGTCCACCCCAGGAGAGGCGGAGACGTGTGAGACGTGGGCGGAGCGGATCTCTCAGTTGTTAGATGAGTGGCAGTGCTTGGTTGAGGGAGAGCGACAGGGATTGGTTGAAAGTTTGAGTAGGCGGGCTGGTGACGGTGTTAGAGCTGTCAGGTTCACTTACACCGTAGTGACAGCTGTCAGTTATTTGAAAGAGGGGGGAAAGTTTTCAGTGTGTCTTCTCTGGCGAGGAGGGCGGCTAAATTGCTTGTAGCGCCAGGGGGATCATTTCAGGGGATCAGTTGTTCAGCTGATCAGAGAGGTGTCGGGAAACTTAGTGGAGGCCCAGTGGGGGAATGGCTTGGGGTCTCTGGGGAAGCACGTTCCTAGCAATGTACCACTGAACTTCCGCAAGGAGAAGACCCTATTCCTGAAGGCTTAGAGGGACCACGCCCCAGGGTGTCGTTATGAATAGAGGGAAGCGATGCTAAAGGTATCCTCGACCCCGGGGCACAGATCAAGTTGTTGTACAGTTCGTTTTACAACCAGTGTCTGAAGCATTTATCCTTGACAACCACAAGGGCACCCGAGACTTTGGGTACCAGTGCCAGTAGTTATCCAGAAGATGATGATTGGTTAATGACCCTGGAGTTCATGGAGGCATTTTCTGGGCACCCAGCGTGTCGAGTTGCTTCTGAGGACGTGTGTAGCAGCCTTGAGCCAGTACCGAATTTAAACGAGACCCAGCGGTGGTACGGCTTGGGGAAAGTAGCTGAGGGTGAGACCCTCTTAGTAGATGCTCCGAACTACCACGAGGGAGGGGAGTTGACCGCTGAAGACACCTCAGTGCGAGAGAGGTCGTGGCAACTGGACCCTGGCGGCGTGGAAGATGAAGGCAGCGTGTGTGTGGATGATGCGACGTGGTTTAATGTGCTGCATCTGAGGGGTGGATGTTGCCAGATCCTGAGGAGTGCGGCTGTTGAGCCGAAGATGGCCTTTATTAGTTCCCTAGGATTCTTCCGATCCGAAAAGATGCCCAAGGGCATATCCGGAGCCCCTGCATCCTTCCTGCGGGGCATGAGGAAAATCATGGGGGAAATGAAGGTGTGTGGAGTTTTGACGAATGTGGATGACCGCCTAGAGCTTGGATTCGCCTGGGGGGACTATGAGGCGAGGCGAGTGGCTGAGCCCAGGCGACGGAAGCAAAGTGTCAAATGTGGAGGAGTTTTTGGCCGGAGGAGTTTGGTGCAATGTGAGGAAAATGACCCGACATACCAGTTGAACTTCCTGGTGTTGGGACAGACGGTGGTGGACCGGGGGATGGAAACCCAGGTCGTCAATCTGAATGAGACACAGGGAAGAGAGGGGATTTGCACCGCACTGCGGTCATATACTGACGAATTAATCCAGCGAGAAGAAACAATGACCCACCTTCGAAGGGATCAGCAGAAACTCAAGACGTCCATTCAGAACAGATTGGAAGATTTACAAATTGGGGAAGATCAAGGAAGTGTTCTGACTAAGGTCAACAGAAAACCGAGAGCCCAGGGAGGGGAGTTTGACTACACTCCCGAGGAGGTAAAGAAATGGAGGACAGATCTCGGAAAAGGGAGGCGGACGCTTGAAAGGAACCTGAAGATGACTATCGCGAGTTTAAATGAAGTGGAAAAACTGAAAGTTGACCTGGAAGACGCCCTCAGGAAGAAACAACCGGAGGCTGAACATCCTTTAACTGCTGCTTTTCAGGTCAGGGAGGAAGAAGCTGGTGGGTTAACTGCGTCCCAGATTGAGATGGCCAGGAACCCTGAGTCAGAACTGCTGAGGCTGTGGTGAGAGTTGAAGGAGTCCCCGAAGAAGCTGACGTCTCATCTGCAGGAGGCTGAAGGGGTAGCCCCAGCTAAATGTTTCAGTGTGGAGAAACTCAAACAGCAGCTACCGATCGAAGGAATGAGGAAGAATACAGATTCGAAGGATGATGTGCTGCACATGTGGTACATGCTGCCTTTCGCTAACTTCCCCGTGATTGAGGAAGAGACCTTTGGCCCTTCTCCCACTGAGTCAGGTGCAGTGGGGAGGGCTAGCTGTGGGCAGTCTGAGTTACGGCAGGATCAGGAAGGAGGAGAGGCAGGGCCCTGGACAGGGGGCTCCGAGCTGTAGTGGTGGCCTGAGTGAGAGAGGAGTTGGCAAGCAGGTCAGAGGTATCCCTAATAGTGTCTGAGCCTTGTGGGTTTAGGTGAGGGGGTACAGAGGTCTCAGAGGGTTAAGAAGCTCCCAGATAGGTTGGCCTATTTAGCGCCCGTGGGACGGGAGTAAGGTCCACTGTTTGGGGAGCACTGTCACTGTGTATATCTGTGTATGTGTGTGTTGTGTGTCTGTAGGACTGGGTGGCGAGTTATTTAGAAGTCATGAGGACATGACTTTATTTGGTGGGGGGAGAGTGTAAGGGGGTTTCGATTTTTATGTTACTGCGGAGGCTAATTAAAATGGCGTTTTTGTTATGTTAATCTGGGGAATGCGGCTTTGTTGTGCTTTAACGCTGAGAAAGTTTGCGCTAGCAGCTTATTGTGGTTTAGAGGGTGATAAGAGGGTGCTATTAACCAATTGGGATAGTTATGGTTTTGGTGTATTTGAAGATACTGTTTGCGAGGGGTTTTGGGGCAGAAGGCGGGAGAGCGAGACAGAGGATGGACCAGGTGCTGTGAGTCCGCTAACGGGGTCGGACCCCGGGCGGGACGTTCGGCGAGGAGACGGAGACGGGCTCGTGTGGAGCGTCTGGTCGACCACCGTTGTTGGTCCCAGACGGCCGGTCGAGGTGGTCCGAGGGGTCGCAGGGTGAAGAAGAAGGTCCTTGAGCTCCAACGATTTTGTGCACGAAGAGATTGAACTATGATAAGTGTGGCGCCTTTTATTTTCCTTTTATATTTTATTCTCTTTTAATTATATAGTTCCAGTAATATCTATAAACTGTAAATCATTTAATTGCATCTGGTGTAATGTCTGTTATTTGGGCGGGGTGGGATACCTCACACAGCATCCACACAAACGAATTACCCAGTTTGGCGGGGCCGAGGCTGTTTCCCTAGACGACAGCGAGCTGAGCGACCCTGAGGGTGGCCAGGGGGGCTGCACTTATTTCTTTAATAAAACTTTATTAGTTCCTAGTAATCCAGACTCCAACGAGCGTTCCATTTCTACTGGTTTGGCAACCCAGTTACGGGGTACATAACAATAAATAAATAATGGATGGGGTACGAGGGGGAGGTGGGGCATTAACGGAAGTTTGAGAAGTCAGTGTTCATGCCATCATTCATTAAGTACCTCTGCTATTTCTCTCCGGTTCCATACACACTTTCCCATTGTTACACTTGATAGGTTCTATTCTTTCACGTCTTATCGTCTTGCTCTTCACATGCTTGTAGGATGCCTTGGGGTTTTCCTTAATCCTGCCTGCCAAGGCCTTCTCATGGCCCCTTCTGGCTCTCCTAAGTTCCTTTATAAACTCCTTCCTGTTAGCCTTATAATCTTCTAGATCTCTAACATTACCTAGCTTTCTGAACCTTTTATAAGCTTTTCTTTTCTTCTTGACTAGATTTATTACGGCCTTTGTACACCACAGTTCCTGTACCCTACCATAACTTCCCTGTCTCATTGGAATGTACCTATGCAGATCTCCACACAAATATCCCCTGAACATTTGCCACATCTCTTCCGTACTTTTCCCTGAGAACATCTGTTTCCAATTTAAGCTTCCAATTTCCTACCTGATAGCCTCATAATTCCCCTTACTCCAATTAAACACTTTTCTAACCTGTCTATTCCTATTTCTCTCCAATGCTATTGTAAAGGAGACAGAATTATGATCACTATCTCCAAAATGCTTTCCCACTGAGAGATCTGACACCTGACCAGGTTCATTTCCCAATACCAAATCAAGTACAGTCTCTGTCAAGAAACCTTCCTGAACACACCTAAACAAACTCCACCCCATCTAAACCCCTTGCTCTAGGGAGATGCCAATTGACATTTGGGAAATTAAAATCTCCCATCATGACAACTCTGTTATTATTACACCTTTCCCGGATCTGTTTCCCTATCTTCTCCTTGACATCCCTGTTACTATTGGGCAGCCTATGAAAAACACCCAGTAAAGTTATTGACCCCTTCCTGTTCCTATCCTCCACCAACAGAGACTCCGTAGACAATCCCTCCATGACGTCCACCTTCTATACAGCCGTGACACTATCACTGATCAACAGTGCCACACCCCCACCTCTTTTGCCTCCCTCCCTGTCCTTTCTGAAACATCTAAAACCTGGCACTTAAAGTAACCATTCCTGTCCCTGAGCCATCCAAGTCTCTATAATGGCCACCAAATCATATCTCCAAGTACTGATTCACGCTCTAAGCTCATCCGCTTTGTTCACAATACAGTACTCCTTGCGTTAAAATAGACACATCTCAAACCTTCGGTCTGAGCGCGTCCCTTCTCTATCACCTGCCTATCCTCCCTCTCCCACTGTCTACAAGCATTCTCTATTCGTGAGCCAACCACCTCTTCCCAGTCTCTTCAGTTCGGTTCCCACCCCCAACAATTCTAGTTTAAACTCTCCCCAGTAGCCGTAGCAAACCTACCCACCAGGATATTGGTCCCCCTGGGCTTCAAGTGCAACCTGTCCTTTTTGTACAGTTCACACCTGCCCCAAAAGAGGTCCCAATGATCCAGAAATCTGAATCCCTGCCCCCTGCTTCAATCCCTCAGTCACACATTTATCCTCCACCTCATTCTATTCCTATTCTCACTGTCGCGTGGCACAGGATGTAACCGAGACGACTACCTTTGCGGTCCTGCTTCTCAACTTCCTTCCTAACTCCCTGAAGTCTTTTTTCAGGGCCTCTTCCCTTTTCCTACCTATGTCATTGGTACCAATATGTACTACGACCTCTGGCTGTTCTCCCTCCCACTGCAGGATATCTTATTGATAAGATTGTTTGTCACTCTCTAATGGGAATATTAGTTTGGAAGAAAATGCTTGCATTTGAAATCACATTTCTATATTGGAATGTTTTAAAATAATCCCATTTGTAACAGCTAATACATTACTCAAAAAATACCGAATTCTGAAAAAAATGCATTGACTGAAACTACTAACCCCTTCATGAATATCTTCCTTTTAGACATCCAGTTAAGTTTTCAATCACATCATGTCATTGTGATTCTAAGCCTGCAAACATAGTCATAATCATAGTCATAGTCATACTTTATTGATCCCGGGGGAAATTGGTTTTCGTTACAGTTGCACCATAAATAATAAATAGTAATAAAACCATAAATAGTTAAATAGTAATATGTAAATTATGCCAGTAAATTATGAAATAAGTCCAGGACCAGCCTATTGGCTCAGGGTGTCTGACCCTCCAAGGGAGGAGTTGTAAAGTTTGATGGCCATAGGCAGGAATGACTTCCTATGATGCTCCGTGTTGCATCTCTGGCTGAGTGTACTCCTGTGCCCACCCAGTACATTATGTAGTGGATGGGAGACATTGTCCAAGATGGCATGCAACTTAGACAGCATCTTCTTTTCAAACACCACCGTGAGAGAGTCCAGTTCCTTCCCCACAACGTCACTGGCTTTACGAATGAGTTTGTTGATTCTGTTGGTGTCTGCTACCCTCAGCCTGCTGCCCCAGCACACAACAGCAAACATGATAGCACTGGCCACCACAGACTCGTAGAACATCCTCAGCATCTTCCGGCAGATGATAAAGGACCTCAGTCTCCTCAGGAAATAGAGATGGCTCTGACCCTTCTTGTAGTAAACCCAAAATCAAAGTTGCATTAGTTACCGTCTAATCTTTGGAATCATATAACAGACACCACAGTGATAAGTTTGCAATATCATGTGCTCCTTGCTGAGTCTGGGGCTTTTCCCTGTGACTTGTGTGGGGAATACAAAGAAACTGGATTGACCTAACACCCCTCCTAGTGGTTGATGGTAGAGAGCAGTGTCTTGGAAAAGAAATATTTGTTCTCTTGGAATTATAAGATATGTGATTGATATGTGAATTGTAAGATCTGTTAATTTGGAGAACTGCAACTTAGTTTTAAAAAAATTCAAAAGAGCACTATTTAAATTTGGTACAGTTGGAATTTCAATAATTTGCAAGTTAAATTTTGTTTTAAGAATATTTATTATAGATTTCATGACTGAGCAAAACAACGGAAGCAAATTAAATAATGTTTTTAAGAGGCTGTCAGTCACATGAATGCAGGGAATGGAAAAATATGGATCATGTTTAAACAGGAGAGATTTAGTTTAATTTGGCGTTGTGTTCTGCCAGACATTATGGGCTGAAGAACCTGCTCCTCTGTTGATCTCTTTTCTGTCCTAATGAATATAACCACGAGATACAATTTTCCACGGAACCAGATTGAACAAATGATTACCCATGTGTTACAGCCATGGGATTATGTTTGCCAACAACAACACAATGCTAAAATGAATTCTATGAAGGGTGATTATATAGAGGTGTTTAGAATTATGAAGGGCATAGATAGGGTTAAAATAACGAATCAGTTTTAAAAATAGGTAGATGAAGTGAGGTAGAAAGGTAAACAATTAAAACAATTAATTGCATCTGTGTTTGTGTGCACATTCATGCCAACAGTATGATTAAAAATCTTGCATCTTGCAACATTTTACTCCAACATATGTTTCAGCTGCATCCTTCAAAAATTGGCAAAATTGATTTGAAAGAATGTTAACTTTTCATGCACACGGGTTAAGGATAGTATAGGTGGTACTGTGATGGTCTTTTCCTATATTAAAAGACCTCTTGCCTCTACCACCTCCCAACTTGAACTGTCAACTGATCCTTGCATGTAATGACAGGACAATGGAACAGAGCTTCACAGGAAAATCTCAGACTACTTCCCCCATGAAAAGGACCCCATTCAAGACCATCAGGACATTGTTCTGGTACCATCACCAACCTCATCAAATCCAGAGATTGCCCATCCATGCCACCAGCCTCATGGTTCACTTACCCCACACTGCTTATTTTTTCCTCCTGCCCAAGATCCACAAACCTGACTGTCTGGGTAAGCCCATTATTTCTGCCTGCTCCTGCTTCACTGAACTTGTGTCCACATACCTTGACTCCATTTTGTCCTGCTTGGTTCAGTTCCTTTTCCCCTACATCCACGACACTTCACATGCTCTTGATCTCAACAGCTTTCAATCCCTTGGCCTTGATCACTGCATTTCCACGATGGATGTCCAGACTCTATACACATCTGTTCCCCATCAAGAAGGCCTTGTAGCTCCTTGCTTCTTTCTCGACAACAGGCCCAACCAGTTTCCGTCACCCTCTTTCATCTGACTGAACTTCTCTTCAAACTCAACAACTTCTCTGCAACACACACAAAAAATGCTGGTGAACGCAGCAGGCCAGGCAGCATCTATAGGAAGAGGTACAGTCGACGTTTCGGGCCGAGACCCTTCGTCAGGACTAACAGAAAGAAGAGATTTGAAAGTGGGAGGGGGAGATCCAAAATGATAGGAGTAGACAGGAGGGGGAGGGATGGAGCTAAGATCTGGAAAGTTGATTGGTAAAAGGGATACGAGGCTGGAGAAGGGAAAGGAACATGGGACGGGAGGCCTAGGGAGAAAGAAAGGGTGGGGGGGAGCCCAGAGGATGTGCAAGGAGTTATAGTGAGAGGGACAGAGGGAGAAAAAAGAGAGGGAAAAAAGGGCAAATAAATAAATAAGGGCTGGGGTATGAAGGGGAGGTGGGGCATTAATGGAAGTTAGAGAGGTCAATGTTCATGCCATCAGGTTGGAGGCTACCCAGACAGAGTATAAGGTGTTGTCCGTCCAGCCTAAGTGTGGCTTTATCTTGACAGTAGAGGAGGCCGTGGATAGACATATCAGAATGGGAATGGGATGTGGAATTAAAATGTGTGGCCACTGGGAGACAATTTCTGTTTTAGTTTCTTCCACTCTCTCCCAACTCAATGTGTAGCCATGAGCACCAATATGCGTCCCAGCTATGCATGCCTTCTTGTTGGCTATGTGAAGCAGTCCACGTTCCAAGCCTTTCCTGGTAATGCTTCCCAACTTTTTCTGCACTGCCCTGACAACTGCTTTGGTGCTGCACCATGTTGAGCTCATCAATTTCATCAACTTTGCCTTCAGCTTTCACCCTGCTCTTATATTTACTTGGTTCATTTCTGGCACCCCTCTCCCCTTTCTCGATCAGTCTATCTCCATCTACGGAGACAAAATGTCCACTGATATCTTTTATAAACCTACCTACTCCCATGGCTATCTTGACAATATCTCTTCCTACCCCATCTCCTCTAAAAATGCCAGTTCCTTCATCTATGTTGCATCTGTTCTCAGGATGAGGGTTTCCTTTCCAGGACATCAGAGATGTCTTCCTTCAAAGAATGAGGTTTCCCTTTCTCAACCATGTTCTCCATCTTCTGGACATCCACCCACACCTCATATTCCTGCTGCCTTAACAGAGATAGAGTTCTTTTTGTCCTCACCCACCACTCCATAAGCCTTCACATCCGGCACATCTTTGTCAGCAAATTCCTCCATCTTCAATGGCCCTATGACCAAACGCACTTTTATCTCGCTCTCCCACCCCTTCTCCTCTTTCTACAGAGATTTCTCCCTCCATGATTCCCTTGTCCGTTATTGCCCCCTCCTGCCAATTTTCTTTCTGGTACGTATTCCTGCAAGTGGAAAATGTGCCATACCTGCCCATTCACTTCCTCCCTCACTTCCATTCAAGGTCCTGAACAGTCCTTGCAGATGAGGCAACACTTCACCTGCAAGTCTGTTGGAGTCATCTACTGTATCTGGCATTCCTGGTGTGGCCTCCTCTACATCGGTGAGACCTGACATAGACTGAGGGACTGCTTTGTTGAAAACCTTCACTCCATCTGCACCAGGGAGGATTTTGCAGTGATTGAACATTAATTCCACTCTCCAATCCCATTCTAGCATGTTGGACCTTGGCCTCTTCTACTGCCATGGTGAGACCATTCTCAAATTGGAGAAGGAACACCCCCTTTTCCATCTGGGCTGTCTGCAACTTGATGGCATCGACATCAATTTCTCCAACCTCTGCTAATTTTTCCCTCCTTTCTGCAATACCCCCCCCCCAATATCTTTTCTCTTCTCCTCATCTGCCTATCACCTTCCCCTCATTCCCCCCTCCTCCTTCCCTTTTTCCTATGGTCCATTCTCCTCTCCTATTAGACTCCTTCTTCTCTAGCCCTTTAACTTTTCCATCTTTCACTTCCTAGTTTCTTACTTCATCCCCCCACCCTCCTACACCCACCTGACTTCACCTAGCTTGTACTCCTTCCTTCATCTTCCTTACTTCCCAGTCCTGTTGAAGGGTCACAGCCTGAAACATCAACTGTTTATTCATTTCCATAGATGCTACTTGATCTGCTGAGTTCCTTCAGCATTTTGTGTGTGTTGCAAAGAAAAATCTTAGACATTTTTTGTCATAAAGAACCAGTTGCTAGAAGAACTGAAACACATTTTAAATGTTAGTTTATTCCACTTTGAACTGGAAATGAGCACAGCAGAAAGTAAGTTCCAAAGCAAATTAACCTGTAACACATACATCCTCAAGCTCCCTATGGATCTTAGTGAGTTTTACAACTGCCACTCTGCTTTATCACCTTCCTGTCTGCAAATTTGTCTCTCTGAATCTATATGATACAGACTTGTGCTTTGGATATAAATCTGAAAACTAATGAAGTCTAAATAAGGAACTGAATAACTTTCATGATCAAGCATTCTTGTAAAAAATCTGTAACTTTTTCAAGTAGACAGGATGCATCACATCTCCTCTACCCACAACTTCAGAGGAGCCCCTAAAAAAATTCCGGATAATATCCTTCATTGATACTTACAAGAGGGTTGGATCCTTGAATTTACATAAAGAACACTGGACAATAATTTTTTTTGAAATTGTTGCTTCCTCAGAAATTTCTTTTGGTTTATGATAGATGACCTGAAGTTGAACACAAATATAATTTCAGACTACTTGTATCGCGTAGAAACAAGAAATTAACTTTTATTGAATATACAGTGTTTAATTGCGTAACAGTGCTGAGGCTTTGCTATAGTTCAGCTAAGCTAAAAATGTTTTGTTGAGGATTTTCATTTGTACACAGTGTCTGAAGCTTCTTGCTTAAGTGCCCAACAATAATCAGCCAACATCAATGGGTTCCATTTGCCTGGATACAGTTTCTCCATGACTGCAATGTTCTGGTGAAACCTTTCACCATGCTCATCACTGGCAGTGCTAAGATTTTCAGGGAAGAAATTTAAATGGGAATGCAGAAAATGAATCTTTAGTGATATGTTGCACTTCATGGTTTTGTATGCTTGAAGCATGTTGTTAACCAGCTGCACGTAATTTGGTGCTCTATAGTTGCCAAGAACATTTTCAACAAAATCCTTGAATGCCTTCCGAGCAGTTTTCTCCAGTCTCACTAGAAGTTCTTCAGATTGCCTGTCATTGATGACCTGTTTGATTTGTGGGCCAACAAAAAATGCCTGCCTTAATATTGGCATCAGTTATTCTGGGAAACATCTCCCTTAAATATCAAGATCCTTCATGGAAATTTATAGCTGTGGTGATATCACGTGCAATGATGTGCCAGTACATGATTGGACAGTGCGCTGAGCATGTGCGGGATTGCCAGAATGTTCTAGCACGTGGCTGGGTTAAGACGTGTTTGATTATTACTGTAAATGAAAGTACTCTAATTCTTTCAGAATATGATTCTGTACTGTTAACCCACTGTACGTTTAAACAGAAGTAACATAACATGGTGTCAGAAGTGGTTCTGGAAGAATAATACGGGAGAATCGAGAATCGAAGATGATCGAAAAAAAAGAGAAGAAGAAAAAAGTTCAAACTGTAAACAGTAAAATGGAAGGTTTACAACCCCCACCAAAACTTCAGCTGACAGGCAATGTAGCTGAGAATTGGAGGATATTCAAGCAACAGTTCGAACTGTACTTATCCGTGATCGACTATGAAGAAAAATCAGAAAAAAGCAAATCTGCGCTTTTGATCCATGTAATCGGGAACGACGTAGTAGAGGTATATAATAATTTTGTCTTTGAAGATGGAGATAATTTCAGTTTAAAGTTGATAATGGACAGATTTGAAGTATTTTGTATACCTGTGTAATTTAATATATGAGTGATATAATTTCTTCACGTGTGCAGAGAGCCGCTTAAACAATTGATCAGTATGTTACTGAGTTAAGAAAGTGTAGTAGAACATATGACTTTGGATTGCTCACGGACTCTCTCATTAAAGATAGACTTGTTTGTGGCACACAGGTCGGAGGAGGTGCGGCAGGTGAAGCTAATTACTCAAATTATCAGCTAATATAAGCAAGGCTTGCTCTAGGGGAGCGGCCTTGTTGAGGGAAGTGCCTTGTGAGAAAAGTGTGAGTCTTTGGCTCAGGAGTCTTCAGCGAGGAGACTGAGAGTGGAGACTATGCCACAGTTGGAGAGGGTGAGAAGTGAGATGACTGCTAGGCTGATTCAGTGTGCTGCGTGCATGATGTGGGAGGTCAGGGACACTGATAGTGCCTCTGGCTCCTACACCTGTGGAAAATGTGTCCAGATTCAGCTTCTGAAGGACCGTGTTGCAGCACTGGAGAGGCAACTGGATGATGTTAGGTTCATCGAGGAGAACGAGAGTTTTCTGGACAGGACCTATGGTGAGGTCGTTACACTCAGGATATAGGAAGAGAGAAGGAGGACGACGATGAGCAAGGAAAGGATGCTTGAAGTACAGGAGGCCCACGGAGATGTGCCTCTCGTAAACAGGTTCTCCCTCTTGGAAGCTGTCGGGACAGAGGACAGTGCCAGTCTGAGAGGTAGACGGGTCTGCGAGTCAACAATTGGTGCTGAGGCAAACCCGAGGAGACAGACGTCAGGCAGAGCCGTGGTAGTAGGGGACTCCATAGTGAGAGGTACAGAAAGTGGTTTCTGTGGCAACAGGCGAGATTTAAGGATGGTGTGTTGCCTGGTGCCTGGATCCAGGATGTCACAGACCGATTGCAGGGAACCCTCAAGAGTGAAGGTGAACATCCGGAAGTGGTGGTGCATGTCGGCACAAATGACGTTGGGAAGAAGAGGAAAGACATTCTACAGCGCGACTTCAGAGAACTTGGAAGAAGGCTGAAAAGCAGGACTTCCATGGTGGTTATCTCCGGTTTGCTTCCAGTTCCCTGTGCTGGAGTGGTCAAGAACAGGGAGATAATGGATTTGAATGTGTGGCTGAGGAACTGGTGCAGAAAGCAAGGATTTACATTCTTGGACCGCTGGGGTATGTTTCGGGGTAAGGATGAATTGTACAAAAGGGACGGGTTACACTTTAATAAGCGGGGCACCAGCATTCTGGCAGGCAGGTTTGCCTCTGCAACACGGGTGTGTTTAAACTAAGTCGTGGAGGGAGGGGACGAACTGGAAACATAAGGATGGAGATAAAGGGAAAGTGAGAATAAGAGAAGTTAAGAAAGACAGCAGAATCAACAGAGCAGAAAGCTCAAGAAGGGATCGTACAGTTTGGCCAAGTGAAATAGGAACTGATATGGGAGGTGAGGGGAGTAATGAATTAAAAGTATCGTATATGGATGCACGGAGTATAAGAAATAAAGTGGATGAGCTTGAGGCACAGTTGGAAATTGGTAAGTATGATGTTGTGGGAATAACAGAGACATGGCTTCAAATGGACAGGGCCTGGGAAATGAATATTCAAGGGTATACATCCTATCGAAAGGACAGACTGATGGGCAGAGGGGGTGGGGTGGCTCTGTTGGTGAGGAATGATATTCAGTCCCTTGCGAGGGGGGCCATAGAATCAGGAGACGTGGAGTCAGTATGGATAGAACTGAGAAATTCTAAGGGTAGAAAGACCCTAATGGGAGTTATCTACAGGCTCCCAAACAGTAGTCTGGATGTAGGGTGTAAGCTGAATCGAGTTAAATTGGCATGTCGCAAAGGTAATGCTACAGTTGTTATGGGGGATTTCAACATGCGGGTAGACTGGAGGAATCAGGTTGGTACTGAACCCCAAGAAAAGGAGTTTGTGGAATCCCTCCGAGATGGATTCTTAGAACAGCTTGTACTGGAGCCTACCAGAGAGAACACAATTCTAGATTTAGTGTTGTGCAATGAACTGGATTTGATCAGGGACCTCGAGGTAAAGGAGCCATTAGGGGGTAGTGACCATAATATGATAAGTTTTAATCTACAGTTTGAGAGGGAGAAGGGAAACTCGGAAGTGTCAGTATTACAGTTGAACAAGGGGAACTATGGTGCTATGAGGGAGGAGCTGGCCAAAATTCAATGGAACAATACCCTAGCAGGGATGAGAGTGGAACAGCAATGGCAAGTGTTTCTGGGAATAATGCGGAAGGTGCAGGATCAGTTCGTTCCAAAGAGGAAGAAAGATCCTAAGGGGAGTAAGGGGAGGCCGTGGCTGACAAGAGAAGTAATGGACAGTATAAAAATAAAAGAGAAGAAGTATAACATAGCAAAGACGAGTGGGAAGCCAGAGGATTGGGAAACTTTTAAAGAGCAACAGAAGGTAACTAAAAAGGCAATATGTGGAGAAAAAGGAGGCACGAAGGTAAACTAGCCAAGAATATAAAGGAGGATAGTAAAAGCTTCTTTAGGTATGTGAAAAGGAAAAAAATAGTTAAGACCAAAATTGGGCCCTTGAAGACAGAAGCGGGTGAATTTATTACGGGGAACAAGGAAATGGCAGACGAGTTGAACAGGTACTTTGGATCTGTCTTCACTAGGGAAGACACAAACGATCTCCCAGATGTAATAGTGGCCAAAGGATCTAGGGTAATGGATGAATTGAAGGAAATTTATATTAGGCAGGAAATGGTGTTGGATGGGCTGTTGGGTCTGAAGGCTAATAAGTCCCTGGGACCTGATGATCTGCATCCCAGGGTACTTAAGGAGGTGGCTTCAGAAATCGTGGATGCATTGGTAATCATTTTCTAATGTTCTATAGATTCAGGATCAGTCCTGTGGATTGGAGGGTGGCTAATGTTGTCCCTCTCTTCAAGAAGGGAGGAAGAGAGAAAACAGGGAATTATAGACCGGTTAGCCTGACGTCGGTGGTGGGAAAGATGCTGGAGTCAATTATAAAAGATGAAATTACGACATATCTGGATAGCAGTAACAGGATCGGTCCGACTCAGCATGGATCTACGAAGGGGAAATCGTGCTTTACTAATCTTCTGGAAGTTTTTGAGGATGTAACTATGAAAATGGACAAGGGAGAGCCAGTGGATGTAGTGTACCTGGACTTTCAGAAAGCCTTTGATAAAGTCCCACATAGGAGATTAGTGGGCAAAATTAGGGCACATGGTATTGGGGGCAGAGTACTGACATGGATTGAAAATTGGCTGGCTGATAGAAAACAAAGAGTAGCGATTAACGGGTCCCTTTCGGAATGGCAGGCGGTGACCAGTGGGGTACCACAGGGTTCAGTGCTGGGACCGCAGCTGTTTACAATATATATTAATGATTTAGATGGGGGAATTAAAAGTAACATCAGCAAATTTGCCGATGACACAAAGCTGGGTGGCAGTGTGAAATCTGAAGAGGATGTTATGAGAGTGCAGGGTGACTTGGACAGGCTGGGTGAGTGGGCAGATGCATGGCAGATACAGTTTAATGTGGATAAATGTGAGGTTATCCACTTTGGTGGTAAGAATGGGAAGGCAGATTATTATCTAAATGGAGTCAAGTTAGGAAAAGGGGAAGTACAACGACATCTAGGTGTTCTTGTACATCAGTCACTGAAAGCAAGTATGCAAGTACAGCAGGCAGTGAAGAAAGCTAATGGCATGCTGGCCTTCATAACAAGGGGAATTGAGTATAAGAGCAAAGAGGTCCTTCTGCAGCTGTACAGGGCCCTGGTGAGACCACACCTGGAGTACTGTGTGCAGTTTTGGTCTCCAAATTTGAGGAAGGACATTCTTGCTATTGAGGGAGTGCAGCGTAGGTTCACAAGGTTAATTCCCGGGATGGCGGGACTGTCATATGTCGAAAGATTGGAGCAACTGGGCTTGTATAATCTGGAATTTAGAAGGCTGAGAGGGGATCTTATCAAAACATATAAGATTATTAAGGGATTGGACACGCTGGAGGCAGGAAGCATGTTCCCGCTGATGGGTTAGTCCAAAACCAGAGGCCACAATTTAAGAATAAGGGGTAGGCCATTTAGAACAGAGTTGAGGAAAAACTTTTTCACCCAGAGAGTGGTGGATATATGGAATGCTCTGTCCTAGAAGACTGTGGAGGCCAAGTCTCTGGATGCTTTCAAGAAAGAGATGGATAGAGCTCTTAAAGATAGCAGAATCAAAGGTTATGGGGATAAGGCAGGAACTGGATACTGATTGTGGATGATCAGCCATGATCACAGTGAATAGCGGTGCTGGCTTGAAAGGCCGAATGGCCTACTCCTGCACCTATTGTTTATTGAAAGGCTGTTGAGAGAGCAAGATTTAAATTTTGAAAAAGCTTTGGCGCTTTGCAAAGCTTCTGAGACCGTGACTTTGCAGGCTGAAGAGCTTTTTGCCGAAAACTGCAATGTAAATGCTGTAAAAAAGTGCAAATACATCAAGAAATATAATAATACGTTAACAAAGCTGACAGAGAGCAAGATGGCATTGGAAAGAAAAAAGTAGTGATCGCTGTGCGCGGGAACATCGTCCAAATCAGTGTCCCTCATATGGCAAAATTTGCAATGGCTGCGGTAAGATTAATCATTTTTCACGCTGTTGCAAAAGTAGAAAGAAGGAAAATAAAATGAAACAAGTAAATGCTGTGCTTGAAGATGAACGTGAGGAATTTTATATAGATGTGCTTTGCGAAAATAAACAAAGTAGGAATGACTGGACTTTGCCGTTGCAAGTGAATCAAAACAATATTCTGTTTAAACTTGATACTGGAGCGCAAGTAAATGTTCTTGCAGAATCTGAGTTTAATGCTTTCAAGCCAAGACCGAAGTTACATCAGACAGATATAAAAGTGACTGTGTATTCAGGTGCAGACGCTCCAGTTAAAGGAACATGCATGGCAAAAGTATCACACAAAAATATTGTGCATACACTTCCATTTGTGGTTGTGCCAAAAAATGTACAGTCAATTCTGGGTTTATCTGCCTGTGAAAGACTTAATTTGGTGAAAAGAATTTTAGTCCTGGACAGTGACACAGAGTCAGAATACAGTGACTTGATGAAAGAGTATGTAGACTTGCTTAAAGGGCTTGGTTGTCTTCCAGGAGAGCACTCGATTAAAATTGACAATACAGTGCAACCGGTAATACATCTATGCAGCAAAGTACCTTTTGCATTACGTCATCAACTGAAAACAGAGCTAGACAGAATGGAAAGGCTAGGTGTCATATAAAAAGAAATTGATGAACCAACTGAATGGGTCAATTTGCTTGTCTTTGTTGGTAAGAAAAATGGAAAACTGAGGATTTGTTTAGATCCAAGAGACTTGAATCAGGCTATTAAAAGAGAGCATTTCAAATTGCCTACTCGTGAAGAAATTATGTCACAGTTTGCTAACGCAAAGTATTTTAGTAAATTAGATGCATCCTCCGGATCTTGGCAACTCAAATTAGATGAAACAAGTTCAACATTGTGTACCTTTAACACTCCTTTTGCCTGATACTGTTTTCTTAGGCTCCCTTTTGGAATTACATCAGCTCCTGAAGTGTACCATAAAACCATTCACATGTTATATGAGCACATTAAGGGTGTAGATAATCAATGGACGATATTATTATTTGGGGATGGCCTATACAAATGAATAAAGACAAATGTCAGCTAGGAGTGACTGAACTTACCTTTGTGGGTGATATCATCAGCAAAGGGGGTGTGCGTCCTAATCCATTGACAGTTTCTGCTATTGAGAACATGCCAAGACCGCAATGTAAAAAGGATGTTCAGAGGTTTATGGGAATGGTTAACTATATGGGAAAATTTATGCCCAATCTCTCGGAACAGCTTGCTCCATTGAGGCAGCTAACAGAAAAGAGAAATGAATGGAGCTGGAACCATGAACAGGAGAAGGCATGGCAAAATCTCAAGAAAGTACTCACAAAAGAACCTGTGTTGAAATTTTATGATGCTGAGAGACCCATCAAAATCTCATGTGGTGCATCTCAAGCAGGCTTAGGGGCAGTATTACTCCAGAAAGATGATCAGGAATGGCTACCAGTGGCATATGCATTTTGTTCATTATCCGATCCAGAAACAAGGTATGCCCAAATTGAAAAAGAATTGTTCAGTATTATGTTTGCTTGTGAGAGATTTCATCAGGTTGTGTCAGGGCAATCTATTGATGTTGAAACTGATCATAAACCATTGATTGCATTGTTTAACAAACCTTTAAGCAACTGTCCTTTGCGAATTCAGCGAATGATGATCAAATTGCAAAGATATGCGTTGAATGTGTCATACACACCTGGAAAATTCATGTACATGGCTGACACACTTTCCAGAGCTGTGGATCCAATAACAAAAGACACTCATAAGAATGTTATTGATGTTCAGGTATTTATTGATATGGTCATAGAAACTGTACCTGTTGCTCCCAAAAAGTTGGAACTGCTGCGTCTTGAGACAGAGAAGGACAAAATTCTCAATCAGGTAATACAAGTGTTGTTGGATGGATGGCCAGATAATAGGCATGACTGTACCTCAGTAGTACAAGATTATTGGAACCACAGATCAGAACTGTCTGTTGTGGATGGGATATTGTACAAAGGTAGTAGAATTGTTATACCGAAAAGTCTCCATAAAGAAATGCTTGATAAAATTCATGAAGACCACCTAGGCATTGAAAAATGTAAGAGAAAGGCAAGGGAAGTGATGATTTGGCCCAGTATGAAACAAGAGATTGCAGGATTGGTATCTTCTTGTCAAATATGCCTTAAATACCAACCTAGCAACCATAAGGAGCCACTGCATCCACACCCGAATACTCAGAGACCTTATCAGAAGGTAGGCGTTGATTTTTTTATAACTAACAACAAAGACTATCTATTAATAACAGACTACTACTCATAGTATCCTGAAGTGTGTTGTCTGGGCAGAACAACTGCAGAAAATGTAATTACGTGCATGAAATCGGTTTTGTCAAGACATGGTGTACCTGATGAAGTTTTCACGGGCAGTGGTCCACAATTCAGTAGTGAATGCATGAAACATTTTTCTTGTGAATGGGGCTTTGTTCATACAACATCTAGTCCATCTTTCCCTCAGTCTAGTGGATTAGTTGAGAACTACTACTACTACTACGTTGACTCAGGCCTAGGGGGCTGGCGTCAGGCACGATGACGGACTCTCCATTTCTCCCTCTCCCTCATCAGTGTGTTCCGTTAATCTATTAGTTGAGAAATCGGGGGTAGGACCTGTCAAGAAACTGATGCACAAAGCAAAAGATAGTGGAAGTGATTTATATAAATCCTTGTTAGCCTACCGCAGTACTCCACTTCAATGTGGATTTTTGCCTGCTCAGCTCTTGATGGGACGACGTTTGAGATCTAATCTGCCACTGGATGTGAGCCTTCTGAGAACAGAGGGAGGTGAACAAGTGAAAAGATGGAAAGATGAACACAAAGCAAAACAGAAAATATACTTTGATGGATATTCTCGTCCATTACCTGAACTGCACCAAGGAGATGAAGTGAGGATACAAGACAAAATAAACACATGGACGCAGAAAGCTACAGTACTTGAAGAAGTAGAACCCAGATTATACATGGTCCAAACCGAGGAGGGAGCAGTGGTAAGAAGAAATCGCAAAAATCTCAAGAAAGAGCCAACTTCAGAGATTCAGTGAACTGATGCAGACAAGACAAAACACGTAAAGGATAATAAGGAAACACAAGATCTGTCTGTACCACTTAGAAGGTCTACTCGTCTTCATAAACCCACAGAAAGACTGATAGAGACTTGTTGAATTATGTATTTGCTTTGATTAACGTTGTTAATTGTTCTTTTTTTTAAGGAAAGGAAGATGTGGTGATATCACGTGCAATGATGTGCCAGTACATGATTGGACAGAGCACTGAATATGTATGGGATTGCCAGAATGTTCCAGCACGTGGCTGGGTTAAGACATGTTTGTTTATTACTGTACAGAAAAGCGCTCTAATTCTTCCAGAATATGATTCTATACTGTTAACCCATTTGCGTTTAAACAGAAGTAACATAACAATAGCCTTTCTAAAAACTGTCCTAGCATGCAGCATCTGCCCTATCTAAGCATGCCCAGGCATGCATGATCAAGATAGAAACCTTTTCAGCTTGCATCATGGGCAACCTTTTACTTGACTTGAATTATGAATAGAATACATATATAGGTGATTTAAAATGGTGCATGACAGGGAAATTTCATGGTGATTTTCATGATCAGCAGCCCAAAATCCATAAGATACATCCAAAAGTATTCAGGAATCAAAATCTTTGATGTCTAGTGCATGCTCCTCTGCATGTTCTCAAACCTCCACGACTTTACTATACTGCTGCAAATAAAACTGTTCACAATGATCCAAATATGGCCTAAATACAATTTTATACAAATGTAATGTGACTTCCTGACTTGATTTACAAATACAATGATAAAATACTGTACAAGCAAATAATCCATGTGCTGAACATTGTCAACTGATTATGGTTCATAAATGAATTTACTTGACTATTGAATTCAATATAGTAATTTTCACTCTAACTGGAGTTTAGTTCTCACTTATGGTTTACTGGAAATTTCTGAATTTTAATTTTTGAACCAACTTAGTCGAGCAAAATGCAAACCAGATTGGATGACATGGAAGAGAACATTGAGGGATGGAATGATTATGTACAATGGAGATGAATTAAACATAATTGAAATTAGCCTCTTCCAGTTTGATGTGGAATAAATTGTGCTAGGAATGTATTTTGGGGCACTCAGTACAACACAGGAAATAGATAGGAAGGATTTCAATCTATTTCAGATTTACTTATTTATAGATAAAGTCTGAATAAGCCCATCCGGTCTTCTGAGCCGTGCTGCCTAGCAACCGCCGATTCAACCCCAGCCTAACCTAATCACACGACAATTTAGGACAACCATTTAACTTATTAACTGATACATCTTTGGACTGTGGGATGAAACTGGAGCACCCAGAGAAAATTCATGCATTCTACTGGGAGGTCATACAAACTCCTTACAGAGGATGCCGGGATTGAACTCCAAACTCCAACACCCGAACTGGAATAGTGTCACTCTAACCGCTACACTACCATGGTGCCCAAGATTAGTTTGCAAGGCTTGATAAGAATTTATAAATTAATTTTATTTCTGGACATGATTATAGACTGAGGTACCCATAGTAGTTGTACTGCAAAATAATATGATAAATAGTAAAAAAAAAGGACGTGTACTAATCCTTCATTTTAACTCATTTTTCATCTCTACAGAGTCCAATATTTCAAGTTAAAACTCGATATTCTATTCCTTTTCCATTATGAGTCCCAATGCACTTTGCTGCTAAATGGCTACTTTAAAATACAGTATGTTTCTGGTGTGGCTGTCATAAGGAGGTGGCTGGGAACGGACCCAAGCGCAAGACACAGACACTGAAGTACTAGGGACAGGACTAGGATACAGGACGAGGGCAAGGACATGGACGTGAAAACCAGGAACCCGGAACAGGACTGGACAAGAGAGCTAGGAGTCTGGGCTTGGACTCCGAGCCAGAGACTGGACAAGGACCCAGTACCTGGGTCTTACCTCTGGCTCGGACCCCAGAACTAGGCAAAGACGAGGCTTGGCTGGCAGGCAGGACAAGGCTGGAGTCTTCAGGCTAGAGGCTAGAGGCGAGTCTTCAGGCTAGAGGCTGGAGTCTTCAGGCTTGAGGCTGGAGTCTTCAGGCTTGAGGCTAGGCAGGAGGCTGGAGTCTTCATGCTTGAGGCTAGGCAGGAGGCTGGAGTCTTCAGGCTTGAGGCTAGGCAGGAGGCTGGAGTCTTCAGGCTTGAGGCTAGGCAGGAGGCTGGAGTCTTCAGGCTTGAGGCTAGGCAGGAGGCTGGTCTTCAGGCTTGAGGCTAGGCAGGAGGCTGGAGGCTTGAGGCGAGGCTTGGCAGGAGGCTGGAGACTTGAGACAAGGCGAGGCTTGGCAGGAGGCTGGAGACTTGAGACTTGAGGCGAGGCTTGGCAAGAGACTTGAGGCGAGGCTGGAGGCAGGAGACTTGAGGTGAAGCTGGAGGCAGGAGACTGGAAGCTCCTCCTGGGCAGGGTGCGGATCACCACCTGACAAAGGCAAGGGACAGGAAGGGACAGAACCAACCGTAGGTAATGGCAATACAGCCTGGCTTACCTGACAGAGGCAAGGGACAGAACCAACCGCAGGTAACGGCAAGATGGCCTCGCTTACCCGACGGAGGCAAGGGACAGGAAGGGAGAGAGGTATGGGGTGGTTCCAGGACAAGACAGCAAGACAAGACAAGGCTTCAGGCAATGCAAGGCAAGACAGAACTGCAGGCGAGGCACGAGTTACCGGCAAGACAAGGCAGGGCTTCAGGCATTGCAAGGCGAAATGAGACCTTCAGGCGAGGCGAGAGTTACTGGCAGGGCTTCAGGTGAGGAAACAGAAGGCAGAGGAAGGGATACGAGGAGTAAGGACAAGAACAATCCAGAAGCCACACCCTGGTCTCTGAAGGTATTTATGCAGCCAGCCCCAACGAGCATCAGCTACCTCAATTAGAGCTCAACAAGAACAGAAACAGGGTAGACAGGAAAACCTGGAGCAAGGGTCGATGGACCGAACCGTGAACCGGAATACAGACTTCTCGGACTGGACCATGACAGTGGCAGCCAAATAACAAAGAACAAAGTCCCAGCTTTGTGATAATAACTATGTGTCTATTTAGTGATGTTAATTGAAGGATAAATATCCACCAAGACAAAACCGGAATTGAAATGTCCAGATGGCTCTAAATTTAAATCATTAAATAATAAGGATCATAAAATTAAAATTAAGTGTAAAATAAGCTTTAATCTAATTTTGTGGATGAACAAGGAAAATGAGTGGAGTGAAGTATTTCAGGCATAGAACAGTCTCCAGGAGACGGAGTCCAAATTCTGCTCTACTGACCATCAATTTATAGAGATCGCTTTTAAAGTTCAAAGTTTAAATTAAATTCATTATTAAAATACATACTTGTCATTTTCTTGTGGGGAGAGTAAATGAATCTATAACAGAATAATAACCATATCACAGTGTTTTCCAACCTTTTTTAGCCCAATGCCCCCCAAAGCACCTTCATACTTGCCTATGCCTCTCTTCGGCGCAATATACTTTCTGGTGCCCCCATAGTGTAAAAACATATCTACCATATGCTAAAATAAGAAATGCAATTCTACTTTAATTTTTTTGTCTTTAAACCTAGCATACACAGTACCTGTACAGCATCTTCAATATCTATGTGATCCTTGAGCTTGATGGTTTTTGGCAAGATTTGAAATATCTGGTTCAAGTTGTGACAGAAAAAGCCTCAACTCCCCACACGTAACAATGTCCAAACAGTTTCTTCTTTTTGTGAGTATGTGGTTCACTGCACTGAAGCCTCTTTCAACAAGATAGGAGGATGGAAATGCAATGAAGAGTAGTTTGGCTCTTCTCCAAAAACCAGGAAAATTTGTATGACAGTGTAGCCACATACCACAAAATCTGATATATTTGGAAAGGATTTTTGCTGTTTCATCGTTCTGTATTTTGATAATTTCTTCTTGCAAGCTATCTTCCTGTTCTTCCACCTTGCAAAGAAATCAGTCTGGAATTTCCAGATTTTTCAAATTGTTGAATCAGTTCTGAAAATCCTTCTTCAGAGATTGCAGGTGTAAGCAGTACTCTTGCAAATCACCATTGGTGAAAAAGAGTGCCATACTTACCACGCAGAAAAACTGTGAGAACGTTCTTCGCCCAATGTTTTGCTTATATATTTCCAATTTTTGATAAAAGTGGACACTGCACTTTTTGTCTGGATTAAGTTGAAATGTTCACTCTGCAATTTTATATCTAGAATGTTCATTTTGTCATACAGTTTGGCTAGGTATGCCACATTTCCACATAGAAGTTCAATCTTGTTTCCCAAGCTGTTGCCAACTTTGAGCAAAAATTCAAGCACAGTTTCAAAAAGATCAAATAAACATTTTAAGCAGCAGCCTTTTGAAGGCCAATGTACTTCGGTGAGAAGAAGCAAGCATTCAAACTCTTCGTCGTTATCTTGGCACAACTGATGAAATATTCTCAATATGCTGGAGGAACTCAGTAGGTCAGGCAGCATCCAATGAAATGATCAGTCAACGTTTCGGCCCGGAACCCTTCATCTGTTCTGCTATTTAATGGATGAACTTTAATTTTGTTGATAGCAGATATTACAAGAGTCATGCATAAAAAAATGTCATTGGCTGAAGTTTTTGGTTGCAAGATGTTCACGATGAGTTGTACAATGAGACCAGACTTGGAATTTCTTTTCTCATAAATGCGACTAAACCAGCATAGCGACCTGACATAAATGGTGCTCCATCTGTTGCACAAGAAATCATGTTGCTAATCGGAATACTCTTATCCTCAATATATATTTTGAGCTTATTGTAGATTGATTTTCCTTTGATATTTATTTTGAACCTTTTACAAAAGAGTAACTTTCCCATTTTTGATAAACCATAGAAATGCCATTAGCAATGCCTCGTTCTCTCACACAGTTGACTCAGCCAGTTGTATCCCAAATTCTGTTTTTGTAGCTCTGTGCATAGTTGATTCTTAATGTCTTCACTCATTTCATCAACATGATGAGTTACAGAGTTATTACTCAGAGGAATTGATTTTAAAATACTGGTATCCATTTTGAGAACTGTGGTGAGCACTTCTGATATAGCAGGCATCATTAATCTTTCAGCAATTGTATGAAATTTTCCACACTTTGCTATGAGAAGCAATGAGATCATTATCAAGGTCGTTTTTAGCTTTCTTGGCAAATGATTCGAGTGTGCAACACTTTTCAAATGCTTCTTTCCTATTCTTGAACCGAGTAATACCATAAATAGCCATTTCAGGGTGTCTTTTATGGAAGTGTTCCTGCAATCTTGATGGTTTCATGGCTTTATTAAACAGCACAGTATTACAAATAAGACACATGGGGTGTCGCTGATCAGACGGGAATGGAATAAAACCATACTCCAGTTATATAAAATTGTATTGATGACCTTATTGTAGTTTCTGTTTCTTAGCAGGATTAGAATTGAAGGCTTCACCATCTTCAGACATAGAGATCACGCCATATACATTTATCCATCATTAATGGGGCTAAATTAAAACTAAAAATTGATACAAACTGGGAATGCCCATCAGATGTTGACGGTGGCTGCAAGTTGACATGGATGGAACTATGGTAGCGGCACACAAAGGAATGGTGAGGTGAGGATGATTACAACAGTAAAAATTATGTTGACAAGGATTCAGACTGGAATCTGAATGGCCTAGTAGTTGGGATAAAGCTGGTATTCTGCAAGCTACATTTATACTACTTCAATTAGTGTGATTGACTAATCACGTAAGGTCTCATATTGCCAAAGATAGTTCTTGACCTCACATATGAAGCAGAGGACACTTTGAAACTCTCATGAGGAATCCTCAGAGTCAGCATGTTCATTGATTGGCTATTTCAGTGTTTGGTTCCGGCCAGCGCTGCATCATTGCACGACGTGTTTTCCATAGATCTGTAGAGAAAGTTGAGAGGATGTATTGACTTACCACTCCTAACTTGCGTGAACTCGCTCCATGCTGCTATTCAAAGGGAACTGTTGGGCACCCTGGTTGCTAATTTATGCATCCCTAATAATGTCTGTTCAGGTGGTAAGGTCGGATGAGATTGCAGCATTTCAGATGCATTGTGATGATGAGTGCTCACAGCTTGCAGAGCTATAGTTCTTCCTGTGTTCCAGTGCTTCAAGCTCTTTTTCTTTTGGGAAGTGCCCGCTCTACTAACAGTCAGTCAGGTCTTGTACCTCTTAAGGTGCTGCTTACTTTCTCTCTCCTCCCCCCCGTTACGATTCATGATTATGAAGACACGTAGTCCTCTTTTATTGTCATTTAGTAATGCATGCATTAAGAAATGATACATTATTTCCTCCGGTGTGATATCACAAAACTCAGGACAAACCAAGACTGAAAAAACTGATAAAACCACATAATTATAACAAATAGTTGCAAACAGTGTAACAATACTATAACTTGATGAAGAAGTCTGTGAGCACAGTAATGTTCAAAGTTTCTCAAATGTCCCACATCTCACACAGATGGGAGAAGGAAGAAAAACTCTCCCTGCCATGCCGACCACAATCCAACTCTGAGTCATCCGAAAACTCCGAGCTCCGATCAGCTCTCTGACACCAAGTACTGAGCGCTATCTCTGTCCGAACGATTCGACTTCCTTCTCGGTTGCCAAAAGCAGGCAAGGCCGGGGATTTTGAGGCCTACCTTCCGAAAGATTCCTGACCACACAGTAACGACAGCAGCGGATGGGCGTTTCAGAAATTTCTCCAGATGTTCCTCTGTGCTTTCTCGTCCATTCTCCATCAAATCAGAATTGTCCATGGCCCCTATTTAACAGTTACGATATCATTTTTCACCGCAGGGCTGCGCACTCATGGCGTGCCGCCATCTTCTCCTCCCGCCGATACATTGAATGACATCAAGATGATAATTGGTTGCAAAAAATAAAGATAATTAATCAGGATATTGTCTGGAAAGCATTATTTTCTTTTCATGAGATTTGGGAGGTTTCATTTTATGGTGCAGTGTTGTTTACTCAATTAATTGGATTGATTTAGTCATTTCTGCTTACACCTGTTATATCAGGACCATCAATAACACTGTAAGTAGTACTTTTGGTCCTTCAAATATTTCCATTGAACATATGGGAAAGTCAGAACACACATTTTGCTGAAGCAATACTGTGTAATGTAGGAAAAACATCTAATTTACTCTCATTTGGTAGATCTGTGGCCTCAATTGGTTAAATGAGCTGAAGACTTTGAGCTAATGGCTATAGACACAAGGATTCTGCTTGCTTGAATTGTGGTATCAAGGAATATCGGCTTGCTTGAAAGCAAAGCAAAAGCATGATAAATGCAAGCAACAAAGTCACATACAAACCTTTTTCTTATACTTTCCCATTGGAACAAATAGCAAAATGTATCATGCACGTAAATTACCAATTAGCCAGAGAGATTATATTAACTTTTCATATCAAGTCCAAAGAATTACTTGAACGTTCCATATTTTGATAAATATTGAAAGAAAGATTATCAAAAATGACACTGTTGCAATAATATTGATAGTATATGAGCAGAATTCAAATGCATTTGGCCAGATATTACAGCAGACCTCCACAAATTATATCTCTTCCTCTGTCCCTGCTCAAGAATCAAGAAGAACAGGGATGTGTGGGAGATAAACATTGAAAGTACTATCTTCTGATTGCCCCAGGGCATGGATCTAATTTGACAAAATGGAAATAGCTGTCAAAGATACAACTAGATTGGGGAGAGCTCAAGACCATGGAGGAAATTTCTAAAGCAACAATCTGTAGGAAGAACTCCATCTGTGGGGGGGGGGGATGAGGGAGAAGGATTTTTTGTTGTCTCAGGTTGAATCCAGACATCAAGACTGAGAGTGGACAGGAAAGAGGGAAGAGAGGTGAGACAGAAGCCTGAGTTGATTGGTGTCCTGTGGACAGATGAAAGATGATGAGCAGGTAGCATCAGCTGGGGGGCGGGAGGAGAAGGGCATTGGAGTTGAGAGATAGTGGGAGGTGAATACTAGATGAAGGCAGACAAAGAAAAAAAAATGAGATGCATATGGATTAAGGTGAGAAGAAGGGCGGGTGAAAGTTGGAAACAGTTGCTGGGGGTTGTCAGTGTGCAGGAACACAAACCATTAACAATGAACCCGTGGAATTTTCTGACTGGACTGCCCTGACTGTTCACGTAGTGAAGGCAAACAGCATTATTGAGGTGATGAGATCACAATCAAAGGAAATATAAAGCTAGACTGATACCCCTTAGCACTGACTTTTGTTCAGTTAGGACAGATGTTTATCATTCCTTACACTAGGACACAAGAGACTGAAAATGCTGAAATATGGAGCAATACACAATCTGCTGGAGGAACTCAACTGCAGCATCTGTGGGAGGAAAGAAAATGTTTCGGTTCAAACTCTGCATCAGGACAGAGAGTGGAGAGGCAAAGTGGCCTACAGAGAGAAGGAAAAGGGAGAGGCGAGGAATGATTTTGAGGCCACTGAGGAGGCATGTAAGATGATAGGTAGGTAGTGCCAGGTGGGGGAGGTGAGCAGAGGTGTGGGAGTGGAATTGAAAGACTGTGTTAGGTGAATGATAGATGGAGGCAGACTAAAACAGAGAGGAAAAAGGAACAGATCAGATACAGCATGCTGTGGGGAGGGGAGTGTGAAGATGGGAGACAGCTACTGAAGGGAAATAAACAGTGGATTCAGTTGTACAGGATGTGAGAACGGGGACCATTAGGGGAGAAGGAAGAGATGAATGACAGCTGGGATTAACCAGATGGGATTGGGGAGAGGGGAGCAACTTGTGTGTGAAATAGGTGAAAGGAGAGAGTTGAGAAAAAGGGGACAAAGATGAATGAATGGGGTCTGGGGGAAATGTGTTAAGGGGGACAAAAATGGGGAGAGCTGGAGGATCAGAAGGAGAAGGAGAATTGTGGGGGTGGGGGAGAAGGGGAATAAAAGAAAAAAGGGGGAGATTTGCTTAAGTTTGGAAAACTCAATATTCATGCCATTGGTTGTAGATTACCTTGGTGGAATAGAAGGTGTTGCGCCTCCATTTTCCATAGGGCTTCATCCTGGCAGTAGGGGAGGCCACGAATGGACAAGGCAGTGAGGGAATGGGGTGGGAGAGGTTTGGAATTTACTTCATCTTCTTGAGCTCTCCTTAATCTAGTTGTATCATTGATAGCCATTTCCAATTTGTCAACTTCGATCCATGGCTTGCGCAATCAGAAGACAGAGCTCTCTCTGTCACTCACACATCCCATTTTATCTTGATCCATGTGTCAGCAGAGAGGAAGAAAAAAAATTTGCGGAGGTTGATTGTACCAACTGGGAGCTTGGGATGGCCATTATGGACTGAGTGTAGCCCCTGAAGATTATGGAATTGAAAAACTTACTGATTTAATCAATGACATTTATGAGACTAGAATAATACCAGAAGAGATGAAAAAATCAGTATTTGTCACTCTTCCTAAGAAACCTGGAGCAATAGAATGTGAATTACATAGGACTATAAGTGTAATAAGTCATATCACCAAGATACTTCTAAGAATTTTGATGACAAGAGCTAAAAGTACATTTGTAAGATACAAGCTGAAATAGTTAAAGAACAATGTGGTTTTGTGAAAGATAAAGGCACAAGAAATGCAATATTGATGTTAAGGATACTATCAGAATAAGCTATTCAGGTGCAATAAGATTTGTTTGTTTTATCGACTACACAAAAGCATTTGATAAAGTGAAGCACAATAAGTTATTTGAAATATTACAGGAAACTCTAGATCTAGATCCCAAAGACCTCTGCCTAATCAGAAGTCTGTACTGGGTACAAACTGCCGCTGTAAGAATAGATGGAGAAGTGAGTCATTTTACGAAAATCAAGAGAGGCGTTAGACAAGGGTGTGTTTTCTCCCCTGATTTATTTAATGTGTACAGTGAAACAATATTACAAAAAATAAGAGACATCTTGGGAATCAAAGTTGGTGCTGAAAACATCAATAATTTCAGATATGCGGATGACACTGTGTTAATTGCAAGTACGGAGGAAGAGCTGCAAAACATAATTGATACAGTTGTTGAAGAAAGTGCAAAAATGGGTCTATCTATCAATTGCAAAAAGACAGAATGTATGGTGATATCCAAAAAGAAGAAGAGTCCTATCTGCTGGCTGAGAATAAACGGGGAAGTACAGAACTTTTGCTACTTAGGAACCAGATGGCAGGTGCGACATGGACATCAAAAGAAGAATAGGGATGGCAAAAGAGAATTCTAAATACTGACCAATTCTAAATAGGCATGACAACCCAACTCAGAGTACTGAAATGTTACCTTTATCCAGTTATGTTATATGGCTCAGAATGCTGGACAATATCTAGTAACATGAAGAAATGAATTGTAGCAGCAGAGATGTGGTTTTTGAGGAGGATGCAAGGAATATCATGGACGAAACGAATATCCTAACAAGGATGTCATGAACAGAGCAAACACAAAAAGAGAAATAATGTATGAGATCATGAAAAGGCAATGTAACTTCATTGGACATGTCATTAGGAAAGAGGAGTTAGAATGCAAGAGGAAGAAAAAGACAAATGATGATGGAGACAGCAGCCAGAAAACTGGAAATGAATACCAATGAACTGATCCACTTGACCTGAAACAGGAGTGTGTGGGCCATGGCAGTCAAAGTTCAAACTGGGCATAGCACCTGATGATGATGATGATGATGACGACGCAGGTGTTCAGTGAAACAGTCACTGAGCCTGGCTTGGTTTCACCGATGTAGAGGAAGCCAGATCAGGAGCACAGAGTGCTGTTGAGGAAGCTGGAGGAAATGCATGTGAACATTTACCTCACTTGGAAGGACTGTTTCGGTTCCTGGATGGTGGTGAACGTGAAGGTGCAAAGACAAGTGTTAAATTGGAATTAGAATTGGCATTGGAATTGGTTAATTATTGTCACACACTAATCTGGAAAAAATAATCTTCTACTGCCATCCTCTGATTCCTACTACTAAGCTAATTTTATATCCAATTGGCTTGCTCACTTTGAATCCCATGTGATCTAACCTTCTGGACCAGATTACCAGAGTGTGCCTCCTGATATGTATCACCAAGTGCAGGCGGTCTCACCACAATAGACTAGGGAAAGCTTGTCTCTGCAGGAAATTGGAAATGTGAGGGGAAAGTTTCCCGCTTCCCCAGCTTGAAAGGAAGAATGTTTAAAACTATTAAAATTGAATAAATAAAGAAATTGTATAGAATATATTTAAAACAACTCAATTAAATCATAAAGAAAACAAAATCATCTTGTGTTTTAACCCCAAGTCAGATGAAGATTCACGCAAAAGAATACCTAAAAGACAGTACACTTTACAGTCTTTTCCTCATAAGGTAAGCTTTTGACCTCTCTCACCTAAGTGCATGATCTCACACTTCCCCACATTAAATTCCATTTGCCAAATTTCTGCCTGTTCACTCATTACAAGTACCTCATAGCAGTTCAAAGTGTATTTATTAGCAAAGTATGTATATACATATGTATATAGATATACCTATCTGAGAGTTGTCTTCTTGCAGGGAGCCACCAAAACAAAGAAACACAATAGGACCCATTTAAAAAAAACAACAAAGACCCTTGAACACCTAGTGTGCAAGAAAAAAGAACAAATTGTATTATCATCATGATTTGCACTTGTATTGGTAAACAGTTATATTGGTAAAAGTTGGCTGGTCTGGGCAGAGTTAATGTCTTTTATGGGGGAGATCTGGGTCTTTAAACAATCATAATTTCTATTCAAAATTGCTTACAAGCCTGTGAAATGTTACAGTCCTTCCCAAGTGCCGTGCATGAACCAGCATTTATTTGGGTTACCACTATATGAAAAAAATAGAAAAGGCAGATTTAATAGACATTTATAATGTGTCACAAACTATAAGGACTCGAGCTTGAAATGCAGCAGGATTTAACGTTCTATATTTCACATAATTCTGCCTGGCAAGGAAAGAAAAAATCTCAATGGAACTAAAGCAGGCAGAGTATAAAACTAGCTGACAATGCAATTACAATTCAAGGAGAATATCATTTCCTCTGTTTACTTAACAGTAATTAGATCTTCTGGGCTCGGAAAATGGTTCAAGCTCCTTTCTCGATCTGAAATATGTGGTTGCTGACTGGCTGCCAGCAAGCATTGGGTTTTCTGGGACAATGAGGAGAAAGAAAGTGAAGTCATTGTCAGCTGGGAGTGACCTTTTGGAGTGTTGTAGGGCTTGAGGGGATCAATCTTGCACCCCCTCTTTGACTCATGTAAATGATGTCTACATCATTGTTGGCAGTCAGCAGCCATCACACTAAGGGCCTATTTTACTAGGCAATTGACCAGTTGTTAGCCTCTCATTAACATGCTTAAGGAGCTGAATACTTTGATGGTTATGTCTGAGTATATCCGGCACATTACCTTGTGCCTCTGATTCGTTCTAAGTTACTCATTTTCTGTCAGGTAAATGAGCACATACAGTTTTTTCTTATCAGCAGGATAATATACTGTGTAATGATTCCCTGATGTGTCGCCATTTTTCTAAGAGACATTATTTAGCAGTCACCATTTCCCAGCATTAATATGCAGGCGCCTTTTCACATTTCTGTTATGATTTATACCACCACTGACCATTTACAATCCACACCACAATGAATGCAAATCCCACCTCCTCCAATGGGAAATTATTAAGAAGAAAACTCCTTAGAGATTATAAAAAAAATTGGTATTCATTATTTTAAACATATAAAAATATTGAATACAAGATAAAACAAAATATTTTGACATTTTCTAAAGTACTTTTCTTTTTGTGAGATGTTAAATCTGTGAATATTAATGACTAGAATCTTTATATTTGGAACAGATTATAAAGCTATGCTTGCCTTCCTTTGATTTTTTTGCACTGGCAACCCAAATGATTGATTGATCATGCAAGTATTCACATCATGAGGAAAATCAGTACTGTTACTCGAATTTGGGAGAGTTTTGGAAAAATAATTTTAAAAAATAATCATATTATAAAATGCTGAACTTTTGAAGCTGCTGCCTTTCAGCTCCTGCGACCTGGCCTCAATTCTGATCTTGTGTGCTGTCTGTGTGGAGCTTGCATGTACTTCCCATGACCATCTGTGTTTCCTTTCATCAAACGTATCCTGGTTATTGGTCATTTAACAGACCACTCTCAGTAGCACCTAGTGTAACAGCAGTAGGAAAATCAATTGGGGTTGATAGTCACGTCAATAGAATATGATAAAGGGAAATAAGTGGGTAATGGGATAGATGGGATTGTTTTGTTGAGCCATCATAAACTCACTAGGTCCAGTGGCCTCCTTCCCTGCAGTAAGGGACATATCAGCCCACAGCTGCTAGTTTTTAAGTGTGGAAGTTCAGGATTTGTGAGCAAAGGTGAAAGTTTCAGCCTTTTATACAACTGATCAATTGCACCTCATAGGACAAACGTACCCAATTGCTGGGCAACTTATGGAGTTGGGGAAGCACAGGCACTTCGGGTTATCTAGTAGTTAGGTTAGGAAATTCGTTAGTTTATTATCATGGCATATTTTCAATGTTCTCGTTCATTTTGATGGAAAGGAACATTTATGGACCAAAGTACAAATTCATTTTCTTTATTTTATCATTGAATTGATTAAACTGTGTCCAACTGTTTCAAGAATTTTAATGTGTTAATTTTTAATGCTAATAATTTTAAACAATTTCCTCAATATTAAAAGCAGTGTATCAACTTTTGAATTAATATGGATGCCAGAGACATTCACAAATATACAATCTCTTTTGCAGCATTGACAGGTAAGCCTCAAACATGGGATGTATGAAGGGGAAGATTCTGCCTCTTGCCTGTAATCTGAGAATTAACCTCCTAGTAGAAGAATGTGCCCAGAGAACTGCTCAGGTCAAGGTCAGGTTCTGAGTGAGAGGTAGAAGATCTAAACCATTAAGAGGTTCTTACTTCTGTTCCTCACAGATACATCCCCCATTGTAAAATATCGACTCCATACACTCAGGTATAACGTGGTTATACTGAGCTTCAATAACCTCTGGTAATTAATATCTAATGTTAATTGATACCAATTGATAAATGTTAATTGCATAGCATGGGTACATTTAGGGTATATGTAGGGCACCCCCAAGAATGCAATGTGACACTTCACCAAAGAAATGCCAGATTAACTGTTCCCAAAGAAGAAACAATACCTCAAATATCAAAAGAAGAAAGCATATAATGTCCAAATCTTTGAATGCCAAATGGAAGTTGAAATTAGTAGGAGGTTTTTTTTAGGCATCCGTTAGTCTCATGAGACCATGGATTTGCGCCTTGGAAGATTTCCAGGGCGCAGGACTGGGCAAGGTTGTATGGAAGACTGGCAATTGCCCATGCTGCAAGTCTCCCCTCTCCACACCACCGGTGTTGTCCAAGGGAAGGGCATTAGGAGCCATACAGCTTGGCACCGGTGTTGTCGCAGAGCAATGTGTGGTTAAGTGCCTTGCTCAAGGACACAACACGCTGTCTCAGCCAAGGCTCGAACTAACGACCTTCAGATCACTAGACAAACACCTTAACCACTTGGCCACGCACCAACACTAGGAGGATTATGGTCAGTTTTACTGTGCTGACAATACAGTGGATACCACTACCCCCACCACCAAAGCCTGCCCAATATCCTATACCTCACCTAAATAAGAGTTATTTTGTCATTATTTTATTGTTGTTTGTGGAAGATGACTGTTAAGCAAACTGATTATGTGTTTCTCGTAAATGGATATGTATTACAACTGAGTTTTGAAAGTAACCACTTTGTAATGTACGTAGGGATATTTTGAATTGCTGGGCAATCCTGTGTAAAAACATAATCCTTCTTCTTCCCTTGAAGATTTCTCAAAGACAGGAAGTTCAGGGTCCAGGGTTTCCATGCTCTTTGCATAACAACGAACATGGAGTGAAGAAGAGACAGTAGGATGACATACAATATACAACATAGAAACATCCCATGTAGTCCAAACAGATCTTGGCACTGGTATCCTTTACCTGAGCCTCCTCCTGAACTTCCCAAATTAAACCTATCAGCATTACTTCCATTCTCTCCTACTGTACGGTATACATATTTGTCCCACCTTAAAAGAAATCCATACTGTTCACTTCAACCACTGCCCATGGAGCTGGAATGTGTGCTGAAACTTGTGGGCTGTTCCTAGTAGATCCTTGAGTGCGTTGGCTGTTAATGAAAATAACACATTTCACTATATGTTTTGATGTAGTGTACATGCGATAAAGATTTTCTTTACTTACATCTACTCCATTGAAACCCTTTTAGCATTTTAATTACCTCTGTTAACGGTCTAGTCCGTTCAATTTTTCTCGATGAGCATATTTTTGATAATTTGCTTACAAGTGGGTCAGGAAAAGAGCATTCATTTGATTTCTGAATGTAAGTCAATGAACACATTTAAAGTCCTTTGAAAACGTCTTTCAAAAATTTATTTCTAAATTCTCTCATAATGAAGACGGTGCCCTTTCCAGCTTCTGTTCCTTAGCTGTTCCATTACAATGATATAATCTTTCTGTGCATATGTAGCACGAAATATGTGTATTTCAGCCATGATGAAATGGTGGAATGGACTCGATGGGCTGAATGGCTTAATTCTGCTCCTCTGTCTTATGGTCTATTATATATGTCATTATACACTCCAGTTTTATTCAAAGTATTTCATACTTCTGATTTACTCTGCTTTTTCATTCATCAAACAGCTGCAAACTATAACTCAACAAACAAGGAACATTTCACTGAAGTAACAAATATAAGTAGAAAAATCATCATTTGGGTTTGATCTACAGATGTAGTAAAGGTTTCATATCTGCACATGAAGTTTAGATCAGTTTCACACTGCAGAAGAGCACTGCTGATAGTCATAATTGTAATTTTCCAACTTTCAACTTGAAACATGAAATGAAAGAAAAATAATTTAAAATCACACCAAAAACAACAGTTTGCTTGTTCAATTTGTGCAGAGGGATGACACAAACAGAATACCATTTTTCAAAGTTCAAAGTACACTTATTATCAAAGTATATGTACTATAATCTTGAGATTCATCTCCTTACAGGCAGCCACAATACCAAAAAAAAACAATAGAACTCATTAAAAAGAAGACTGTCAAACACCCAATGTGCCAAAAAGGAACAAATCGTGCAGACAATAAAAAGAATTCAAATTACATTCAGAACTAAAGTTCACTTAAGTCACAAGGCCAGTTCATTGCTGCAGTGGATCCTGGAGCCCATTAGTTGCAGACCACAGCCTTAGCTCAGCGCAGAGATGAGTAAATCTCACAGCAGCGAGCTAAACACCAGCCTGTCCTTTGCCTCCAGCCCTGACACTCCGACTTTTCAATCTGGCCTGGTGCTTAATTTGGCTAAACCTCAGTTTGTTCCCCACTCTCAGACCTGGACCATGCCACTTTCATATGCTCTCAGGCCCGGACATCACCACATTGGTTTTGGCCATACTGTACCTGAACTTTCCAGTCTAGCTCTGCTCTTAAATTTGTCGAATGTCGACTTGTTGTTCACTCTAGAGCCCTGACCCGCCGCCTCGACTCTGCTGCACCTCGGACCTGCCACTTTAAATTGGCTACAAATCCACTCCAGTAATAGCCAAACGTTGACTCATTCCTTGCTCTTGGGCCTGGGCCCTAACTCCATGATTCAGCCTGTACACGCTACAAAACAACCATCCTGCACTTTCGAGACCTTAGTTCACACTGCAAAAATGCCAAGTTATACAGGTAGTTCAAAAGCAAAACTGTGAAAGGGAAGTTACAGGCAATTGATTACAGTGATTGTTTTCCAGTAAAAGTGTGATTAATAAAGTAGTTAGTAGTTTTGTATGTTGCCGATAAGGTGTCCCTGTGCTTCACCAGCACCACCTTAAACGGGAAGATAGAAAAACTACAGCACAGAAACAGGCCTTTTGGCCCTTCTTGGCTGTGCCGAACCATTTTCTGCCTAGTCCCACTGACCTGCACAAGGACCATATCCCTCCATAAGCCTCCCATCCATGTATCTGTCCAATTTATTCTTAAATATAGAAACCTTAGAAAAACTACAGCACAGAAACAGGCCTTTTGGCCCTTCTTGGCTGTTTGGAACTTTGGTAATTCTTCTTTTATAATTTGTTATGTGGCTCACTTTTCAAGGAGGTAGATTAGTTTTACTAATTGTGGATTCTACAGTACTAATCAAACTTAAGTTTAGCACTGGGGATTAAGGAAAAGGGTCTGTTTCATCGATAAATGCACCATACTGTTTCACTATGTCTAATCAGTGGTGGTTAAATTCTAGGATTTATTTGTACAATTCCAAAAGCATAAGAAATTAATTTTGAATTAGCAAAATAAGAGTTAAAACAACACAAGCTACATTGAACCAGAGGCCAAATGGGATTATTGATTGGGTGCCTTATTCCGACAGAGTGTATGTAAGGAGATGCTGACTTTTCCCAGGGAAAATGAGTAGTTGTAACTGAGGTCCAAAAGAAAAATTCTGTAGATGCTGGAAATCTGAAGAAAGGATGAAAAATACAGGAGATACACAGCAGGTCGGGCAGTATATATAGAACTAGAAATGGAATTGGAATTGGTTTATTATTGTCACATGTATTGGGATACAGTGAAAAGACTGTCTTGCATGCTTTTCATACAGATCAAACCCTTACTCAATGCATTGAAGCAAAACAAGGAAAAATGATAACGTTGCAGAATAAAATGTAATAGCTGCAGAGAAAGTGCACAATAGATTGCAAGATCAGTACAAGGTAAATTGTGAGATCAAGAGTCCATCTTATCATACTACTGAACCATTTTCTAGTCTTTAAACAGAGAGGTAGAAACTGTCCTTGAGTCTGGGGACACATGCTTTCCAGTTTTTGTATCTTATGACCAATGTAAGAGGGTTAACAGAGAATGCCCAGAGATGGTGGAGTTCTTGATTATGCTGGGTGCTTTACTTAGGCAGTGAGAAGTGCAAAGAGTGCATAGTGGGGTGGCTGGTTTTCATGATGTACCGACTATGTTCACAACTCTCTGCAGTTTCTTATAATGTGCAGAATGGTTGCCATACCAAGATGTTATGCATCCAGGTGGATGCTTTCTGGATTGATTCTACATTTTACAATAGATTGATAAAAATTGGTAAGGGTCAACAGGGACAGGCCATATTTCTTTAGCCTCCTGAGGAAGTGGAGGCATTGGTGAACTTTCTTGGCTGTGGCACTTACAAGTTTTCTCCTTGGAACTTGAAACTCTCAACCCTCTTACAATCTTCACTGTTGATGTAGGCAGGATCATATACACTGCCTCCTTTCTGAAATCAATGGCCAGCTCTTTTGCTTTGTTAATGTTGAGGGAAAGGTTGTGAGATTGACACCATGCTGCTAGGTTCACTACCTCCTTCCTGCACTCCAACTCATCGTTATTTGAGAGGAAGCCCTCTGCAATCGCATCATGTGCAAACTTGTAAATGGAGTTTGGACAGAATCTGGCCACGTATTCATGAGAGTGCAGGTAGTAGAGTGGGGAGCTGAGAATGCCATCTTCTGGAGCACCAGTGTTGAGAATAATCGTGGTAGGTGTGTTGCTGCCTATCCTTGTTATTTGCAGTTTTTTTGACAGAGGAAGACTCCCAGAGTATGGAGTCTGCTAATAAGTTTGCTTAGAAATATAGTGTTACAACTGACCACAGTCAATAAATAATAGTCTGATGGAGGAGCCTTTACTGTCTGGAAATGATCATAGGGTCAGGGAGATGGTGTCAGCAGTAGACCTGATTTGGTCTACAAGATGAGAAATAGAGTTAAACTAGCTGAAGGACAACTACCTTAACATAGTTAATACCACGTAATAATTTATCTAATAACCATCAACATTTGATTGGTTTGATGTGGTGTTCTAAAAGAAGAAGCCCAAAAGGACTTTATTTGGATAAGGCTAACATGCAATGAAAAAGAGCCCATTATTGGTAACTGAGACAACTCTTCCATTGGAAAAAGTAACAGATGGCCCCATACATTATCTTCCAGACTTGCTTACATGAGTGTTCTAAACTTTGAGCAATGTAGGCAACATGTCAGTTTCCTCTTTACCAGCACATCAGGGTCTCTCCGCAGGCCAGCATGCTAAATTTTCTAACTATAGGTTCTTATCATGTATTTTATAAAGACAATTTTTTTATTTCCTACTAAAATGAATGATTTCACATTATTCTTCATTTACCATCTTCTTGCCCATTTTCTTGACATATGCACCTACTTGTACAGAATATCTTTGCCCTCACAGCATAACTTTCCCACATCGTTGTGTGACAAAGGCTGATGGCATGGTCTCTGATTCTGATCTGTAATATATTCATGTGACTACAGATTCAGCTGAAAGAAAAATTTGCAGTTTATGTCACCTGAAAGTATTTTTAATGTTTCTTTGTAATGCAGCAAATGAGATGGACCAAATGAAACAGTGTTGGAAACTACCCATGTCCACTTGACTCAGCACAGAGCACACATGAAAAATCCTAGCCTTCAGCTCATTAATGTTACTTTTGTAACTAATCTAGTCAATTGTTCAAAAATCAGGTTTGTATGTTAGCCCTATTCTTTACAAATCAATGCTGGCTATACCTGAACACTTCCAAGGTGTTTACTCACTCCACCTTTGAACATAAACCGATTTATTTCCCAACAACAGATAATAGTGTTTCTAGACTGTAATTTCTAGACTCCCCTTTTTCACCTTTGTCAAGTAAAACAGACAGAAACAAATGTGCACGTGCACACACACACACACACACACCTTCAAATCAGAAGGTCTTTGGGAGTTAGGCAGTACACAATGTATTCAAGTAATTCCTTTGAAATCCTGGATTTTGGAAACTATTTGATCCTGGGGATGTGTTAACACTGATGCCTTCCAAAGCTCAAAGAGAATTTATTATCAAAGTACATATATGTCACCATATTCAAACCTGAGATTCGTTTTTTTGTGGGCAATCACAGTACATGAAACACAATAGAATTAAATGAAAGACCACACCCACCAGCACAGACAAAAACCTAAGTGCAAAAACAACAACATACTGTGCAAATACAAAAAGAAAGAAAAAAAGGAAATAATAATAATAAATAATAACACTAAATATTGAGAACATGAGGTGAAGAGTCCTAGAAAGTGAGTCCAGTTCAGTGGGAACGGTTCAGTGATGGGGGGAAGTGAAGTTGAGTGAAGTTATCCCCTCTGATTCAAGAGCCTGATGGCTGAACGGTAGTAACTTTTCCTGAACCTGGTGGTGTATTTTGTATCTGTACAACTGCATATCAAATCAATAAAAGCACGCACGCAGGAGATGGCTTTAACTGGTGTGTGTGTGTGTGTGTGTGAGACAGAGAGAGAGAGAGAGAGAGAGGGAGAGAGAATGAATGAAAATAAAAATATGAATGAGAATGAATCAACGTGCATACATTGACAACAGATCAATGCACCAGTAAGTTATCCCTCCATACATAGTCCTAAGGAGAGTTGTTGCCCTGAAAGAAATAGACCCATATATTACACTTCCTCCCCCTTTAGATTAATGTACCATAAAACTGTGTATGTAACTAAACATTCAACTTCCTTTTAACAAACCATATTCAAGTAAATATGCTTTCACAATAACAGTCCATGACCAACTTCACTATACTAAAGATTCAGTCTTTTCGTGGTGCTTTGTTTCTTTCAGAATCATGCCTTTGCATCTGTGAAGAGGCATTAGGTTTGTCAACTCAGGTGTGTTCTTTGGCTGAGCACCCAGTATCTGGTCCACACGACGTGTCCATGTCTGATCTCCAACACTTACTGTGTACATCAGTGGTCCAGTTCTTGTAGCTATTCTAGCGGGTGTCCACTTGTCTTCTTGGTAATCATGTGTTAAGACTTCCTGTCGAACCTCGAAGCTCCTTGTTGATTCACTTGGCAATTGGCTGAACTGTTTATTCTGCACTACCCTCTGTAGAACTGGTTTTAGGATGACAATGCGAGATCTCAGTACAGTACTGCTCATGAACAGTATTGCAGGTGTTTGATTTGTCATCACATGAATAGAGCTCCAATAGACAAAAAGGAAGTAGTTCATCTTGTGCGTAGAGAATTGTCCTCCTTGTCCATTGCTTTAATGGACTTCTTGAAAGTTTTGATAAACCTTTCAGCTAACCCACTCGTTGCTGGGTGGCGAGGAGCTGAATTGAAATATTTGATGCCAGTTTTCTTCATGAATAGTCAGAACTCTTCTGACATATATGGTGGTCTGTTGTCACTCACAATTTGTTCAGGCAAATCATTCTGGTGAAGAGAGTCCTCAGAGTGGAAGCAGTCCTTTCAGAGGTGTTTGATTTTATTGGTATGACCTCCGGCCACTTTGACTGAGCATCCACAGCAATCAGAAACAGGAAGACCACGAATGGCCCAGCAAAGTGAATAAGTACTCTTTGCCATGGTGAAAACATCCATTTCCAAGGGAATAACAGTGCCTGTGGTGGGGGAGGGGTGCATTTGAACTTTTTGGAATCCTAAACAGTTTTTGGTCAAGTCCTCAATTTCTCTGCAACACACATCAAAGTTGCTGGTGAACGCAGCAGGCCAGGCAGCATCTGTAGGAAGAGGTGCAGTCGACGTTTCAGGCCGAGACCCTTCGTCAGGACTAACTGAAGGAAGAGTGAGTAAGGGATTTGAAAGTTGGAGGGGGAGGGGGAGATCCAAAATGATAGGAGAAGACAGGAGGGGGAGGGATGGAGCCAAGAGAGGGACAGGTGATTGGCAAAAGGGGATACGAGAGGATCATGGGACAGGAGGTCCGGGAAGAAAGACAAGGGGGGGGGACCCAGAGGATGGGCAAGAGGTATATTCAGAGGGACAGAGGGAGAAAAAGGAGAGTGAGAGAAAGAATGTGTGCATAAAAATAAGTAACAGATGGGGTATGAGGGGGAGGTGGGGCCTAGCGGAAGTTAGAGAAGTCGATGTTCATGCCATCAGGTTGGAGGCTACCCAGACGGAATATAAGGTGTTGTCCCTCCAACCTGAGTGTGGCTTCACCTTTACAGTAGAGGAGGCCGTGGATAGACATGTCAGAATGGGAATGGGATGTGGAATTAAAATGTGTGGCCAGTGGGAGATCCTGCTTTCTCTGGCGGACAGAGCATAGATGTTCAGCAAAGTGGTCTCCCAGTCTGCGTCGGGTCTCACCAATATATAAAAGGCCACATCGGGAGCACCGGACGCAGTATATCAGCCCAGTTGACTCACAGGTGAAGTGTTGCCTCACCTGGAAGGACTGTTTGGGGCCCTGAATGGTGGCAAGGGAGGAAGTGTAAGGGCATGTGTAGCACTTGTTCCGCTTACACGGGTAAGTGCCAGGAGGGAGATCAGTGGGGAGGGATGGGGGGGACGAATGGACAAGGGAGTTGTGTAGGGAGCGATCCCTGCGGAATGCAGAGAGAGGGGGGGAGGGAAAGATGTGCTTAGTGGTGGGATCCCGTTGGAGGTGGCGGAAGTTACGGAGAATAATATGTTGGACCCGGAGGCTGGTGGGGTGGTTGGTGAGGACCAGGGGAACCCTATTCCTAGTGGGGTGGCGGGAGGATGGAGTGAGAGCAGATGTATGTGAAATGGGGGAGATGCGTTTAAGAGCAGAGTTGACAGTGGAGGAAGGGAAGCCCCTTTCTTTAAAAAAGGAAGACATCTCCCTCGTCCTAGAATGAAAAGCCTCATCCTAAGAGCAGATGCGGCGGAGACGGAGGAATTGCGAGAAGGGGATGGCGTTTTTGCAAGAGACAGGGTGAGAAGAGGAATAGTCCAGATAGCTGTGAGAGTCAGTAGGCTTATAGTAGACATCAGTGGATAAGCTGTCTCCAGAGACAGAGACAGAAAGATCTAGAAAGGGGAGGGAGGTGTCTCCTCAATTTCTCTGTCTATTCCTGGACACCACAAATAACTCCGGGCAAGATTCTTCATCTTGATTGTACCCAGTTGTCCTTCATCCAGATTCTCTAACACTCTGGTGCATAGCTTAGAGGAAACCACATCACGAGATCCACACATCAGCGTTCTTTGATACACAAACAGTTGGCCTTGTCTCACTGAGAACTGTGGAAACATAGGGTGACCATGAGCTGGCCATCCTTGAATGTTGATGTCATAGACTTTTGAAAATGTTGGGTCATTCCTTGGTTTTCTGTGTATTTAGGAATTTGTAACCAGTAAATGGTCCACCAATGCTGAGTGGACCATTTCTGCTGGGTCACAGCAAGAAGCTTTATCTTCTTCATTTGCCAGCAGTGGAAAAAGTGACAAGCCATCAGCATTGCTATGTTGTTTGGTACCTTGAACTCTGTGTCATAAGAGTGAACTATTAGTGCCTAACTTTGTAACCTGGCAGCAATCATAATTGGGATTTCCTTCCTGGGATTGAAAATGGACACAAGGGGCTGGTAGTCTGTCACTAGAGTAAACTTTTCTCTGTAGAGCTAGTGACGAAACTTTTTTATTCCCCGTACTAGACTAAAGGCCTCTCGGTCAATCTGTGCGTAGTTGAGTTCTGCCCTCAACAGTGATCTTAAAGCAAATGCATTTGGATGTTCAGATCTATCTTTCATAGTTTGTGACAAAACGGCTCCATTGCCATAAGGAGAAGCATCACACGCCAGTCTGATGGGCAGAGATGGGTCATAATAGGTGAGAAGTTCATCTGAGGTTATTAGTCCCTTTATTTCCTTGAATGCTTTTTCACATCTTTCTGACCATTCCCGCTTTGCTTCTGTCTTTAACAGTGCATTCAATGGATGCAACATTGCAGCAATGTTTGGGAGAAACTGGTGGTAGTAGTTTACAAGGCCCAAGTATGACCTGTGTTGTGACATATTTTCCGAATTCAGTGCCTGCAGCACTACTTCAATCTTTTCTTGTGACTTATGTAAGCTGTGTTTGTCAATGACATGCCCTCACTATGAGATCTCATTCTTGAAAAACTCACATTTCTCTCTCTTTGCATGCAGACCATACTCCATCAGCCTGGTCAGCACTTTCCTGAGGTGCTCTTCATCATTATTGCCAGTCACGATGACAAGGTAATATTGTGTTCCTGGGATATCTTGGAGCACTTCGTCCGTTGCCCTTTCCCAAATTGCTGGAGCTGATGTGACACCAAAGACAAGGCGATTATACTGTGTGTTGATTGTGAGGAACTTCCTGCTTGACTCCTCAATCTCCATTTGCAGATAGGCTTGTGACAAGTCAGTTTTTGAAAACCTCTTCCTGCCTGCCAAAGAAGCAAAATTGTCTACTATTCATGGCAGGGGATTCTGTACAATTCGCAGTACTGTGTTGATGCTTACTTTGAAATTCCCATATGCAAAACAGCCTTTCCTTTCTTGATCACCAGGACAATGGGCATGGCCCAATTTCTCCACTCAACCTTGGAAAGAATTCCAGACACCTCCAAGCTTTGAAGTTCAGCATCCACATTAGGATGTAATGCGTAAGGCACTGGACACGCTTTATGGAATCTCGGTTGCTCTTCATCCAGTTCAATTCCGGCCTTTATGCCTTTGAGTGTACCAATACTCTTCTCAAGCACCTTCTCGTTAGCATTAAGTAGCTGAGACAGTCTGGTTAGTGCTACCATTTGGGCTGCTGATGTCACATTAAGTGCTTTGATTGCGTGTCAGTCTAGATGGATTTTTCTCAACCATTCTCATCTGAAGAATGCTGGCTCTCCACTTTTCCATAGATAAAGCTCTAGCTGCTGTGTTTTGCCTCTGTATGTCACATTTACTTTTAGTTTACCTCTGGGAGGCACTTTTTCACCTGTGTAGGTCTTTAGCATCACTGAGATCTTTTCTAACGGCAGCTTAGACAACAAAGGTTTCAAAGGTCGATTTAATGTCAAAGAAATGTATACAATATACATTCTGAAATGCTTTTTCTTCGCAACCATCCACGAAAACAGAGGAGTGCCGGCAAAGAATGGAGGACAGTTAAATGTCAGAACCCTAGAGCAAAGCCCCAGCTCCACTCCCTCCTGCGCGTAAGCGTCAGCAAGCAACAACCCCACTCCCCCGCTGGCAAAAAAGCATAAACACCGGCCACCGAGCACTCAAACATGAGCAAGGCAACAGTAAAGACACAGACTTGCAGTACTCCAAAGACTACTTGTTCACCCGGCATTCGACGTACCACAGGCTCTCTCTCTCCCTAATAAGGGAGAACGAGGTTCACAGTGAGAGGGGAGACATAGCAAAGAACTCAATGGTTAACGAGTTTAAAAGTTTGTTGCATCGCTTTTTCTGAGCTCTGTGCCCAAAGATCTCAGGTCTCTGGGCAAACAGCCAGAGACCTTCCATCTTCAACGACACACTGATCTCCCGCAGAGTCACCAACCTCCAATCCCCCTTTCTCCAGAGCCCCAAGATCCCAAGCCTCTGAGGTCAAGCGGAGTTTTTAGGCTGAGCCCTTGGTGTGCTGAACAATGGCCGGTTGTGAAACCCCGAAAGCAGGTCCCATTCCCTCAAAGAAACATAGTTAGCACATAACTCCAGGTCAAGGTCTTCAAAAGAACACTGAAAGGGAAAAATAGAAATATTGGAGATGGAATTAAAGCTGGTTCCAAAGATGCAAGCAAAGGAGTTGCCGTTAGGTGCCATTAACCCTCCTACACGCCGCCTTCTCTACAGTCCGTTTTTGTCAGCCTCTGAAATTATAGACGAAGCCTACCCTGTATCCATCTCCATTTTCAGTTTTACACAACACACATCTATTGTGATCCTTATGATTTTGTGATCTGCTTCAGTAATGCCATGCAGTTCCAGGCATGATGCTCACCTTTATCAGACTATGTTGTCTGATTCAGTTGCATATTGAGTCACTTTATGCATTTGTTTGGTTTTGTGTTTGACACTTTTCACTGTGTGTTTTTTCTCTTTGATTGTGCTTTTTATCTGACTTGCATACTCTCTCTATGTGATGTTGTCTGTGACACTTCCTGCAAACAGTCATTTGCCTCATGGGAGGATTTGTCACATCAATAACATTTTTGGTTTTTTGCAACATTCAGGGACATTTCGTGCATTTCGTGTTCTAAACTCTTTTTCTGTAGTTCTGCTGTATCCCTTTCTGCAGTCTCTCACAATATTCTAAGGTTAGGTTGCTTTCTGCCAGTCACCTCTTTTGAGTGCTTTGACTATGCATGCCACATACAAGCCTACCCCTTAATGCATCAGGAAGTCCATCTTTGAAGTCGCAGTATTGGGAATGTTTGCACAGTTCTGCAAATTATTCAGAAATGTTTTCATTCTTTGAATGGTTCCTTTTGTTAAGTCCAACTCTTTTAGCTATTAACAGCAGTTCAGGGCTCAAGTGGTTTTGTAAAATTGTCACAATTTCATTGAACACCTTGCTTACTGGCTTGTAAACACAAAATAATCTGCAGATGCTGTAAAAGATCAAAGCAACACTTTCAGTACGCTGGATGAACTCAGTAGGTCGGGCAGCATCAGTCAGAAACGATGAGTTGACGTTTCGGGCCGGAACCCTTCGCCAGGACTGAAGAATAAAAGATGGGGAAGGATTGCTTACTGGCTTTTCAGGAGTTACTAAGTTATGTGAAAAGTCTATATGCTTTAGCACCCATTAAGCTAAGATGCGTGGATACTTTCTTTTCCTTATTCATGCTGTTCTCATTACAATACAGTTCAACCCTCTCAATATTCAATTCCCAGTCCTCATTAGCACTATCAAGTTCATCAACTTTCCAACTAAGGCCACTGTCATGTTATTTTTACTTTAACTTTGCTAGTTGTGTGTCTTTCACTGTGTAGTATGCAGTTATCTGATAGCATCCATGCCATGGTTAACTGTTTCCTCTCGCTGTCTCTCTCCGTAACTGTTGCTGCAGTTGGTGATATTTGCCATCTTTAAGGTTCGTACTCATGGCCAGTTTGTTGTGGCTGCACAACTACATATGAAATAAATAAAAGCACCCACATGGGAGCTGGCGTTATCTGGTGTATTCACATTGTAATGAGAGAGAGAGAGAGAGAGAGCAGATTAATGCACATGCGTTGACAATATATAGGTAAATTACCAGTCCATATGTAGTGCTAAGGGAAATCATTGCTCTAAAAGAAATAGATTCAGTGTGAGTCCTGAGGATCCTGTACCATCTTCCTGAGGGCAGCAGCGAGTAGAGGGAATGGCCTGGGTGGTGGGGTCCTTGATGACGGACGCTGCTGTCCTGCGACAGCGCTCCATATGGATGTGCTCAGTGGTGGGGAGGACTTCACTCGTAATGGAATAGGCTATATCTACTCGTCTTTGCAGGCTTTTCCATACTAGGCCATGATGCAACCAGTCATCAGCATTTTCTGCATTTAAGGGCTTCTGGAAGAGAAAAGCTATGCCTCAAACCCTTGGCTCCTAACCGCCTTGACTCTGCGGCCTCATTCAGCAGACCATCAGCATACAGAAACATTACTTCTGCTGCCTGGACACCTGCCGGGTCTTTACAAAGCTCAGACCAACTTCTATGTACATTTGTGACCATCTGCTGAAAGCTCCTGTGGATTTAGGCAGCAGAGAAACAGGAGAAAGAGGAAGAGGAAGAGAATTGACGTCACTCCTTTCTGGATGCATTTTCCATGATCAACTGATTAGACCTTGAATTCAATTCACATTCCTAATTTCTCTGCACTTCATTTCCCTTCTTACCTTCCCTCTGATGTCAATCATCAGTTTGGACTAAATGGTTGAATAGAGGCCAACACCAAATCATCATTTTAAACCATATTTATCTAAGCAATCGTAATGTCACGTAACAGATGTAAAGCAGCAGCAGTGAGATTTTAATTGCTGCCAATCTGAGGGATCAGCAGATTCATGCCTCATGCTGATTCATGCCTCTGTTACTTGTTCAGTGAAATGCCACATTCATTCTGCAATAATCACATACAAATTGTGAATGCATTAGATATTGAAAGAATTGACATTAATCTTAATCATTCAATCCTGTATTAGTAGTTACTGGAAGTAAATACAACATCTCATTTTCTTTTTCTCAAAGACAATGAATTGGATGACTGACTTCTTTCCAGTTAGATACAACTGCTCTCTGTTCTGCACTTAACTATCCAGTTGAAGCCTGCTTCTCTTCCAATTCCCAAAGCATTACCCTGAGGCTCCTCCAGAATCTATTCTTAGCACCCCTTCTGTTTGGCTGTCATCCATCATGTTCCACAGTAAACGTTTTCATGGCCTAAATAGCACCCTGGATTGCAGCTCACCATATATCTCAATACATACGCCGGTATCTCCATTCTGTTTCACATTCAGTCATCCCAATGATTCTTTTAAAGAGAGATAACCAGTGCAAAATCAATATATACTGGAGTCTAATCCTCATTTTTGCTGGCCTGTCAAAAATTCTACCAAATCTTGTTTGCATTTTGTGATTTTTTAAATTTACATTCTCATGACCTGCAATAGTTTGCTTAACAAAGTAACTATACTAATTACATTACATTCATTCAAATAATAAAACATTTTGCTGATGATACAAAAGTTGGGGTGTCGTGGGTAGTCTGGAGGGTTGTCAACGATTACAGCGAGAGATCGATCGATTAGAACTGGGCTGAGGAGTAACAGATGGAGTTCAACGCAGACAAGTGTGAAGTGCTTCATTTTGGTAGGCCAAAATTGAAGACAGACTATAATATTAATGGTAAGACTCTTGGCAGTGTGGAAGATCAGCAAGATCTTGGAGTCCGTGTCCATAGGACAGTCACGGCTGCTGCACAGATTAATAGTGCTGTTAGGAAGGTGTATGCTGTGATGGCCTTCATTAATCATAGGATTGAGTTCAAGAGCCATAGAATAATGTTACAGATATATAAGACCTTGGTTAGACCCCACTTGGAGTACTGTGTTCAATTTTTGTCACTTCACTACAGGAAGGATGTGGATACTATAGAGAGAATGCACAGATTTACAAGGATGTTGCCTGGATTTGAGAGCATGTCTTATGAAAATAGGTTGAGTGAACTTGGCCTTTTCTCTTTGGAGTGACAGAGGATGAGAGGTGACCTGATAGAGCTGTATAAGATGATGAGAGGCATTGATCGTGTGGATAGCCAGAGGCTTTTTCCCAGGGCTGAAATGGCCAACACGAGGGGGCATAGATTTAAAGTGCTTGGAAATAGGTACAGAGGAGATAGCAGGGGTAAGTTTTTCATACAGAAAGTCATGGGTGCGTGGATTGCACTGCCAGTGACAATGCCAGAGGCAGATACAATAGCGTCTTTTAGAGACTCATGGATAGGTATATGGAGCTTAGAAAAATAGAGGGCTATGAGGTAGGGTAATTCGAAGCAGTTTCTAGAATAGTTTACATGGTCGGCACAACATTGTAGGCTGTAGGTTTACAACAAGGACTGTTCCACATTTAAGAGGCATTTAGACAAGACAATGAACAAGCAGGGAATGGAGGGTAACTCCATGTGCACGCAGGTAAGATTAGTTTAGATTGGGATCATGGTTGGCACAGACTTTGCTTGCCGAAGGGTCTGTTCCTACGCTGCATTGTGGGGTGAAGGGCCTATAATGTGCTGTAGGTTTCTGTTTTTATGTTTCTTTTCAATGATTTGTGTTAATTATATCCACATGTCTGTGATTCCTTGTTCTTTGAGGAATCCCCAAAGCACCAAGTCAAAGTTACATATGATTTCCAGTGCACATTTATTAATGTACTTACTTTGCTTAGATGCTTATTGAAGGCATACTGCAAAATGACCCTGATGGGGACTGACATGTCATAAACTTGACTTGGAGAGCACAATTACTGAAGCAAGTCTGCAGAGGTTTTAGTTTCAAATTTCCAGTATAGTACATGCTGTCACGAGGAAACCTGCAGATGCTGGTATTTCAAGCAACACACATAAAAGTTGCTGGTGAACGCAGCAGGCCAGGCAGCATCTCTAGGAAGAGGTACAGTCAACGTTTCGGACCGAGACCCGAAACGTCCTGACGAAGGATCTCGGCCCGAAACGTCAACTGTACCTCTTCCTAGAGATGCTGTCTGGCCTGCTGCATTCACCAGCAACTTTTATGTGTGTTGCTAGTACATGCTGTAACAGCTTTATTACAAAAAGTGAGGACTAACTTCTTATTTTTGGTGAGGAAGGAGTATCAGGTTATGAGAATCACCCAGAGAAAAACTCCAGGCAGAAACTCAACCAGAAGTTGTACAATTCTGTTCAAGAATTCAGACTGATAGGGAATCATTATGGTGAGCAGTCTGACTGAGGCAGTGTGAAACTTAAAAAGGGCTCAGAGCCTTTTGGAATGCTTTGGCAGGCTGCAATTAAACAATCTCTTAGGCACTCAGCAAAGGCCAATACAAAGATGTGAGGTGTAAACAGAATGGCTATTGCTGGAGCAATCACTGTTGGAGTGGACAGTATTAGAGTGTTAGGGCTTTGAAAAGGCTTCAGTGAGAACAGGCAGAGCGTCTAACTAAGTTTCGAGTGAGTGTTTAAAAATTCTCTTTGTCGATTAGACACTATAGCTATTGCAATGAGAATGAGTCCAGTATATTCTTTGTGAGATGTGGAAATTCTGGGAGACTTCCAGCTCGTTGATAGCTATATCTGCATGAAATGCATCGAGCTGCAGTTCCTTAGAGATGGTCTTAAGGAACTGGAGCTGCAGCTCAATGATTTTCGGCCTACATGGGAGAATGAGGTGGTTCTGTTGGTAAAAAATGAAATCAAATCCTTGGAAAGAGGTGACATAGGATTGGAATACGTAGTATCCTTGTGGGTAAAGTTAAGAAGCTGCAAGAGTAAAAAGACCCTGATAGGAGTTATATACAGTCTCTCAAACAGTGATGTGGCACACAAATTATGACGGGAGATGGAAAAGGCATGAAAAAGGGTTACAATAGTCATGGAGGATTTCAATATGGAAGTAGGATTGGGAAATCAGGTAGGTGCTGGATCCCAAGAAGGGGAATTTGCAGAATGCCTATGAGATGACTTTTTAGAAAACGTTGTGGTTGAGCGCACCAGGAGGAAGGCAATTCTGGATCTGGAATTACAGAGGCATGAGAGAAGAGCTGGCTGGAGTTGACTGCAAGGAGTCAGTAGCAGGGATGACTGCAGAACAGCAATGGCTGGAATTTCTGGGAGTAATTCAAAAGGCACATGATAGATACATCACAAAGATGAAGAAGTCTTCTAAAGGGAGGATGATGCAACTGTGGCTGACGAGGGAAGTTAAAGACAGCATAAAATAAAAAGAGAGGACATATAATATAGAAAAAAATAGTGGAAAGTTAGAGAGATGGGAAGCATTTAAAAATCAACAGAAGACAACTAAAAAAAAGCCATAAGGAGAGAAAAGGTGAAATTTGAAGGTAAGTTAGCCAATAATATCATTTTCAACCTCTCACTGCTACGGGTGGAAGTTCCCACTTGCTTCAAAAAGGCAACAATTAAACCAGTGCCTAAGAACTGCCTTAATGACTATCACCTGGTAGCGCTCACATTTACAGTGATAAAATGTTTTGAGAGGTTGGTCATGACTAGACTGAACTCCTGCCTCAACAAGGACTTGGACCCATTGCATTTTGTCTATTGCCACAACAGCTTAACAGCAGATACAATCTCAATGGCTCTTCACATGGCTTTAGGCCACCTGGACAACACAACCACCTATGTCAGGATGCTGTTCATCGACTATAGCTCAGCATTTAATACCATCATTCCCACAATCCTGATTGAGAAGTTGCAGAACCTCGGCCTCTGTACCTCCCTCTGCAATTGGATCCTCGACTTCCTAACCGGAAGATCATAATTTGTGCAGATTGGTGATAACATCTCCTCCTTGCTGAAGATCAACACTGATGCACCTCAGGAATGTGTGCTTAGCCCACTGCTCTACTCTCTATATACCCATGACTGTGTGGCTAGTCATAGCTCAAATACCATCTATAAATTTGTTGATGATACAACCATTGTTGGTAGAATCTCAGATGGTGTTGAGAGGGTGTGCAGGAGTGAGATATGCCAACTAGTGGAGTGGTGTCTCAGCAACTACCCGGCACTCAACATCAGTAAGATGAAAAAACTGATTGTGGACTTAAGGAAGGGTAAGACGAAAGAACACACACCAATCCTTATAGAAGGATCAGAGGTGGAGAGAGTGAGCAGTTTCAAGTTCCTGGGTGTCAAGATCTCTGAGGACCTAACCTGGTCCTAACATATCGATGCAGTTATGAAGAAGGTAAGACAATGACTATACTTCATTAGAAGTTTGAAGAGAATTGGAGCGTCTTCAGGTGGGCAATGGAATCTGGACCCGAAGCAAGTCGCTGGGCAGTGTGATCTTGGTCCAGTGCCTGGGCCCTAGTGTGAGTTACAATACAGTGTTTAGACACTTTAAATGCCAGGTTATTTCTGAGGTGAGAGCCGATTGTGCTCACTCTCCGTGAACTTCACTCCTCTCTGCAGGGTGTCGGAGCCTTTCGCCGTTCCATCGTTGCGTTTGTTTAAATGCCAACCCAGACAGACTGAAAAGACAGGGTGTTGGTCAGGACAAGAGCTGATTTCGCTCGTTCTCTGCAATGGTCATCTCCATGGTGCTGAGGTTATGATGCCTGCCCTGGCTACTGTATCTGTTTCTGCTGATATGAGTAACTGATAAGTGAGGCTTTGGGCCTACACCGGGCTGCTCCGGGATTCAGATCTGAGGACTTGTTTTTGGTTTGGAATGCTGTTGCTTGCTTCAATTATTTGCATAATTTGTATTTTTTCTTTCTCTTGCGTATTGAGTGTTAGTCTTTTTTAATTTTTATTCTTTTTTTCTTTAATTGATTTCTTTCAGGTTTCTTGCTTTGTGACTACCTGTGGACAAGCAAATCTCAGGGTTGTATAATTTATATATCTTTGATAATAAATGAAGCTTGAATCAGTCTTCACTGTGGATTACACTAGCAGTATGCAAGAAATCCAAGACTGCCATGGGGCAGGAGTCAGTGTAGTTGTTATTACTAAGGAGAAGGTGTTTGAGAAGCTGAATTGGAAGTTAGATAAATCACCTGGACAAGTTGGAATATGCACCAGGGTTCTGAAAGAGGTAGCTGAAGAGATTGTCGAGGCATTAGTAATGACCTTTCAAGAATCTGGATGGTTCTAGAGGACTGAAAATTTGCAAAAGTCACTCCACTCTTTAAGAAGGGAAGGAAGCAAAAGAAACAAAATTATAGACCAGCTAGTTTGACTTCTTCAGTAGACAGGAGGATGTTGGAGTCCATTATGAACAATGAAGTTTTGGGGTACTTGGAGGCACATGATAAAATAGGCCAAAGTCAACATGGTTTCCTCAAGGGAAAATTTTGCCAGACAAATTTGTTAGAATTCCTTGATGAAATAACAATTAAGATAAACAAAGGAAAGTCAGTGGACGTTATTTTGGATTTTCAGAAGACCCTTGACAAGGTGCCGCACATGATGCTGCTTACCAAGATAACAGCCTATGGGACTACAGGAAAGATACTAGCATGGATAGAAAACTGGCTGACTGGCAGGAGGCAAAAATTGGAAATAAGGGTGCTTTTTCCTGGTTGACTGCCAGTGACTAGTGGTGTTCTGCAGGGTTTGGTGCTGGGACCGCTTCTTTTCACATTATATAGTTAATGATGACAATTGAGCTTCCAGCTATCTGTTACCTTAATTCCTCATTCTATTCTTACTCTAGTCTACAACCTGTAATAATGGCCAATATAATCTTAAGCAACAAGACTTTTTCTTATTTCTTGACACGATGAGTCTCCATGACTTAACATCTAACTCACCTATTTCAAATAATTAATTTTCCCTTTTAATATAAAATTTGGCAAGTTCTGCTACAAGGCTATGCACCTGTAGAATTAGCTCTGTTTTTCACTTCCACAGACACCACTGGATCTGCTCAGCTCAGCATGTCCGACATACTTCTTTTGGTTTCAACCTTCAGCACGAGCTCTGACCTGCATTTCCCAGTTCTTGCTTTCCTTCTTCCTGATTGCTCTCATTAATCTATTAATCCAAAGGCATAAACATTGGAATCACTTGGATTACTCCAGCTTCACACTCAGTAATATTCCTTTTCTCCTCTCCATCTCCATCTCAATTGCTCTGCAATCTAGAAATATCTTCTCTCACGGGTTTGATGTAAGATCTTGATCTGAAACACTCTTTCTTTTTCTAAAAATACTCCAGCATCTTCTATTTTTATTCTACTTCTTTATAAGGATAGGAAGCAAAATTTGGTTTGAAGGTGAAACTTTTATTATTGTCCATAGTTCTACCTGGATCTTGCATTTTACTATCAAGCATCTTCTCTGGAAGATAGTCCAATAAGATTTAGTCACTGACTAGATAGGAGCACTTTGAAGAAGCACTTTAGGACCTCATTATCTTTTTGTTATAGTCTGTAATTAATGTATGGCAACTGAAAGCGTAAAATCAATCTAAAGTTTTAAATTTCTTCAGAGAAAATATTATATTATGACTTATACATTGTCCATAGTAAATATGTTAATATCGTTAGGGACTTCTCCAGTTTAGCTACCTAAATGGAACTTTAAAGTGAAGTCTAAATGTTATTTTAGTCATATATTCACAGCAACTAATCTGTTCAAAGGGATGACCATTCCCAGGAGTACAGAAGTGAAGCAAGAGACAAAATGAGAAACTGATAAGAACAACTGGGTCTTAAAGCCACAGATTGTACATCTATTGACGACATAGGAATACGAGTAGGTAGGTACAAGTGCACCTCTACATAAAAACAAGCATTTGGGAGATTGGCAAAATAGATTTGCCAGCTGCTGCAGAGCTGCATTTATCTACAGGTGGGTAGGAACTCAGCCAGATTTCCAATTTGGAAACTACTGCAGGTTATAAACAGTTCACAGGAAAAGAAACTTGCTGTAATCTGTGCTCAGCCAATCAAGCACATTCGTCTATTCAATACAATTCAACTGCGGATGAACAGTACCTGAATTCTATCTGCCTGAAACCCTAAAAAAAAATCACACTACATACTACATGCATTATATGACTATAAACAATCTTTTGTGTCATGTTCTCTAGGGTCTAGTGATCTCTTAAGTCATTTTTTTTTTCCTATTCTGTTCTGTTCATTCTAGTGTTCACCATTAGTTACGTTTTTTTTTCTGTGGCAATTTAAGGAAAGTTTCTTCTTTGGAGAAGGAGAAAAAACTGTTCAAGGTATTGGACTGGCCTAGACATGGCAGAATTTAAGTATGCCAGGATGAAAGAGGGATGTGTATTTTTCTTTCAGTGAAAATATTTTTAAATGCTGCATGCCAATTCATGGAGCAATGGTGGTTGTATAGATAGCTTTGGGCACCTTCCCCTTAAGACCATCAATGACATTCTTATTCAAGCTTATTGTTTTCTTTGGTCGGGTATCTCCTTCTACAGTCAGCAACATCTGCACAGACGTATTTGAAATCTGAGAGGGTTTGGTGCTACTGGCCTTGCCATGGGCTCAGCTAAATTTTCAATGAACTTGCTCTGCCTACTGCCGGAAAGCAGAGGGACCTTACTTCTCTATCAGACACTTGGCTACAAATCTTTCTTTCCTTCCAGTAACAATTTTCTTTCAGGAGCAATATTATCTTTCATATCCTCCCCTGTTAGTACGGTCTTAGTATGGACTGTACATGGTTAGTGACAGATACACACAAGTACATGTAGTGGAGTGCCAGCAAGGGTGGTACACACCCTAACTCCTCCTTCCTCCTCACAACACGCTGGAGGAACTCAGCAGGTCGGGCAGCATCCGTGGAAAAGATCGGTCAACGTTTTGGGCTGGAACCCTTCATCAGGACCTCCTTCCCCCTCCCCCGCACTCCTGGTAGTCTTAAGACATGTGAAAGACACAAGTGAGTGTCTATATGCATATTATCATTTAGCCTAAAGTGCCACTCCATTGGCAATCAAATTTAAACTCCTGATCACACCTCTGCATCGGGGCAAGTGGTAATCTTGCACCAATATTACTCAACAAGTGACTTTTGAATTCAAAAAACAGGACCAACAGGCTCTGGGACAGCTTCTTCCACCAGGTCATCAGACTGATGAACTCACGCTGACTTGAGCATATTCTATATTACATTGATTGTTCTATTTTTTATAAATTACTATGATTGCACGTTTAGATGGAGGCATACCGTAAAGATATTTTACTCCTCATTTATGAAGGATGTAAGAAATAAAGTCAATTCAGTTCAATTCAATTCAATTCATGGCATTTTGTAAATTTAAGCTACTGTGCAAATAACTTATACATGCATAATTAAAGAAATGGACAAAATATTGTTGTAAGATTTATATGCATTATTTTAACACAATATTTAGGTTATTTGGTCTATCAGATCTCATCCACACTGCACTGCTAGAAATTGACTTGGGCTGTGCACCAAAATTAAACTGACACTGTAAACCCAGAGTCAGGGTGCAAAATGAATCCAAAGAGAAATAGATTGAGGCATAGTCTTAAATAGAAGGATAGTCTTACACTGTTTTTGTTCCAAATTACATGAAAGGTAAATCCACTGGGGAGTGAAATATGATTTCCAGAAACGCTTGCTAGTTTCCTTTCAAAATACTTAAGCAGTCAATTGTTGAGCTCATTTCCCAAAAATCCAGTGAACACCCTGGATAATTGGAAGGGAGCACAGGAACCATGGATATGGTGAACTGAAAAGGAGTGTGGGAACTGAGGCCATGGTGAGACAGAAGAGAGCATGGAAACATACCCAGTTAACCTTCAGGATTTCTGGATTCCAGATAGTGGATTATTGATAACTTACTTTATAATTATTTTGACAAACATTAAATATGGTTGTATCCAACAGAAAGTAGTTGCAAAGAAAATTCTGGATACAGAATTGGCTTGGGTTTGCCTCTTTAACAGGTACAGTTACAATTGAGATACTGGAAAGGAATTCTGATTGCTTTTGGCATCTGTCCAATTCAAGTATTTTTACATAAGTCTTTGTTTAGCTTCAAAAGTGGTGGTAGGGCTTCTGTGACATGGTATATATATATATATATAAGCTTGTCTCATGCTGCCATTGTCTCAAAACATCCGCTACTGCAGCATCCTTATGTTACTTCTAGAGTTGACGATTCCATTTAGTCACCCTTACTCCTTGTTCCACTTTCTGTAAACCCAAGGTCTTCCAAAGCTCTGCTAGTCATGTTGCAACTCACAAATATCTTTTACACACCATGTGCTTGTTGATCTACATGGATTCCAAGCTATGCATAATCTTGATTATAAAATCATTTTGTTTACCCTGAAGTCTCTCCATAGACTTGGCTTGCAAAATCTTCAGCTGTCAAAGTCACAAGGGCCTGAACTCCATCCTCTAAATTTTAACACATTTCCATCTCTTTCTTTTTAAGTCTCTACATCTTTAAGCAAGATTTTGATTATCTGCTTGATTAGTCTATTTATTCCTTAGTATCAATATTTATTTATTCCTTGGAAAACATTCCAAATTACTTCTCAGACTAAAGGCATTATTAAAATGTATTTTGTTATTGCAGAACATTAATTATAGGAGAATTTCTTTTCTGGGCAAATAATTGGTGAACTCCTTTGCCCATTTGAAGATAAAGTTATGGATTAATGTGACAGCAACTGCATAATAGGAATAATTATAGTGTATCTGAATTTTGTCCCTGATGCCTGGATGAAAGTGGATTTTAATCAACATGATCTTGATAACTGTAAGATAAAACAAATAGCTCTGTTGATCTACAGGAGATGAAAAAGGGAGAACTTAATGTCATTAAAGTCCTCAACAGGGATCAGTTTTGATCAGGGACTAACTGGACTGATTTTCATGAGAATATAATATCATAAACAGGAAAAGCAATAGGTTATTTGGCCCTGTAGGCTTGTTCCTTCCTTCACCAATATCATAACTGATCATTTATTTCAGCACCAATTTTCTTGCTGTCCTTAATAACTTAAAAAATCTATTGATCTCCATTTTGCATGAATTCCACAGCCCTTCAGGACCGAGAATTTCAAGGATTCACAAGTCACAGAGTGAAGAAATTTCTCCTCATTTCAGTTCTATCTAGCCCTTCCTTTATTCTGAGATTGTGATGACTGGTTCTAGACTCCTTGCTCAGGAGACACACCCTCCTTATATGTGCATGACAAGCTCGCTAAGATCTTGGCAACTTTCAGCAAGGTCAAGGTCATCAACAGATGGTGGTACAGCACCACCAGGCAGGTGAAAGGGGAAACAGGTAGACTGGCTGCTATCTTTGTACTTGGGGAAACACTGAACACACTGCAAACAGAAACGGGAGGTGGCCCATCAAAGACAAAACAGAAATTAAACTGTTGTGTTGGATGAGCTTGTGTGTTACTACAGGCTGTACAAATCCAGCCTGAGCTGTTACTCTTAGGACACCAGTGGGCAAGTATACACCAGCATAGTGGTTAAATTACTCTCCTAGGGCCCTTGATTAGGGATCTGGAGTCAGGAGTTCAAATCCAACTATGGCAACTGGATTTTAATAGATGCATAATAAATATATTAAATACATTAAAAAGGTAATTATAGTGTCTATGATGATACAGGCAACAATCCATCAGGTTCTTTTTCTTTTTCAGGGAGAGCAAGATTACTATATCTAATGGGATCCCACCACCAAGCATATCTTTCCCTCAACCCTATTTCCTTCTTTCTGCAGGGGTTGCTCCCAATGCGTCTCCTTTGCCCATTCGTCTTTCCCCATTGATCTTCCTCCTGGCACTTATCCTTGCAAGTGGAACAAGTGCTACACCTGCCCCTACACCTCCTCCCTCCCTACCATTCAAAGCCCGAAACAGTCCTTCCAGGTGAATGACACTTCACCTGTGAGTCTGTTGGGATCGTATTCTGTGTCCGGTGCTTCCAGTGGGGCCTCCTGTATATCTATGAGACCCAATGTAGATTGGGAGACCACTTTGCCAAACACCTATACTCCGTCTGCCAGAAAAAGTGGAAGCTCCCAATGGCCACCCATTTTACTCCCACTTCCCATTCCCATTCCGGTATGTCTATCCATGACCTCCTCTACTACTGCGATGAGGCCGCATTCAGGTTGGAGGAACAACTTCTTACAGTCTGCCTGGGTAGCATCTAACCTGATGGCATGAACATTGATTTCTTGAACTTCCAGTAATGGTCCCCACCCCCTTCACCATTCCCCATCCTCTTTTTCCTCTCTCACCTTGTCTCCTTGCCTGCCCATGGTGTCCCTCTGGTGTTCCTACCCCACCTTTATTTACTTCCATGGCTGTCATGGTCCGGTCCATGAAGTCCGTATTCTGGTTCACGGTCCGGTCCATCGACCCTTGCCCCAGGTTTTCCTGTCTACCCTGTTTCTGTTCTTGTTGAGCTCTAATTGAGTCAGCTGATGCTCGTAGGGGCTGGCTGCATAAATACCTTCAGAGACCAGGGTGTGGCGGCTGGATTGTTCTTTTCTTTACTCCTTGTATCCCTTCCTCTGCCTTCTGTTTCCTCGCCTGAAGCCCTGCCTTTTCTTGCCGGTAACTCTCGCCTTGCCTGAAGTTCTCGTCTCACCTTGCTTTGCCAGAAGCCTTGCCTTGTTAGATGCCTTGCCTTGTCTTGCCGGTAACTCTCACCTCACCTGAAGTTCTCCTCTTGTCTTGTATAGTGATACACTATAAGTAAATGAACTTCCTTTAAACTACATTGTTAGTTGGAAGTATCTCCTACTCAGGAGTGAGAGAGGACCTGCCACTCAAAGAGTGCGTATTGGCAGCTAAACCCACCAAAGAAGATAAATAGGGAAATGAACTAGCTTTTGAAGATTGGACAGTTACAGTATAAACTCCCTTTAGTGAGGATGCCTGTAACTATCTATATCAAATAAGGGTTAAGGACTTTGTGTGCCTTTATACTATAACTTCGCAGTCAGCAAACCCAATACCTTTACACCCTGCATTTTCTTTGACTCCTCTCAGTAAGTGCATTCTTTTCTTCCTTTGTACCTGTTAACTTGCTTTCTTAAAGATAGTAATCGATTAAGCTAAGCTATTTGTGGCCAGGAAGCCCTTATTCTGTATGCTAAGTATTAAATGACTGAAGATTCTCAAAACAAAGGTGTCAAATGACAACAAGCAGGAGAGTCTGGAACTGCCACTGACCCTGGAAGAGCTGACTGGTTCCGTCTGTTCCTTTGACTCAAATAAAACTCCTGGAAGTGACGGCTTACTGGTTGAGTTGTACTCAACTCCATGGGACAGGTTGGGCCCAGACCTGCTGGGCATGTACAGTGTAAACAACAGGAATTCTGCAGATGCTGGAAATTCCATTCCCATTCCCATTCTGACATGTCTATCCACGGCCTCCTCTACTGTAAAGATGAAGCCACACTCAGGTTAGAGGAACAACACCTTATATTCCGTCTGGGTAGCCTCCAACCTGATGGCATGAACATTGACTTCTCTAACTTCCACTAATGCCCCACCTCCCCCTCGTGCCCCATCTGTTATTTATTTTTATACACACATTCTTTCTCTCACTCTCCTTTTTCTCCCTCTGTCCCTCTGAATATACCCCTTGCCCATCCTCTGGGTTCCCCCCCCCCACCGTCTTTCTTCCCGGACCTCCTGTCCCATGATCCTCTCATATCCCTTTTGCCTATCACCTGTCCAGCTCTTGGCTCCATCCCTCCCCCTCCCCCTCCAACTTTCAAATCTCTTACTAACTCTTCCTTCAGTTAGTCCTGACGAAGGGTCTCGGCCTGAAACGTTGACTGTACCTCCTTCTAGAGATGCTGCCTGGCCTGCTGCGTTCACCAGCAATTTTGATGTGTGGGGCATGTACAGTGCTACGCTTTTAGTTGACAGCATGTAGAACTCTGCGAGGAAGAGCATCATTACCTTTATCTACAAGTAGAAGGGCGAAAGGGATGACATGAGGAATTGGAGACTCATTTCACGATTGAATGTAGACTTTAATATATTGTCCAAGGCCTGCTCAGTTTGAACCAGGAGGAAGCCTATGACACTCACATACATGATGGATGCACTCACCAAAACGGGCCTTGAGTAAGGAAACAGGAACTGCTGTATACAGACATCTGTAATGCAGTCCAAATCAATGGGTGGCAAGCAGATAGCTTCCCCAACAAATTTGCAGTCAGACAGGGTCGATTTCTATCCCACCTTGTTCAGGCGCTGTATAGAACACTTTGCCGAAGCCTTTAAGAAGGGTAAGAGCACAAGTGGAGTGAATCTGCTGGGTATTGGAGGGACACAAGTGAAAATCTCCCTGTACATGGATGATGTCACCATCTTCTGCTCAGATATGAGGTCAGATCGCAGACTGATCAGCACCTGCAACCAGTTTGAGTTGGCATCAGGAGCCAGGGTTAACTACACGTATTGTAAAGTCATGCTTTTCAGCAACTGGCCTAACCAATCCAGTGTCCCCTTTAACATCAGGTTTGATTATGTGAAGGAGCTGGAGGGGCCGAGGCATGCAATAGGAATTGGCTTGAGTGGACTGAGAAGATAAAACAGAAACTGGGATTGTGGGGAGGGCTGGGAAGACCCTGGTCATCAGCTGCGAGCTGCTCTTCCACTGCTCCAGCTTGGAATCAGCCAGGCTGTCTTCTGGTCAATCTGGGGATCCAAGATGGAGTGGGTCAGATGGGTCACACTGTATAATGGGGGCAAAAAACATACCCAATGTCACTCACCCTGAATGACTACCCTCAGGCGTGGTTGCATCGGACTGTGCATGGAACCTAAGCACGTGGGCATCAAGTACCACCGTGTGCTGAGCTTCTACCTGTCCCTGGTGTTGCGAAGGATGGGGTCTGTCCCCATTGCTGCGCAATGTCCGAACCAGTTGGGTGTTGCTCCACTACCTGTCCATCGTGGAAAATTTTTTTTGGACCATCACATTTGACTACAAGGCCATCAGGCAGTGGTTAGCACAGAAAATCCTGCAGAAGCTGCATGAAAAGGATTCAATGAACACAGTGGGGTAGTTTCCTGAGCAGCCTGTCCAGCCATCTGGCAGGATGCCTCATCAACAGGCCTTACCAACAGGCACCAAGACCTTGCCTGGCTGGTGGTGAGAGGAGGGCGCACAGTCAGAAATGCAGTTATGATCTACACAAATGGTCAAGGCAGCAAAACGACAATACAGCAACAAGATCCAGACACAGCTCCACCAGCAACACCCGCAGCTTAAGGTAAGGTCTGCACACCATTGCGGACTTCAAAGCTAAGCGGAGTGGTGCTGCCAACATCGCTGCCTCTCTCCTAGATGAGCTAAATCTTTTTTATGCTCGGTTTGATATCGCCAACACTTAAACCCCAAGGCTGAGACCTTGTCAAAGGCCATTCTAAACTTCATATAGACAACATTGACTGCCCTACCTTAATCTATTCTCCCTTAGTTACTTCTTCAAAAAAAAAAACTCTAATAGATTTGACAGACATGACCTCCCACATATAAAATCCTGATGACTGTATCTGGTCAGTCCTTGACCATCCAAGTGGTGGTAGATCAGGTTCTTCAGTATTTCCTCCAGCAACTTCCTTACAATTGAAGTCAGGCTCACTGGCTCCAGTTCTCTGGCCCTTTCTTACTATCCTTCTTTAGCAACGGCACAATATGAGTCAACCTCCAGTCTTCTCGAACTTCACCAGTGGCTACTGACAAAGCAAACATTTCAACAATTTCTTCCCTGGCCTCCCATTATGTCAAGACATGCAACTGGTCAGGCCCTGGACAATTGTCCACCTCAGTGTGCTTCAAGGCTGCATACAGTACCTCCTTCCTCATAATATGCATACGATATAACACCTCACTACTTATAAACTCTATTTCTTTTCTCATTCATGATATTCTCCAGAAGAAACTTTGAAGAGAAATAGACATCAAAAATCTTAGCCATCTCCTGCAACTTCAGACATAGGCAACGCTGATGGTCTTTAAGAGGACTTAGTGTCTCCCTAGTCACTCTTTTACTGTTAATATAACTGATATTATCTTTAAACCTGCCTGCCTGATCTAACTCATGGTCTCTTTTCACCTCCTGACTTCTGTCTTAAGCCTGGTTGAGGGATTCATCTGTACCCAGCTGCCTAAAAGTGATATAAGCTTCCTCTCCTTTCCTTACCTGGCCCAAGTTTGGCCAGGGTTTCCTAAACTTGATACATCTACCAGCCATTGTTCCCTGAACATGTTTTGTCTAACCTTCTTGCTAACAAGTTCATGCAGCCCATTGACTCAGGATAAGACCCTTTTAAAAGCAGCCCACTTACCAGCTGTTCCTTTGGTTTTAAGTAGAGTCACCCAGTCGACTTCAGCCAGAACATTCCAGTTAGTTCAGCACTTTAACCTGAGGAGATATCCTATCTTTTTCCATAAACTATTTAAAAACTTTTAGAATTGTGGTCACTGTACTCAGTGTGCTCCCCAACTGCCACTTCATTTACTTGATACATCTCATTCCCTAAGAGGGGGTCCAGTATCGTTTCTTCCCAAGTTGGTTGCTCTATATTTTGGAGTGGATCTTGTTAGAGTGGGCAATCTATGAATGGAGAGCTGAGGCTTTGGCTCAGGAGGTTTTGGTGTGAGGAGGCTGACTAACTGCACCAGGTGTGGGGAGTGAAGACAGTAATTAAAAAGAAGGCTTCAGTAAGAAAGCACAGGTAGGAACAGGTGAGATTTTATATTGTTCTTTTGCTGCTGTATTGTTTTGTAGTTTGAGCAGTGGAATGCTACTCCTGCAAGATGTGGGAAGTCAGGGAACCTCACAGTCTCTGTGATGATGACGCTAATGGGAAGTGTACCCAGTCTCCTGACAGACCAGGAATCTGAGAGCTTCATAGATGAGACTTCCATTGTGACAGGAGTTCAGAGATGGCCAGGTGCAGAGGGAGAAACACAGGCATGGAATTAACAGTTCACTGTGCTTTAATAAGAACCGTAAAGAACAAAGAAAATGATAAACACTAGGCCAACAGGGCTGGTAACAGGGCTCAAAATCAGTAACCTAGAACTAAATTAATACTGCTCCTTTAACAATGTCTATCTATATCACCGATCTTCTTTCCTGGAATGTGGACTAAGGTAAGCAAGGAGCATTGTCACTGTGTTTTGACAAGTCTTGACGAGACAGGCACAAAAGAAAGAGAGTTAAATACAATTAAAAAGAAACCCTAATTGGCTGGGATGTGTACATTCTTGCGTGCGTGATGGCCATCTTCTTTCGGCTGCCTGCCTGCAAGAGCACCCAGACTCTGCGGCAGTGTCCGTAGTAGTGTCAGGGCCCCCCTCCCTGGGCACCAAATGCCTGTGCCAGCTGGAAGCCTCAGATGAGAGACTTATCCAGGATGTATCGATCTGGACCCCAGGAACTGCCCTCTGGCCCTTCCCTCTACCAATCAATGAGGTACTGGACACAGGCATGAGATGCCAGGATGCACCACGCAGAAAAGATCAGGTACCCATGGGGGAGGAGGGGATAAGTAGAGCATGGATGGAGAAGTCACTGGCTTGTTTCAATCTTCATGGATGATGGTAGGTGCAGCATATAGGAGATTCTGTTGATAGCTTCTCCAATACAAATGGTCCCACGTAGCATGAGGCCAACTTGCGGCTCTCTTCTCTCAATGGAAGGTCTCTAGATGCCAGTCGGACTTTTTCCCCTTGCATGAGAGACCTCACCTGTTGCTGGAGCTGATCAGCCTGCTGGGCATGTTGCTCCTGGGTGTGCAGCAGAGAAGCCCTGGCCCATTTCCCCGTCAATCTCTTGGTCAGAGAAGAGTGGAGGCTGGAATCCCTTTTGACATTCAAATGGGGACATGCCAGTGGAGGACGATTGGAGGTTATTGTGGGCAATCTCTGTCCAAATGAGTTAGAAGCTCCAGGTCATGTGGCTGAAAGAGACAGGGCAGTTCAGGGTTGTCTCCTGCTCCTGATTCACTCTCTCAGTCTGGCCATTAGATTGGAGGTGGAAATCTGATGAGAGCTAGCTGCAGCTCCCAAAAGAGAGCTAAAACCCTGCCAAAAATGAGAGATCGACTGTGATCCTTGATCAGACACTATAGCCTGAGGGAAGCCATTTAGCTTGAACACGTGGCAGACTTTTGAGCTGATGGAAGCTTGCGGAGAACAATGAGGTGAGCTACTTTAGAGAACTGGTCCACAACTACCAGACGTTAGTGTTCCCACCTGATGGAGGCAGACCAACAATGAAATCCACTGAGAAGGTGTACCAGCAGAGGTGAGGCACAGGCTGTGGGCAGAGCAAACCTGCAAGGTGTGGATGTCTTGTTTTGGGCACAAGCGGGACAGGCGGGGAAGTCATCGACATCTTGGGACATAGATTGCCACCAAAATTGCCTCTTTATTCAGTTCAATTGAATCCCTTGGTAGCCAACCAGATGGGAAGAATTACTTCAACATTCAAGGGTGTACAGTGGCTGGGATGAACAGCCAGTTCGGAGGTCCCTCACCTGGGCTTGAAACCAACTGTTGGGTAGCCTTCTATTCCCCTACTCATCATAGCAGCTGCATAGGCACAGGGAAGGATGGGCTCTGGATTAGTATTGTCCTCAGAGAGGTCAAACTGCCAGGAGAGTGCATTGACCTTGGTATTGTTGCTGCCAGGATCGTAGGTGAGGATGAAATTAACCTGGTGAGAAAAGAGCCCAACAGGCTTGACAAGAGTTGAGCCTTTTGGTGTCATGAATGTAGGAAAGGTTTTTGTGATCCGTCCATATCAGAAAAGGGTGCTCTGCTTCCTCCAGCTACTGTGGCCATGCCTCTGGGGCCTCCTTGACAGCCAGACATTTTCAGTTCCCAACACCATAGTTACCCTCTGCAGGAGCCAAGCAACAGGAAAGAAAAACACAGGAGTTCAGCTGATTATCTACTGAAGACGGCTGTGAGAGTACAGCCCCAATGCTGACATCAGATGCAACAACCTCAATGATGACTGGACGGGATGGGTATGGATTTTGCAGCACTGGAGCACTGGTAGAGCATTGTTTTAGCTCAGAGAATGCTTGGTCTGCTTCACTTGTCCATTGGAATCCTGCAGAGGTCTTCTTGATGAGTGCATTTATGGGAGCCGCTATGGAACTAAAATTCCTGATGCAGTGGTGATAAGAGTTTGCAAACCCCAGTCACCTCACCTGTCTGACCATGAATGGTTTGGGCCACTCTGTGACTGCCTGAACTTAACATGGACAATCGAGGATGCATCCCAAGAATGACATCTGCTCTTGGCAGAAAGGTAGTTTTCAAGGAGCCATCTGAGATATGTTAGATATATTCCTAGCAAAAATGGGAATAGATAAGAGTGTCATCCAAATACACAGAAGCAAACTGATTCAACATGACCCAGGGCACATTGTTGGCCAAGGCCTGAAAAACAGCATGGGTGTTGGTCAGACCAAATGGCATCACAAGGTACTCATAGTGGCTAGTGGGGTTTTGAATGCTGTCAGCCACTCATCCCCTTCACGGATGTGAACTAGGTTGTAAACATTATGCAGACCTATCTTAGAGAATATGGTTTCTATGTGGAGATGCTCAAAGGCAGAGGCAAGCAGGGAAGAAGGTTCTTCACCGTATTGTTATTCAGGGACTGATAATCAATGTAGGGATGGAGCTTGCCATCCTTCTTGCTCACACAAAAGAAGGCCGCCCCTGCTGTTGGGGTAGATGGATGGATAAATCCTAAGACCAAATGCCTCCTTGATGTATTATTCCATGGACACTGATTCAGGGAGAAGAGCCAGCCCCAATGAGGAGTGGAACCAGTTAGGGGGTCAATGGCACAGTTAGATGACTGCTGTGAAGTCAGGGAGACCTCAAGAAGGTCAGCATATTCAGCTGGAAGACCAGACTAGGCCACACTAGCAGTTGGCTCGGGAGGGGGAATAAGCTGACAGGGGCTTGAGCTGGAACTAGACAGGTAGACAGGCATGCCTGTTCCCTCTCTTGGAGCATCTTTTGGGACTAATCGATCCATAGTTTGTGTCAAGCGTGCCAGGGAAGGCCATGCACCAATGGAGGTTCAGGTGAATCAATAAGATAGAAGGAGAGCTGTTCCTTATGGTTGCCTTTTAGCGCAAGTTTGACAGGTACTGTGGAAAGGTTGATCTTGCCAGTGCCCAGAAGCCAATCAATATTCTATCTCAATTGCTGAGTGGGGACTCCCTGCTTTTGAGCCTGGAAGTTATTTATGGAGTTCCTGGCTGCCCTGAAGTCAATAAATGCCTTGCACGACAGGGAAGCTGGGAGCATTACTTAATTAGGGGGAGATGCTAGTAAGGGAATTGACCCATCAGAATTCCACTTCTTACTGTCGGTTCTCCTCCTTTGCTGATGTCCAGAAGACCACAGTAAAGACCACAGACTGTTCTGCACTAATCTCATTCCTCCTGAGTAGGTACAGGCCTCAACCTGCATGGGCTCTTTTGCAAACTGTGTACTGGGTGATGAGAGAGGAAATGAAGTCACATGGGGATCTGTTGAGAAGGAGGTTCTAGCATTTTCCCTCTGTGCCACTCAACTGCCCAGTTGTGTTCGAATAGCCAGACTTATCAGGTCATCCAGGCTTCCTGTTCATCCTGCACTGCAGTCTCAGGCCAAACCTTTGCTGGATAGCAGTGATGAGAGATCTTAACAGCAAGAATGCAGAACTTTACTGCACAGTTTCTCACTTACCCTCTTCCTTAGCGCGTGTACAGACTGTGGGCTGCCTTCTGACCCCATACTGGAAAGTCAAATACTCTCTTCAACTTAACTATGAATTGCTAGAAACACTCACAACACGCTGGAGGAACTCAGCAGGTCAGGCAGCATCCGTGGAAAAGATTCGTCGACGTTTTGGGCCGGAACCCTTCGTCAGGACTGTAGAGGGAAGGGGCAGAGGCCCTATAAAGAAGATGGGGGGAGGGTGGGAAGGAGAAGGCTGGTAGGTTCCAGGTGAAAAACCAGTAAGGGGAAACATAAAGGGGTGTGGGAGGGGAAGCAGGGAGGTGATAGGCAGGAAAGGTGAAGAAGGAATAGGGGAAAACACAATGGGTAGTAGAAGGAGGTGGAACCATGAGGGAGGTGATAGGCAGCTGGGGGAGGGGGCAGAGTGACATAGGGATAGAGGAAGGGAGGGGGAGGGAATTACTGGAAGTTGGAGAATTCTATGTTCATACCAAGGGGCTGGAGACCACCTAGGCGGTATATGAGGTGTTGCTCCTCCAGCCTGAGTTTAGCCTCATCATGGCAGTAGAGGAGGCCATGTATGGACATATCTGAATGGGAGTGGGAAGCAGAGTTGAAGTGAGTGGCTACTGGGAGATCCTGTCTGTTGTGGCGGACGGAGCGGAGGTGCTCAACGAAGCGGTCCCCCAATCTGCGTCGGGTTTCACCGATGTAGAGGAGGCCACACTGGGAGCACCAGATGCAATAGATGACCACAACAGACTCACAAGTGAAGTGTTGCCTCACTTGGAAGGACTGTTTGGGGCCCTGAATGGTGGCAAGAGAGAAGGTGTAGGGACAGGTGTAGCACTTGCGCTTACAGGGATAAGTGCCAGGTGGGAGATCCATGGGGAGGGATGTGTGGACCAGGGAGTCACGGAGGGACTGATCCCTGTGGAAAACAGAGAGGGGTGGAGAGGGAAAGATGTGCTTAGTGGTGGGGTCCTGTTGAAGGTGGTGGAAGTTGCGGAGGATAATGTGCTGGATCCGGAGGCTGGTGGGGTGGTAGGTGATGACAAGGGGTACTCTGTCCCTGTTGTGGTGACGGGAGGATGGAGTGAGAGCCGAAGTGCGGGAAATGGAGGAGATGCGGGTGAAGGCACCATTGATGACAGCAGAAAGGAAACCACAATCCTTAAAGAAAGAGGACATTTGAGATGTCCTGGAATGGAAAACCTCATCCTCGGAGCAGATGTGGCGGAGACGGAGTTACTGGGAATAGGGAATGGCATTTTTGCATGTGGCGGGGTGGGAATAGGTATAGTCAAGGTAGTTATGAGAGTCAGTGGGCTTGTAGAAGATGTCAGTGGACAGTCTGTCTCCAGAGATGGAGACCGAGAGATCGAGAAAGGGGAGAGAAGTGTCCGAGATAGACCAAGTGAATTTGAGGGCTGGGTGGAATTTAGAAATAAAGTCGATGAAATTGATGAGCTCATCATGGGTGCAGGAAGCAGCACCAATGTAGTCGTCAACGTACCGAAGGAAAAGTTGGGGAGAAGAACCAGAATAGGTTTGGAGCACAGACTGTACCACATAACCAACGAAGAGGCAGGCATAGCTGGGGCCCATGCAAGTTCCCATAGCTACACTCTTAGTCTGTAGAAAGTGGGAAGAGCCACAAGAGAAGTTATTGAGTGTGAGAACCAGTTCCGCAAACCGGAGGAGGGTAGTAGTGGTGGGGATCTGGTGAGGTCTATTATCCGGAAAATTAGCGGAGGGCTTTGAGGCCTTCTTCATGGGGAATGGAGGTGTATAGAGAATGAAGCGGTTGGGACTGGGGAACTGGAAGTTATTGAAGAGGTGGAGGGTATGGGATTTATCCCGGATGTAGGTGGGGAGGGACTGAACTATGGGTGACAAAATGGGGTCCAGGTAGGCAGATACAAGTTCGGTGGGACAGGAGCAGGCAGAAACTATGGGTCTACCAGGACAGTCAGGCTTGGTGATCTTGGGGAGGAGGTAAAACCAAGCAGTATGGGGTGAGGGAATTATGTGTTTAGTGGCTGAGGATGGAAGGTCTCCGGAGTTGATAAGGGCAGTGATGGTGCGGGAGACAATGGTTTGATGTTTTTTGGTGGGGTTCTGTTCCAGGGGTAAGTAAGAGGTGGTGTCAGAGAGCTGCCGTTTGGCCTCAGTGAGGTTGAGGTCCATCCGCCAGACTACTACAGCACCACCTTTGTCAGCGGGTTTGATGGTGAGGTTGGGATTAGTGCGGTGAGAGTGGAGGGCAGTGCGTTCAGAGGGAGTGAGGTTGGAACAGGAGAGAAGAGTGGTGAAGTTGAGACGGTTGATGTCTCAGCGACAGCTGGAGATAAAAAGATCAAGTGCAGGTAGAAGGCCCAGGCGGGGTGTCCAGGAGGAGGAGGAGGGTAGAAGACGGGAGAAGGGGTCCTCAGTAGGGGGAGGGGAACCCTTGCTAAAGAAGTAGGCTCAGAGACGTAGGCGACGGAAGAAAAGTTCAGCATCATGGTGGGCACGGAACTCACTGAGGTGTGGATGGAAGGGGGCAAAAGTGAGGCCCTTGCTAAGAACAGAACGCCCTGCCTCACAGAGGAGAAGGTCAGAGGGGATGGTGAAGACATGGCAAGGGTTGGGGCTGGAGTCGGAGGAGGGTGAAGGGTGGGAGGTCTCAGGAGGGAGAGGGAGGTTGGGATATTCAGGGAGAGTGGGCAGTCTGTACTCCAAACCTATTCTGGTACTGCTCCACAACTTTTCCTTTGGTACATTGACGACTACATTGGTGCTGCTTCCTGCACCCATGCTGAGCTCGTCAATTTCATCGACTTTACTTCTAACTTCCACCCAGCCCTCAAATTCACTTGGTCTATCTCAGACACTTCTCTCCCCTTTCTTGATCTCTCGGTCTCCATCTCTGGAGATAGACTGTCCACTGACATCTTCTACAAGCCCACTGACTCTCTACCTCTACTATACCTCTTCCCACCCCGCCACATGCAAAAATGACATTCCCTATTCCCAGTTCCTCCATCTCCGCTGCATCTGCTCCGAGGATGAGGTTTTCCGTTCCAGGACATCTCAAATGTCCTTTTTCTTTAAGGATCGTGGTTTCCCTTCTGCTGTCATCAATGATGCCCTCACCTGCATCTCCTCCATTTCCCGCACTTCGGCTCTCACCCCATCCTCCCGCCACCACAACAGGGACAGAGTTCCCCTTGTCCTCACCTACCACCCCACCAGCCTCCGGATCCAGCACATTATCCTCCGCAACTTCCACCACCTTCAACAGGACCCCACCACTAAGCACATCTTTCCCTCTCCACCCCTCTCCGTTTTCCACAGGGATCGGTCCCTCTGCGACTCCCTGGTCCACATGTCCCTCCCCACGGATCTCCCACCTGGCACTTATCCCTGTAAGCGCAAGTGCTACACCTGTCCCTACACCTCCTCTCTTGCCACCATTCAAGGCCCCAAACAGTCCTTCCAGGTGGGGGAACACTTCACTTGTGAGTCTGTTGGGATCATCTATTGCATCCGGTGCTCCTGGTGCGGCCTCCTCTACATCAGTGACACCCGACGCAGATTGGGGGACCGCTTCGTCGAGCACCTCCGCTCCGTCCGCCACAACAGACAGGATCTCCCAGTAGCCACCCACTTCAACTCTGCTTCCCACTCTCATTCAGATATGTCCATACATGGCCTCCTCTACTGCCATGATGAGGCTAAACTCAGGCTGGAGGAGCAACACCTCATATACCGTCTAGGTAGTCTCCAGCCCCTTGGTATGAACATAGAATTCTCCAACTTCCAGTAATTCCTTCCCCCTCCCTTCCTCTATCCCTATGTCACTCTGCCCCCTCCACCAGCTGCCTATCACCTCCCTCATGGTTCCGCCTCCTTTTACTACCCATTGTGTTTTCCCCTATTCTTTCTTCACTTTTCCTGCCTATCACCTCCTTGTCTCCCTTCCCCCACCCCTTTATCTTTCCCCTTACTGGTTTTTCACCTGGAACCCTCCCCCCACCTTCTTTATAGGGCCTCTGCCCCTTCCCTCTACAGTTCTGACAAAGAGTTCCAGCCCGAAACGTCGACCGATCTTTTCCACTGATGCTGCCCGACCTGCTGAGTTCCTCCAGCGTGTTGTGAGTGTTGCTTTGACCCCAGCATCTGCAGATTATTTTGTGTTTACGAATTGCTAGAAAGACTGGGCTGCAGGAGAACTAGGTTCTTGCAGGGCATTGAACAGACTGAGTGGGGGTCCATCTAAGAGATTCACCATGTAAGCCAGTTTGCTGGCATTGCCACTGAACTGAACTGGCAGGACTTGGAAAGTCAGTTCACACTGGTTAATAAAGTTTCTGCAGCCATCTGGGTAACTGGAGAGTGAAGGAATGTTTGGTTTAGGTCAGCAAGCAGCCGAGGGAATCAGGGCATTAGTAACTGCGGCTGATGAGACTGTTATAGAGGAGGATGTAGGAGGTGCTGATTCTGGGAGTGGGACTGTCCTGGCAAAAGGCTGCTGAACAGCAGCAGTGACAGCAGTAATGGTGACCATCTGATTCCAGCTGTCTGCTGTTGCTGAAATGTTGTTGAGAGTGCTGACTCTTGTTCTTCCAGCTTGGACTGGGCTAGCTGGTCTGGGAGTAGTTATCACACTGCGGGAGTCACTTCTGCCATCCCAGCCTCCACTTACTTTAACTTCTCCCCCACTTGACCAATGAAATTCAGGGCCAATTTCAGCTATTCTCTCTCTGCTGGATCCATTTTGATGGTCGTGTCTCGCTGACAAGAATTCTGTGATGGCCCAGGTGCGGAGAGAGAGAAACAGAAGTGGAATGAACAGTTCACTGAGTTTTAATAAGAAGTGTACAGAGCAAAGGAAAAAAATAAATGCTAGACCAAAGGACCGCTATCTAAAAACTAATGTCATCACTGCGGCTCGAAAGCATTAACCTAGAATTAAATTAATACTGTTCCTTTAACAGAGTCTAACTAACTCACTAAAATGCTACTTTGGGAGGATTTAAATAGTTTGGGAAGTAAATAAGAACCAGAGCACCAGGTTAGAACGAGGCGGAATTAAAAGGAAGGTAGAAGTCATGACCAGCAAGAACAGGCAGGAGCAAACTAATAGACACAATGGGACTGTTGGGTCAAAATGTGTGCATTTTAATGCTAGATGTGTCATGCATTTACTTCAGCATCAAAGCTGAAGTAAATTTATTATCGAAGTACGTATACTATATGTCACCACATAATACCATGTGTTTCATTTTCTTGCAGGCGTTTACATAAAAATAAAGAAATACAATAGAATTTATGAAAAAACTAGACATAAACAAAGACTGACAAATAACCAATGTGCAAAAGAAGACAATTTGTGCAAATAAATAAACAAGCAAGCAAATAACAAATAAATAAATAATACTGAGAACGTGAGTTGTAGAATCTTTAAAAGTGAGTCTGTATGGATCAATAAATGGAAACACATCAACTGCTGCCTGAGAAACAACTTGGATCCACTCCAATTTGCCTATCGGTACAAGAGGTCCACAGCATGACATCTAAAACTTTGACAAACTTCTATAGACGTGTAGTGAATAGTATATTGACTGGTCAGTAACAGTGACTAGGAAACTACAGTATTTGTCACAAAACTATTATTAGAATAGAATAGAAAAGAAAATCTACAGCACTATACAGGCCCTTTGGCCCACAAAGCTGTGCTGAACATGTCCTTACCTGAGAAATTACCTAGTGTTATCCATAGTCCTCTATTTTTCTGAGCTCCATATACCTGTCCAAGAGTCAGTTAAAAGGCCCTATCATATCCGCTTCCACCACCATTGCTGGCAGCCCATTCTATGCACTCACCACTCTCTGCATAAAAAAAAACCTACCCCTGATATCTCCTCTGTACCTACTTCCAAGCACCTTAAAAGTGTGTCTTCTCATGCTAGCCATTTCAGCCCTGGGAAAAAGCCTCTGACTATCCATATGATCAATGCCTCTCATCATCTTATATACCTCTATCAGGCCACCTCTCATTCTCTGTCGCTCCAAGGAAAAAAAGCCGAGTTCACTCAACATATTCTCATAAGCCATGCTCCTCAATCCAGGCAACATCATTGTAAATCTCCTCTGCACCCTTTCTATGGTTTCCACATCCTTCCTGTGGTGAGGTGATCAGAACTGAGCACAGTACTCCTAGTGGGGTCTGACCAGGGTCCTATATAGCTGCAACATTACCTCTCGGCTCCTAAATTCAATTCCACGATTGATGAAGGCCAATGCACTGTATGCCTTCTTAACCACAGAGTCAGCCTGCGCAGCAGCCTTGAGTGTCCTATGGACTTGGACCCCAAGATCCCTTTGATCCTCCACACTGCCAAAAGTCTTACCATTAATACTATATTCTGTCATCATATTTGACCTACTAAAATGAACCACCTTACACTTATCTGGGTTGAACTTCATCTGTCACTTCTCAGCCCATTTTTGCATCCTATCAACGTCCCGCTGTAACCTCTGACAGCCCTCCACATTATCCACAACACCTCCAACCTTTGTGTCATCAGCAAATTTACTAACCCATCCCTCCATGTCTTCATCCAGGTCATTTATAAAAATCACAAAGAATAGGGGTTCTAGAACAGATCTCCAAGGCACACCACTGGTCACCAACCTCCATGCGGAATATGACCCATCTACAGCCACTCTTTGCCTTCTATAGGTAAGCCAGTTCTGGATCCACAAAGCAATTTCCCCTTGGATCCCATGTCTCCTTACTTTCTCAATAAGCCTTGCATGGTGTACCTTGTCAGATGCCTTTGCTGAAATCCATATACACTCCATCTACTGCTCTACCATCATCAATGTGTTCAGTCACATCCTCCAAAAATTAAATCAGGCTGGTGAGGCATTACCTGCCTTTGACAAAGTCATGCTGACTATTCCTAATCATATTATGCCTCTCCAAATGTTCATAAATCCTGCCTCTCAGGATCCTAATCATATTATGCCTCTCCAAATGTTCATAAATCCTGCCTCTCAGGATCTACCAACCACCGAAGTAAGACCCACTGGTCTATAATTTCCTGAGCTATCTCTACTCCCTTTCCTGAATAATGGAACAAGATCCGCAACCCTCTAATCCTCAGGAACCTTTCCTGTCCCCATTGATGATTCAAAGATCATTGCCAGAGGCTCAGCAATCTCCTCCCTCGCCTCCCACAGTAGTCTCGGGTATAACCCGTCCGGTCCCAGTGATTTATCCAACTTGATGCTTTCCAAAAGCTCCTACACAGCCTCTTTCTTAATGTCAACATGCTCAAGCTTTTCAGTTCGCTGTAAGTCATCCCTACAATCACTAAGATCCTTTTCCCTAGTGAATACTGAAGCAAAGTATCTCTTCCAGTTCCACACACACTTTTCCACTGTCACATTTGATTAGTCCTATTCTCTCACGTCTTATCCCCCTGCTCTTAATGTACTTGTAGAATGTCTTGGGGTTTTCCTTAATCCTGTCTGCCAAGGCCTTGTCATGGCCCATTCTGGCTCTTCTAATTTCTTTCTTGAGCTCCTTCCTGCTAGCCTCATAATCTTCTAACTCTCTATCTGAGCAAGGAATAGTGGTTGAAAGCTTATCTTACTCAAAAACAACTCTTTGAACTGTGTAAGCACCAGCTTTGCTGTTAGAAAGATGAGCATGGCAAAAGCTCTGCCATCATTCATTAACAGTATAAAAACTTAACGATAGGAGAGAGTAATCTTCTGAGTCCTCAGTATTGACTGCAGACCAATAAAATCTATATACTCTTTGTCTGCATTAATTAAGAGCAAGTGTGGGCCTTGAGCCTGGTCTGCCATCTCATATGGTCATTGATAATTTCATTATAATCTTTTCTGCTTTTCTGTTTTACTGATATTTCAACCTTCCTCTTATAAAGTACCCATCTACCCCAGCTTGAAGATATTCAGCCACTCTACTGTCATCGTCCTTTGAGAAAAAGGATTTCAAAAATTCTCAACCGTTTGAGAAAAAAAAACACTTATTTTTTTTCTTAAATAGGTAACCACTTATGTTTAAACAATGATACTAAATTTTAGATTCTCGCACCGAAGGAAATAATCAAGCTTGCAAAGAAGGGTGACTCTGACTCCTTGACAAGGGGTTCACCTAGACCCTCTTCTACAGCCACATATCCTTCCTGGGAACACGTCCTCACCGCCTTCTTGTGCCATATGGCACCCAGATCTGTTTTCAAGCTTCCTGATTCAGACCCTCTGAGGACCCCAGGTATTCACATTGAGTTGACTGCTTCTTTTGCTGTGTTCTATGCATCACGCTTTTTGCCCTGAGGAGGTACCTGCTGTCCCTGTCCCATTCACTACCACAACCCTGGGATTCTCTCTCCGCCACCTGCAATAGACCTATCTTCTGTGTCTTCAATTGCTGGTTCATCGTCTTCTTCGCATCCAGCAAGGATCGGAAGATCACCCATCTCCAGACCGCAAAATCCGCCTTCTCCAATGGAACTGCCATGGACGTCCCCAGACCACAATCCCTACTGCCGATCTCGATACTATTGGATGCCCAGAGATTATGAATTTCTTCCAACCCTGATGACTCTGGATACCTATATACCAGTGTCACTAACATCACCAGCACAGGTTCCAATGATCCCGAGCAGATTCTGAACCTTAATTCCACTGCCATCAATGCGAGTTCCAACAACTCCAGACTTCTCTCCAATTCTAACCTCACTCCTTCCAAACGTGCTGCGCTCCACTAATTCTAACCTCACTATCAAACCGGCAGATAAGCGGGGGAGGTGGGTAGTGCTGTGGTATTCTAGTGGGCTGACCACTACCTTGCTGAGGTCAGGCAACAACACTCAAACGCTTCCTCTTATTTACCCCTTGAACAGGACCCTAAGGAGCACCAGGCTATTGTCTCCTGCACTATTACTGACCTCTTCAACCCTGAAGATCTCCCATCCATTGCCACCAACCCAATAGTTTCCTTACCTGCACCTCCGGTTTCTACCCAAGATCCATAAACTTGCCTATCCAGGTAGACCTGTTGTCTCTGCCTCCTCCTGCCCCACCAAGCTTATACCTGCATCCCTTGACTCTGATTTATCCCCGTGGTTCAGTCCCTTCCTGCCTACAGCTGTGACACTTCACAGGCTCTGGACTTCTTCACTGACTTCAAGTTCCCAGTCTCGGATGGTTTCATTTTCACTGTGGATGTCCAGCCCCTAATCACCTCCAACACCCATCAGGAGGGCCTTAAAGCCTCTGGCTTCTTTCTGGACAACAGACCCAACCTGTTCCCCTCCACCACAACTCTCTTCCATCTAGCAGAACTGGTCCTCACCCTCAATAATTTCTCCTTCAGCTCCTCTCCCCCAACTTCACTCAAACCAAAGGTGTAGCCGTGGGCACTCACATGGATCGCAGTTGTGCCTGCCTTTTTGTCGGCAACATGGAACAGTCCATGTTCCAAGCCTACACCAGTATCACTCCCCCACTCTTCCTACGCTACATTGACAACTGCATTGGTGCCGCTTTCTGCACCTATGCTGAGCTTGTTGACTTCATAATCTTTACCCCCATCTTCCACTCTGCCCTCACGTTTACGTGTTCCATTTCCAACACCACCCTCCTCTTCCTCGATCTTTCTGTCTCTATCTCTGGAGACAGTCTACCTGCTGATATCTTTTACAAACTCACTGTCTCTCACAGCTACCAAGACTATACCTCTTCCCACCCTGTCACTTGTAAATGCCATTCCCTTCTCTCAATTCATCTGTCTCCACCACATCTGCTCTCAGGATGAGGCTTTTCATTCCAGAAACACTGAGATGTCCTCCTTCTTTAAAGAAAGGAGTTTCCTTTCTTTGACCATCAATGCTGTCCTCACCCTCTTCTCTTCCATTTGACACACATCTGTCCTCACTCCATCTGCCCACCCACACACCAGGGATAGGGTTCCTCTTGCCCTCACCTACCACGACCCCAGCCTCTGTGAGCAGAGCATACTTTTTACACACCTTCTGCCATCTCTAATAGAATCCCACTACCAAGCACATCTTTCCCTCCCCCCCCAACTTTCTGCTTTCCACAGGAAATACTCCTTATCTGACTTCCTTGTCCACTTGTTCCTCCCCACTGATCTTCCTCCTGATTCTTATCCTTGCAAGCAGAACAAGTGCTACACCTGCCTCTACATCTCCTCCTTCACTACCATTCAGGGCCTCAAACAGTCCTTCCAGGTGAGGCGAAACCTCACCTGCGACTCTGTTGGGGTTATGTACTGTATCCGATACTCCTGGTATGGCCTTTGTATATCAATGACACCCGACATCGATTGGGAGACTGCTTCACCAAGCACCTTTGCTTTGTCAACCAGAAAAAGCAGAATCTCCTGGTAGCCACCCATTTCAATTCTACTTCCCATCCCCATTCCGACATTTCAGTCTATGACCTCCTCTACTGCGGCGATAAGGCCACACTCAGATTGGAGGAGCAACACCTTATATTCTGTTTGGGTAGCCTCCAACCTGATGCATGAACATCGATTTCTCTAACCTGGTAATTGATCCCCCCTCTCCTTCACCATTCCCCATTCCTATTTGCCCTCTTACCTTATCTACTTACTTGCCCATCAGCTCTCTCTGGTGCCCCTCCGTCTTCTATCCTCTCCTATCAGACTCCCCTTCTCCCGCCTCTTATCTCTTTCACCAATCAATTTCCCATTTCTTCACTTCACCCCCTCCCCCACTCCCAGTTTCACCAATCACCTACCTTCTAGTACTTCTTTCTCCCCCTCCCCACCCCTTTCTGACTTGTCCTTTTTCTTTCCAGTCCTAATGAAGGGTCTCAGCCCAAAACATCGACTGTTTACTCTACAGATGCTGTCTGGCCTGCTGAGTTCCTCTAGCATTTTGTGTGTGTTGCGAAGGAAGCAACCACTTTACATCCACTCAGGTTTTTATGATTTAGACAAGTTGCCTTTCATTCTCAAGTCTAGTGAGTCTATCTTATTGAGAGATACTGTATAACTATACCCAAAGAGATCATCCTTCAGATGCTGGTTTCTCCCAGCAAACAATGGGGATTTTACAGACACCAAAAAGTCAATTTTCTCTCTAAGTTGGAAAACACAAAAATTGCTCATCATGGCAACCATACCTCTCAAATTTGTACTGAGTGGTATCAAAAGCACATAAGATTGAAAATTATTAAATGTAGAGAGAAAAGAAACAAGTCCTGCCATTTGTCAGAATGAACATATTGGACATTTGAATTTATGGAATCTTGTATGTACTTAAGGGCGTCCGTAAGTCAAGAGTTCTGTACCTGGGAAGGACCGTACATGATTTAGGCCTACATTATTTCTTTCTGATTACACTCTTGTCAGTTTAATTTTAAATTGTGATTAAAATTCCTCATTTTGTTTGAAAAGTACAGTGTACCTGTGATAACCAGCACTTTATGAGTGACTGCATTTATTGCAAAACAGATATTAAGTAAAAAATATAATTCCTTGGCTGTACTACACTGCTTATCTGTATGTTCAGAAATTAATATTTCATACAGATATACTGTGGTCGTTGATAATCCTTAAGCATTAATTATAAAATCTTGGGCCTGACTGCAATATTAGCTGGTGAATGTCCAACTGTGAGGAGTAATGAAAACTCATAGCAGTGATATTGTGAATGGAAATAGGGCAATGGTAGACATGGTGGATAATTGATTTGTACTCACTGCTGCTGCTGTGGTTAGTATGCTGGATATCCTAAGGACATCATTCCTCAGCCGTGGTCGAGGGCTCCCTCAATAACATAGAGGCACCAATGTGAATAGTGGGATTGTTGCCAAACATGTACTATAATCTTACCCGTTCTCTAACTTAGTGAAGCATTCTTTAAAGTTAGAAAATAGCATTTATCAATTTACTTTTTATGTCAGAAATTGATTAGATTTTAGAGACAACAATTAAGTGTAGATGAACAGAATACTTGAAAATCTTCTGATCAGAGGGACAATATAAGCTTATAATATAGAGTTGATATCTGATAAATAAGGGGAAGAAGGATATCAATCAATGTTTCTTTATGTAATCTTCCAAGTGACATTTAATGGAAGTCCTTCTTAAGAGAATATGAAAGTTGAGGCTCATGACATAACAGGGGTCTCAGCTGAAAATGTTGACTGTTTACTCTTTTCCATAGATGCTGTCTGGCCTGCTGATTTCATCCAGCATTGTGTGTGTGTGTTACTTTGGCTCTCCAGCATCTGCAGATTTTCTCATATTAGGGATTTTTATTTTCACCTGGCTAGATAACTGAATGAGCAACAGCAGAATAGGGGTAATGGGCAGGTATTCAGATTGGACACTGTGCCTAAAGGAGCATATATTGTACATATCGCCTGTGCCAGAGAAACAGCAAATTTGGTTTTATTGAACTCAGTGGCACTGTGAGAAGAATACAAGCAGTTTTAAGGCTCGTGCCCCACAAAGATCTTTCCTGGGGCTACAGTAATTCACAGTGTTTATGAATAACTTGGATGAACGGGGGTAGAGCAGTACAAATGAACTGACTGAAGTGTGGTAGAGGCAGAAATCCATTTAAGTAGTTCTTGGATGTGTACATGAAGATCAAAGAGCTGCAGGGCTGCATACCTTGTGTTAGAAGGTGAATTCAGCTGTTTAATATATATATATGGACAGTACGTCCTCCTGTGTTGTAAGATTTATGATTCTGATTGAAGTTTGCCAGTGACGCACAGGAGTATCATAAACCGTATAAGTGGAATTATTGAAGCTCGGAGAATATTAATAAAGGAAGTGAATGACAGATTGCACCAAATGGATTTCAGTAAAGGCAAATATGAGGTCATCTGCTTTGGATGTCAACAATTTGGAACCAAGTACTTTCTAAATGAGACCATAAGACATAGGAGCAGAATAGATCATCTGGCCCATTGAGTCTGCTCTGCCATTCAATCACAGCTGAGCTTTTTTTCCCTCCTCCTCAACCCCAGTTCCCGGCCTTCTCCCTGTAACCTTTGATGCCATGTCCAATTAAGAACCTATCAATTTCTGCCTTAAATACACCCAATGACCTGGCTTCCACAGCTGCATGTGGCAATAAATTTCACAAATTCACCACCTTTTGGCTAAAGAAATTTCTCTGCATCGCTGTTTTGAAAGGTTGTCCATCTCTCCTGAGGCTGTGCCCTCTTGTCCTAGACTCTCCCACCATGGGAAACATCCTGTATAAGCCTTTCAACGTTCAAAAGCCCTCATCCTTCTGAATTCCAGCGAGTACAGACCCAGAGCCATCGAACATTCCTCATATGATAATCCTTTCATTCCTTGAATCATCCTTGTGAACCTCTTCTGGACCCTCTCCAATGCTAGCACATCTTTTCTAAGACAAGGGGCCCAAAACTGTTCACAGTGCTCAAGGTGAGGCCTCACCAGTGCCTTATAAAGCCTCAGCATCACATCATTGCTCTTGTATTCTGGTCCTCTTGAATTGAATGCTAACATGGCATTTGCCTTCCTCACCTGCAAGTGAGGAACGACCTGCAAGTTAACCTTCAGGGTGTTCTGCATAAGGACTCCCAAGTCCCCTTGCACTTCAGATTTCTGGATTTTCTCCCCATTTAGAAAATAGTCCGCACATTTATTTCTACTACCAAAGTGCATGACCTTGCATTTTCCAACATTGCATTTCATTTGCCACTTTCTTGCCCATTCTCCTAATCTGTCTAAGTCCCTCTGCATCCTACCTGTTTCCTCAACACTATCTGCCCCATATCATCTGTAAACTTGGCAACAAAACCATCTATTCCATCTCTAAATCATTTATATATAGAATAAAAAGAAGTGGTCCCAACACCGACCCCTGCAGAACATCACTAGTCACTGGCAGCAAACCAGAAAAGGATTCCCACTCGCTGCCTCCTACCAATCAGCCAATGTTCTAACCATGTTAGTAACTCCTGTAATACCATGGGCTCTTAACTTGGTAAACAGCCTCATGTGTGGCACCTTGTCAAAGGCCTTCTGAAACTTCAAAAATACAACATCCACTGCATCCCTTTTATCTATCCTACTTGTAATCTCCTCAAAGAATTCTAATAGGTTCATCAGGCAGAATTTTCCCTGAAGGAAACCATACTGACTTTGTACTATCTTGTCCTGTGTCACCAAGTACTCCATCACCTCATCCTTAACAATTTACTCTAACATCTTCCCAACCACTAAGGTCAGGCTAATTGGTCTATAATTTCCTATTTGCTGCCTTCCTCCTTTCTTAAAGAGTGGAGTGACATTTGCAATTTTCCAGAGTCCATTGACTTCTGAAAGATCAATTCTAATGCCAACATATTCTCTCATGCTACCTCTATCAGAACCCTAGGGTGCAGTTCATCTGATCCAGGTGACTTATGTACCTTTACGTCTTTCAGCTTTTTGAGCACCTTCTCTCTTATAATATTAACTGCACTCACTTCTCTTCCTTCACACACTACAATATCAGGCATTCTGCTAGTGTCTTCCATGGTGAAGACTGATGCAAAATACTCATTTAGTTCATCAGCCATCTCCTTGTCCCTCATTATTATTTCTCCTGCCTCACTTTCTAGCGGTCCTATATCCACTCTCATTTCTCTTTTATTTTTAGCATACCTGAAAAACTTTTACTATCTACTTTGATATAATTTGTTAGCTTGCTTTTATATTTCATCTATTCCCTTCCATTGATTTTTTTTAGTTGTTCTCTGTAGGTTTTTAAAAACTTCCCGATCCTCTTACCTTCCCACTACTTTTGCTTTGTTGCTTTTACAATGGCTTTGACTTCCCTTGTCAGCAATGGTTGTACTATTTTACCATTTGAGTATTTCTTTATTTTTTGGAATACATGTGTCCTGCACCTTCCTCATTTTTCCCAGAAATGCATGCCATTGCTGCTCTGCTGACATCCCTGCCATCAGCTCCTTCCAATTTACTTTGGCCAACTGCTCTCTCATACCACTGTAATTTCCCTTACTCCACTGAAATACTGCTACATCAGACTTTACTTTCTCCCTATCAAATTTCAAGTTGAACTCAATCATATTGTGATCACTGGTTCCTAAGGGTTCCTTTACCTCGAGCTCCCTAATCACCTTCGGTTCATAACGTAACACCCAATCCAGTATAGCTGATCCCCTAGTAGGCTCAATGACAAACTGCTCTAAAATGGTATCTCTTAGGCATTCAACAAGCTCACTCTTTTTAGATTAATTACCAACCTGATTTTCCCAATCGAACTGCATGTTAAAATCTCCTATGACTACCATAACATTGCCCTCTTGACTCACCTTTTCTATTTCCTGTTTAACCTGTGGTCCACCTCCCAGCCACTGTTGGGAGGCCTGTATATAACTACCATTAACGTCCTTTTACCCTTGCAGTTTCTTAACTCAACCGACAAGGATTCAACATCTCCCGATCTTATGTCACATCTTTCTACTGATTTGATGCCATTCTTTATCAGTGAAGACACACCACCCCCTCTTCCTATCTTCCTATCCCTCTGATATAACCTGTAACCTTGGATATTCAGTTCCTAACCACAATCATCCTTCAGCCACGATTCAGTGATGGCCACAACATCATACCTGGCAACCTGTAACATTGCAACAAGATCATCCACCTTATTTCTTATACTACGTGCATTTAAATACAACACCTTGGGTACCATATTTGCAATCCTTTCTGATTCTGCATCCCTTATGATTTGATACTCAGCTTGTTGGCTGCAACTAAGTTCCATCGCCTGCCTGCCCTTCCTGACAGTCTGACTGCACGTTATCTTTACTTTTTCACCATCTGTGCTATCCTGAGTCCCTTCACTCTGGTTCCCACCCCACTGCCAAGTTAGTTTAAACCCTCTCCAACAGCCCTAGCAAACCTGCCCACGGGAATATTGGTCCCTCTCAGGTTCGGGTGCAACCCGTCACTTTTGAACAAGTCATACCTCCCCCAGAAGAGATCCCATGGTGAACAGCTGAAAATAGGAGAGGTTCAAAATGACTTAGTGGTCCATTTACATCATTAAAATGTCAGGGATTGGTCTGAACATAGTGAAAATAGTTAGGTGATTGTTTGACTTTATGTTGAAAGGACTGGCATATCCGGGGTGAAGCCTGATTTATACTTCTGCATCAACACGTTGCCGTAAGTACTGTGTCGTCGCAAACCCTAACCAAAGCTGACACGGATCCCTATGCCAGAGCCTGCATTGCTGCCACGTGCACCTCTCCCAAAATGTAAACACGCGTGGAGGCAACACAGACCGTAAGAACTGTGATTGGTCTGCTCGGTAGCATCGCATTTCTTCCTACGCTGCAGTAGCTTCCCATTGGGCGACTGAAGGGCAGGGAAGGAACTCTGGCTGCAATGCTTTCCATAAAGCTTTACAGACCTCCGAAATTATGGAGGACACATTTCCCTTTTACAAAAAAAGACGCTCGCTTCTTGTTTACCCCAAGAAAGACTACCATGGCCATGAAGCCTTGCGCGGGCAGGTGTATGTGCATGTGCAATGTGCCCGAATTACAGAGCGATGCAGGCACACCAACGCACAAGTAGAAATGCTCACAATGCACGTAAGTCACTTGCATAGGTTACGGCGTCGAGTTAGCGCAGAAGTATAAATCAGGCTTAAGGTGCGTTGCAGTTTGCAAAGTATTGTTAGACCAAATCTATCAAAGGTTTTAAGTAGCACACTTAAGAAAGAATGCATGAGCCTGGGGAGGTGTAGGGGTAAGGGCATGGGTAGGGGGGGTGGGGGAACGTCAGAGTGCACTGTTGCTGTGTAGGTTTACTAGCTCTGAAGAACTGGGTCTATTAGTCTGAAGTTCACTAGGTAAGTCAGAGGCCTGTTGTCTGTGAGTCCATAGGACCACGAGAGGCTCGAAGACGGGAAGCCTGTCCTGGGGTTGGATGACTGTCTGTGGGTATGAGTGGTGGATGGAAGGGGGGAAGTACCTAGTTTTTACTGTTGTTGTTTTGTTTGTTATGCTCTGTTTTGTTGTGTTCTGTGTTGTTCTGCTGAGCGCGGTGGACGTGCTCTGTTGGCACTGGAATGTGTGGCACCATTTGAGGGCTGCCCCCAGCACAATCTTAGGTGGTATTGGTTGTTGACACACATGATATTTTTCTTTGCCTGTTTTGACGTACATGTAATGAATAAAGCCAAATCTGAATCACATGTTAGTGCTGTAACTGCAGTGAAACACAAAACAAAAGAAAATCTGCTGATGCTGGAAATCCAAGCAACACACACAAAATGCTGCAAGAACTCAGCAGGCTAGGCATCATCGTGGAAAAGAGCAAACAGGCAATATTTTGGGCCAAGACCCTTCATTAGGACTGGAAGAAAGAGATAAGAAGTCAGACTAAGAAGGTTAGGGGAGGGGAGGACAAAGTACAAGGTGGTAGGTGATAGGTGAAACCAGGAGAGCAGGAGGGGTGAAGTAACGAGCTGGGAAGTTAATTAGTGAAAGAGGTAAGGGCTGGAGAAGGGGGAATATGACAGGAGAGGGTAAAAGACCATGGAAGAAAGGGAAGGGTGAGGAGCACCCGGGGCTTTGCTAAGCACCCATGCTCCATCCGTCAGAAAAAGCGGGATCTCCCGGTGGCCACTAATTCCCGTTCTACTTCCCATTCCCATTCCACTTCCCATTCCCATTCCGACGTGTCATTCGATAGCCTCCTCTACTGCCGTGCTGGAGGAGCAAATCTTTATATGCTGTCTGGGTAGCCTCCAACTGGATGGCATGAACATCGATTTCTCAAATTTTCTGTAATTGGACCCCCTCTCCTTCCCCATTCCCCATTCCTATTTCTCTCTCTCACCTTATCTCCTTATCTTCCTATCACCTCTCTTCCCTTTCTTCCACTGCCTTCTGCACACTCCTGTCAGATTCCCCCTTCTCCAGCCCTTTATCTCTTTCAGCAATCAACTTCCCAGCTCTTTACTTCACCGCTCCCCTTCTACTGGTTTCAACTATCACCTACTACTTTGTACTTCTTCCTCCCCTCCCTCCACCTTCTTAGACTTTTCTCATCCTTTTTCTAGTCCTGAAACGTTGACTGTACTTTCTTCCATAGACACTGCCTGGCCTGCTGATTCCTCCTACATTTAGTGTGTGTTACAATGCAATAGATTGGCTTGAGACACAGCTAGTTCTGGATCACAAGCCTTCAGTATTACAAACTAAATGTCATGTAATGTTTGCAGTATCTCATACTCTCATGCGTTTCATCACATCGCATAGAGTTATTGAATTGGCTCAGGAATGTTTCTGTGATAGTGGGGATACTAGGGGAAAGCTGAGATGGATAATTTTATCAGCACCTCTGGCTGGTCATAGCTCTGAATGCTTCAAAGCAACACACACAAAATGCTGGAGGAATTCAGCAGGTCAGGCAGCATCTATGGAAATGAATGGATAGTCGATATTTCGGGTTGAGACCCTCTTCAGGACTGAGAAGGAAGGGGAAGATTTCAGAATAAAAAAGTGGGAGGAGGGGGAGGAGGATAGCTAGAAGGTGATAGGTGAAGCCAGGTGGGTGGGAAAGGTCAAGGACTGGTGAAGAATGAATCCGATAGGAGAGGAGAGTGGACCATAGGTAAAAGGGAAGGAGGAGGGGACCCTGGGAAAGTAAAGGCAGGTGAGAAGAGGTAAAATGTCAGAGTGGGGAATTGAGGAAGAGTGGGTGGTGGGGGAGGGAGGGAAGGAGAAATCAATATTTATATGTTCATGCCATAAGATTGGAGGCTACCCAGAAAGGATATAAGATGTTGCACCTCCATTCTGAGGGTGGCCTCTTCATGGAACAAGAGGAGGCAATGGACTGACACATTGGAACCAGAATGAGAATGGAAATTAAAATGTTTGGTCACAGGGAAGTCCCACTTGTGGTGGATGGAGTGGAGGTGCTCGACAAAGCTGTCCCCCAATTTATGATGTGTCTTACGAATGTAGATGAGGCTGCACTGGGAGTACCGTACTGGGAACAAACTGCCGCTGTAAGAACAGATGGAGAAGTGAGTCAGTCTACGAAAATCAAGAGAGGCATTAGACAACGGTGTGTTTTCTCCCCTGATTTATTCAATGTGTACAGTGAAACAATATTACAAAAAATAAGAGACATCTTGGGTATCAAAGCTGGTGGTGAAAACATCAATAATTTCAGATATGCAGATGACACTGTTTTAATTGCAAGTACGGAGGAAGAACTACAAAATTTAATTGATATAATTGTTGAAGAAAGTGCAAAAATGGGTCTATCTATCAATTGCAAAAAGACAGAATGTGTGGTGATAACCAAAAAGAAGGAGAATCCTATCTGCAGGCTGAGAATAAACAGGGAAGACATAAAACAAGTACAGAACTTTTGCTGCTTAGGAAGCTGGTATGGCAGGTGCGAATTTGACAAAAAAAGAAGAATAGGGATGGCAAAAGACACCTTTACGAGAATGAAGAGTATACTGACCAATACAAAACTAGGCATGACAACCCGCCTCAGAGTACTGAAATGTTACACTTATCCAGTTATGTTATATGGCTCAGAATGTTGGATAATACCTAGTAACACGAGGAAATGAATTGTAGCAGCAGAGATGTGGTTTTTGAGGAGGATGCAAAGAATATCATGGACGAAACAAATATCTAATGAGGAGGTCATGAACAGAGCAAAGACAAAAAGAGAAATAATGTATGAGATCATGAAAAGGCAACGTAACTTCATTGGACATGTGATTAGGAAAGAGGAGTTAGAATGCACGGTAATTATGGGAAAGATTGAAAGGAAGAAAGCAAGAGGAAGGCAAAGACAAATGATGATGGAGACAGCGGCCAGAGAATTGGAAATGAATACCAATGAATTGATCCACTTGACCAGAAACAGGAGTGTGTGGGCCATGGCAGTCAAAGCTCAAACTGGGCACGGCACCTGATGACGATGATGATGAGAGTTTTCTCGCACATGTAAACCCATCCACCAAATTTTCTTTTCACTTTTGTTCACCTCTGTCTTCTCTCCTGCCCCATCTGATTCTATCTGACTATACCCACTCCCCAACTGGTTCTACCTATCACTTACCAGACTCTATCCCACCCTGTCCCCCCTGTACTGCCATATACTGGCAATCTTTCCTCGTTCCCCTCCAGTCTTAATGCAGGGTCTCAACCCACAATTGAATATGCACCTATTGCATCCACAGATTCTGCTTGATCTGCTGAGTTCTTCCAGCCTTTTCTGTTCCAGGTTTCAGCAGCAGTATTCTCTTTTGCCCACACTTATTTATTTATTTATTTGTTTACTTGTTTATTTATTTATTGAGATACAGCACAGAATAGATCCTTCTACCCTTTGAGCACATTGCCTAGTAATCCTCTGACTTAATCCTAGTCTAGTCAAGGGAGAATTTACAATTCCCAATTAACCTACCAACTGGTACGTCTTTGGACTGGTGGGAGGAAACCAGAGCACCCAGAGTCGACTCATGTGGTCATGGGAAGAATGTGCAAACTCCTTACCAACAGCGGGGGGAATTGAACCCAAGTTGCTGGTACTGTAGAGCACTGTGCTAACCACTATGCTACTGTAGCACCCTAATATACCTCCTGATTGCCCAATGTTTAGTTGACAGATGTCTTATGAGCCTATCCGACATGGGATGACTGTGGTGCCATGAATTATTTACAATAGAAGGGATGCTTTGTTTCTACAATTCTGCAGCAGGTGACATTGCCATAACTTTTCTGAGCAAATTTTTCTACCTCAGGTGAACACAAGGTCAAGTGGACTTACCCTTTGTTTTGGTCCACTTACTACCTGCCATATACCCAACATGGTAGTTATGATCCTTGGTACTCAGCCAAACCAGTCTGTGGAAGAGCTATCAAGCCAATCTTAGTGGTGGATATTGAGATATCTCTCATTTCAAATGCTACTCACTATTGAAACTGCACTAATTCAACAGCTGAGAGAGATTGATAAGTTGTAATATAGGTATTTTTTTCTATATTTAGACCATAAGATGAAAAGACAGAGGAGCAGAATTAGGCCATTTGACTCATCAAGTCTGGTATTTGACCCCTGATGCTATGAGACTTCATTGGGTCAATGTTGAATTCTCCCAGGGCTTCTTCCTTCCATCTCTATGCTTTTGTGCTGCTATCTCTAATGGATCTAACTTGCCAATGGAACAGGGTGTACCTTAAGAGTGTGTTAGAGGAATCTGGAGATTGTTTTTCTCAGGCACAAAAATTACAGTGGAATAATTTTCCCAGTCTGGAGACACCAATCCCTAGATGTTTGTGAGAAGGACCTTTCAAGATCTATTGAACTTGGAGTGACTTTGAAATGCCCAAATTTTGTGTCTCAAAGATGCCATATACCCATTCCTAATCTGTCTTTTTCAACCTGGTAGCATTGGTACAAATGAGTAGCTTATTTGACTATTTTGGAGGACATAATAAAGTCTGGAGTTACATTCAAACCAAACTATTCAAGATATTTGGTTGCATTTATATTGCTATAAATTCTCCATTAGATATGCAATATTGTATGTTATCACAATATTTAAATGCTTCTTAATAATTCTGGGATTCGTCCACCCTTTTCATTTAACTTGTAACAAAAATCAATGTCATTCTTATTCATAACAATTTTACACATTATTACAAGAGTGAAAGCTTCACAATATCCAATTATAAGTTTTTAAAGTAAATACAGTATAATGTTTTTACAAACTGTATTTGTGTATTGTTCTTCAGCGTGCAGGACATTCTTAGTTTTTATTTAGGCAATGAAGTACTTCTGTTATAATTTGGAAATGCGGTACATTATTTACACACACAGCAAAACTTCCCACAAATAATAATGAGATAGCAACCAGATAACTTGTTTTTCAGTGATTATAGTCAATGAATAAACATCGTCCACAGTTGTGTGGAGAACTTCACCACCATTCCCTCTCTTTGATAAGTACTAGGGATTATATTCCATCAAATGCAGCAACATTTTAAAATATTACATAAAAGATAGCAGGTCTTATTGTGCAGTACTCACTCAAGACAGTATTGGAGCATCAGCTGACTTGAGTTTATGTCTGCGGCTGGGGCTTCAGCCCATAAGTCAAGGGAGACTCCCAAATGAAATGAGTCCACATTAAGTTCTTTCTTCGATGTAGCAGAATGGAACACTTCAAAAAGATAAATGAATAACTTCTTTGCAAAATGAAAAATAACCACGTGATATGCTGCAAGGAATTCTGTAATTTTGGATGAGTTTGAAAACGTGTGATTTCTAATACAATTCTGAAGAATCTAAATATTTTGCTGTCTTTTGCCTCAATGAATTGATTCCAAATACAATACGTAGAATATGCCTCTAACTTTTGGAATTTTCAACTGGGTACATCTCATTTGATGATAAGCCCATAAGTGTTTAAGACATAGGTGCAGAATTAGACCATTCTGCTCATTGAGTCTGCTCAGCCATTTTACATGGCTGATATATTTTCTGACTCAAACCCATTCCCGTGCCTTTTCCCTGTAACCTTTGATGACCTCACTATCAACCTCTGCTTTTAAATATAACCAATGACTTGGCTTCCACTGCTGTCTGTAGCAATTAGTTCCACAGATTTGTCATATTCTGGTTAAAGAAATTCCTCTGATTTGCATCCACTGCCCTCTCTCTCAGAGAAGAAAGGAGTACTGCATCAACTGTGTTGCCGCAGATGTCAAGATCATTATTATCTTACAGAAACAAGCTCTGCCACAGTCAAACTGCTGGGTCTTCCTTCAAAAATATGCTGTTTTGATTATGTCCTTGTGTTACCCAATAGAAACTGAGCAGTGTTCAAGGCAGTTTCTGTGAAGGCTAGATCAATGCATTCTATTGAAGAAGTTACAGCAGCCAGCACAATAGTATTTCATGAAACGTGAAATGCTCTGGTCAAAAAAAACATCTTATGCAGTAATTGTATCGTGCAGTTTTGCTTTGTGCTCTGAATCTTCAAGTGCTGAATGGCAGCAGAGCTAGTTGGTAGAAATTGGACCCTCTCAGTTGATTAAAAACCGCTTCATAGCAAGAGGCATTAATCATTTATAGTAACACTTAGTTGCACTGGCTTTTCATTCCCACAGTGAAAGACTGCGGCAGCTTTCAGACATCAGTTTATTTCATTGAAGTAGGAATACTGCTTTCATAATCATTTTGAAATGTTTTCTCATTTTTAAAGCATTTACTAGCTTTTATAATTATGGTAAATATTACCTTGTCTAAAATCTTTCAGTTTACCAGCATAACAATGCAAGGTGCTTTATTTAATCTTTCGCTTTGCTACTTATCACACAAATTTGCAATGATTTGATCAAATATGATTCCGTATCAGAATACAGTTGCAGCTCCAAATGCACTGAGTGAATTCCCTGCCAACAGCAGGTATTTCCACTGTCATATTTCTGCCAGTTCAGAATCTGAATCAGGTTTAATATCATAGAAACATAGAAAATCTACAGAACAATACAGGCAGTTCAGACCACAATGCTGTGCTGAACATGTACTAACTTAGAAATTACTGAAGGTTACCTATAGCCCTCTATTTTTCTAAGCTCCATGTATGTATCCAGGAGTCTCTTAAAAGACCCTATTGTATCCGCCTCCACTACCATCGCTGGCAGCCAGTTCCACGCACTCACCACTCGCTGCGTAAAAATACTTACCCCTGATATCTCTTCTGTACCTACTTCCAAGCACCTTAAAACTGTGCCCACGCGTGTTAGCCATTTCAGCCCTAGAAAAAAAAAGCCTCCGACTATCCACACGATTAATGCCTCTCATCATCATATACACCTCTATCAGATCGCCTCTCATCCTCTGTTGCCCCGAGGAGAAAAGGCCAAGTTCACTCAACCTATTCTCATAAAACATGCTCCCCAATCTAGGCAACATCTTGTAAATTTCCTCTACCCCCTTTCTACATTTTCTACATCCTTCCTGTTGGGGGGTGACCAGAACTGAGCACAGTACTCCAAGTGGTGTCGGACTAGGACGAACTGTAACATTACCTCTCGGCTCTTGAACTCAGTTCCACAGTTGATGAAAGCCAATGCACCGTATGCTTTCTTAACATCAGAGTCAACCTGCGCAGCAGCTTTGAATGTCCTATGGACTCGGACCCCAAGATCCCTCCGATCCTCCACCCTTCCAAGGGTCTTACAATTAATACTATATTCTGCCATCATATTTGACCTACCAAAATGAACCACCTCACACTTTTCTGGGTTGAACTCCATCTGCCACCTCTCAGCCCAGTTCTGCATCCTATCAATGTCCCACTGTAAACTCTGACAGCCTTCCACACTATCTACAACACTCCCAACCTTTGTGTCATCAGCAAACTTACTAACCCATCCCTCCACTTCCTCATCCAGCTCATTTATAAAAGTCACGAAGTGAGGGGATCCCAGAACAGATCCCTGAGGCACACCACTGGTCACCGACCTCCATGCAGAATTTGACCCATCTACAACTACTCTTTGCCTTCTGTGTGCAAGCCAGTTCTGGATCCACAAGGCAAGGTCCCCTTGGATCCCATGCCTCCTTACTTTCTCAATAAGCCTTGCATAGCGTACCTTATCAAATGCCTTGCTGAAATCCATATACACTACATCTACTGCTCTTCCTTCATCAATGTGTTTAGTCACATTCTCAAAAAATTCAGTCAGACTCGTAAGGCACGAGCTGCCTTTGACAAAGCCATGCTGACTATTCCCAATCATATTATGCCTCTCCAAATGCTCAGAAATCCTGCCTCTCAGGATCTTCTCCATCAACTTACCAACCACTGAAGTAAGACTCACTGATCTATAATTTCCTGGGCTACCTCTACTCCCTTTCTTGAATAAGGGAACAGCATCTACAACCCTCCAATCCTCCAGAACCTCTCCCATCCCTATTGATGATGCAAAGATCATTGCCAGAGGCTCAGCAATCTCCTCCCGCGCCTCCCACAGTAGCCTGGGGTATATCTCGTCTGGTCCCGGTGACTTATCCAATTTGATGTTTTCCAAACGCCCCAGCACATCCTCTATCTTAATGTTTTAAAGCTTTTCAGTCTGCTGTAAGTCATCCCTACAATCACCAAGGTACTTTTCCATAATGAATACTGAAGCAAAGCATTCGTTAAGTACCTCCACTCTCTCCTCCGGTTCCATACACACTTTTCCACTGTCACACTTGATTATTCCTATTCTCTCACATCTTATCCTCTTGCTCTTCACATACTTGTAGAATGCCTTGGGGTTTTCGTTAATCCTGCTCGCCAAGGCCTTCTCATGGCCCTTCTGGCTCTCCTAATTTCATTCTTAAACTCCTTTCTGCTGGCCTTATAATTTTCTAGAGCACTATCTTTACCTAGTTTTTTGAACCTTTTGTAAGCTTTTCTTTTCTTCTTGATTAGATTTTCAACAGCCTTTGTACACCACGCTTCCTGTGCCCTACCGTGCTTTCCCTGTCTTATGGGAACGTACCTATGCAAAACACCACACAAATATCCCCTGAACATTTGCCCCACTTCTTCCGTACATTTCCCTGAGAACATCTGTTCCCAATTTATGCTTCCAAGTTCCTGCCTGATAGCCTCATATTTCCCCTTACTCCAATTGAACGCATTCCTAACTTGTCTGTTCCTATTCCTCTCCAGTGGTATGGTAAAGGAGATAGAATTGCGATCACTATCTCCAAAATGCTCTTCCACTTTGAGACCTGACACTTGACCAATACCAGATCAAGTACAGTCTCTCCTCTTGTAGGCTTATCTACGTTTGTACATATTGTGTTAGGAAACCTTCCCGAACACATCTAACAAATTCCACCCCATCTAAACCCCTTGCTCTAGGGAGATGCCAATCAATATTGGGGAACTTAAAATCTCCCATCATGACAACCCTGTTATTATTGCACTCTTCTAGAATCTGTCTCCCTGTCTGTTCCTTGATGTAATATATTGGCATATAAACATAGAACATAAAACATAGAAAACCTATAGCACGATACAGGCCCTTTGGCCCACAAAGCTGTGCCAAACATGTCCTTACCTTAGAAATTACCTAGGGTAACCCATAGCCCTCTATTTCTCTGAGCTCCATGTACCTATCCAGGAGTCTCTTAAAAGACCCTATTGTATCTGCCTCCACCACCATCGCCGGCAGCACATTCCATGCACTCACCACTCTGCGTAAAAAGCTTACCCCTGATAGCTCCTCTGTACGTACTTCCAAGCACCTTGAAACTGTGCCCTCCCATGCTAGCCATTTCAGCCCTGGGGAAAAGCCTCTGACTATCCACACGGTCAATGCCTCTCATCATCTTATACAGCTCTATCAGGTCACCTCTCATCCTCTGTCACTCCAAGGAAAAAAGGCCGAGTTCACTTAACCTGAAATCTGTTGTTTTGCAGCAGTGGTAGATTGCAATACATAATAAAAAACTATAAATTACAGTAAGTATACATAAAAAATTAAATTAAATAAATAGAGCAAAAATAAGGCAAAAAAATTGAGAGGCAGGGTTTATTGTCCATTCAATAATCTGATGGTGGAGGAGAAGAAGCTGTTCCTGAAATGCTGAGTGTGTATCTTCACACTCCTGTACCTCCTCCTTTACAGTAGCAATTTGAAGAGGGCATATTCTGGGTTATAGGGGTCTTTAATGATGTACGCCACCATCTTGAGGCATTGTCTTCTGAAGATATCCTCGATGCTGTGGAAGTTAGTACCCATGATGGAGCTGGCTGAGCTCACTACTTTACTGCAGCTATTTCTGATCCTGTATAGTGGCCCCTCTCGTGATGCAACCAGTTAGAATGCTCTCGATGACACATCTGTAAAAATATGCGAGAGTATTTGGTGACATACCAAGTTTCCTCAAATTACGAATGGGATATAGCTGTAGATGTGTCTTCTTTGTAATTTCATTAATACCTTGGGCCCAGGATAGACCTCAGATACGTTGCCACTGCGGATCCCTCGATGAGGACTGGCGTGTGTTCCACTGACTTCCCCTTCCTGAAGTCCACAATCAATTCCTTAATCTTACTGACATTGAGTGCAAGGTTGTTGTTGCAATACCTCTCAAACAGCTGATCTACCTCACTCCTGTGCACCTCTTCCTCACTATCTGAAATTCTGCCAACGATTGTTGTGTCACCAGCAAATTTATATATACTGTTTGAGCTGTGCCTAGGCATACAGTCATGGGTGTAGAGAGATTCTCACAGTGGGCATAGAAAATCTTATAACATCTGCCAGATGGAAGAAGTTCAAACAGAAGACTGCATGGGTGTGTATTGTCCTTACAGATGCTTGCAGCTTTCCTTAGGCAGCAAGAGCTGTAGGTGTCCGCCAGGGCTGGGAGCTGTGTCCTGATGATCTTACTGTGCACAAGAGATGACCCGCTGAAGTGCTTTCCTATCAGCTGCTGTGCAACTGAGATACCACACAGAGATGCAGTATGTTCAGATGCTCTCTATGGTGCAGCGGCAAAAGGTCACCAGTATCCATTCAGATAGACCAGCCTTCTTCAGCGTCCTGAGGAAAAACAAGCATTACTGTGCTTTGTTAACTATTGTAGTGGTGTTAGTGGACCATGTAAGGTCTTCTGAGATCTGTATTCTCAGAAACCTGGCGAAGACCAGCCTCTTGAAGCATTTCATCACAGAGAATATGAGTGTAACTGGGTGATAGTCTTTGAGGCAGTTCACCCTGCTCTTCTTGGGCACTGATATGATTGTATGAGGTTGGAACCACTGACTGCAGAGTGAGAGATTGAAGATGTCCTTAAGGTTGGTTGGTACAGGTTTTCCGGGCCTTACCAGGTACACCATCAGGGGCCGATACCTTGTCATGGTTTACCTTCTTGAACGATGTTCTGGCATTGACTTCTGAGACAGATCACTGGGTCACTGTGTGCTGCAGGGATTCACACAGATGTAGTTTTATTCTCCCTTTCAAAGTGTGCACAAAAGTTATTGAGCTCATCTGGGAGTGAAGCATCACAGTCTTTCATGATATTAGGTTTTGCTTTGTAGGAAGTAATGACATGCAAACCCTGCCAGAGTTGACATTCATCGAATTCTATCTCTAACTTCGGTCAGAATTGTTTCTTTGCTCTTAACATTGCTGTCCGCAGGTTGTTCCTCCACATCTTGTATAGTTCCAGATCACCGATCTTGAATGCTACAGATCTAGCCCTCAGCAGTCTACAAATCTCAAGGTTCCTTCTTGGTAACACACATAAAAAATGCCGGTGAACGCAGCAGGCCAAGAAGCATCTATAGGAAGAGGTCCCTATCCCAGTTCATCCTTGGTTTTAGCTTTGGGTATATCCGGTATGTTCTCAAAGACACACTCTCATCCACACATCTTGAAGAAGTTGGGGACAACAGTGGTGTATTCATTCAGATTTGAAGATGAATCCTTCAATATTGTCCAGTCTACTGTCTCAAAACAGTCCAGTAAACACTCCTCTTCCTCCCTTGACCACACCTTCTTGGCCCTCACCACTGGTGCTGCAGTCTTCAGTCCCTGCCTAGATGCTGGGAGTAGAAATACAGCCAGGTGATCAGATTTTCCAAAATGTGGGCATGGAGTAGTATGGTAAGCATTCCTGATGGTGGTCTAATAGTGGTCAAGTGTGTTAGCTTTTCTGGTTCTACAGGTGAAATGTTGGTGGTAGTTGCTGGGAGACTTCTTCAGGCTTGTATGGTTGAAATCTCCTGCAATGATAGGGAAGGCCCTTTTTGTGACCACTAATTATGAAGCTCAGCTTCTCCAGTGCCTGCCTGATGTTGGCTTGAGGTGGAATATACACTCCCAGGATGATGGTGGAAAACTCCCTTGGCAGATAAAATGGATGACATTTGACTGCTAGATGTTCCAGGTCGGGTGAGCAGGATTGAGACAGAATCATCAAGTTTGTGCAGCAAGATGAGTTAATCATCAAGCATAAATGGTGGTCATGAGCCATGCTTCTGTGAAGCAATGTACATAGCAGTTCCTGAAGCTCTTTTTTATACTGCTGTCATGCTGTGAGATCATCAATTTTATTTTCCAGCGACTGTACATTTGCCAACAGGGCAGTTGAGAGTGGGGGAGGGGTCTAAGTCCTCTGAGTTTCAAATGTAACAGTAGATGGGCTCACCTTCCGTACTTACATTTTCTTAAAGGGGAACTGTACTCACAACTAAAGTCTGCAGTCCAGGATCCACCTATTTTGAGTAGCGATAGATTTTTTAAATGTCTTAAAATAAGATTGCTAACTGAAATAATGCAGCTGACTGTAGGCTTCAGCTGTAATAGTCATAAATGGGAATATCTGATGATTCCCATCAGAGCTGCATGCAGAGAGTCTCCACTTATTGGTCCCACATTGAAAGATGTCATTCATGCATTTTTGTCTTACATATATTCAAGAAAACAACCTCTCCCTCAATGTCGCAATCTACAGGATGAATGGAGACAGGCCTCCAATGGACATCAATAGACCTGTGGTTGAGAGGGTGAACAGGTTTAAGTTCCTTGGCATAAACATCACCGAGGATCTCACGTGGCTGTACACACCACCTGTGTGTTGAAAAAGCACAACGCCTCTTTCACCTCAGATGGTTGACAAAGTTTGGTATGGGTCCCCAAATCCTAAGGACTTTCTACAAGGGCACAATTGAGAGCATCCTGACCTGCTGCATCACTGCCTGGTATGGGAACTGTACTTCCCTCAATTGCAGGACTCTGCAGAGAGTCGTACGGACAGCTCAGCGCTTCTGTAGATGTGAACTTCCCACTAATTAAGGCACTTACAGAAACAGGTGTGTAAAAAGGGCCCGAAGGATCATTGGGGACCCAAGTCACCCGAACCACATTACAGCTGCTACCATCCGGGAAATGGTACTGTAGCATACAAACCAGGACCAACAGGCTCTGAGACACCTTCCTCCACTAGGCTGTCAGACTGATTAATTCATGCTGATACAATTGTATTTCTATGCTATGTTGACTGTCCTGTTGTACGTACTATTTATTACAAATTACTATAAATTGCACTTTGCACATTTAGACGGAGACATAACATAAAGATTTTTACTCCCCATGTATGTGAAGGATGTAAGTAATAAAGACAATTCAATTCAATATTCTGAACTGTTTATTGTGCATGATTTTTTGTTACTTACTTAGTCATTTCTGATGACTGACGAGGAATCCAGGCTCGTTGGTTACCAACAATTGAGAGACCTTTGTTTCTTTCCGTTTGTCCAGGTGCAATTTTAATGTGTCACTAATATCCACAGATCAGTGGGGCTCTTCGCTTTATATAAGCTTCTTGACTAGAAGTAACTTCCTAATGCATTCTGCAAGCACTTAGGGTATTCCCCAATTATTTTTCTGTAAGGCCCTTCTTAACACCTCCCACCAGTTCTAAATCAGATCCTTTGCTAATGGTTATTTGAAAAGACTGTGATTGACCAGGCCATGTGCCCAAGACACTGTCATTCTCTCCTGCCATTGTGGATATCAGCAATTCTTTGCTTTGGATGTACAATCTGTGGAATCATTGTTAGTCAGACTGCAGGGTGTGGGAGAGAGATTTATGTCCAGCCACTGCTTCTCCTCCTCTTCCTTCACCTCCACATTTGCCCTCATGGAGCCATGGAAATATATGGCATAAAAACAGCCCCTTCGGCCCAACTTGTTCGTGCTGACCAATATGCCCTCCTGGAGTGGTCCCATTTGCCTGCATTTGGCCCATATCCCTCAAAACTTTTCCTATCCATGTACCTGTCCAAATGTCTTTTGAACAGTTTAACTGCAACCGCCTTTACCACTTCTGCTGACACCTTGTTCCATATACACACCACTCTCTGTATGGAAAAACCTGCCTCTTAAGACCTCAGTAATATTTCCCAGCTCATCTTAAACCAATCGCTCTATGTTTGAACCTGGAAATGAAACTGACTATCCACTTATCTGCCTGTCATCCACATAAGCTTCCTTATCAAATTTGAACCAAATTTGATTTGAGAGCGTAAGGTGAAGGAACCCGTACGAGATATAATAGAATTCACCCTGCAGTTTGAGAGGGAGAAGACTGGAAGGGGAATGGTGGAAAAATACATAAAGAGTGAAAGAGAGGCAAGAGTGGATATCGGACTACGGGAAAACGATGCTGGAGAGGTAGCAATGATGGACAATGAAATGGCGGACGAACTGAATAAGTGTTTTGTATGAAAGACACGAGCAGTATGTCGGAAGTTTCAGGTGTCAGGGGTCATGAAGCATGTGAAGTTACCATAACTAGATAGAAGATTCTTGGGAAACTGAAAGATCTGAAGATAGATAAGTCACTTGAACCAGATGGACCACGCGCCAGAGTTCTGAAAGAGGTGGTTGAAGAGATCACGGAGGCATTGGTAATCATCTTTCTAGAATCACTAGTTTCTGGAATGGTTCCGGAAGACTGGAAAATTGCAAATGTTACTCCACTCTTCAGGAAGGGAGAGAGGCAGAAGAAAGGAAACTATAGGCCAGATAGTCTCACCTCAGTGGTTGGGAAGATGTTGGAGTCAATTATTAAGGATGAGCTCTCAAGGTACTTGGAGGCTCATGATAAAATAGGCCACAGTCAGCATGGTTTCCTCAAGGGAAAATCTTGCCTGACAAATCTACTGGAATTCTTAGAAGAAATAAAAAACAGGATAGATAATGGAGAATCGGTTATTGTTGTGTACTTGCAATTTCAGAAGACCGTTGACAAGGTACCACAAATGAGGCTGCTCAGCAAGCTACAAGCCCATGGTATTACTGGAAAGGTTCTAGCATGAATAAAGCAGTGGCTGATTGGCAGGAGGGAGAGAATGGGAATAAAGGGAGTCTTTTTTGACTGGCTGCCAGTGACTAGGGGTGTTCCACAGGGATCTGTGTTGGAACCAATTCTTCTTTTACATTATTTGTCAATGATTTGGATGATGGAATTGATGGCTTTGTTTCCAATTTTGCGAATTATATGAAGATAGGTGGAGGGGCACATAGTTTTGAGGAAGTAGAGAGGCTACAGAAGGACTTAAACAGATTAGGAATATGGGCAAAGAAATGCCAGTTGGAATAAAGTGTTGGGAAGTGTATGGTCAAGCACTTTGTTAGAAGAAATGAAAGGGTTGAATATTTTCTAAATGGAAAGAAAAGACAAAAAAACAGATGTGCAAAGGGACTTGGGATTCCCTATGAAGGATACCTGAAAGGTTAATTGGCAGGTTGAGTTTGTGGTGAAGGAAGGCAAATGCAATATTAGCATTCATTTCAAGAGGACTAGAATATAAAAGCAAGTAGATAATATTGAAATTTTCTAAAGCAGTGCTGAGGCCTCATTTAGGGAATTGTGAGCAGGTTTGGGCCTGTTATCTTAGAAAGGATGAGATGGATCTGGAGAGTGTTCAAAGGAGATTCATGAAAATGATTCCAAGATTGAATGGCTTGTCACATGAAGACCATTCGATTGCTGTGGGCCTGTATTCACTAGAATTCAGAAGAATGAGGGGTGACCTCATTGTAACCTATCGAGTGGATGATGAGAGGATGTTTTCTATGATGGGAGAGTCTAAGACCAGAAGACACAGCCTTAGAATAGAGGGGGTGTTCTTTTAGAATGGAGATGAGGAGGAATTTGCCTCCTCAGTTACAGTCTTATCTGATACATGATAAGAGTGGAGAGTAAATATTTTTCTGTGTGCCTTGCCTTTGACAAGGTCCCGCATGGGAGGTTAGTCAGGAAAAGTCAGTCGCTAGGTATACATGGAGGGGTGGTAAATCGGATTAGACATTGGCTCAATGGAAGAAGCCAAAGAGCGGTGGTAGAGAATTGCTTCTCTGTGGAGGCCTGTGACTAGTGGTGCCACAGCAATCAGTGCTGGGTCCATTGTTATTTGTCATCTATATCAATGATCTGGATGATTATGTGGTAAATTGGATCAGCAAATTTGCTGATGATACAAAGATTGGAGGTGTAGTAGACAGTGAGGAAGGTTTTCAGAGCCTGCAGAGAGACTTGGACCAGCTGGAAAAATGGGCTGAAAAATAGCAGATGGAGTTTAATACAGACAAGTGTGAGGTATTGCACGTTGGAAGGACAAACCAAGGTAGAACATACAGGGTTAATGATAAGGCACTGAGGAGTGCAGTAGAAAAGAGGGATCTGGGAATACAGATACAAAATTCCCTAAAAGTGGCGTCACAAGTAGATAGGGTGGTAAAGAGAGCTTTTGGTACATTGGCCTTTATTAATCAAAGTATTGAGTATAAGAGCTGGAATGTTATGATGAGGTTGTATAAGGCATTGGTGAGGCCATATCTGGAGTATTGTGTTCAGTTTTGGTCACCAAATTACAGGAAGGATATAAATAAGGTTGAAAGAGTGCAGAGAAGGTTTACAAGGATGTTGCCAGGACTTGAGAAACTCAGTTACAGAGAAAGGTTGAATAGGTTAGGACTTTATTCCCTGGAGCGTAGAAGAATGAGGGGAGATTTGATAGAGGTATATAAAATTATGATGGGTATAGATAGAGTGAATGCAAGCAGGCATTTTCCACTGAGGCAAGGGGAGAAAAAAAACAGAGGACATGGGTTAAGAGTGAGGGGGGAAAAGTTTAAAGGGAACATTAGGGGGGGCTTCTTCACACAGAGTGGTGGGAGTATGGAATGAGCTGCCAGATGAGGTGGTAGATGCGGGTTCTTTTTTAACATTTAAGAATAAATTGGACAGATACATGGATGGGAGGTGTATGGAGGGATATGGTCCGTGTGCAGGTCAGTGGGACTAGGCAGAAAATGGTTTGGCACAGCCAAGAAGGGCCAAAAGGCCTGTTTCTGTGCTGTAGTTCCTATGGTTTCTATGGAATTTCTTTGGAGAGTAAGTGGTGAATCTATGGAATTCTTTGCCACAGGCAGCTGTCGAGGCCAGGTCTCTTTGCATATTTAAGGCAGAGTTTTATAGATGCCATGATGAAATGGCAGAGCAGACTCAATAGGCCAAGAAGCCAAATTCTTCTCCTATATCTTATGGTCTAAAACTACAAGGCTGGAGTTTCTGCAAACAATTCAAAAGGCGCAGGATAGATACATCACAAAGGTGAAAATATATTCTAAAGGGAGGATGAGGCAACTGTGGCTGACAAAGACACCATTAAAACAAAGGAGATGGGCTCTAATAAAGCAAAATTTAGTTGGAATTTAGAGAATTGGGAAATACCCACAGAAGGCAACTAAAAATGTCAGAAGGAGAGAAAAGATGAACAATGAATGTACACTGGCCAATAACATAAACGAGGATACCAAAAGTTTTTCAAATATATAAAGAGTAAAAGAGAGGCAAGAATGGATATCAGACTGCTGGAAAATGACACTGGAGGTGTAGTAATGAGGGACAAAGAAATGGTGGACGAAGAATCAGATATTTATGTTAGTCTTCACTATCGAAGACGTTAGCAGCATTCCAGAAATTTGAGAGTGTCAAGGTGCAGAATACACCACAGGGTTCTGAAGGAATGAGCTAAAGAGATTGTGGAGGAATTATTAATGATCTTTTAAGAATCACTGGATTTTGAAACGGTTCAGGAAGAATGGAAAATTGCAAATGTCACTCCACTCATTAAGAAGGGAGCAAGGCAGAAAAAAGGAAATTATAGATAATTTAGCCTGACTTCAGCAGTTGGGAAGATGTTGGAGTCTATTATTAAGGATGAGATTTGGAGGTACTTAGAGGCACATGATAAAATAGGCCAAAGTCAGCATGGATTCCTTAAGAGAAAGCCTTGCCTGAAAATTTGTTGGAATTCTTTGACGAAATAACAGGTTAAATAGACAAAGGAGGATAAGTGGATATTGTTTACTTTGATTTTCAGAAGGCCCGTGAGAAAGTGCCATACATAAGACAAGACCATAAGACAAAGGAGCAGAAGTAGGCCATTCTGCCCACCGAGTGTGCTCTGCATGAGGGTGTTTAACAAGATGAGACTCTGTGGTATTACAGGAAATATACTAGCATGGATAGAAGATTGGGTCACTGGCAGAAGACAAAGATTGGGAATAAAGGTGCTGCGCATGAGGCCGCTTAACAAGCTGAGAACCCATGGTATAACAGATAAGATAATAACATGGATAGAAGAAAGGGTGACTGTCAGGAGGTAAAGACTGCAAATAAAATGGACCTTTTCTGATTCGCTGCTGGTGTCCAGTGGTGTTCTGCAGGGGTCAGTGTTGAGACTGCTTCTTTTCACGTTATATGTCAATGATTTGGATAATGGAATTGATGGCCTTGTGGCGGCATTTGCGGATAATGCAAAAATAGGTGGAGGTGCAGGTAGCGTTGAGGAAGCAAGGAGTCTGCAAAAGGATTTAGACAGATTAGGAGAATGGGCAAAGAGGTGGCATATGGCATATGGTGTAGGGGAGTATATGGTCATGTGCATTACTTTGATAGAAGGAATAAAGTCAGAGACTATTTTATAATGGGGAGAAATTTCAAAAATCATAGGTGCAAAGTGACTTGGGAGCTCCCGTGCAGGATTCCCTAAAGGTTAACTTGCGGGTTGAATCCATGGTAAGGAAGCTAAATACAATGTCAGCGTTCATGTTGAGAGGATTAGAATATAAGAGCAAGGATGTAATGTTGAGGATTTAAAAGGCATTAGTCAGACCGCCCTTGGAGTATTGTGTGCAGCTTTGGACTTGTTATCTAGTAAAGATGTGCTGGCATTGGAGAGGGTTCAGAGGAGGATCATGAGAATGATTCAAGTTATGAAAGGGTTAATGTATGAGGAGTATTTGATGGCTCTGCGCCTGTACTCATTGGAATTTAGAAGAAAGAAGGGGGATCTCCCTGAATATTAAAAGGTCTGAATAGAGTGGATGTAGGGAAGATGTTTCAAGGGACATCCATTTAGAACAGAATTTCTCTAGCCATGGTAAATCGGAGGAATCATTGCCCCGATGGCTGTAGAGGCTACATCACTGAATATGTTTGATAGTTCTTGATTAGTTATGGTGTCAAAGTATATGGGAAGAAGGCAAGAGAATGGAGTTGAGAGGGTTAATAAATTAGCTATGATGGAATGACCTAATTCTGCTCCTCTGTCTTATGGTCTTATCTACGACTCATGGTCTTACGTACCTGTATAAGTTCACCCCTAAACCTTCAAATCCAACAATTTCATGCATATCTATGTCTCTTTACAATTTATACCCTCCAGTCTTGGAATTTTGTGATTTTTTTCTGAACCCCTTCCAGCTTAATTATATTCTTCCTATTATATGGCAACAAGAACTGCACACAATATTGCATGTGTGACCTCACCATTGTTTCATACAGCTGTACCTTGACTTCCTTGCTCTTGTACTTCTTGCTCTGTCTGGTGGAGGCAAGCATGCCATATAATACACACAAAATGCTGGAGAAACTCAGCAAGACAGGCAGCAACTATGGAGAGGAATAAACAGTCGATGTTTCAGGCTGAGACCCTTCATTAGGACTGGATAGGAAGGCGAAAGTCACCAGAATAAGATGGGGCGGGGGAGGGGAAGGAGTACAAGTTAGAAGCTGATAGGTAAAGCCAGGTGAGGGGAGAGAGAGAAGGGTGGGGGAGGGCATGAATGAGAAGCTGGTTTGAAAAGGGCTGAAGAAGAAGGTCTCTGATAGGAGAGGAGAGTGGACCATGGGAGAAAGGGGAGGATCAGGGGCATAATAGGGAGGTAATAGGTAGGTGAGGGGAAAAGGTAAGTGGGGTGCCAAAATAGGGAATGGAAAGAGAAAGAAGAGTGGGAGGGGCAGAAAAATTACTGTAAATTGGAGAAATCAATGTTCATGCTGTCAGACTAGAGGTGACCCAAATTGAATATGAGGTGTTGCTCCTCCAAATTGAGAGTGACCTTATCATGGCAGTAGAGGAGGCCATGGACTGCCAAGTTAGAACGGGAATCGAGAGCGGAGTTAAAATATTTGACCATTGCGAAATTCTTCTTGTTGCAGTTGGATCGAAAGTACTCAACAAAGCAGTTTCTCATTTTATGTCATATCGCATTAATGTACCGAAGGCTGCACCAGGAACACTGGATTTATCAGATAACCCTGACAAACTTGCATATGAAGTATTGTCTCACCTGAAAGGACTGTCTGAGGCCTTGAATGATGCTGAGGAAGGAGGTGATTGGGCAGGTGTAGCACTTGCTCTGTATGCATGAATATGTTCTAGGAGGGAGATCAGTGGGAAAGGACAAATGGACAAAGGAATCATGGAGAGAGCAATCCCAACAGAGAATGAACAGTGGTGGGGGGTGGGGGAGAGGTGGAAAGATAAAGATGTGCTCGGTGGTAGGATCCTATTGAAGATGAAAAAAGTTGTGGACAACAATATACTGTATGCTCGACTCATGGAATGGTAAATAAACACCAGGAGAGGGTAGTTAAGTAAGAACTGCATCCCTGGTAAGGTGGCAGGAAGATGGGGAGAGGACAGATGTCTGGAAAATGGAAGAGATACAGGTGAGAGTAACATCTATGGTAGAGGAATGGAAACACTGCTCTTTGAAGAACACCTCTGAAGTCTTGAAAAGGAAAGTCTCATTCTGGGAAAGATGTGGCAGCGACAGAGGAACTGAGAAAAGGGAATGGCATTTTTACAAGTGACAGAGTGGGAAGAAGTACAGTCAAGATAGCTGTGAGAGTCCATAGGCTTATAAAAGATACCAATGCAGTGCAGAAGTAGTTTGGATTGTTACCAGTAATGGTTTGGAATATAGACTTTTCCACATAGCCTACGAGAAGGCAGGATAGCTGTAACCTTAGACAACCTTCTACACTGTCCACTGCACCACCAGTTTAGGTTTCATCCACAAACTTACTAACTTTGCCCCTACATTCTCATCCCAATTATGAATATATATGACAAACAACAGTAGATTCAGCACTGATCCCTGTGGCACACCCCTGGTCAGAAGTGTCCAGTCTGAAAAGGACCCATCCACTATCACCATTTGACTCCTTCCACCAAGCTAATTTTGTATCTAGTTGGATAGCTCACCCTGGATCCCATGTTATCTCACTTTCAGATCCATAGGAAAAGCATTGCCAGTCTATGTAAACACTATCTACCACCCTATCCTCATCAATCCTCTTACCCACCTCTTCAAAATACTCATGGTTTCCCACACACAAAGTGATGCTATCTCTAATTTGTCCTGTTGGTTAGCAGTAACCTTACTCTGCTTCTAGCTCCTAACTGGCCAAGGAAAAGGTTACTCATACCTGACCACCCCCTCCTTTTGTCTGGTCCAGGAAAGGCTACAAATAGATCTTTCTTTTTCCCTTTTCCCTGGTTATTAGCTATCTCTATTATGCATTTCATCTCATTTTGCCCTCTCTTATCTTGATTTCCCTATTGGTTTTTTTTCTGCTCCTGGCCAGAAGACACTAATATATCTCCGTCTGTTTCTGTGATCTTAATATGTTGACCCAGGTCAGCTTTGCCTGGATTGCTGGAGTGGAGTAAGGGCTTGGAAGATCCACTAGGACATTGAGCACTATAGAGACCACTCTCAAGCAAGATCTCCTGATTTCATTTTATCATTACAGAAGTTTAAACAACACTTGAGCAAGAATGAACATTTCACATTTTTCAGTTTCTACTTTCTTTCCCTTTTCCAATCCTTCAAGATGCATTAATTTTAGAAATGTGCTTGCTTTTTGAAATATTAATTCCTGTAAATAGTTTTTAACACTTGTTTGCTCATGTAGTGGCAGGTTATGAGAAAGATCTACTTTGTTGATCTATTTGGAAATTTGATTTCTATTCTTCCATCATCCAGATCCCCATAAGCAAATGATAACCAGACTGCACCAGTCCATAGGTATGGTAACCATTAAACCAATTGGAATAAGAGATGAAAGTTATAACTTCAAAGGTGACAGATCTTGATAACACAGCATTTCTGTTATGTTGAAGTGGGAATTGCTTAAATGAAGTTGAAATAAAGCAGAAATATGGGGGAGAAAATAAGGCTTTAGAAATATTACATCAAAATGAGTATCATGAATCACAAATGGATTAGATAAATGAAATATTATAATTAAATAACATTTTAATTGTGGCTTTGACATGGGGATATCCCACGAATGTAAGAACAATATTTATCAAAAATGACATTAGAAAAATGGCCTTGCAATGTGATTAATCCCTGACGACAAGATTTTGGGATTTGATTTCTGCATAAGACATTATAATTTTACGCTCTTATATAGGTATTTTCATTCATAGAGCCATGGAAAATTCCAACGCTTTGAAATCTCGTAACCATTTATCAATGGATATCTAAAATGTATTACCTAATTAAAAATCACACTGTATATTATATTGATGTATGGCTTTACTCTGTCTTATTTGCATCTTGTTTGCACTGTTTCATTCCCCATCATTCTTAGAAAGGATATTTAATTGCAGAACACTTTGGTTACCTTGAGGTTGATTGCTTTTTTTCCCTTCAGTGTCTGGTAACTGCACGCTATGATTCGGAGAGTGGTTCAGTGTGATTATAATGGAGACACGAGAGACTGCAGATTCCAGATTTCAATGTGATTATATTCCAGTAGGAGAATTTCAGTACAACCAGTATTTGCACACTCTGTTGCCTTTGATATATGACATAAAATCTTATAGAATATGACGTGCAGTGAAAGTGAAGTGGCTTCTTTACTTCAGTGATTGGTCATTTTGCAGTTTCTGATAGCTATATTCATCAATATCCTTTGTATTTAAGTATGATGCTGCTGAATTGAAATGAAACTACTTATAAGGGAGTCACGACACTGGATTATAAATCCATTCTATTGAAAGCTGTTGGGCATACTAATATCACAAGTTTGTATTTTGTTCCAGATAGGCGTTTGAAGCAGAATTGAATATGTATTGTTGCTTTCCTTACGTATCAGAATCAGAATCAGATTTAATATCACTGGCATATATTGTGAAATTTGTTGTTTTGCAGCAGCAGTATATTGCAATACATAATTTTTTTAAAAAAAGCTATAAAAGCTTTTATTTTAAAAAGCTTAAAAAGTACAACAAGCAGTATATATTAAAACATTAAATTGAATATGAAGTGCACAAAAAGAGGAAATCATAGTGAAGTAGTATTCATAGATTCACTGTCCATTCAGAAATTCGATGGCAGAAGGGTAAAAGCAGTTGCTGAAATGTTGCATATGTCTCTTCATGCTCCTGCACCTCCTTCTTGATGGCAGTAATGAGAAGAGGGAATGTCCTGCGTGATGGGATTTCTTAATGATGGATGCCACCTTGTTGAGGTGGCGTCTTTTGAAGAAGTCCACAATGCTGGGGAGGCTGTTGCCCATGATGGAATTGGCTGAGTTTACAACTTTCTGCAGCTTTTTCTGATCCTGTGCAGTGGCCCATCCATACCAGCGAGTGATGCAACTATTCAGAATGCTCTCCATACAAATTGCACAAACTTGCAAGAGTCTTTGGTGACATACGAAGCCTCCTCAAACTCCTAATGAAATATAGCTGCTGTCATGCCTTCCTTGTAATTGCATCAATATTTTGGGCCCAGGGTAGATCTTCAGAGATGTTGACACTCAGGAACTTGAAACTTCTCACTCTCTCCACTGCTGATCCCTTGATGAGGACTGGTGTGTATTCCCTCAACTTCCCTTTCCTGAAGTCCACAATTCCTTGGTCTTACTGAAATTCAGTGCAAGGTTGTTGTTTCGACACCGCTCAGTCCGCTGATCTATCTCTCTCTTGTGTACCTTCTGGTCACCATTTGAAATTCTGCCAACAATAGCTGTGTTTGACCTGTGTAGATGATTGGTTTGCATTTCATTCCTAAATTGTGATCTCAGATTTTTAGTGGGAGTTATTGTGCTTGGCAAATTAAATCAATTGGTTAAATACAAGAGATTCTGCAGATGTCATAAATCCCAGAGTAAAATGCATAAAATGCTGAAGGAACTCAACAGGTCAGAGAACATCTATGGAAAGGAGTAAAGGATGGATGTTTCAGCCCAAGACACTTCATCAGACCCAAAGAAGGGTTTTGGCCCAAAACTTCAACTCGTTATTCTTTTCCATGGATGCTGCCTGACCTGATGAGTTTCTTCAGCATTTTGTGTATGTTACCCTAAATATATTGGTTCCTTTGGGTGACATCAGTCTTTACTTAGTCCTCCTATTCTAAAATATTTCACATTGATTCAACTGGCACATATGCAAATAATGTATGGGAAAACTAGATTTGGAATCATAAGAACCCCCTTCCCAACTAGACCATTTAAAGGATATTCAGTGAGTTGCAGGATTATTGGGAATGACTAAAAGGTTGGTAGGTGGTTAAATAAGAGATGAGTGATGGCAGTGCTGGAAGTTTTACAATAGAGTTAAAAAAATATACACGTGGACTAAGATGTTAACTGTCCTGTGCTATCACCAGTGGGATCATCAGTTGATCTGCCATCTGTCTTCAGGAGTTTCGGCCCGCTTATGATCAAGACTCCCTCAAGGGAGGTGGTGTTAACTATTACTTCTGTGAGGGACGATTCTGACAATAGACGTAGTTATCTCCTAATTTGTAGTGCCCTACTCTGTGAAGAAGGTTAGTACAAGAGACTTGTTTAAAAAGGGGGGAATTCACCTTCTGCTTGGGAAGAGAATTGCAGGCAGCTCAGGCATCATGTTTTGCAACCACATGGGGCTTTCCCATGCTATTAGACTACACAGATGTACCTTTCAAAGCTTCATGCCAACATCCTAACCTATGCTGGCATTGCAAAAGAGATTTTGCCTCTTTAATGCTTGAATAGTTTTAACTACAGTTCAGTGTTCTATGTTCACCTGGGGATCTCACATGAGTCCTTCGTTCTGAGACACTCTCTCCTACCCAACATATTCCAGTCATCTGATTGGTGGCTTCGGTGAGGGAAACAATTCACTGAAAACCCAAGCCTTTGTACAGTTCAGAGCTGTTACAACCATGCTCCACAATAGCAACTGCAGAATGGATTTCCGAAGCAGAGTGTGGAGCTTCGCTACTTATTGCCTGCCATACCCAAATGAACCTCCCATGATGTGGACCCAAATCTTACCGCCAGCTGCAACAACAAGAAGAGGAGATTTGAAACAGTACACTGGCTGTGCTTTAAGTGTCCTGTTAAATGTTTTTTCTTACTCCAGTGAGCTTAAGCACCATTAACCTGGCTGATATATGAAGGCAGTCTATAACCATGTGCAGTGGGTTCCAAACAACATATCGGGGTTGTGATGGTAAGTCATATTTATGCCACACAGGTTTATTATCAGATGTCTGCAAATTAGAGTCTGTAATTAAGGATGATGTGTCTGAATTACTTTTAAGCAAAACAATAAGTGCTTCTACCTAGAAATTCATCCCCCGACATTAATGCTATAGATGCTACATAACAATGCCAATATGTACTACTCCACTTTGGAAACTGGTTCCATCACCTGCAACGACAAAAAGGTGGCATGTTTAATATCACTGACTGAGAATACATATTAGGTATTTTCCTGTGCTGTACATGGTGATTTTAAAATCTCTTGGCCTCCAGCATATATCAGTACAAAATAGAGCACAAGTTTTTCTTATAGAAGCACACCTTAAATAAAACTACATTTTGTTAGAATATTGTGCTGGGACACTATGAGCTCTGGCATATGGGGAAACATCCGCTTAAATCCTCTGCCTCTGCTTCTTCCTGATTACATCTCAGCATTCAACATAATCATATCTTCAATTCTAATGAATAAGTTCCAAAACCTGGGCATCTATACCTCCCTCTGCAAGTAGGTCCTTGCCTTCCTCATTGGGAGACCACAGTGAGTGCGGATTGGAAGTAACATCTCTCCTTGCTGACAGTCAACACTGGCACACTTCAACGAGCACGCTTAGCCCACTGCTCTACTTTACACCCACGAATGTGAGGCTAGGCACATCTCAAACGGCATCTATAAGTTTGCTAAGACACAATTGTTACTGGCAGAATTTCAGATGGTGATGAAGAGGTACTCCTCTGTACTCCTCCTCCCGGCAAACAAACAGAAACTGAAGCGGGAGGCCACGGTGATAAAAGTAGTGTCGCGTTGTACGGAGGGAACGGATGAGGTCCTCCATGACTGCTTTGAATTGGTGGACTGGTTAGTATTCAAGGACTCGGCAGTTAACCTCGATGAGTATGCCTCAGCTGTCACGGACTTTATTTGGAAATGCACAGAGGACTGTGTGTCTCACAAGACGATCCAGGTATTCCCTAAACAGAAACCTTGGATGAATTATGAGGTCAAGTCCCCTTTAAAGGCTAGAGCTGTGGCTTTTAGGTCCGGGGATACCAATCGCTACATGGAATCCAGGCGTGAACTCTGGAAAGCCATTAAGGGCACCAAGAGGCAATATCGAGCCAAGTTGGAAGCCCAGGCTAACCAAAGGGATGCCAGTAGACTATGGCAGGGTCTAAATGAGTTCACTCAGCGCAAAGAAAAGGCTGGGAATATCAATAACTGTGCAGCTTCTCTTCCTGACGAACTTAACGTATCCTACGCAAGATTTGAACAGAAGAGGAGCGTCCCGTTCTCTCCGGATGAACCGGACCTGGTGGCATCGAGATTCATCATCACCAAGGAGGACGTTAGAAGGGCCTTCCTGAAGATAAATCCAAGGAAGGCGACGGGCCCAGATGGCGTCCCAGGACGGGTTCTCCAGGCCTGTGCAAGCGAGCAAGCTGGAGTGTTTGCTGACATCTTCAACTGCTCCTTGCTTCAGTCTAAGATCCCCTCGTGTTTTAAGAAGGCAACGATAATCCCAGTGCCGAAGAAGAGCAAGGTAGCATGCCTGAATGACTATCGACCTGTGGCTCTGACATCAATTGCTATGAAGTGCTTTGAGAGATTGGTTATGGCAGACATCAATCACAGCCTACCGGTCAAACCCAACGCTTTGCAATTCGCCTACCGGAGCAACAGGTCAACATCAGATACCATCTCTCTGGCCCTACATTCCTCCTCAGAACATCTGGAGAATAAAGACGCATATCAAAGGCTCCTTTTCATTGACTACAGCTCTGCCTTTAATACAATCATTCCAAATAAACTGATTCCTAAGCTCCGGAACCTGGGCTTTAGCACTCAGATCTGCAGCTGGATCTTCAACTTCCTCACAGACAGGACCCAGGCTGTAAAAATAGGGGACAAGCTCTCCTCTACAATCACTCTGAGCACCAGTGCCCCACAAGGCTGTGTACTCAGCCCCCTGCTGTACTCACTGTACACCCATGATTGTGTAGCCAAGTTTCCATCAAACTCAATATATAAGTTTGCTGATGACACAACAATTGTAGGCCGTATCTCGGGTAATAATGAGCTTGAGTACAGAGAGGAAATTAAGAACCTGGTGGCATGGTGCGAAGACAATAACCTATCCCTCAACGTCAGCAAGACGAAGGAATTGGTTGTTGACTTCAGGAGTAGCAGACCGTACGACCCAATTTACATCGGTGGTGCACAAGTGGAACAGGTTAAGAGCTTTAAGTTCCTCGGGTCAATATCACAAATGACCTGACTTGATCCAACCAAGCAGAGTTCACTGCCAAGAAGGCCCACCAGCGCCTTTACTTCCTGAGTAAACTAAAGAAATTTGGCCTGTCCCCTAAAACCCTCACTAATTTTTATAGATGCAGTGTAGAAAGCCTTCTTCTAGGGTGCATCACAACCTGGTATGGAAGTTGTCCTGTACAAGACCGAAAGAAGCTGCAGAAGATCATGAACACGGCACAGCACATCACACAAACCAATCTTCCGTCTGTGGACTCACTTTACACCGCATGCTGTCAGAGCAGTGCTGCCAGGATAATCAAGGACACGGCCCACCCAGCCAACACGCTTTTCATCTCTCTTCCCTCGGGGAGAAGGTTCAGGAGCTTGAAGACTCGTACGGCCAGATTTGGGAATAGCTTCTTTCCAACTGTGATAAGACTGCTGAACGATCCTGACCTGGATCTGGGCCGTACCCTCCAAATATATGGACCTGCCTCTTGGTTTTTTTGCACTACCTTATTTCCCATTTTTCTATTTTCTATTTATGATTTATAATTTAAATATTTAATATTTAGTAATTTTAACTCTTTTTAATATTTTTAATATTTAATATTTGTAATCCAGGGAGTGTGAAGCGCAGAATCAATTATCGCTGTAATGATTGTACGTTCTAGTACCAATTGTTTGGCGACAATAAAGTATAAAGTAAAGTAAAGTAAAGTAAAATGTACAGGAGTGAGATAGATCAGCTGGTTGAATGGCATCAAAACTACAGCCTTGCACTCAATGCTAGTAAGACCAAGAAATTGATTGTGGATTTCAGGAAGGGGAAGTCGAAGGAAGACACGCCACTTCAATAGATCAGTCGTGGAAAGGGTGAGCATTTGCAAGTTCCTCGGTGTCAACATCTTTGAAAATCCGTCCTGAACCCAACGTATTGTTGCTTTACAAAGAAGGCACAACAGTAGCTATATTCCATTCGGAGCTTGAGGAGACTTAGTATGTCACCGAAGACTCTCACAAGTTTCTACAGACGTACCGTAGAGAGCATTCTAATTGGTTGCATCACAGTCTGGTATGGAGGGGCCAGTGCACAGGATCAGAAAAAGCTACAGAAAGTTGTGAACTCAGCAAGCTTCATCACGGGCACTAGCCTCTCCAGCTTTGAGGACACCTTCAAAACATGATGCCTCAAGAAGGTGGCATCCATTATTAACGATCCCCATCACATAGGACGTAGCTACCATCAATGGAGAATGTACAGGAGCCTGTAGACACACCTTCAATGTTTCAGGAACAGCTTCTTCCCCTTTGCATCCAAGTTCTGAATGGAAATGAACCCATGAAGACTACTTCACTTGTTTTTTGCTCTCTTTTTGCATTATGTATTTGATTATATATTGCATTGTACTGCTGCCGCAAAAGAACGCATTTCATGCCATGTGCCAGTGATATTAAACCAAAACCTGATCCTGACAGTACTCCTGTCAGGGAGGGAGGGGGAGGGTGGGATACAAGCTGCAGTATTTTGATAATTCTGCTTAGAGTCATAAATCAGTATATTATCAGCAGCCATGCTGGATTCTGAGCATTTCAATAGAAAGGTACGTGATTTGCTTGTTTTGTTGTGTGCTGTATGGATTTAAGTGGATCAGCTGCCTAACTAATTAAAAAAAATGTTTTGCTTCCCTAACACCATTCTTAAATATTTTGATCATCAAACAAAAGCTGTGTAATTTAGTTGTTTTTTTTTTAGCCAGACTTTCCATTTCTTCCTTGTGTTTTTTTTGTAGTTCACCATCCTAGGTATTTCAATTTCTCCATTTTGGATTCCTGTCAGAGGAAATTCACATATCTTGATCTGCTTTGATGTTTTCTTAAGTTGAGCAACTCTTGTCACTCCAGGTGGACTTCATTCATGGAAACATTCTGGTAAATATTTTGTACTCTATTGAGAACCTTCACTATATTTCCTCAGAACGGGCATCAAAAATTGATGCCATTCTCTGGTTGTGACATCTCCTGTGTTTAATAGAGGCTCATCATTACCTCCCTGCTTTTCCTATAAGCATTTCACGTCAGTGGTGGGTAAACAGAGACACATTCAGGTGCCTCCTGTGCATATCTAAAACACAATAGAATATAAACATGATCTTTGGTCAGATAACAAATAATTAAAAATGTATACATACACAGGCACACATACACACACACACACACATGCACACACAGAGAAATTCAAAAATATTTTGTAACATGTAAGATCATTTTTAAGAAAATGTAAGGGGTAAGTAGAAGCAACTGCTGAACCAATTGTTGTTAATCTAATATAGAAGTTTTTAGTATTTATGTAATAATTAATATTAACTTTTACGGTTCTTCAATATATTCAAGTTACTTGAATATACAGTATATTTAGGCTCCCTCTAATATATTTAGACCGAAAGTGAAATGACATTGACTATGAAATATGAAATCCAAAATAATTTTGTATCTATAAACATTTGTGTATTCAAATGACCTGTTTGAGACATGTTTTTTACAGGAGTACGGAGTCCCAATTGAAAATAATTTCTGTTTGCTGCCTTTTTACATCTTCTTAGGTTTTGATTTTATTAAGAGAATACAAACTGTTTATTTAATATTTTCAGTTGTTATATCTATTGGAATAATTGTAATGTAGCTGAAGGCCAGCACAATGCGATGAATAGAGCTTTGTTGAATAATGTATCTTTTTCTGTTAATGACCTGACTCTTCCAATCACTATGATTATGGTTTTAATTTTGGGCAGTTGTGTAAAATCAGCACCTCTCCATAGCTTCCTCCACTTGACATAATATCTCTCTCAATCTGCATTAATTCTAGTTACAGTATATTCAATTGCAAATAGGCTCCTGCATTTGGGGCTGCAGTGGGGGAAGTTTCACAAGTACAATGGAGCTGTTCTATCCAACAACAGGAAATGAGCTAACATTGGTAATCAGTCCTGAAAAAGGGTTCCAGCTGAAATGTCAACTATTTCTTCATTTCCATAGATGCTGCCTAACCTGCTGAGTTCAGAGAACATAGAAAACATAGAAAACCTACAGCACAATACAGGCCCTTTGGCCCTCAAAGTTGTGCCGAACATCTCCCTACCTTAGAAATTACTGGGCTTACCCATAGCCCTCCATTTTTCTAAGCTCCATGTACCTAGCCAAAAGTCTCTTAAAAGACCCTATCGTATCCACCTCCACCACAGTTGCCGGCAGCCCATTCCATGCACTCACCACTCTCTGCGTAAAAAACTTACCCCTGACATCTCCTCTGTACCTACTCCCCAGCACCTTAAACCTGTGTCCTCTTGTGGCAACCATTTCAGCCCTGGGAGAAAGCCTCTGAGTATTCACATGATCAATGCCTCTCATCATCTTATACACCTCTATCAGGTCACCTCTCCTCCTCCGTCGCTCCAAGGAGAAAAGGCTGAGTTCACGCAACCTGTTTTCATAAGGCATGCTCCCCAATCCAGGCAACATCCATGTAAATCTCCTCTGCACCCTTTCTATGGTTTCCACATCCTTCTTGTGGTGAGGCAACCAGAACTGAGCAAAGTACTCCAGTGGGGTCTGACTAGGGTTCTATAAAGCTGCAACATTACCTCTCGGCTCCTAAATTCAATTTCACGACTGATGAAGGCCAATACACCCTATGCCTTCTTAACCACAGAGTTAACCTGCGCAGCTGCTTTGAATGTCCTATGGACTCAGACCCCAAGATCCTGCTGATCCTCCACACTCCCGAGAGTCTGACCATTAATACTATATTCTGCCATCATATTTGACCCACCAAAATGAACCACTTCACACTCATTTGGGTTGAACTCCATCTGCCACTTCTCAGCCCAGTTTTGCATCCTATCAATGTCCTGCTGTAACCTCTGACAGCCCTCCACACTATCCACAGCACCCCCAACCTTTGTATTATCAGCAAACTTACTAACCCACCCCTCCACTTCCTCATCCAGGTCATTTATAAAAATCACGAAGAGTAAGGATCCCATAACAGATCCCTAAGGCCCACCACTGGTCACCGACCTCCATGCAGAATATGACCCGTCTACAACCACTCTTTGACTTCTGTGGGCAAGCCAGTTCTAGATCCACAAATCAATGTCCCCTTGGATCCCATGTCTCCTTACTTTCTCGATAAGCCTTGTATGGGGTAACTTATCAAATGCCTTGCGGAAATCCATATACACTACATCTACTGTTCTTCCTCCATCAATGTGTTTCGTCACATCCTCAAAAAATTCAATCAGGCTCGTAAGGCATGACCTGCCCTTGACAAAGCCATGCTGACTATTCCTAATCATATTATACCTCTCCAAATGTTCATAAATGCTGCCTCTCAGGATCTTCTCCATCAATTATGATCACTATCTCCAAAATGCTCTCCGACTGAGAGATCTGACACCTGACCAGGTTCATTTCCCAATACCAGATCAAGCAGAGTCTCTCCTCTTGTTGGCTTATCTACATATTGTGTCAAGAAACCTTCCTGAACACACCTAACAAACTCCACCACATCTAAACCCCTTGCTCTAGGGAGATTCCAATCAATATTTGGGAAATTAACATCTCCCACCACGACAACTCTGTTATTATTACACCTTTCCAGGATCTGTTTCCCTATCTGCTCCTCGATGTCACTGTTACTATTGGGCGGCCTATAAAAAACACCCAGTAGAGTCATTGTCCCCTTACTGTTCCTAACTTCCACCCACAGAGACTCCGTAGACAATCCCTCCATGACGTCCTCCTTTTCTGCAGCCTTGACACTAACTCTGATCAATGGTGCCACGCCCTCATCTCTCTTGCCTCCCTCCCTGTCCTTTCTGAAACATCTAAAACCCGGCACTTGAAGTAACCATTCTTGTCCCTGAGCCATCCAAGTCTCTGTACTGGCCACCACATCATAACTCCAAGTACTGATCCACGTTCTATGTTCATCCGCTTTGTTCACAACACTCCTTGCGTTAAGATAGACACATCTCAAACCATCAGTCTGAGTGCGTCCCTCCTCTATCACACATTCGGAGTGCCTCCAGCATTTTGTGTGTGTGTGACATTGGTAATTGGTTTATTCTTCTCACAGGTGCTGAGACACAGTTCAAAAAATTATTTTGCATGACACCCAGACAGATTATTCCACCTATAAGTACAGTGAGCTAGTGCAAAATGGAAAAAAAACAATCAGAGAATGCGAATATACTGCAGTGTTACAGTTACAGAGAAAATGGTGCAGTTAGGCAGATAAGGTGCAAGATTCACGATGAGATGGATTGTGAGATCAAGGAGTTCAATGGGGGAACAAATGCTGTCCTTGAGCCTGGTTGTATGAGTTTTCAGGCTTTTATATCTTCTGCCTGATGGAAGGTTGGAGAAGAGGGAATAACTGGGGTGGGAGGGCTCTTTTATTATGTTCCCACTGCAGTGGGAAGTGTGGACAAGTTTAATGGGTTTGGTGATAATAGATCTATGAAACTGTATAGGTGATGAGTGGCAGCTAAATACTCCATTGAATTGAAAATCAGAGGGCCAAATACAGCGGAATATTCCTTATGTAATTCCAAAATAATGGAATGCTACAGAAGAGGATGAGAAGTAATTCTTTGGCACATACTGTTCGTCAGACCTTGAATAAAGCTGTTAAGGTTATGAATAATTATATACAGCAGACATAAAAGCACATAGCCTGGTGCTTTGAAACATCTGAGGCAGAGTTCAATAAAAGTTATTTTGATGTAGTGCTTGCTGAATAAGCCAAAAAAACTTAGTTTTCCTCACTGAATGCCTTTGTACGCAGATTGTTTGATTTTTTTTTCTGTCCAATGCTTTAATTTTTTCCATGGAGACATGCAGCTGAGATACAGACCCTGAGGCCCACTGTGTCCATGCCAACCATCAAATACCTATCTATACCAAACCCAGTTGTGCCATGGTCTGGTCCATTAACTACTCATTTCAGTTAATTTCCTTTGCCCCGTGTTCCACCGGTCTCCTTGATTAGGGCACCTGATTTTCATCTGAATCGGCAGGATAAAAACCTCGGCTTACAGCTACTCGAGGCAGGTTCATTACCGTAGCCAGGGCGGCGATGAATATTCCAAGCTGCCAAGAGCAAGGGACCATCTTCATGAGCTTCTCCGTGTCAAGATTCGTATTGTCTGTTATTGTTTCTTTATGTCATCTCGTGTCCAGTGGAGTGTTGCCTGCCGTTTTGCCGCTGCTCTGAGCCGGGATGAGAATGGTCTGTCGTTGTTTGTTTTGTAGGCTCTGAGTCCCAGTCCAAGTCACGGCTTTGAGACCCAGTCCAAGTCACGACTCCGAGACCCAGTCCAAGTCACGACTCCAAGACCCAGTCCAAGTCACGGCTCTGTGTCCAGTCCAAGTCAAGGCTTTGTGTCCAGTCAAGGCTTTATGTCCAATCCAGGCTTCATGTCCAGTCCAGGCTTCGTGTCCAGGTCATGTCCAGTCCAGGCTTCATGTCTAGGTCATGTCCAGTCTAGGCTTCATGTCCAGGTCATGTCCAAGTCCGTCCCTGTGTCCAAGTCATGTCCTAGTCCGTCTGTGTCAAGTCTGCGTGCCTGAGTCCTGCTTCCTCCGCTTCCAGTCGCCGCGCATCGCAACAGAATGGTCCAGCCAAACATGGACCCAGTGGACACAGACACTGTCTTACAAACTCTCTCTAAACAGACTCCCCTCCTGCCAAACCCCCCACCCACCCGCCTGGGTTGTCGGTAATCTGGGCAAGCCTGTTAGACCGCCAGGTGGCTCCAATTGGGAGGGGGGGATACTGTCATGGTCCGGTCCATTATCTACGCATTTCAGTTAATTTCTTTTTCCCCATGTTCCACGGGGCTCCTTGATTAGGGCACCTGATCTTCATCCGAACCGACAGGATAAAAACCCCAGCTTACAGCTACTCGGGACTGGTTCGTCACCGTAGCCGGGGTGCAATGAATATTCCAAGCCACCAAGAATAAGGAACCATCTTCCAAGCCGCCAAGAATAAGGGATCGTCTTCATGAGCTTCTCCGTGTCAAGATTCGTTTAGTCTGTTGTTTGTTTTTGTCATTTCGTGTCCAGCTGAATGTTGCCGGCCATTTTGCCAATGCTCCGAGACAGGATGCGAGTGGTCTGTCGTTGTTTGTTTTTGTCGTCTCGTGTCCAGCTGAGTGTTTCCGGCCATTTTGCCACTGATCCGAGCCAGAATGAGAGTGGTCCGTTGTTGTTTGTTTTGTAGACTCTGAGTCCCAGTCCAAGTCACGGCTCCGAGTCCAGTCCAAGTCAAGGCTTTGTGTCCAGGTCATGTCCGAGTCCATCGCTGTGTCCAAGTCATGTCCTAGTCTGTCTCTGTGTCAGGTCTCCGTGCCTGTGTCCTGCACTTTGGTCTGCTTCCTCCGCTTCCAGTCGCCGCGCATTGCAACAGAGTGGTCCAGCCAAACACGGACCCAGTGGACACAGACACTGTCTTACAAACTCTCGCTAACCAGAAGCCCCTCCTGCCAAACCCCATCCTCCCCCCCCCCCACCAACCTGGGCTGTTGGTAATCTGGGCAAGCCTGTTAGACTGCCTGAAAGCTCCCATTGAGGGGAGGCTACTGTCAGGGTCCGGTCCGTTAACTACCCATTTCAGTTAATTTCCTTTTCCCCGTGTTCCACCGGGCTCCTTGATCTTCATGTGAACCGGCAGAGTAAAAACCCCAGTTTACAGCTACTTGGGGCTGGTCTGTCACCATAGTCAGGGTGGCGATGAATGTTCCAAGCTGACAAGAATAAGGGACCGTCTTCATGAGCTCTTCCGTGTCAAGATTCATATTGTCTGTTGTTGTTTGTTTTTGTCATCTCATGTCCAGCTGAGTGCTGCCGGCCGTTTTGCCGCTGCTCCGAGCTGGGATGTGAGTGGTCCGATGTTGTTTTGTTTTGTAGGCTCCGAGTCCCAGTCCAAGTCAAGGCTCCGAGTCCCAGTCCAAGTCAAGGCTTTGTGTCCAGTCCAGGCTTCCTGTCCAGGCCATGTCCAAGTCCGTCCCTGTGTCCAAGTCATGTCCTAGTCCGTCTCCATGTCAAGTCTCCATGCCTGTGTCCTGCACTTGGGTCCGCTTCCAGTTGCCACGCATTGCAACAAGTTGCCATCACTGGATCAGTAGCTTTCTGTGCATGGTGATTCAACTGCCTGAGCAGATGTTTGGAGGCACCACAACTTATAAGAATTGTCTAGACAAGCACTTAAATCACCAAGGAATTCTATGCTATAGACCAAATGAAGAAAGTGGGATTATTTGATGTTCACCAGAGATGGTGAGTTGAAACATTAGTTTCTGTGCTGTGTTACTTTGTGATCTAAGCTCTTTCTCCCTTGCCCTAAACCTATGTCTTCTGGTCTTGCATACTTCTCCATCCCACCATGCACAACCCAATCCACTGGAGGATAAATGGAAATCGGATTTCAGAACACCAACAGGCCTCTACAAATACTTGGTTATGCCTTTCAGCCTTTCCAACGGTCCAGCTGTTTTCCAAGCCTTCATTAATGAGATCCTTTGAGACATGCTACCCAGGAATGTGTTCATCTACCTCGATGACATCCTCATCTTCCCAAAGGATCTCCTTGATGCTGTCTGTCACATCCATTTAGTCCTCTAGTGTCTCTCAAAAACCAACTGGACTGCAAATTAGATAAATGCCACATCCACACCCCAGTCACTTTCTCCCTGGGTTATGCCCTTTCACCTTTGCACGTAACCATGGACGCAGAGAAAGTGCCCCATTGTTGAATGGCCCCAGCTGCCGCACTCCTTCAGAGAGCGAAGGTGCTTCTTGGGCTCCTCCAAGTTCTACCACCACTTCATCAGAAACTACAGCCAAATCGCCACTCCTTTCACCACCCTCAGCAAGCCAGCCACCTCATGGATAATCTGGTATTCTGCTGTGGCCCACACTTTCAAGGAGCTCAAGAGATATTTTACCACCATCACATTCTCTGCCAACCAAACCAATCCGGATTTTTGTGACAGACCACAAGAGCCTCAAATACCTACACCAGACCCACTAATTCAACTCTTGTCAGGCTTGCTGGGCCCTCTTATTTGAGCAATAGAACTTTACCATCTCCTACCTACCTGGCTCCAAAAACACTGAGACGGATGCTCTGTCATGATAGTTCAACACAGTGGAAACGAAGATTGACCTTAGTCTATCATTCCATCCTCTCACATCCTTGCCCCAATCGTCTGGGACCTTGAGAACCAGATCCACTTGACTGCCAGCATGTGCCTGCTCCGGCTGACAATCTGTACTTGCCAGTGGCCATGTGTTCCATCCTTTACCCCTGTCTGGCCATCCAGGTGCATGACAGACTGGATTTTCTGCGATGCCGGTTATGGTGGCCTGGCATGATCATAGATTCAAAACAATTTAAAAAAAAACTTTTATTATTAGTGTATGTATACAGAATACATCTCTGAGATTCACCCTCCAGCAGGCATCCACGAGAAAAAGAAATACAGAAACACCATGGAACCCATTCAAAGGAAACATCAAACATGAAGCTTAGCAGTAGAATCATATTTGAAAGCAGTAAATAGTAATTTCACAAACTGTCTACAGGATGTTATCATTGGTCGCATTGTGCACTGGCACCATCTTGCCAAGGTGTATGTCATTTCTTTGCTGCTGGCCCTGAATATGCCTTCAACCAGTGGCCCCTTCCGTTCCCTCAATACCCATGGTCCCACATCATTATAGATTTTGTCATGGGTTTGCCATGATCTGATGGGGACATGGCGAACATGATATTGGTGGACTGGTTCTCCAAGGCGGCCCACTTCATTCCCCTCCCCAAACTTCTGTCATCCGTGGAGCTGGCACAACTGGTTCTCCAACGTGCAGTTTGCCTTCACATCTTCCTTAAATTCATTGTGACAGACTGGGATATACAATTCATCTCCTGCTTCTGGTGAGCCTTCTGCTCCCTCCTCCACACCTCAGTGAGCTTGTCCTCTAGCTAACATCTGCAGATGAAAAGTCAGTCAGAAATAAGTAATCAGCAAGTGGAGTGGTTTCTCTGATGCTTTGTCACCTCTAACCCTTTCACATGGAGGCAGTATCTGCTCTTGAGCCGAGCTGTCCCACAATTTACACACCTCCTCCGCCACAGTTATGTCACCTTTGAAGTGATTCATGCCCACCAACCCCCATTGTTCCCTGCAGAGGAGCCAGTGCTGGAATGATTGGAAGAGGGCATGAAGCACCATCTTAGCTGCGAACCGTGTGTATTGCTGCAAAGTCAACCACTGGCAGCACCTAGCTAGATTACTCTGGCTGGGGATCTGTGTCTGGCTGTCCTCCTGAGATCTGCCCTTGCACACTAAATCCATTAAGCTCTTGCCCTACTCCACTGATCCCTTCATGGTTACCCAACACATCACTCCAGTCACTTACCATCTCCAGCTGCCACTATCCCTCAGGATCACACATACCTTGCTTGTGTTGCCTCAAACCCATTGTCCATGGATAATTCAACCCACCTGACCTTACACCTTCAGAACCTAGGATGGTGGAAGGTGGTCTAATGAACGCGGTTTGCCAATTGATGGAGTAGTACCTGAGAAATGTATGAGATAGAGGGGAGGTCTTGGATGCCATCCAGTTTCATCTTGGATCCATTGCTCACTGAGGAGTTCTACCAGACCCTTCCTGATCATTTTGGGTCATCGGGTGCCATCCATAGGAGAGAGGTGTTCTGTTAGGCCAACACAGGCAGGCACCTTCCAGTCTTAACCCAGCTAACAGGAGTCATCTGCCACTCATTCCAACTTATCACCTGCAGCCTACTTAAACCTAGCTGTTGCCAATAGTCACTGTTCACTCAATGAACCAGCTAGTCTCAAGCAGTTGTTCCTCGCCTTCAGTTCCCTGTTGTGGTTAGAATCTCTTCTCTTTTGTTTTGTAGCCCCTTATGCAGTATACTATTGAAGTTATCACTCACCGCTAAATAATTTCCACTGCTCTATATTTGGGTCAAGTCTCCTCTATGTTTCTTGACACATTAAGCATCTTAATTATCTTAACTAACTGTGCAGTCACCTTCAAGGATCTTGCACTGGTACGCCATGGCAACTCTGTCCTTCAAAACTCCCAGGGCCATTCCTTTCATTGCTCTGTGTTTTAATCCTTTCAAAGTGCAAACTTTATACTTGGGATTACATTCCATTTCTGATGGTCCACCCATCTTTCCAACTAATCAACATTATTAGCCTAGAACCATCCTACTCAGTAAGAACTCTACAGAATCTTGAGTGTTTTTGCAAAATTACTAATTATACCTCCTGCAGTTACTTTTAATGAGCCACATAGAGACTTTAGTTCTTTATTCAGCACAGGAGGACATGAAGGGGAGGTAGAAGACTTTCCTACTAAAATTCAAGTATCACAAAGGTAGCAGCAGGTGATTAAATATAATTTTAATATTTGCTGCTACACAGTTTCCTTAAATATTTAGGGTCTATGCAATGGTTCAATAAAATTGCACATTTGCAGTTTTGACCAACAATTTTGAATAGTCAAACACCTTTGTTGGGCAATTATTTTGGAAGACCTTTCCTAGGCCCAGAATGTAAGTATAATTACAAAGAAAGCACGGCACTGCCTCTACTTCCTTAGCAGTTTGCAAAAATTCAGCATGACATCTAAAACTTTGATAAACTTCTACAGATGAGTGGTGGAGAGTATATTGACTGGCTGTATTACAGCCTGATATAGAAACATCAAAGTCCTTGAATGAAAAATCCTACAAAAAGTAATGGATATGGCCCAGTCCATCACAGGTAAAGTCCTCCCACTCATTGAACATACCTACATGAAATGCTGTCTCAGGAATGCAGTATCTATCAACAGGGACCCCCACCACCAGGACACTCTTCTCATTGCTGCATCAGGAAGAAAATACAAGAGGCTCAGGATTCACACCACCAGGTACACAATACACACAAAGTGCTCGAGGAACTCAGCAGGTCTGGCAACATCTATGGAAAAGAGTAAACAGTTGATGTTTTGGGCCAATAAAGAAGGGTCTTGGCTTAAAACATGGACTGCTTACTCTTTTCCATAGATGTTGTCTGGCCTGTTGAGTTCCTCCAGCATTTTGTGTGCATTGCTTTGGATTTTCAGCATCTGCAGATTTTCTTGTGTTTGTGATTCTATCAGGTTCAGGAACAGTTATTACCTTTCAACAGTTCAGGTTTCTGAACTAAAGCGGATAACTTCACTCAACTTAACTTGCCCCATCATTGAAATGTCCTCACAAGCAATGGACTCACTTTCAACGACTCTTCATGTCATGTTCTCCATACTTATTGCTTATTTATTTATAATATTATATTTATTTTTTCTTTTTGTATTTGCACAGTTCATTGCCTTCTGTATTTTGGTTGAATGTCCTAGTTGGTAATCTTTCATTGATTCTGTTGTGGTTATTATCTACTGTGTCTTAGAACATAGAACGTAGAACATAGAAATCTACAGCACATTACAATGTTGTGCCGACCATGGAACTTACTCTAGAAACTACCTAGAATTTCCTTGGCACATAGTCTTCTATTTTTCTAAGCCCATGTAACTATCTAAGAGTCCTTTAAAAGACCCTATGGCATCCACTTCCACCACTGCCACCAGCAGTGCATTCCATGCTCCCACCACTCTCTGTGTGAAAAACTTACCCCTGACATCCGGTCGGTACCTATTTCCAAGCACCTTAAAGCTATGTCAGCCATTTCAGCTCTGGGATAAAGCCTCTGACTATCCACACGAGCAATGCCTCTCATCATCTTCTACACCTCTATCACTCTATCAGGTCACCTCTCATCCTCTGTCACTCCAAGGAGAAAAGGCCAAATTCACTCAACCTATTCTCATAAGGTATGCCCTCCAATCCAGGCAACATCCTTGTAAATCTCCTCTGCACTCTCTCTATAGTATCCATATCCTTCCTGTAGTGAGGTGACTGGAACTGAACACAGTACTCCAAGTGGGGTCTGACCAAGGTCTTATATAGCTGTAACATTACCTCATGGTTCTTGAACTCAATGCTATGGTTGATGAATGCCAACACACCATCCGCCTTCTTAACAACTCTGCCAACCTGCACCATGTCTTGCACCTTGGCACTGGCGGAATGATGTTTGTTTAGCTGTATACCTATGTATGGTTGAATGACCATAAACTTGAACCTGAATGTGAATATAACCCTATTATTTGCATATTTGGCCAAAGCATTTGTGATTGTTTCAGAGTCATATCAATTTCCAAAACATATCTCTTAAGCAAACTCCTGTTCTATGCTAGTGGCTTGCTCTCTTTACAAATAGTGGAATTGCAGCTGTCATTCAAAATGAAATACTGCTTGTATAAGATTACATTTGAGGATTTGTTTAATTTTTGCATTAATGGCTACTACCCCACAAGTCCCAAATCGCTCCTCACATTTACAATCATATCTAACTCATTAATCTATATAATAGTAAGGGTGCCAGGATATGACATTAGTCACAGGCTTAGAATTACATCCACAACTCTTTACCATCATCCTCTGACGTGGACCTAACATGGAAATTTTTAGACTCAATTTTGTGGAGAACAATGAAGCTACTTATAAGCATGCATCTAAATAAGTCTGTGACATTGCCCAGCAACATGTTAACAGTTTTGGAGTCTTGGGGAGATCTGATATAACCTTGCATGCAGCTTTGCACAGAGTCTGGAAACTACCTTTCATAATGTGGGCAGCTCCATGTTGAATGTACAGCATGAAGCTTTCCTATGATGTTTCTCCAGACAATCACTGTATTTGCTGATGCCCCTGGATAAGTGGCTGAGCTAAGGTGGACCACAGATCTGCGGATAGCCATGAAATAAACGTGAGAAAATCTGCATATGTTGGAAATTCATAGCAACACACACAAAATGCTGGAGGAACTGTCCAGATCAGCCAGCATCTATGGAAAAGAATAAACAGTCGACATTTCAGGCCAACACCTTCCTGCAAGACTGAGAAGGAAGGAGGAAGATTCCACAATAAAAAGGTGGGGTTAGGGAAAAGAAAAGAGCTCGAATGTGATAGGTCAGCTATTACTGTAATTGTAATCTCAGTTTTGTCCATCAGTGGATTAGTTAACAATACATTGTGGATGTTCATCCTGGGAGAGAACCAAGGTAAAGCCAACCCTCCTTGGCTCAGATTACACATGAGAGTCTTTCATGGCTTTCAAGTTGGTACCCCCAACCTAATGACATAAATATCAATTTCTCCTTTTGGTAAACAAATTCCACCCTGCACCCCACCCCTTCAAATCCCCTCTCTTACTTCTTCTCACCAGCCTATAACTTTCCCCTGGGTCCCCTCCTCCTTCCCTTTCTCCCACGGTCACTCTCTTCTATCAGACTCTTTCTTCTTCAGCCCTTGACCTTTCCAACCACCTGGCTTCACCCATCACCTTCCAGGTAGGCTCTTTCACTTCCCCACACCTTTTTACCGTGAAATCTTTTTCCTTCTTTCTCAGTTCTGTAGAAGGGTGTCAGCACAAAATATCAACCGTTTTTGTGGATAATGAAGTAGGTTTACAAAGCTTGCAGAGAGATTTAGGCCAGTTTGAAGAGTGGGCTGAAAGATGGCAGATGGAGTTTAATGCTGAAAAATGTGAGGTGCTACATTTTGGTAGGACTAATCAAAATAGGACATACATGGTAAATGGTAGGGTTTTGAAGAATGCTGTAGAATAGAGGGATCTAGGAATAATGGTGCATAGTTCCCTGAAGGTGGAATCTCATTTGGATAGGGTAGTGAAGAAAGCTTTTGGTATCCTGGCCTTTATTAATCAGAGCATTGAGAATAGGAGTTGGGATGTAATGTTGAAATTGTATAAGACATTGGTAAGGCCAAATTTGGAGTATTATGTACAGTTCTGGTCACTGAATTATAGGAAAGATGTCAATATAATTGAGAGAGTACAGAGGAGGTTTACTAAAATGTCACCTGGGTTTCATCTCCTAAGTTACAGGGAAAGGTTGAACAAGTTGGGTCTTTATTCTTTGGAGTGTAGAAGGTTGAGGGGGGACTTGATAGAGGTGTTTAAGATTATGAGGGGGATAGATAGAGTTGACGTGGATAGGCTTTTTCCATCGAGAATGGAGGAGATTCAAACAAGAGGACATGAATTGAGAGTTAAAGGGCAAAAGTTTAGGGGTAACATGAGGGGGAACTTCTTTACTCAGAGAGTGGTAGCTGTGTGGAACGAGCTTCCAGCAAAAGTGGTTGAGGCAGGTTCATTGTTGTTGTTTAAAGTTAAATTGGATAGATATAGGGACAGGAAAGGAATGGAGGGTTATGGGCTGAGTGCAGTTCGGTGGGACGAGGTGAGAGTAAGAGTTCGGCACAGACTAGAAGGGCCGAGATGGCCTGTTTCCGTGCTGTAATTGTTATATGGTTATATGGTTATATTCTTTTCCCTCAATAGTGACTGACCTTCAGCTTTTTGTGTGTATTGCTTTGAATTTCTAGCATCTGCAGACTTTCTCGTGTTTATTCCATGGCTACCTGCAGTCTTCCCCATTGCAGGTAAAACAAAGCCTGGTTGCAGGCCTTGTGGAAATATCTAATAGAATCTGTCGGGCAGGCAGAGGTACTTAGAAGGGTGCACAATTGCGCTCATTCAGTGTTTGCTGTAAACTGATAATCAGCTATCTGAATACTCAGAAATCCTGATGGTTTGGCATCTAGTTCACTGGGCACCGACTCATGCTTTCTCTTTGACACATTGGGACAAAGGTTCCACATTTTATTTCACACACTGGCACCCTGGTTCCCATGTTCCCTTAACCATATCAGGACTGTGCTTCCCACACTTTCTTTTGCACTCAGGTCCTTGGGATGTCAAGCGTAGATTATAAAATCTGGAGGTTTTGCTAAAAGTATTCAAAATGCTAGTTAGCCTTAGCGGATATAGTAGAATTTTGTCAGCACTGGATGAATTCAGCTGCAAGAACAAAAAATACTGCATCATTGTTTCTTCACTACAAAGATAGCCTAGGAAAATTTATTTGAAGTACATCAGATTATGAAGTGCCTGAGTAAAGTTGTTTGGAAGAATTATTTTAATCTCTCCATTAAAGAGATTACCTAAGAATATGGATTTATGGTACTGGGTGGAAGGATTAGAGGGGAATTGGTGATTTTATATTTTTTATACATCACTGTGCTAACCAAAATGACAGTGGAGGCACAAAACTTGATTACAATAAAATTGAAAGGAACATGTAGTTGAACAAATGGAACACGTGCAGTTGTGAATCCGGGGGCACCATGATGGTGTAGTGGTTAGCACGGTGCTATTACAGGTTGGGGTGTTGGAGTTCAGAGTTCAATTCTGACCTCATCTTTAAGGAGTCTGTACATCCTCCCTATGGAATGTATAGGTTTCCTCTAGCTGTTCCAGTTTCCTCCCACAGTCCAAAGACATACCAGTTAGTAAAATAATAGGTCATTGTAAATTGTCCCATGATTAGGCTAGGGTTAAATCAGAGTTGCCAAGGTTTGCTGGGTGGTGTGGTTCGAAGAGCCGGAAGGGCCTATTCTGCACTGTATCTCTAAATGAACAGGAACAGAAAAGTAAGATTAGGCTAGATAACTCTCTTTGGGCTGGTGAAGACATGATAGGATGAATGACCACCTCCTATGCCTATAATCTCCATAAATTCTGTGACTTCTTACAAAAGTTATTAAATTCATGGCAACCAGCCCAGCATAATGGAGGCTGACAAGCTAATCAATCCCTAAGGTGACTGATTGATTTAACAACATGTCATTTAGACAAAGCTCAGATTGACTTGTAATATGTTGTTACTAGACTTAATGTTTTAGAATTTTATATTTCCCATGTACTGAAGTATACATCTACAATTTGGGCTTGAATCTAGCACTGGCAATATGTATGAAGACAAAAGTAATGAAGAACTGGCTCATGTAAAATTAATCCACTGGATCAAGATGTGATTGGGACATTGTGTGTATGCAGACAGTACAGGGCATGAGGAAGAAGGGCATTTGGTACAGAAATCAGCATCAGGCTCTTCAGAGGGTTTAGAGGAAGGGATAAGAGGAGATTGACCGGTGCCTGACATTTCTTTTCCCTCCTTTTCCTCCTGGCTTCATTCAATGCTGAACTTGGTTGATGACTGGTTTAGGGAGAACCAAATGGTTTACATCCGATGACAAGCTGATACTTAATTCCAAAAGAAACTATGGGCCATATGTTAGACCGTCCTTTTGAATAGTGCAGATTGAAGCTGACTACACTCCATGCAGCAATAATTCCTACAGGATCATCTTTTGAAGCTGTAAAATGAGTGCCAACTTCTACATCTAACTATCGTAAATTGCATGTAGCACCGGGTCAAGAGAGTTATGTAGGGTAAGTTAATAAATTGTTGACAGTACAAATGCTGAATATTGTTGGAGGAAATGTTAGAGGGAACCAAAAGGCAAAAATGGAGAAAACTAGATTACCTTTGTATCTGCTGCCAGAGTTTTACACACACAATATTCCACGTGCTTCAAATTTCAAATATCAAGGTATGTATTTAAAAACTGTGTGGTAGTCACAGCAAGGGGATTGACATTTGAATCTTAATTTTAACCAATGTTGACATTCAGGAGTAGAACTTTTGCAGCTTCCCTTGGAAGGGATAAGAAAACGGTAATTAAACTCATCAGCCAGTCTTCAACTTCCTGAACACTATCTGGTGGCTGCAGCTGGAAAGAATTTATTGGTTGGAGATTTGATCAGCTCTGCTGAGGTGCTGCAAAGTTAAAGAGCTTGTCAACATTCATTGTCCTATATGTTAGAGAGCTGTAACTCTCGGCTTGAGAAACCATATTCCTATCAAAGGCATTCTAATCTAGAAAGAGGAAAAAAGTGGGAGTGAGAATAAGATGCAAGTTTTACCAGTTTAATAGCCTGGTACTTAAGAATGATCAGAAATTCTGATAATTGGATTGGAAGATTCCATTTGCAAGAGTAAAGAGCTGGCATCAGAAAGAGGGTATGAAAAGAAATGGTAAAAAATAAGGAGGCAGGCAAGCCATATTTTCTGAATGTTTAATTTTAACCTTTTATTCAATAATATACTTGTATTTGCAGAAATTTGAGTACAGAAACACTGAAACTGTTGGAATCTTACCTTTTGGTTTTATTAAATGGAATACCAGCATCCACAAGTCACACACCATTGACTGCTTTGTTGTTCTTTGTTAGCTCACAGCAGCTCCACTCAAAGCAGCTGCTAGTGTGAGCAATCTGTTTTAATATCCACTGACATTAGCGTTCATGGCACTTTGGATTAATTGCAGGAAAATATTCATGATGTGACAGGAGGAGGAGCAAATTTAGGATGATAATACAGCAAAGCATGAACCATTACCTGTGAATGTTTTGTCAAAGTTTAGTTATATAAAATATATCTTGTATGACCTGAATTCAAAGAAACTGGCTTTGTGATGGAGAGAGCAACAACTGTCACCACTGTATAACATGTCCAGCACAAGCAAATAAGCAAAAACTTTTACCCCTTCATCTCTTAACCTGCTCTTCCCCTCTACCACTGAATTTTTTTTTCCATTTGCAAAGTACCTTGGATATTTTTGCCATATTATTCCTGCAAGTTGTTTCTATTGTTGCTGTCATTTCAGACCTAGACCATGCTGAGGACAACTTGAAGCTCATAGTTCATCACAATTAACAAGGCTGCTTTAGAGAATCAGTTGCCACCTGAAAGCACCTGATGGGACTTTTGAGCAGCTATTGCTTTGAACAGGGAAAATGTCACCCAAGAAAGGCAGGAAGGGCTCTAAAATTCTTAAGCTGGTATTTTTGGATCCTGGTACAGTTTCCATTTTCACCAAGCAGGGTGTTTGTTCCTTGATTTCCAAGGAGTGTAAGCCTGTTGACTGGGCTGGCTAGTGGCATTCTCATTGATTAGACATGCTCTCTCCTCACTGCTGACATTAGGAGGAAGGTATATGTCACAACCATGGACTCTGTGGTTGGGACTCGCAGGCAGGCTGAGCGACAGGTTTGGCAATCATGCTCGTGGGTATGCAGTTCCAGCTAATTAATGTTTCATTATGGTGATATTAATTCCCTTCTTTTTGTTCTATTCTTGCAAGAGTTGACCAAAAACACAGCAACATTACGCTTTCTGCTTACCCTCATCCTTGTCTGTGAAAAAGGACTACTGTTACGACAGATGCTGTGAAGGAGAGTTATTCATTTAGTGTTTAGTTATTCCTTCCAGCCGCAGTGTTGGCATTTAACTGTCAGTTTGAATGCTTTAGCTAGTAGCCCTGTTGGCCTAGCATTTATTGCTTTCCTTTCCCTTTAATTTCTGCAATTGTTCTCGTTAAAGTCAGTGAAATGTTGACCCTTCAGTGTCTCTCTCTCTCTCCACGGTTGGGCATATCTGATCATTTTGACATCAAGTCTTGGCCAATGAAAATGGACTAGAGCTTAGTATTCCTCCACCAGGCAAAAACCCTGGTGACCCTGACGGCTGCAGGAATTTCATTACCCAGTGTGAGCTGACTTTCCAAACCCAGCCACGTCGGTTTGGTGATGATGCATGTAAACTGGCATACATGGTAAATCTCCTGGATGGACCTCTACTCAGCCTGGTCAATGCTCTTTGGGAGCAAGATTCCCCCACAGCCCGGTCGTTTTGATATTTTGTTGTCAAGTTAAGGAGAGCTTTTGACCTTTCAGTACAAATTCAAGACTCCTGGACTTCCACTATGGTAGAGGGATGGTGAGGAACTCTGTAGTTAAATTCCTCAAGCTTGCTGTAGTGATGGGATGGAATGAAAGATCCTTCATCACTTCCTTCCAGCATGAACTAAACGCAGGAGTTCGGCATGAGGTCACTGTCCATGATGAGCAGGACAGTGGATGATCTGATTAAGTTGGCTATTCAAGTTGACAAACAGGTAACTGAGTGGTGCAGAGAAAGAATGTCTCAAACTTTCTTCTCTCCCTTATCACTCAGTACCCAGTCCACAGAAGACCCTATGCAAGTGGGCTGTGTGCACCTGTCTCAGGAGGAATAAGGTCAGTGGAAGAGAACAGGTTCCTGCCTCTATTGTGGCAATCCAGGACATTTCCAGACACCATGTCCCAAGCATCCAGTAAAAGAGGTTACCTGTCAGCAAGGAGGGGAGTTCTAACAGATCAGTTCTCCCTGCCATTGGCTTCCCCTAATTGTGTGATGCTCCCAGCTTCCTTGTGCTGGGGGTGTGGGACCCATGAACTTCAGGCATTTAATGAATCTGGGGCAGCCGGGAATCTCATGGACACCTCCCTAGCTAAAAGTTGGGGAGATCCAACTCGGAAACTCAGAGAAAAAGCGATGTCAAGGATGGATCTGTGTCAAGGATCCTGGATGTTCAACCCCTGGGCACTAGCCAGATCAACCTTTCCACCGAACCCTTCCACTTTGATCTAGAAGGTAACCAAAGTGAACATCTTTTCTTCTATCTGGTTGATTTGCCTGAACTACCACTGGTGCACGATCTCCCCTGGTTATCCTGACGTTATCCACAAATTGATTGTTCCCTTAAAGCACTCCAAGAGTGGGGACCGGCATGACAGTCTACCTGCCTCAGTCTAGCTCAAGTTCCGGTCTGTAAATCCCCTCCTGTGTCAACTACTGATGTGGACCTATCTGGCACTCTGGCTGAATATGTTGATCTTCTTGAGGTCTTCAGTAAAAAGAAGGCCACTTCCTTGCCTCCACACAGGGCAAATGACTGCACCATTGTCCTTTTACCTGCTATTAATCCTCCTGGCTGTTTTCTCTCTCTCTCTCTCCCAGAAATGATAGCCACAGAAGGGTACATCAAAGCGGCATTGGCCTTGGGGTTTATCCATCTGTCAACCTCTCCAGCAGGGACAGGCTTCTTATTTGTGAACAAGAAGGATGGCAAGCTCCATCCCTACATTGATTATCGGCCTCTAAACAAAATCACTGTGCCCTTTTCCCTTGCTTGCCTCTGCTTTCAATCATCTCTGGGAGCTATCATATTTTCTCAGATAGGTCTGCACAACGCTTATAAACTTGTTTGTGTTAGAGAAGGCAATGCGGAAGACAGCTTTCAATACCTCTACTGGCCACTATGAGTACCTTGTGATGCCCTTTGGTCTGCTCATGGGGCAGTTTATCAGGCCTTAGTCAAAGATGTGCTCAGGGACATGTTGAATCAGTTTGATTTTGTGTACTTGGACGACATTCTGATCTATTCCTGCCCTCTCTGCAAACGTGTCCGGCATGTCTGGAGGGTTCTCAGAAGGTGCCTCGCGAATAACCTGCATGTCAAGCCAAAGAAGTCTGAGTTCCATAAAGACCACGTGTCATTTTTGGGCATTAGGGTTCCAGTGTTCAAATAGGGATGGGGGGTGGGTTGGCCCAATCCATTTGCAGTCAAACAGGTGCGGCATTTCATGGGGTTTGTGAACTTTTATTGCCGTTTCCTCCAAAGTTTCAGCTCTATTGTGGCCGCCATAAATGCACCCACCAGAATTCTGCAGAATTCCATTGGACAAGTGAAGTTTGTCAAGCATTCTCGGGTCAAAAGGAACACCTCACCACTGCCCCAGTGCTGCAACACCGAAACTACTGCAACACTATTCTCTCTATGATCTTCTCTGGATAGCTGGATTCACCCTTGTGCCTTTCTTTCCTATCACTTAACTCCAGCTGAGAGAAACTACAATATCGGGAATGGAGAAATTCTGGCTGTCAAGAAGGCCCTGGAAGGATGGCAACTCTGGGTGGAGGGGGTAAAGCATCCCTTTTTGGTTTGGACGTATCACAAGAACCTCCTACATTTGGGATGCTGAGAGACTCAACTCCCATCAAGCACATTGGGCTCTCTTCTTCAAATAGTTTAATTTCATCCTCACCTATCCTCCCAGCGACAAGAATATCAAGTCCAATACTCTCTCCCAGCAGTTCAACGAGTCTGAGGACAATGCCAATCCAGAGTCCATTCTTTCTCGCTCATGCTTTGCTACTCTGGTGACTTGTGGAACAGAAGCAGAGGTGAGAGCCAGATCCAGGCCTAAGTGGGGGAGCTCCCAATCGACTGTTTGTGCTTGCTACGGTGCATTCCAAAGTGTTGGAATGGTGTCACAATAGAAGCAAGTGTGGACCCAAATGCAAGACACATCTTGTGAGGTTAATTAGATTTAGTTTATTGTTTGATACCAGGAGAGCAAGGAAGGAGCAGGAATAGCGAACTGGACAAGGACTGAGGACTACGACTAGGCTGGGACTAAGGGTCTGGGCTAGGACTCAGAATCGGAACTTGGAAGCCGCCAGGGCCAGGACTCGGCTTGGAACTTGGAAGCCGCCACGGCCAGGACTTGACTTGGAGCCTCCGGGTAGTGCTGAGCTCTCGACTCGGCCCGAGAACAGTGGACAGCGATTCTTGATTCCCTCCGGCAGGTTAACTGACGGACCCACCTCGGTGAGGAAGCTTTGCAGGCTCGCTTGGTAAGGTAACTTGACAGGGTTGCTCTGGTGAGGAAAGGTGAATTACCGGCACTCGCTTCGGGCAGAGACAAGGCTTGCTCTGGCCAGATGACATTGGCACGCCGTACCTTAGGTGACTTTGCAGACACCCTAGTGCCGAACAGCTGAAAGCCGGAGACTATAAACTACTGGTTCAGCCGAGAGTAAATTGCCTCCAATCACTAAGGCCGAGGGACACGGGAAAACAGGGAACCAAAGGGAAAAAGGGAGTCAACCGTCCAGATCGTAACATAAACAAAGTAAATTTAAAGAGACTCCAATCTGGACCATGACAAATGGAGTCACTCCTCCCACCTGGTTGGCCATCCGGGAATTCAATGAACCTGGGATTTTATCAAGAGATGTTTTTGGTGGCCACGTACGTTGCATGATTGCCACGACTTTGTCTCTGCCTGTCTCTCTTGTGTCTAGAACAAGATCATCCCAGCACCCTACCGCCTCTGGTCCATCATCCCTGGTACCACCTCTTAGTGGATTTCTTCACTGGTTTGCTCCCGTCTAATAGAAATACTACCATTCTGGTTCTTGTTTTTTGATTCTCCGAGAATGCCCATTTCTCCCTAAACTCTTGCCAGCTTGTGGGACTGCCACCCACATGGTACAACTTGTGTTCTGGCAGCACGACTTCCCTCAGGACATAGTGTCTGATCACATCCCATTTTTAGAAGGCTCTCTGTCCTCTTGTGGGAGCTGTGGCCAGCCTCTCATCTGGTTTCCACCCCCAATCTAATGGCCAGACTGAGAGAGTGAACCAGTATTTGGAGACAAACCTGCACTGTCTTGTCTCTTCCAACCCCTCATCCTGGAGCTCCCAACTGGTTTGAGCAGAGATTGCCCGCCATAACCTCCACTGGGATGTGTCCCTTTGAATGCCAGAAGAGATTCTAGCCACTGCTCGTCCCTGACCAGGAGTCTGACGTGGAAGTTCCTGCTGTTGAACAGTTGATCTGATGCTGCAAGTGCACGTGGAGATGAGCTGGGGCTTCTCTGTTGCACACTCAGAAACAACATGCCTGGCAGGCTGATTAGCTTCACCCACAGGTGAAGCCTCTTAAGCCAGGAGAGAAAGTCTGGCTGGCATCAAGGGATCTTCCCCTGAAGGTCGAGAGCTTCAAGTTGGCCCCACACTACATGGGACGATTCATTGTGGAAAAGGCTTCCAACAAGGTCTCATATAGATTGTACCTACCATTGTCAATGAAGACCTACCCAGTATTCAAAGTTTCCCAGCTCAAGTCAGTTATTACCTCCTTCCTAGCTCCATTCACCCCACCTCCACCTCCTCCCCACTTGGTGGATAGCTCCCTGATCTATACTATGCGGTGCCTCCTGGCATCTCACCGGGTGCAGGGTAAGGTCCAGTAACTTGTGGATTTGGAAGGTATAGACCTAAGGAATGTTTTTGGATTCTGGCCGATAACATCCTGGATAAATCTCTCATCCAGGACTTCCTGCGGCCACAGTTCTGTGGTGCCTCAGGAACTGTACCTAGGGAGCAGGGGCCCTGTCACAACCAGAGACTCAGCTACATGGTCTACACACTCGCACATGGGGGTTACACAAGTGGTTCGGCAATCACGCTCGTGGGTACGCACATTCCAGCTAATCACTGTTCCGTTACGGTGGTATTTAACTCCTTTCTTTTCATTCTAGTCTTGTTGAGACTTGACTGAAAGCATAGAAACATTATGCTCCCTGCTTACTCATATCCTTGCCTGGGAAAGAGGATGGCTGTTTTGACTGATGCTGTAAAGGATTTAGTATTTACTTATTGTTTCCAGCTGCAGTGTTAACACTAACTTTCAGTTTGAGAGTTTTAGTTAATGGCCTTTTTTGGCCTAGTGCTTATTGTTATCTTTTCATTTAAATTCTGCCGATAGTTCTCATTAAAGTCAGAGAACTGGTGACCCGCTTCACTGTCTCTGCGAACTTGGGCCATATCGGAACATTGTGACAGCCTCAGGACTCACACCACCAAGTTTAGCAGCAATTATTACCCCTCAGCCATTAGGTTCTTGAGCTAAAGGGGATAACCTCACTTGTGTGTCTTTGAAATGTGCCCACAACTTATGGACTCATGATCTCATGTTCTCAATATTTATTGCTTATTTTTTTCTTTTTGTATTTGCATATTTGTTGTCTTTTGCACATTGGTTGAATATCCAAGTTGGTGCGATTTTTCATTGATTTTATTATGGTTATTATTCTATAATGGATTTATTGAGTATGCCCAGGAGAAAATGAATCTCAGGGTTGTATATGGTGTCATATATATACTTTGGGCAGATTGGGCTTACTAGCCATGGTTGGCAGCTCATCTAGAAGAAGGAAAACTCTGATCTTAAACCTCCGCTGTCTTGCGGCTATACCCACTCATGATGAAGGCTTTGGGAGTAAACCCCAAGGGAAAAATCCAGAGCTGGAGTCCCTAAGGCAGTCCTACATTGAGTTCAATATGGACTGGCAACTCCTGCTGGTGCTAAAACTTTATTGGTCTTTGGGTTCATCAGATGCATGGAAAGGGGGAGCTCAGTGGGCAACAGCTTGCTCTCCATATCGTACTGCCTAGGTTTGCGTATGTAGACAGCTAGGACGCAATATCCATGGTCAACTCTGACTGACGGAGGCTTCACACTCATACATAATAAATTTACTTTGAATTTCGTACTTCTGAGTAGGCTGAACCAGGAATCTTGAAGGATGAAGTGCTTGAGAGACCAGAATGATTCTCTTGACTTGGATCTTCAGAGAAACTAAATTTGTCATATTGTCATGCCCTGTCCTTCTTCAAAGTCATCTATCCTGCCAATTTCAATTCAGCAACAGAGCTTTGTTTGGTTCATCACTCCACCAACCCATGTTACCTGCTTCCCACCTTCCTTCTCACACCTTGCACTGGCAGCTATTAAGAGTTATCATCAAACATATTGCATGGCGTGGCTTCCCCTCACTGAGAAAGTGGAGCACAACCAATGGGCCTGCTAGAAAGTGGCTTCCTTAAGTCTGGAATTTCTGGAAGAGAAATGACAGTGGATGTTTCAACAGAAGATGAAAATCAAGAAAATTTCAAATACTGACAATGGTCATTTTCAGATTGGAGCAGTGAGTATACAGGCTGTTGCACTTTGTTGCATGAGGTGGTGACATGGATTTCAGTACTTTCAAATATGCTTATTTGGCATAATTTGAAAATATTGTAAAACAATGAAACATATAGATAATGAAAATCTTCATAAGGTCATAGATAAAATTTAACATGGTGAAATAGCACATTTTTAGAGGAAGAATGAAGAAAGGCAACACAGCTAAATTATTCTGACAAGGGGTCTTCACTTTGAAACAATCTTTCAGTTTCTAACCCCATTTATGTGGCTAAACCTGTTGAGTGTTTCCAGTATTTTCTGTTCTTTATTAGATTTGTTTTTGATTTTCACAAACTCAGTGGCATAATTCAAAGGTTGCAGTAATAGAGTTAGCAAGGTTTTTTACCTTAAAAAATCTTTGAAAAAGACATAGCAGCTTGAAAGAAAAGCATTAAAAAGAAAGGAATAGGATGGACAGCTGATGTATTGTACCTTGACTTGAATTCATGCTTTTTAAAAGATGTCAAGGCCTTGGAGAAAATGTGGGAGATATTTCCAGGAGATTTCCAAGGATGTGGTACTTTACTTATGTAGAGACAGTGGTGGAGTTTGGATAGTTTTCCTTCAACCAGAGAAAGGATTAGAAAGATATCAATTGAAAATTACAAATGCTATCAACAGAGCAGCTAAGGTAAAACCCTTTCCAGTTCTACAAGTGACAGAAACAAAATGACACAGATAAATGGTGTTTTATAAAAGGAAAAGGTGGGCTGAGGTAATAATTTTTTCACTTGAAAAGTTATTTTGTCAGGAATCCGTGCTTGAAAAAGTGGCGGAAGTATATTTTGCATTCACATGGACTAAAGTAAATTGGGAAAATAGATAAAAGGCTAAAGTAGTAGACAAGCAGCAGACATTTAAGGAGATTAATTCATTTATCTCTGAAAAGATATGATGCAAAGTGAAACAAAGAGTCTACGAGAAAGGTACACTATCTCTTACTAATTGAGGAAGTTAATTATGGGATGTGGAATTAAAATGTGTGGCCACTGGGAGATCCTGCTTTCTCTGGCGAACAGAGCGTAGATGTTCAGCAAAGCGGTCTCCCAGTCTGCGTCGGGTCTCGCCAATATATAAAAGGCTGGGAGACCGCTTTGCTGAACATCTACGCTCTGTCCGCCAGAGAAAGCAGGATCTCCCAGTGGCCACACATTTTAATTCCACATCCCATTCCCATTCTGACATGTCTATCCACGGCCTCCTCTACTGTAAAGATGAAGCCACACTCAGGTTGGCGGAACAACACCTTATATTCCGTCTGGGTAGCCTCCAACCTGATGGCATGAACATCGACTTCTCTAACTTCCGCTAAGGCCCCACCTCCCCCTCGTACCCCATCTGTTACTTATTTTTATGCACACATTCTTTCTCTCACTCTCCTTTTTCTCCCTCTGTCCCTCTGAATATACCTCTTGCCCATCCTCTGGGTGCCCCCCCCCCTTGTCTTTCTTCCCAGACCTCCTGTCCCATGATCCTCTCGTATCCCCTTTTGCCTATCACCTGTCCAGCTCTTGGCTCCATCCCTCCCCCTCCTGTCTTCTCCTATCATTTTGGATCTCCCCCTCCCCCTCCAACTTTCAAAATCCTTACTCACTTTTCCTTCAGTTAGTCCTGACGAAGGGTCTCGGCCTGAAACGTCGACTGCACCTCTTCCTACAGATGCTGCCTGGCCTGCTGCGTTCACCAGCAACTTTGATGTGTGTTGCTTGAATTTCCAGCATCTGCAGAATTCCTGTTGTTTTTGATTCATATCTAAACAGTTTCCTTCCTCATTTGATATATGATTTAATGAGAATTCTATTTCACATTAAACAGAATTGTAATCTTCCCCTGAGAAATTTATGGAGGTGTGGGAAAGTGGTACTGGAGGAGAACATTTTTTGCTCTGCCTCTTTAAGAAATCTATGCCTTGAATTCTACTGAATATTAGGCATACATTTGGGACAAGTCTTAATTCTTCTTTTCCCCACTGTCAACAAAAGATTTCTTCTGTTGTCTGCCATGTAAGAACATTTAAATCAACATTTATTGATTTATTATTTACACCAAACAGTTCAAATTCTCTTGTGCTGTTCTTGTATTGGTAGCTCAATGAAGCTTTTCTGCTTCTTTTAACTTTATTTATTCAGTTAGTCGGCAAAGTATTTCCTTCAGATTTCTGCAGCATCATTCTGAAATAGTTTTCCACTGTTTACCTGAGGCGATCTCACATGAACATCCCCATTCCCATTTGTAGCAATTAGTCCATTGCAAGACTTGGTTCATCATGGATCCTTCCCAACATTAGCATCCACAACAGTTTAACTTTGTACCCTTTCAATTATCCACAAACTCTGTTGTAACCAGCAGCTTCATTGGAGGCTGATTTTTGGGATGGTATTGTTTAGACTGAATCTTTCTTGCAACAGAGCCCCTCTGATTCTATCTCCCAGATCAAACTGAAAATGGAAACTCCTCCTTCTACAACAGGGTTAACTTTCGCCTCTGCTTAGAAATGTGTATGGGAACTTTTTGTAATTTAGTCTTTTGTTTCAGGAAAGTTAATCTGATAAATAATGATTAGATTAAACTTTATTGTCATTGTGCCAAGTACAGATACAAAGCCAATGAAATGCAGTTAGCATCTGACCAGAAATGCAAAGAATAGTATTATTTACAAAATAACTGCGAATAAAAAGTAAGTGCTACAGCACACAAATATAAAAGTACTGAGACTGTACAATATGGATGCAATACTGCTTAGCACTGTGATGTGAGGTTCAGCAGGGTCACAGCCTCAGGGAAGAAGCTCTTCCTGTGCCTGCTGGTGCGGGAGCAGAGGCTCCTGTAGTGCCTAACAGATTGGAGGAGAGTAAAAAGTCCATGGTTAGGGTAAGATGCATCCTTGATAATGCTTTTCGCCCTGCCCAGGCAGCGTTTATGGTAGATGTTCTCAATTATGGGCAATTGGGTGCTGATAATCCGCTGAATAATCATCCTGAAATGATTTCTTCAGGTGCAGCATGGGCAGTTATACGAATGAAAGCAATAATCCCACCAGCCAAGTAATTGTCAAGATGAAACCTGATTGGAAGCCGAAATTAGTAGCTGGATTAATCCATGTACAATCTTTAATGCAAGGAATTCCTGATTCAACTCTAAATGACCATGGCTCTAATTTTAGTATTATGTACCTTTGCCAGAACTAATTCTTTTCCCCACTCTATTCTGTCAGGTTCTTCAACCCTCAATTCTTTTACGCTCAATTAAATCATTCCTTAATCTTCTATAGTCAACAGAACGCTAGCCCAGTTCATGCAGTTCATTTTATTTATTTTCTCCAGGTCTGGTGATGTTCTGTCATGCCCCCTTTAAAGCCAGATGGTTTTTCCTGAAGTTTCCTGTCTAGAATTGGTAAACAGGGGATTACCACAGCTTTATATAGTTGTAACATAACTTTCATCCCTTGGTAAAAGCTGTATTTGTTATTTATAGAAATATTCCTATCATCTTTTAAATTGCTCCTATACCTGCCTCCGTGTTTTAGTTATTTCTGTCTTTTAATATTTCTGTTTCTCTGTGTTGTTGATTACTTCTTACAATTTCTTGCAATTACAATCTGTTGCACCTTTCTTAGCTCCAATCTGAATCATACAATTTATGAAATTAAACTCATTGGTAACAGCTTCCCCACTAAACTTAGCACTTAATTTGCCATTGTCTCTTTGCAACATCCTGCTTCCATCTGTAATATTTACTGGGCCATCCTAACATGGTGTTATTAGGAAACTTGAATACATAGTTCTCATATCTTCAGTCCATATTATTTATAAATACAATGAAGAAGCTAGAGTTTGTTCTTAAATGAAGTCTATCTAAGAAATCCTATGGCGTTACAGGAAAGATACAGACATGGATAGAGGAATGGCTGACAGGCAGGAGGCAGTGAGTGGGAATAAAAGGGGCCTTTTTCTGGTTGACTGCCAGTAACTAGTGGTGTTCCTCAGAGGTCAGTATTGGAACCGCTACTTTTCACATTATTTGTCAATGATTAGGGTAATGGAATGGATGGCGTTATGACAAAGTTTATGGATGATACAAAGATAGGTGGAGGAGTAGGTGGTGCTAAGTAAGCAATGCAATTGCATCAGGACTTAGACAAATTGGAAGAATGGGCAAAAGAGGAGCAAATAGAATACGGTGTTGGGAAATGTATGATAATGAATTTTGGTAAAAGGAACAATAGTGTGGACTATTATCTAAATGGGGAAAAGGTTCAAACATCAGAGGTGCTGAGGGACTTAGTAGTCTTCGTGCAAGACTACCAGAAGGTTAATTTACAGGTTGAGTATGTGGTAAAGAAGGCAAAGGCAATGTTGGCATTTATTTTAATATAAAAACAAGGAGATAATGCTGAGTCCTTATAAGACACCTGTCAGGCTGCACTTAGTGTATTGACAACAGTTTCACACTCCACATCTCAGAAAGGATGTGTTGTCATTGGAGAGATTCCAGAGGAGGTTCATGAGGATGATTCTGGAAATTAAGGAGTTAACATATGAGGAGTGTTTAGAAGCTTTAGCCTTGTGCTCACTGGAATTTAGATGAATGTGTGGGGATTTCATTGAAACCTACTGAATGTTGAAAGAACTAGATTGGGTAGATGTGGAGAGGATGTTTCCTATGGTGGGGGTGTCCAGAACTAGAGGACACAGCCTCAGAATTGAGGGGTAACCTTTTAGAACGGAGGTAAGGAGGAGTTTTTTTTTTAGCCAGAGAATGGTGAATCTCTGTCACAGACTGCAGTGGAGGCCAAGTCCATGGGTATGCTTAAAGCGGAAGTTGATAGATTCCTGATTGGGCGGGGCACCAAGGGATATGGTGAGAGGGCAGGTGCATGGGGTTGTATGGGATCCGGGATCAGCCATGATGAAATGGTGGAGAAGACCCAATGGGCTGAATGGCCTAATTCTGCTCTAATGTCTTTTAGTCTTAAAGTATTCCCACAATTTCACCAAGGTATTCTGTTTATCTACTACATTAGTAGTTACACCTTCAGAACATTTAACTGGAGTCATGAGCTGTTCATTCTTCTTGAATCCATGTTGGTTCTCTCAGATCTAAATAGGAAACACTTGAAATACATAATGGGTTAGACAGTTTCTAGGGAGAGAGAAGCAAGTTCCTAAGTCAATACAATTTTATCAGATAGTGCTGATGAAAGGTAATCAGACAAAATAATTTCCTAATTCAACATCATTCACTACTTCTAAATTCTAAATTATGAAGAAGATGGCAGAGTTTGTCATTGAAACATCAGGTATAATTGATACCTGTACTTGGCTCTTCATCTATAGTTGCCTCTTGCTCTTCTTTCACTTATTGGAGAGCTACTTGTAAAGTATCAGAAGTATTAAAGAGGATACCAAAAGTTTCTTCAGATACATAAAGTGTAAAAGAGAGGTGGTTGTGATATTGGACCACTGGAAAACAATGCTGGAGAGGTAGTAATGGGGGACAAGGAAATGGTGGACAAACTGAATAAGTATTTTGCATCAGTCTTCACTGTGGAAGACACTAGCAGAATGGTGGAAGTTCCAGGAGTCTGGGGTCATGAAGTGTGTGAGGTTATCATTACTGGGGAGAAGTTCTTGGGAACCTGAAAGGTCTGAACGTGGATGTCACCTTGACCAGTTGGTGTACACTCTAGAGCTCTGAAAGAGGTGGCTGAAAAGATCGTCGGGGCATTAGTAATGATCTTTCAAGAATCACTAGATTCTGGAATGGTTCCAGAAGACTGGTAAATTGCAAATTTCACTTCACTCTTCAAGGAAGTAGAGAGGCAGAAGAAAAGAAATTATAGGCCAGTTAGTCTGACCTCAATGGGTGGGAAGATGTTGGAGTCGATTGTTAAGGATGTAGTTTCGGGTGGACATGATCAAATAGGCTGTAGTCAGCATGGTTTCCTCAAGGAAAAATCTTGCCTGACAAACCTGTTGGAATTCTTTGAAGAAATAACAAGCAGGATAGACAAAGATGAACAAAGGTTATGTACTTGGATTTTCAGAAGGCTTTTGACAAGGTGCCACACATGAGGCTGTTTAACAAGTTACAGACCCATGGTATTACAGGAAAGATACTAGCATAGATAAAACAGAAACTGATTGGCAGGAAGCAAAGAGTGGGAATAAAGGGACCCTTTTCTGGTTGGCTGCTGGTGACTAGTGGTGTTCCACAGGGGTCTGTGTTGGGGCCAACTCATTTTATGTTATTTCTCATGATTTAGATGATGGAATTGATGGCTTTGTTGCAAAGTTTGCCAATGATATGAAGATAGGTGGAGGGGAGACAGGTAGTTCTGAGGAAATAGGATACTGAAAGACTTAGGCAGATTTGGAGAATGGGCAAAGAAAGGCAGATGGAATATAGTGTTAGGAAGTGTATGGTCATGCACTTTGGTAGAAGAAAAGAATGGGTTGATCATTTTCTAGATGGAGAGAAAGTACAAAAATCTGAGGCACAAAGGGATTTGGGAATCCTTGTGCAGGATTCCCTAAAGGTTAATTTGCAGGCAGAGTCTGTGATGAGAAAGGCAAATGTGATGTCAACATTCATTTCAAGAGGGCTAGAATATAAAAAACAAGGCTGTAATGTTGAGACTTTATAAATCACCAGTGAGGCCCCACTTGTAGTATTGTGTGCAGTTTTAAGCCCTTTAACTGAGAAAACATGTGCTGAAACTTAAGAGAGTTCAAAAGAGGTTCTTGAAATTAATTCCAGGATTGAATAGCTTGTCATATGAAGAGCGTTTGATAGATCTGGGTCTGTATTCACTGCAATTCAGAAGAATAGTGGGTGGCCTAATTGAAACCTATCAAATGATGAAAGGCCTTGAGAGAGTGGATGTGGAGAAAATGTTTCCTATGGTGGGAGTGTCTAAGAACAGAGGGCACAGCCTCAAAATAGATGGGGATCTTTTTAGTATGGAGATGAGGAGGAATTTCTTTAGCAAGAGTGTAATGAATCTGTGCAACTCATTACCACAGGCAGCTGTGGAGGCCAAGTCTTTATGAATATTTAAGGCAGAGGTTGATAGATTCTTGACTGGTTGGGGCATGAAGCGATGCGAGAATAAGGCAGGAGATTGGGACTGAGAGAAAAAATGGATCAGCCATGATGAGATGGTGGAGCAGACTTCATGGGCCAAATGTCCTAATTCTGCTCCTATATTTTATGGTTTTATGGAATGGGAAAAGCTCCAAGATTTCAAAGATGCACAGAAGGAGAAAAATTGCCTTTTCAAGTCTGCACGGCTCTGTTGGAGAAATCCAGCTAATTTCAGCCTCCTGCCCTTTCCCCATAACTCTGCAACAATTTTTTTGTTTTTATAAAAAGGTGTGTAAACATCTAAAGGCTATAATTGAACTAGTCCTCAAATGTACCTCTGGTATAGATCTTCCAACCCTATCCACTCACAGTTTTACCTTAGGTTGGTTTTAGTTCTTTTATTAATCACCTTCATTCTCTGAAAATGGGAATGAATTCTGTCTATTTTACATATGTATATCATTCATATACAATATTTGTTATATATTTGACCTATGTCAATCATTTTGTATACTTGTTATGTGTTTTGTACATCTTTGTCAGATCATCTCAATATCCTCTGTTGCAAGAAGAACCCATCTTCTACAGTCTTTCCACATTACTCAAATGCTCCTTCTCTAGAAATATTTCAGTAAATCTTTGCTGCATCCTCTTTGGGACCTTCATTCTTTCTGAAAATATGACACTAAGTCACACAATATTTTTACTGTGAAGTATTGAGGGAAGGGAGAAAATAACTGTGTGATCTCTTCCAAAGCAGGTTTTAAATCAGAAACCAAGTGATGAAGGAAGGAGGTTTAACTATGTGGCCACCCTCATGTTTAAGTGCTGCAGCCTAACAGTAGATTGATCCATGGATGTTGAAACATACAGGTGTTACTGACCTTCTCCTAGTTAATTGTCAGCAACTCTTCTGTATTTTTTGTAACAACAGGGGCACTGTGCTATTAGGGCCCATGCAGTGTTTAGCTGAAATGGCTGTCATGTTACATATCTAGAAATGAGTGTAAAATATGAATACAAGGCTTGCAATAGTAGGAACTAAGAAGGTGAACTTCTCTGCTGAAATGAGTGGGTTATATCCTGACTAACAAAAGCTCTAGATAAATGCAATGGATTATGTAGGGATGCATTTTACTAAGTATGGCATTTGAAGATAATTCACCTGCTTTGTCAGCTTGAGTGACATAATCAGATATTTTTTCCCCTGCAAAGAATATAGTTCTTTAAGGCTCTTCTCTGGTATATTTTAATCACTGTCTCTTGTCATTGTTTCTTGAACATTATTCTGAAGAATAATCTCAGCATTTCCAGCAACACACCTAGCTATTGAGTGGTGCAGTCTGGCTTTAAATAGTTTCAGATACTTACAATATGACCCTTACTGAAACATTCAGCCAATGTTTTACAGGACTGGTGCTGAATGAAACCAGCAATCAAGATAATCAGCAAGATGCACAAATTTGGCAAGCTGCCTACATTGCAATCAATAGATGCTTGTTACTCACACATCACAATTACCCACACTCATTTTTAGGGCTTATTCAATTAAACCCCCGCTGGTTCTCATGGCAGAAGGGTTGGTTACTCAAGGACCCAAGTATGATTTTTTGTTTGACTAAGGAACCAAAAGTGATGAGATCTATGTTGTTTTACAATAAGTTGTGATCAGCAATGCTGACTGAAATCAGATTTGGTTCTAGCTTTTTGAAAGAAAATGAGACAAATTCTTGAATGAAAAGCTAAATTATATGCTTTGAGAAAGTAATTGGGTAGTGGGACCAAATGTAAAGCTCTGCCAGTAGTAGTGGTTCATTAGTAAGGATGATGGGGCAACCGGTCATTTCATTGCTGGATCATTCTGCTTCAATGATTTTTGTTAAATTTTGTACAAACAAAGAAATACACCCAAATTGAACTTGTACATCACTCAACTTATCTTTAAGATGATGCAGATAATAGCAATGATCATCTTCTTTATGTATCTATAAAATATTTTCATCATTTTAATAATTTTGATGACATCACCCTTCAAATTTCATAGCCCAAATGGAATGCAAACTATCCACAGTTATTATTCCTTCATAATATAGCATAAGTCTTAGTATATTCTGATGAACCTGCACTGTATTCCATCTAAAGTGAAGAGGGTGGAGTGCCAGTACCTCAGATGGGCTCAGATCAAGGTTTTGTGCAACTAAAGCATTGCTTAAACACAAGAAAGTCTGCAGATGCTGGAAATCCAAAGCAACACATTCTGTGTGTGTGTTGTAAAATATCGCTTCTTCTCTTTTATATTCAGAGTTTGATAATTGCAAGTTCAACATGCCAAGAACTTTAATAATTGCTCTATGTACATGCACTATTTGACAATGATTAATGCACATGAATGCCTCAATGCCTTCACAAATCCTAATTTCTTACCATTAACTAAATACTTCAGTTGGTCCTCCTTTAATCCAGAGATCATGAGGGAGCTTTGAAAGTGGATTTGAAGAGGATTTTGCAGGTAGATTTTAATATTTGGTGCTACTATTTGAAAATACAGGTTCATTATTTAAGACATAAAGAAATTGCCTCATCTCTCAGTAAGTTGTGAATCTTTCCTTTAAAAGTTAGTGACTTCAGAACTTCTCAATGTTTTTAGCTGTTGGATAGATTCTTGTTGACTAATTGGGTGAAATGTTATGGAAGGTAGACAGAAGTGCAGAGCTGATGTTACGATCAGATTGCCCATGTATTTAATGAATGACAGCGCAGGATCAGGTCACCTAAACCTGTTCTGAATTTATATGTTTGTATGTGCCTTGCAATTTCCAATACTGAATAGCATCATGCACTGCTTATCCCAGTGGTCCCCAACCTCCAGGCCGCGGACCGATACATTGCCATGAAGCATGCAGGGGTGCAGCGGTGGCTGGACCGAGATCAGAGGCGACACAACCGGCAATCGCCTCTGAATCTGGGCTGACATTTACGTGCTGGGCAGCACCTAATTAATTAGCTTGTTTATATCGGCTCTTTTCTTAAAGATGTGCTGGGTGTGTTCTGGCTACCGCTGCATTCTTCGCGGCAATGTATTGGTCCGCGGCACGGAGGTTGGGGACCACTGGCTTATCCAACTCATTTAATCAAAAAAATAGCTTTTTCAACTTCCTAACTTTTTAAACTTGTATAATGATACATTATACATTGGCTCATGCAGTGTGATAAGAACTCCATCTCTCTCAACAGTTTAGCAAACTAGATTGATGAAATCTAATCTTGTGAATCTTTTTAAGCCAAGCTAAATTGCCCTGTGAAATATAGTTCTTAATGAGTCAACAGGAGCAGATTTGCACGTGGCAAGGCTTTTTATACATTTATTGCCGTTTTATCAAGTGACGGCAATTGACCTAACATTTGCTGACATTGAAGTAAGAAATGTGGATTCAGGAAATCTGAACATATAGGAAATGCTTAGCACATGAGGCAGATTGTAGCCTGTCTGCTGTCTTGCTTCAACACTTCCTCTTGTGCTCTTTCCTCTCTCCATCACCTTTGACTCTTCAGCTTCATACACTGCAACGTTTTGGGCCAAACTGTACTGGCAGTTCCAATTAATCTGAATTATTTACAAAATTGTACTATAGGATTCCACTGGATTTGTAAAACATCTAAAATGAGGCTTAAGAATGCAAATGGTCTGCTCTGTTGCACCTGGTGTAGTCCCATGGATCTCATTATTTATTGCCTGCAGATACTTTGTGCCAAAATCATTGTGTTAAAACATTCGAAATTTAAACAGTAAGATTCTTCTGAAAATGTGACTAGACTGCCTTTGAATATTTGTTGAGAAAAATATTTTTTATCCCCCCTTGGTAAAATTGAAAATGCCCCTCGTTTTCCTGCTTGCTTAATTGACCAATTATGATAAGTAGGACATTGACTATAGGGACAAGATTTAGCGTTTCTCTGCCTCCCCACTTCCCACCCAACCATTTTTTGAATAATGTTCTGATTCTGTCAGACTGCTATTGGGAGTTGAAATTAGAGACAGTAACCAAGGGTGAAGATGGAAAATAAAGCAATATCTGCTCTAGGACACTTGATAGGGGAGGACGAGAGGATGAATACAGGCCACTGGTGGAGGACTTTGTCAAATGTTGCAAGCTGAGTCATCTGCAGCACAACATCAGGAGAACAAAGGAGATGGTGATGGACCTTAGGAAGACTAAGCCTGCACTGCTTCCTGTTACTATTGATGGTGAGAACATGAATGTTTGTGAGGACTTACAAGTACCTGGGTGTGCACCTGGATAACAGACTTGAGTGGATCACCAACTTGGAGGGCTGTGTATAAGAAAGGCCAGAGTTGCCTGTACTTCCTGAGGAGACGGAGGTTCTTTGGAATATGCAGGCCTCTCCTTCACATGTTCAACCAGTATGTTGTCACTATTACAATCTTCTATGAGGTGATGTGCTGGGGCAATGGCATCAACAGGGGTGATGCCAACAAGATCAATGAACTGATTAGAAAGGCTGGCTCTGTTACAGGAGTCAAAGTGGACACACTGGAGGCTGTGGTAGAATAAACGACCCTATGGAAAATCCTGGCAATTCTGGACGATGTTTTCTCATCCCTTACATGCCACCTTGGCTGAACAGAGGAGCACTTTTAGTAATAGACTAAGACAACCACACTGCTCCAAAGAGCACTATATGAGCTCATTCTTACCCTCCCATTAGGATCTATAGTAAGTCAACCTATAGCCGGTGAAGTGATGAACCCCTCCTGTTCAATTGTCTGTGGTAGCAGTTATTATTCTTTATTACATCTCTTCTAATATTTGTATATTTGTATATCTGTGCACTTGTATTCCACTGTGAGGCTGTAATTTCCTTTGGAATCAATAAAGTATCTATCTATCTATTTGTGAACTGTACCTTGGAAAAGTACAGGTAATGAAGATTATTGGGATGAACAAAACTATTATTGGGATGACGTTATTGAGGTTCAAGAGAAAGGCACCGGTGGACCATGAACCAGTACTCATCGGAGCTCAGAGGTGGAGAGGGTCAGCAACTTTAAATTTCTCAGTTTTATCACTTCAGAGGACCTGTCCTGGGTCCAGCACGTAAGTACCATTATGAAGAAAGCATGGCAGTGCCTCTACTTTCTTTGAAGTTTGCGGAGATTCAGCATGTCACCAAGAACTTTGAAAAAGTTCTATAAATGTGTGTGGACAGAATATTGACTGGTTGCATCATGATCTGGTATGGAAATACCAATGCCCTTGTATGAAAAGCTGACAAAAATAATGGCTACAGCCCAGTCCATTACGGGTAAAGCCCTCCCCACCACTGAGCACATCCACATGGAGCACTATTGCAGGAAAGTGGCATCCTTCATCAAGGACCCCCACCATCCAGGCTCTTCTCACTGCTGCCATCAGGAGGGAGGTACAGGAGCCTCAGGACCTGCACCGCCAGGTTCAGAACACTGATTACCCTCAACCATCAGGCTTTTGAACCAGAGGGGATAACTCCACTCAACTTCACTCACTGAACTGTTCCCACTGAGCTGGACTCACTTTCAAGGACTCTTTTCTTGAAATTTATTGCTTATTTATTTACTTTTTATTATTACTATTAATTTTTCTCTTTCTTTTTGTATTTGCACAGCTTGTTATTTATTTTCACATTGGTTGTAGTCTGCTCTTTTGGGTGTGATCCTTTATTGATTCTATTGTGTTTCTTGTACTTATTGTGGTTACCCCCAAGATAATGAATCTCAAGGTAGTATATGGCGACATATATGTACTTTGATAATAAATTTGCTTTGAACTTTGAACAATATTGCTCAATATTGTGTTTTCATTCACAAAGCTCACATATAAGCATATTGTACTTGACAAGGTACTGCAGTAGGTCACCCAATATTTCATCCCTTCATCCTGTCAATGGAGGCTTCCAGGCAAGAAAATGGAAATTGGAATTGACTAGTCAATGCCAAATTATTAATAGTTGTCCATTGATTATCTTTGATCTTGGAATATGCAAAACAGGGTACTGAAAAGAGATATTTCTTTGTTTCTCAACTCCTCGCTCAAGACAAACTGCTTCTTATTCTGCTGCAGGCAAGCTGGGACCAATGGTGTGTAAAAAAACCCATTTCCACAATCACACTGGGAGACTACATTGAAAATAGCAGCATCCTTGATGAGGATCTCAACCGCCACAAGTAAGAACACAATAAAGACAGCAGGACGGCATTTTCCTCTGCTCAAATCCTAACCAGTGAGTGTTATCCTGGAATATGTAACACTAATTGACAATCCTATATATTCCATTCCCATCATATTTTAAATGTTATATTATAATCATTAAAAAAATAAAGTAGCTAATTATAATTAAAATTGGTTTTGTGAAATGAACAATATAAAACTTGCTCACAAGGAAGTTTTATATAATCTTGTTATGTAGTTTGAATAAAAAATTAATGTAATAGTGACACATAGTAACAAAATATAGTGATCCAAGATGGTGACACAGAGAGAAGACCCTGATGAAGGGTCTTGGCCCACAGCATTGATTCTTTATTTCTGTTTGATTTGTTGAGACCTTCCAGCATTTTATGTGTGTTGCCTCAGACTTCCAGTATTTGTAGAATCTCCAGTTTGATCTTATATGAAATTTCCATGTGCCTGGGAGAGAGTCCAGCTCCAACTTTGCTCAGTTTTGTATGGGACCTAGAACCAATTAGCAGCATAAAAAAAAATGATCACTTCTGTTTAAATGCTTGAGATTTGATTTATAATTAACCAAATGATAATTCAACTTCACCATAGAAGGTTCCAAGCCTGGCTGTGAAAGGAGGACGGTTGGACATGGGGCTAGCAAATCCATCCCATAAAAACCCAGAGCTACATAAACTCCAAAGGACTCCTCCCTGGGAGAAGAAGAATCTTCATCTAGCTGAAGCTAAGAAGATGGGCTACACCTGGGGACAACTTGAAAGAGTGGCCCAGGACAGAGGACTCTTGTCAAGCTATTGTTGGTGGCCTATACCTCATAGGGGTGGATGGGCTGAACAACAACAACAAATAATAATGGATTTTCTAGTTTACGTTACAGCTCAGGCCAAGTGGTGCTGTGGAGGTTGAAGTCCTGAGCATTATTCTAAAAGGTTTTATGGGTGTCATGGCATAGTGGCTATTTCCAGGATACACCAGGCCTTGTTTTGGTAGTGGTGACTCTGCGTTTTATAGTTCTTGCGTTCTCTCTTAGAATGACAGGCTTTGTGTTCTTATCACTTCTGCTGCATCAGTGCCTTGCTGTTGGCCATCAACCGTTCAGCCAGACTGCTAGTCACAAGATAATGAAGTCTAAAGCTGGCTTTGTCCTGTTGAAATCTCCATTCCTAGGTACCAGCAACCACCTTTACTACAAATAAGGTATCATTCCTTTTCTTGGTTCTAGCCCTTTGGGAGCACTATATAGGAGAGCAGATGGCAGCATGTGGACAAAATGTATCCAGGAGCTGCATACAGGTGATTTGTCAACAATTATATGGTCTTAAATGAATGTAGATGAATGTTGATTGCTTGATTCTGACTGTCATTAATTGTACACTGGAGGACTGAAGTAATCAGTAACATAAGGCCTACGACGCTATAAGGATTCATGTTTTTTACCTGTTACTGTTTATGAGTAGTGGCCATGGCCAGATGACCAATACATGTCGTTCATTTCTAATTGCACCTGAGAGTACTGAAGTGGATTCATCCTAACTTAGTGCAATGTTTGCGGTGCAGTTATGGAGTTAGCTCCAATATGTTGACTGAGAGATCACTGAGGAAAAGGGAAATGTATTGTATTTGCAGCAGATGATGCTGTATGCTTGGAGACAATCTTGTCGCAGTATCCAAGTGACAACTGCTCTTGTATTTTTTGATTCTGATTGAGTCTTTTCCTTGTGACTGGGCAGAACTCTTGTCAAGTTCCTGCCATCTGTTTGATTCACAATGCACACTGCAGGCCTTTGTTGAACTGCAATGACGATGTAAGGTGATTAATAGAGATGACAATGCAGAATGAGTTCAGCTTTTTTCACTGTTTTTAGAACCTGAATTCATAGTGGCAAGAATGTTCTCCAATGTCTGGGAACATTGGAAGGATTGTTATCATGATGAAAGTTGCCACGTACCATGTAGATACGTGGGCATGTGGCCAAGTGGTTAAGGCATTGGACTAGCGACCTGAAGGTCGGGAGTTTGAGCACCAGCTGAGGGAACGTGTTGTGTCCTTGAGCAGGGCACTTAATCACACGTTGCTCTGCAACGACACTGGTACCAAGCTGTATGGGTCCTGATGCCCTTCCCTTGGACAACATTGGTGTCGTGGAGAGGGGAGACTTGCAGCATGGGCAACTGCCGGTCTTCCATACAACCTTGCCCAGGCCTGCGCCCTGGAGAGTAAAGACATTTCCAGGCGCAGATCCATGGTCTCGCAAGACTAATGGATGCCTTTACCATGTAGATAATGGAGAGTCTTTGGAAAATAAGCAGTCGCATCTCTTTCTGCAAGCTTTCAATGCACTCTTGTAGCAATAGGTCTTGTAAGTTTTCGACCTGAAACGTAGACACTTCGTTTTTTTCATTTCCCCAATCTCCCAGAAACTGCTTGACTCACTGAGTTCCTCCAGCAAATTGGAGTTCCATATTCCAGCAGCTGTTGACTCTTGTATCTCCAGAGTAATTATGTGCTTAGCAATGACTCCCAGAATGTTGCTGTTTAACTCATCATTGTCAAGGAAAACATATGAACTTCTCTGAACACAGTATGGCTACCAAAGACACCAAAATGAAGTGAAATCCACAGTGTCACCATTACAAGGCTAAACAATGACAAGATCTTCATGGATTGCCCTGGTTACTGCCACAGAGCCCTTATCTATTACAGTGATGTCCTAGATCGAATTTCGCAGTGCCCTCATGACAAATTCAAGGAAATTAAACCTTACTCACTGCCTACTCCTTTTCCTCCTTTTCTTGCTGCTCTGTGGTGAACAGAAATTGTGGGTTCATTACTGTCAAGTTTGTGTAGACTACAGCAGAAAATTGCAAAGGAGGAGACTCTCTCTGGAGAACACTACCTGACATCCACAAGGTAAAATCTAGCTTTTACCTTCCTTAAATTTACCTGGATGCCAGGAGGTGCACAAAGATGCTGGCTGATCCAATTCTCTTGGAATAATTTTAGGGGTGAGATAATGTGTGTCTCAAAGCAATTGTGGAGGTGGTCCTGCTGTAGTTTACATATTTGTTCCTGCTGAAAGGGACCCTGTATTTCTGTGATAGATACCAGAAAATCAAAGAGATTGCTAAGAAGTAATGAATGTGCTGTTATATTGAAAGACTAGTGCTCTCATGAATGTATCCCCAGTTTGTCACTAGAGCATGGCATTAGCAATTAGCACTGGTGGGGAGGAGTTAATTAAGTGAGAAGAGGGAGCACTCTGCTGAGTAATCTGGATTGCTACAAATGTTTCCATCATGATAGATTGCAGACCTCAGTAATGGATTCTTCCTTCATCATCTGCACATTCTCAGAGAGCAGGAGTTGGGGAGGCACCTTTCTTTTATGAGCAGAACCTGCATGAAGTCATTGTTCATAGACCATGGATATTTTACAGGTGTAATGATAGGAACATTATGAAGTAGGCTCAAACTGGTAGCAGAGAGATGAATTAAATGGGTGGGTAAAAAGAAGCATGTACAAATGGGGTTATTCGCTTTGGTTAAAATTATTTTGTACCTTCATACAGATTCATAGAATTGTCAGCAAATAATTAAAAAGCAAATTAATTGTTAGACTTTGTTTATAGAAACATGGAGTACAAAATTGGAGAACTTGGAAAGTGTTTAAGACCACTCCTGGCAAACTGTATTTAGTTTTGGTCTCCTTGTTTTGAAAGATGGAAATGTTTTGCTGGAAACCAGGGCTGATTGATTTCCAGAAAGAGAGGATATCTGATTGATAAAAGCTCAAGCCAAATAGCTCTCTATGTCACAGTCCCGGCCATCCACTCATCGCCAGATCGTTGCTTCAGCCAGTGTGGTTGTTCACGGTCTAGGCCACTTAGAATTGTGTATTGTAAGTTTTGTTTCCGGGCTGTTGTTTGCCTGTGTTAACTCTGTCTCTCCGTGTGAACAGGAGCATTGCATGCTGCCTGCCTTCCCGTTCATCCTCCTGCCTGCCGTTCTCCTCCAGCCACCCTCACACCCTAGTCGGCATCCCTGCTCTGCCTCGTCCCGCCGCCTGCCTACCTTCTCCGCTGGCTCAGTGGTTAAACGCAACGCTCTCACCGCAGTGACCCGGGTTCAATCCCTGGTCAAACCTTGCTCTCTCCTCTGCTTTCCTCTGCCTAATCTTCACTCCCCGGCCTTCCCTGCAACCATTTATAAACACTCTTCAGATTACTCTCCCTTCGTGTCAGCGTCCTGAGTTTGGGTTCACCCATTCTTCACAACACTCTACTTCTGTGAGCTGAGATGAGTAACAGTTGATCTTTTAGAAACCAATAACATTTTAGGATGTTTTGACATATTGATTCTGACAATCTGTTTTCCCGAATGGGTTAATCTAGAATTTATGGGCATAGTCTCAGGATATGGATGAGAAGAGGTGGAATCTCTTCTCCTAGAGTAGCAAACCTTATTTTATAATCTCATTGATAGTCGGGCATGAATGCTGGGTCAATAAGCAAGCAAAAAGCTGAGATAGGTCTTTTGATGGCAGAAGATCAAGGGTTTGAAAATTGGGAATTAAAATTAAATGTTTGAGTTTTTGAAAGAAAAGATGGCTCAAAGAATGAATGCTCCGCTCCTGACCCTCTTGCTAACAATTTCTATCCAGATAAAGAATAATTATTAAGATATAGGATGCAAGAAAAACAGAACAATGAAGTTAACATTACAGTAAATAATATTAATTGAATCAGTAAAGAGAACAAAAGAAGGGTTGGAATTGCTCTACTTATTGAAGATACAATAATGGCAAGAGAAACAAAAGTAATGCAGTTATTAATAGGAAAAATTGGAACCCTGGAATGGAAAAAGAACTAAACCAGGAGAAATCATACTAATAGAAATGTACCATGTACTGCCAAATAGTTGAAAGGAGGCAGAGGAAAAAGTCTATGTTAAGCCAGGAAACACAAAGAAAACAAAAATGAGAGAATTCAAGTATCAGAAAATGAATTGCCAAGTAGAGGTTGACAAAGGGGATAAGAGAATAGATTTCCTACATTACGAGTAAGACTCCTTTTTAACTCTAAATGTAAACTGCCTGGCAAAGAAAGATTTGTTCTGATTTTTTTTAATGAGGAATACGCTAGGACAAGTCAGAAAAGTAAAATAAGGGGAAAAATGAAGCATTAATATTCCTTAAGCCAATGACTGAGAATGACATACATATTATGATTAGGGCAAAAGACTGAAGAAAAACTGACTAGCAGGGCAGTTTTGAGAAGATTATATACAAGCTCCACACAGACAGCACATGAAATTAGGGTCAGACAAAACCTGGCATTATGGCTTTGCAGTTAGTGTTGCAGGACCACAGCTGTAGGGATCGAGGGTTTGATGCTGATCTTGAGTGCTTTCTGTACTGAGCTTGCACATTCTCCCAGGATTGCAGTTGTTTCCTTCATGCCTCAGGGGTGTGTTGGATGGTTAACTGGACATGGCAAATTGGCCCTTGCTGTAGCTAAGTGGCAAAAGAATCAAATGAGATTTGACAGACATGTGAGAGAGAACGAATTGCAAGGGTATCGGTAAAGGGGAAATAAAACTGATTGATGTTAACATGAGCCCAATGGTCTGATTGTCCTCTATGTTGCAATAGAAAGTAAAATGCACAGCAATATTGAGCACCAACGTGATTTTTTGAAGCTATTCAACAGAGTGTAAAATATATATTCAAGCAACTTGAATCACTACTGAAGAACCATAACTACTCACTACTGAAGCCAATCTCTACTGAAGAACCATAAATAAGCAAAGTCCTAGGAAAAATAATGAGGAGGGTGGAAAAGGCATAATAAAAGGGAATGTGATTAGGAGAGAAGTCAAAAATTGTTGAGCGGTTAGAGGAGAAACAATGAAGAGACGTGATAAAAAGAGAAATTATTCTACAGGCACATAAATAAATAATATTCAGTTGAGAGTGGAATGTGGACAGGATAAAATCATAGGAAAAGAGAGCAAAATGGCAGAAATATTAAACTAATCAAATAGAGAGTACGGAATCTCAATCCAGATGGATTAAACCCATGTTTTAGATCCATATGAAAAGGATAGTTTGGGATCCTTTTTTGGGGTAACAGAGTTATATTCATGAAGAGACTTAGAAGTCTTTCGGAGAACAATAGACTACTTAGTTTACCATCCGTGAGAAGAAATATCATGAAAAGGAGCAACCCAAAAAATGATGAAAAGCAAAAATACAATAATGGACAATCAGAGTGGATTTAAAAGGGTAGGATCTTTGTTAATCAGCCTTTTTGAATTTTTTAAAGAGATATCAGAGAACATAACCAAGGAGATGTAATGGTATCCAAAATATCTATGTAACACATTAATGTCATAGGTATGCAGAGATTCACAAACAGATGGATAATAAGCTGACTTCAAGCAGAAGGGATTAAAAAGTAGCTATTCAGAGTGGCATGAGATGGAAAAAGAGATCCTACAAGGATCAGTAGTGGAATCATATTTGTTCTCAATTCAGATTTTGGAAAAAAAACATCTTTTGTAAATTTGTAGAGAGCTCAAAATGTTTGGGATGGAGAGAATGGAACAAATCATAAAAATACATTAGCAAGCTTGCATAATAGTCATATAATCCACACATTAATTTTAATTAAAATTGTGACTTCTGAAAATTTGCTGAGTGGAACATGAAAGTTGAATAGCATTTGGATAAGGAATTTAAAAAGGACAGAGGAAAAACAAGATCTTAAAATTTTAAAAAAAACATCAATCATTAAAAATAGCATAAATTATTATTACATTATAAAATAAATAAAATAAGCACCAGTGTTTATTTGCAAAGAGATAGGACTGAAAAACAGAACATTGCTGTAGCATTGTAGAATTATGACTGTTGTAATAAAAGAGGGATATGGAGATCTGCAGAGGCAGAAAATGATATGCAAGAATTGTATGACATTTGTGAAGTTACACCTATCAGGAAAGGCAGAAAAAAAATAATCTCTTTTCTTTGAAGGAAAGTTGAAAGATGGTGTTTTATGTAAAACTAGAAGAGGTTTTAAGTGGACCAGATGATCCTACCCCTTGGAGTAACAATAATTGAAATAGCTGTATCACTTAGTCTTGTTTCATGTGAAACCGGAAGGAGTGATGAAGTGCTTGCCATTGAAGATAGTCCCTTGCTCTGGACTTAGTGGTATGTGGAGTGGGACATGCCATATACCATTAGCAAGGTGATCATACATTTTTTTTCTCAGTTCCACATACATGACCTCATTGGATGAGTCTTCTGGGACATCCTGACCAAAATTGTTTTGATCAATATTGCAATGACCCCTTCTCTTTTACTTCCTTCCTTGTCATGCCTGAAAATTGTATACCCTGGAATACTGAGGTGCCAGTCTTGACTCTCTAAAAAATTATGTCTTTCTCATTGCAATATCATATTCTCATGTGCTGACCAACACTAAGTTTATCTGTTTTACTAGTCATGCTCCTTTTATTAAATTAGATGCAATTGAGCCATCCTATCATCCCATGCACCCATGCATTTTTAAAATGTAGAATTCTTATTCTACATTTGATCATATCTTCCCCCCACCAACTCAACATTTCTCCTACTCTGTGCCACACTCCCCTGCCAAATTAACTTTGATTTGTACTTTCAGATTCTAAATCCACACAAAAATCTCTGTAAGGAAGTTGCACTCTGATGCAGCTGACCTGTCTTGTTTGTATAGTTCTCATTTTCCACAATAACATTACCATTGATCAAAAAATTTAAAGTTTTTCTACCTACACCATCACTGTAGCCATACTTTTATCTGCACTAACCTCCTAGTCCTATACTCAGTAGCAGACAACACAAAAAGAACCTGCAGATTACAACATTAGAAGTGCAGTTCGTTGACATAGCTCGCTGTCTACATTGTTCATAAAGTGCTTGTGCATAGAAGACAGAAGGTAGTGATTGAAGGGACTTCTTCAAGCTGGAGGTCTGTAATTAGTAGAGTTCCACAAGGATCTATGCTGTTTGTAATGTAAATAAATGACCTGGATGAAAATGTGGATGGGTAGGTTGGTAAGTTTGCAGATGATACCAAGATTGGCAGAGTTGTGGATAAGGTAGAGGACTGGCAAAGGATACAGCATGATATAGACCAGTTGCAGATATGGGCAGGGAAATGGCAGATGAAGTTTAACCCTAGGTAGGACAAATACAACAAGACAGTCTACCATTAGGGGCAAGGTTTATAACAGTGTTGCTGAGCAGAGTGATCTTGGGATCCAAGTTCATAGCTCCTTGTAAGTGGCTACACAGGTTGATAAGGAGGTTAAGAAGGCTTATGAAATGCTTGCTTTTATTAGTTGAGGCATTGATTTCAAATGTCAGGAGGTTATGTTGCAACTTCATAAAACTCTAGTTAGGCTACATCTGGGGTATTGCATACAGTTCTGGTTGGAAGAATATTGAGGCTTTGGATAGGGTGCAGAAGAAGATGCTGCCTGGTTTAGCACGCATGTGCTATCATGAGAGGCTAAATAAACTTGGGTTGTTTTCTCTGGAGTGTCAGAGACTGAGGAGAGATCTGATGAAGTTATAAAATTATGAGAGGGATAGATAGAGTGGATAGAGAATATCTGTTTCCCATGGTTGAAATGTCTACCACCAGAGGGCATGCACTGAAGGTGAGAAGGGGATGTGAGATGTAAGCTTTTTACTTAGAGAGTCGTGGATGCCTGGAATGCACTGCCTGGTATGGTGCTAGAGGCAAATACATTAGAGGCCTTTCAGAGATGTTTGGTTAGGTACATTGATATAAAGACCATGGAGGGATAAGAACATGGTGTAGGTAAGAGTGATTAGTATTCAGGTGTTTTTTATATTTGCTTTTTAGTTAGTTCAGCACCTGATTGTGGGCTAATTGGCCTATTCCTGTGCTGTACTCTTCTCTGTTCTATGAATCGCAGGGCGTCATCTCTCATTTTACTTATTTTGTGAATAATAACCTGTCTTTTTACCCTACCTTTCCATAAAGAGACAGGAGCTGAATTTCATCACAAACTTACAGTTAGTATCAGTCCCGTCAGCTTCATGTCCCCATTCTACTTTGCTGAACAGCCTCTCTAACAGTTCCTTAGTTGCTTCTTGAAGCTTAGAGAATATAAACCACAGACTAAATCTTTTGGAGCCAATCTCTCCTCCGTTAAGCATTAAAGAAACTGGGGTACCATTCATTCTCTTGAGATGCCTTCTGACTTGGATATAACAGGTGCATCAGAATCAGAATCAGGTTTATTATCACTGGCATGTGACATGAAATTTTGTTAGCTTAGCAGCAACAGTCCAATGCAATACATAATATAGAAGAGAAAAAAAGTAAATTAAATCAATTACAGTATACGTATATAGAATAGATAAGAAAATGCACAAATAACAGAAATATTGTATATTAAAAGAAGTGAGGTAGTGTCCAAGGGTTCAATGTCCATTTAGGAATCAGATGGCAGAAGGGAAGAAGCTGTTCCTGAATCGCTGAGTGTGTGCCTTCAGGCTTCTGTACCTCCTACCTGATGGTAACAGTGAGAAAAGGACATGCCCTGGGTGCTGGTGGTCCTTAATAATGGACGTTGCCTTTCTGAGACACCACTCCCTGAAGATGTCCTGGGTACTTTGTAGGCTAGTACCCAAGATGGAGCTGACTTATAACCCTCAGATTTACAACCCTCTGCAGCTTCTTTTGTTCCTGTGCAGTAGCCCCCCACCTCCATACCAGACAGTGATGCAGCCTGTCAGAATGCTCCCATATAGAAGTTTCTTATAGAAGTTTTTGAGTGTTTTCATTGACATGCCAGGTCTTTTTAAACTCCTAATGAAGTATAGTAGCTGCCTTGCCTACTTTATAACCACTTTGATATGTTGGGACCAGGTTAGTTCCTCGGAGATCTTGACACCCAGCAACTTGAAGCTGCTCACTCTCTCCACTTCTGATCCCTCTATGAGGATTGGTATGTGTTCATTTGTCTTACCCTTCCTGAAGTCCACAATCAGCTCTTTCGTCTTACTGATGTTGAGTGCCAGGTTGTTGCTGTGGCACTACTCCACTAGTTGGCATATCCTGCTCCTGTATGCCCTCTTGTCACCACCCGAGATTCTACCAACAATGGCTGTATCATCAGCAAATTTATAGATGGTATTTGAGCTATGCCTAGCCACACAGTCATGTGTATATAGAGAATAGAGCAGTGGGCTAAGCACACACCCCTGAGGTGCGCTAGTGTTCATCGTCTGCGAGGAGGATATGTTATCATTGATCCGCACAAATTGTGGTCTTCCGGTTAGGAAATCAAGGATCCAATTGCAGAGGGAGGTACAGCGGCCCAGGTTCTGCAACTTCTCAATCAAGATTGTGGGAATGATGGTATTAAATGCTGAGCTATATTCGATGAACAGCATCCTGACATAGGTGTTTGTTCCTTACATATAAGATTTGATGTAGCAAAACATCTTAAGGTACTTCACTGGCACTTTCCCAAACCAAATGAAATGGTAGATGAGCTGAAGATCAGTCAAAAAAACTAGATTTTAAGCATAATCCTAAAAGAGGATAATGAGATGCAAGGATTTTGAAATGAATTCCAGAGATAAGAACTTCGGCAGGTGAAGCCCAGTTTGTAAATGGAGGACTAATTACATTTGTGTTAATAGTGTGAAGATACAAACAAGCAATTGTATTTTAAGTGAGGCTACGTCCACACTAGACTGGATAATTTTGAAAACGCCGGTTTCGCGTAAAAACGATAGGCATCCACACCAGGCATTTTTGAAAATACCTCCGTCCACATTAAAAAGGGTATTTGGGCGAATCTCCTCCTACTGGGCATGCGCAGGATACACAGAAAACAAGCGAAGAGGAAACGGTATACTTGGTGTGCATTTGTCCAGTTCCAGACTAGAAAAACTTAAAAGGAAATTGCCAAACAAAAGACTTAGGGCACGTTTGTCCAGAAACATTTCCTACAGCCATAGTCTCTTCACTGATGAAAGGGATGATAGCTACAACTAAATGCAATAAGGCTTGTTACTGGGCAAAAGTGAAATTTGCTGTTACCTCATTTGTTTGCCCTTACTTTTGCCATGTCTTTCTGTATTATTTTGCTGTATTTAACATGTGTTATAAAACGAGTTACTGGGCAAAAGTGACAATTGCATCTATTGAATGTTTGCACATTAATAAAGCACCTTGTTAAATGTATAAAACATGTCTGTATCAGTGTTATCTTGTATTTCCATACAATGTTACATTAGGATGTTACACATCTATCGTCAGATATTGTTGTGGTGTTGGAGGTTTCAGTCAAGAAAACAATGAAATGTCGCACTGCCGCCACCATTTGTTCCGGCACGTCATGACAGCGTTTTTAAAATTAGCCGGTTACCCCATACGCACTACAACGGCCAACTGGCGTTTTCAGATTTAAACACTCTGGAGAGTGTTTTAGAAAAGCTCCGTTTTCGGGGGAGGAAAATACCGTTTCAGTGTGGATGGAGAGTCACAACGAAGAGAAAAAGCTTCGGTTACGGATTTAAGCAACACACATCAAAGTTGCTGGTGAACGCAGCAGGCCAGGCAGCATCTGTAGGAAGAGGTGCAGTCGACGTTTCAGGCCGAGACCCTTCGTCAGGACTAACTGAAGGAAGAGTGAGTAAGGGATCTGAAAGTTGGAGGGGGAGGGGGAGATCCAAAATGATAGGAGAAGACAGGAGGGGGAGGGATGGAGCCAAGAGTTGGACAAGTGATAGGCAAAAGGGATACCAGAGGATCATGGGACAGGAGGTCCGGGAAGAAAGACGGGGGTGGGGGGAACCCAGAGGATGGGCAAGGGGTATATTCAGAGGGACAGAGTCTGGCGTACTGACCTCTACCTTGCCGAGGCACAGCGACAACTCGCGGATACCTCCTCTTATTTACCCCTCGATCGTGACCCCACTAAGGAGCACCAGGCCATTGTCTCCCACACCATCACCGACTTTATCCGCTCAGGGGATCTTCCATCCACTGCTACCAACCTTATAGTTCCCACACCCCGCACTTCCCGTTTCTACCTCCTACCCAAGATCCACAAACCTGCCTGTCCTGGCCGACCTATTGTCTCAGCTTGCTCCTGCCCCACCGAACTCATTTCTGCATACCTCGACATTGTTTTATCAACCCTTGTTCAATCCCTTCCGACCTATGTTCGTGACACTTCTCACGCTCTTAAACTTGTCGATGATTTTAAGTTCCCTGGCCCACACCGCTTTATTTTCACCATGGATGTCCAGTCCTTATATACTTCCATCCCCCATCAGGAAGTTCTTAAAGCTCTATGCTTCTTTTTGGATTCCAGACCTAATCAGTTCCCCTCTACCACCACTCTGCTCCGTCTAGCGGAATTAGTCCTTACTCTTAATAATTTCTCCTTTGGCTCCTCCCACTTCCTCCAAACTAAAGGTGTAGCTATGGGCACCCGTATGGGTCCTAGCTATGCCTGCCTTTTTATTGGGTTTGTGGAACAATCTATGTTCCGTGCCTATTCTGGTATCTGTCCCCCACTTTTCCTTCGCTACATCGATGACTGCATTGGCGCTGCTTCCTGCACGCATGCAGAACTCGTTGACTTTATTAACTTTGCCTCCAACTTTCACCCTGCCCTCAAGTTTACCTGGTCCATTTCCGACACCTCCCTCCCCTTTCTAGATCTTTCTGTCTCTGTCTCTGGAGACAGCTTATCCACTGATGTCTACTATAAGCCTACTGACTCTCACAGCTATCTGGACTATTCCTCTTCTCAACCTGTCTCTTGCAAAAACGCCATCCCCTTCTCGCAATTCCTCCGTCTCATCCGCATCTGCTCTCAGGATGAGGCTTTTCATTCTAGGATGAGGGAGGTGTCTTCCTTTTTTAAAGAAAGGGGCTTCCCTTCCTCCACTATCAACTCTGCTCTTAAACGCATCTCCCCCATTTCACGTACATCTGCTCTCACTCCATACTCTCGCCACCCCACTAGGAATAGGGTTCCCCTGGTCCTCACCTACCACCCCACCAGCCTCCGGGTTCAACATATTATTCTCCGTAACTTCCGCCACCTCCAACGGGATCCCACCACTAAGCACATCTTTCCCTCCCCCCCTCTCTCTGCATTCCGCAGGGATCGCTCCCTACACAACTCCCTTGTCCATTCGTCCCCCCCATCCCTCCCCACTGATCTCCCTCCTTGCACTTATCCGTGTAAGCGGAACAAGTGCTACACATGCCCTTACACTTCCTCCCTTACCACCATTCAGGGCCCCAAACAGTCCTTCCAGGTGAGGCAACACTTCACCTGTGAGTCGACTGGGGTGATATACTGCGTCCGGTGCTCCCGATGTGGCCTTTTATATACTGGCGAGACCCGACGCAGACTGGGAGACCGCTTTGCTGAACGTCTACGCTCTGTCCGCCAGAGAAAGCAGGATCTCCCAGTGGCCACACATTTTAATTCCACATCCCATTCCCATTCTGACATGTCCATCCATGGCCTCCTCTACTGTAAAGATGAAGCCACACTCAGGTTGGAGGAACAACACCTTATATTCCGTCTGGGTAGCCTCCAACCTGATGGCATGAACATCGACTTCTCTAACTTCCGCTAAGGCCCCACCTCCCCCTCGTACCCCATCTGTTACTCATTTTTATGCACACATTCTTTCTCTCACTCTCCATTTTCTCCCTCTGTCCCTCTGAATATACCCCTTGCCCATCCTCTGGGTTCCCCCCCCTTGTCTTTCTTCCCAGACCTCCTGTCCCATGATCCTCTGGTATCCCTTTTGCCTATCACCTGTCCAGCTCTTGGCTCCATCCCTCCACCTCCTGTCTTCTCCTATCATTTTGGATCTCCCCCTCCCCCTCCAACTTTCAAATCCCTTACTCACTCTTCCTTCAGTTAGTCCTGACGAAGGGTCTCGGCCTGAAACATCGACTGCACCTCTTCCGACAGATGCTGCCTGGCCTGCTGCGTTCACCAGCAACTTTGATGTGTGTTGCTTGAATTTCCAGCATCTGCAGAATTCCTGTTGGCTACGGATTTATCTGGTCTAGTGTGGACGTAGCCTGAGACTTTCACTGGACAATTCCACTTGAAGGCCATGAATGCAGAATTACTACAGGCAAAACCAGAGGGTGGGTACAAAGATCACACGTGATAGGACATTAATCGAAACCCAAATCAAAGCATCTAAATACAGTAAGGGAAAGTGTGTGAAGTGACAAGGGTATTTAGTGAAGAAGGCATTTGCTGCTGTGCCCACCTCTCTTTACTGGATACCACTATTGAATAGACTCCTATGATCTGAATAGGTTTCTCAACCTTTATTTGGGCCATAAGCGAAAACATTGAATTGAGATAGTGCTTCTGTAGTTTAGAAGAGGCTCCAGGGAATGTCTGGGTTTGGAAGCCCCTGTATCGATTCACGATTTGTCCTTATATGCTGAGTTCAAATAGGAGCAGAAATAGAGCAAAAAACGTATTTAGAGCATTTAATGGCAGATTGTGTTGAAGCTTCAGCAAATGTCATCACTGGACTAGTCGAAGAGGAAAAATAATACATGATGTCACAATATCCTTCCTGTCTAGAATAGATACTAATGACTGCGATGGGCCAGTCATTTCAACATCTGATTCACGTGAAGCAATGAACCGTAACTGCCATTAAAATTGTCTCAACTCCACTTACTGCGCACACTTCCCAGAATGTGGACTATACTGTCACAGAATGCTGTCTTCTATGATTCTTCAGCAGGTCACTGAATGCCTTAAGCCATGATCAGGATTTTCTTAGTTGTTTGGCTTGTTTAATTTTTTTTTGAATTACCATTTAACATAAATGAGTCCCTTTTCTTAAGTACTAATTGAAAATGTCAAGTGATTAATTGTTGGTGTCACAATTTGGCTAAGGTTGAATACAAGGAGGAATGGACTTTGCAATTTTCTTTCATTAGCTTTGTAGATTCACGAGTGCTTTATGTAACTTCCTCTCTCAAGAGATGAAGTGAATAGGGCAGGATCAGTGATGGAGTAGATTGTATATGGTTCGTGGCAGGTTTGTTCAATTGTCAGCTGCAAGGTGAAATTATAGACTATGCCTGGAGCTGTGATGCCAATGATGTCTTAACATTATCAAGTGTGTATTTTAGGTTGGTGCTGTAAAATATATGGCACGCAGCAGCACTGAGAAAACTGCCCTTTAACTGAAAATCTAAAATACCACACAACATTAATTTTGGAAGAATTGTAGTTAAGAGACCAGAATTAAAATCTTGCTGTAAAGCCGGTTATTATTTTAGTATATTGGTGAAGGATGGGGATTAAGGCTACAGTTGTCTTGTTTCCATCTTTTCACAGCATCGAAATTTAACAAGTTTGAGGCAGATAGGGAGTTCCTCTTCGCATCCTTAGGAATTTGTGTGAGTGATGATGCACTTCTGTATTTCCCGCAGGGAATGAGAGTGATTGCTGATAGACTGCCTGAGCACTGCAGGATCTAGAAGGATGGAACACAGGCCTCAAGTTCAAAGCTACCTGTCAGTTCTAATGAGTTCTTTTTAAGATGTGTTCTGTGTATGAGCATAATGGCCTGCAGGGGTCCTAGCAGCTAGCTGTCTGAAAAACTCCTAGAAAGTGCCTTATTTTGTGACCTGAATAACTATAGAATATCTCTTAGCATAGCAGCTTTACATGCAGTATGCATATCTGAGAACACACAGCAGCCTTTGTGTATGGTTACTGTACAGCAGTTAATGTTGGAATGCATTCAGATATCATGCTGTTATAATATATCTTGGCATGATATCATCTTTTGGCTGAATCCACAAACCCAGATTTCTCACAATTTAGGAAAAAAAGTCTCAAGCCTTGCTTGTATTGAGCTTGGTTTACACTGATATGAGACCCTAGTGTATGGAAGGCCGGAAAGACAAGCTATTTAATCTAAAAAATCCCATTACAGCTAAGAACATTTGCATCTTCTAATGTTTTGATGCTTTCGGTGCAGCTGATGGTTCTTTACTATTGTTCCTTGATTGTACATGTTTGATTCAATATATAGCAGCTCAGATTTTCTAACAATAGTCTCCGTAATCTGGACCTCACAGGGTATGAAAAGGCTGTACAAGAACCTGTTAGATATTTTGTCAGTATGTGTAACCTTAGTCAAGTGTAAACTGACCTGCTGCTAGTGGCTTTTCCAGAATCTTATCCATTTATTCAGTTTGGCTTCAGTTATTGTGTAGAAACTAATCAGTAAGTAGTTGATAAATTTGTAAAGGTATCTCAAAATGTTACACCTCCCTACCCCGCCAATCTCTTCGAACAGAAATTTTCACAGGCTCTGAGTAGCTGCAGATGCAACTAAGATCCGTGACCTTGGCTATGCTTACTGATGGTACTGCTGTGTAACTACTTATTAATTTAGCCTCCTGTAGCTGAATTTAACCTTTTCCTCCTCACACCCTCCTCCACCTCAAATCCCACAAGTGGCTGTTGCAAATTGAGTGCAACCAATCATTTATCAAGCTGAAATTTACTGATGCAGCTGAGGTCTTTCATTTTCAAATATTTGGTAAAATCCTACTCAAATTTTTATTGTTCAACATGGAGACCTTGCAAATGAAGCTGAATATTTGGCCAGTACGTCCACATTAATGCAAAGTGTGCAGTTAAAGGTTTGTATCTATGCATGCGACAGCTTTTTATATTACTTCTTATCAATTTCCATTTCAGAAATGTTTAGTCCTGGCCAAGTGGCCACTGGGAGATCCCACTCTGGGTAAGCATGTGGTCAAAGAGTCAGTCACCCATTTTAATTCCACTTCCTATTCCCATTCCAATATGTTCATCCATGGCCTCCTCCACTGTCGGGATAAGGCCACACTTAGGTTGGAGGAACAATACCTTATATTCTGTTTGGGTAGTCCAACCTAATGGCATGAGCATCGATTTCTCAAACTTCTGGTAATGTATCCCCTTCTCCACTTCACTATTTCCCATCCCCTTGACCCTTTCTCATGTTATCTCATTGCCTGCCCATCATCTCCCTCTGATGCTCCTCCCCCCCTTTTTTCTTTCTTCCATGGCCTTCTGTCTCTTTCGTCAATCAACTTCCTAGCTCTTTGCTTCAGCCCTCCCCCTCCACATTTCACCTATCACCTGGTGTTTCTCTCTCCCCTCCCCCCACAGTTCAAATCTACTCCTCAGCTTTTTTTCTCCAGTCCTGCTGAAGGGTTTCAGCCCAAAATGTCGGCTATACGTTTTCCCATAGATGCTACCTGGCCTGCTGAGTTCCTCCAGCATTTTGTGTGCGTTAATCACATAGACCTGATGACTTATTTCCAATTGTTCTGAACATCAAAATACAACATTTGCCAATGCTGTAAATCTGAAACAATACCGTGAAATACTGAACACTTTCAATAGGTCAAGAAGTACAAGTGGAAAGAAAAATGAAGTTAATACTTCAGAATGAAGACTCTTAATCAGAACTGGGAAAGAGTGAAAGATTTGTGTTAGGTTGAGGTCAGGGTTCTGTGAGTACATGCTGTTAATGGGGACAGTTAGAGGGTGATTAAAGATGTGTTGCAAAGAGTAGGCTAGGTCAATGGAAAGAGTAAGAAACCAAACCAATATCATTAATGGATGAGCTGAATAAAAATGGTCATTTCTGATGGAGGAAGTGTGTTATTAGAAGTTAGAGATTTGTGATTGAGTCCAGAAGGTTACAATGTGCTTAGATGAGATACAGTTCCTTAAACCTGTGCTGGGTCTTATTATCACAGTTCAAGAAGCGTCAGACAGATTGGTTAGAGGGGAATTGGGATGGAAAATTAAAGGCAAGCAACAGAAAGTCTAGTTGCCTCCTGCAGTCTGACACAGGCACTCTGCAAAACCATCACCCAATTTACGTTTAGTATTTACAAAGCCGAGGAGACCATATAGTGAATATTGGATGCAGCAGATAACCTTTTTTTAACCTTCTGATGCCAGTGGTGTTTTGATCAGGATAGCGGTGTGCAAAGATAATCTGAGGTTAGAAATTACATAATGTCTGTTGTGGTGAGGGAGCAGAATGGTCATTAAGCTAAGTTAAGACAGACCTGGTTGTAAAATAGCACTGCAGATGGTAGAAATCTGATAAATGGTTATTAACTTGAAATGTGAACTCTGTTTCTCTGTACAAAAATGCTGCCTAACTTGTTGCATACAACATTTTCTGTATTTAAGCACCGCCTACGTCGACACGCCTATATAGCACACCAGATTAGCGTGGAAGCTTACTTATAACAAGAGATGGAGTGGTGGTTGGTGGACGAACAAATTGTGCTGCAAACTATTCTTGGCCCATTTTTAAACAGACTTGTATTCATATGAGAGGCTAGAGATGCTGTGAAGAAGTGGAATGGATGGAATGGTGGAATAGATATCTCTCTGGATTGTTTTCATGGAGCACCCTCCCATTGACTTTGAATAATGCAACAGTATTTGCTCTTCAGCAGGCTTCTGAATCGAGCAGCCCCATGGATAATCTGATGTGAAGATATATGGGGGCATGACTATCACCAGAAAGGCATTTATTGCTCATCCCTAATTGCACTTGGATATCTATAAAAACAATATTTCAGAGGTTGCAACAATTTTCTGGGAATAAGTGTATCTGTCCCAGTTATCGGTGTTGGAATCCCTTCCGTGAAGGACACTAGTGAACCAGTTAGAATTTTAATGATGAAGATAGATGCTGTCATTGATATTAACTCATTGAATGCCAGGCTGGATTAAGAACCTTTATATCCAAATAAATCACAAATGTCACTCTTTTAAGAATAGAGGGAGGCAAAATACAGGAAATTATAGGGCAGTTATCCTCTTCTCAGTGTTCGGAAAGGTATTAGAGTCCATAATTAAAGATCAAGTTTCAGGGCACTTGAAGGTACTTGGGTGGCCAAACTCAGTATCTTATTGCACTACTTTTTAATTCGTAAAATTTTTATAATTGTATCTTACAGTATCTCTTCATGTATTTCACTATATGGCTACTGCAGAACAACATATTTCATGACATATGTCAGTGACGATAACCCTAATTTTGATTCTGGTTTCCAGAAGTGAAAATCTTGCCTGACAAATCTGTTGGAATTCTTTCAGGAAATAACAGGTAGAATAGACAAAGGAAAGTCAGTGGAAGTTGCCACTTGGATTTTCAGAAGGCCTTTGATAAAGTGACACAAATGAGGTTGCTAAACAAGATAAGAGTGCCCAGTGTTACAGAAAAGATACCAGCATGGACTGAAGATTGGCTGACTGGCAGAAGGCAAAGAGTGGGAATAAAGGGGGCATCTGCTGGTTGGCTGTCAGTGACTAGTGGTGTTCCACAGGGGTTGCAGTTGTGTCCACTACTTTTCATATAATATGTTAATGATCTGGCTGATGGAATTGATGGCTTTGAGGCTCAGTTTTCAGATGATACAAAGATAGATGGAGACACAGGTAGTGTTGACAAATCAGGAAGTCTGCAGATAGATGGGCAGGTTAGGAGAATGGGCAAAGGGGTGGCAGATGGAATTTAGTGCACAGAAATGTATGGCTCGGAAGTGTACAGACAATTTTCCAAATGGTGTGCAAATTCAGAAATTGCAAAATATTGTGGTTTTAGTGCAGGATTTGCTAAAGGTTAACTTGCAGTTTGAGTTGGCAGGATGTAAGGCAAATTCAATGTTAGAATATAAAAGTGAAGATGTAATGCTGAGACTTTATAAGGTAGATAACAGTTGAAGTATTCAAGTAGTTTTAGGCCCCATACCTAAGGAAGGATGAGCTGGCATTGGAGAGGCTCCAGAGGAGCTTTAGGAGAATAAACCTGGGAATGAAAGGATAATGTATGAGAAGTGTTTGGTATTCTGGGGTTGTACTCACTGGAGTCCAAAAGAATGAGGATCTCATCGAAATCTACCAAATTTTGAAATTTCCCTTTCCTTATTTCTTGTTTAGTTGTTTTTTGTTGCTTTTTAAAGTTTTCCCAATCCTCCAGTCTCCCATTACTCTTTGTGACTTTGTACACATGAACTTTTAATTTGATATTATCTTTTATTTCCTTAGTTATCCAAGGCTGGCTCTCCCCACACTTACCGTCCTTGCTTTTTATTTGGATATTCTCCTACCAAGTAGCCTGTGCTCCCAATCCACATTAGCCAACTCCTCCCTCATCCTGTTGTAGTCTCCCTTGTTCAAACATAATACACTAGTTTTAGATCTATTTCCTCCTCCATCTGTATGCAAAATTCAATCATACTATGATCACTCTTTCCAAGAGGATCCCTGACTAGAAGATCGTTAATCTTACCAGTCTCATTGCACATTATGGTCTTAAAATCCTTAGGAAGTGGGTTGTCTGTAGCTGGTAGTTTGAAGAGCTTATGCAATTTGTAATCGTATAAAACTCTTCTCAGTTGATCAGAGTTTTATTTTCCTTGCACGTACTAATTTTTATCAATTCAGTATGCCCAAATAGATCTCCAAAATTCTACCTGCAAGGACAAGGGTAGGTATATTTTGAAAAAATTCCAGTTAATTTTAAATTTACGCATTCCTGCATTTTTTAAATCTCATTTTCAGAAATTTAAATCTGGGCCACTCACAGGTGGTGGACTTAAATAAATATTGTTTGAGGTAAACTCATTTCCAACTGGGTAAATTAGATCTCACTTATGGGCATTCATTAATAAATCAGGGGTAAACAAAAACTACACTTCAAATCATGACCAAATGTGTTGCTTCTTGGTAGCTTTGCATTTGGTAAAATGCAAGTTTGAGCGAAAACTTGGGAAAATGAGAAAAATTTTCAAAATGGGCAAACTTAACAGAAATTTCTGATATTCACCAAAGGTAGAAATTGTTTTCATAAACTGAGCAGATTAATTTTAGGCACTCACTATTAAAATTATAGATCTGGAGATTTTCTAATTACCATGGATTAAAAAAATATTTTAAGCAGTTGCATGCATTTCTACACTTACCACTGAAATGTCTGAATTCTAGATGTATGTTCACTGGTATACCACTAGGGAACAGTGATGCATCTCCCAGTAGACTGCCAAGCAGCAAGCTACCTTTGCTGGATAGATGGTAAGACTCAGATGAAAGGGGAGCAATTCTGAAATAAAAGTAGAAGGTGCTCAAGATAACAGAATAGGCCTGTCATTTGATAAATCTAATTTGATAGATTAATATTTTGGGTAAAGATCTTCCATTGGAAATGGTACTATTTTAGAGGGGGAAATAATAGGGTAGCAAAATTAAAAGCCTCTTACAAGGAGAAATGTATATTTTCTCTCAGCAGTTTGTCAAAGAACTTGAGGTTTTATAGTCTGGCAATGAAATGTCAGATATCAGGTCTCTTACAATAAACCAAATATTCCATTTGGTTTTCTGTGGGAAATAGTTCAATTGGCTATGCAATCATCCTCATGGATGTCACAGAGCAATGGAGCAGACTATGATGGGCACTCTGTTGAGCTGTTGGTGGTTATCCGTGCTGCTGTCTGACTGAGTTGTGTAGAGGCTGAACAATTCCCTGTGGAGGAGATGACTGTGCAACAGTGCTGGGAGAGTTATCACCAGATTTTACTGAGGTCAGGAGAGCTAAATTATTGGTTGAGTCTTGTTGGCGACCAACTTTCAGCGTGCCTATTTATGGTTGGTGTGTGATCCATGGAAGTCTGAAAGACAATGGGCGAACAAACTAATAGAACAAATACAGAGCTCCTGCCTTGAAATTAATGCTGTTTGTTAATGCTAAGTGTGCTACTGGTAATATAGAACATAGAAACATTTCGAATGTTGAAAGGCATGGACAGAGTGGATGTGGCAAAGTTGTTTCCCATGATGGGGGAGTCTAGTACGAGGGGGCATGACTTAAGGATTGAAGGGCACCCATTCAGAACAGAAATGTGAAGAAATTTTTTTAGTCAGAGGGTGGGGAATCTGTGGAATTTGTTGCCACGGGCAGCAGTGGAGGCCAAGTCATTGGGTGTGTTTAAGGCAGAGATTGATAGGTATCTGAGTAGCCAGGGCATCAAAGGTTATGGTGAGAAGGCGGGGGAGTGGGTCTAAATGGGAGAGTGGATCAGCTCATGATAAAATGGCGGAGCAGGCTCGATGGGCCGAATGGCTGACTTCTGCTCCTTTGTCTTATGGTCTTATGGTCTAATAACAGGGCATTATCCTATGGTCTAAGATTTATTCCACGAAGGTCAATGGAAGATATCAAAAGCAGAGTTTGTAGTATTAAACAACAATATAGCCCATTCCATATAGTCAGGCATGCATGTCTTTGTACACATGGGCAAAATGTGTTCATTAGTTAAGAAAATCTTGATTTACTTAGAGATACAGTGCAGAATGGGCCCTCTGTCCCAACATGCCAGACAGAACAACACACCTATTTATCACTAGCCTAACCACAGGACAATTTGCAATGACCAATTAACCTACTAGCTATAAGACTACAAGACATATGAGCAGAATCAGGCCATTTGGCCCATTGAGTCTGCTTCACCATTCAATCATGGCTGATCCTTTTATCCCCTCCTCAATCCCATTCCCCGGCCTTTTCCCTATAATCTTTGATGCCATGTCCAATCAAGACCCTATCAATCTCTGCCTTAAGTATGCCCAAAGACCTGGCCTTCACAGCTGCCTGTGGGAACAAGTTCCACAAATTCACCACCCTCTGCCTTAAGAAATTTCTCCACATCTCTGTTTTAAATGGACGCTTCTCTATCCTGAGGCTGTTCCCTCTTGTCCTAGATGCCCCAGCATAGGAAACATCCTTTACACATCTACTCTGCTTCAACCTTTTAACATTTGAAAGGTTTCAATGAAATCCTCCCTCATCCTTCTAAATGCCGGCGAGTACAAACCCAGAGCCATCAAATATTCCTTGTATGATAATCCTTTCATCTTTGTGAACCACCTCTGGACCCTCTCCATTGTCAGCACATCCTTTCTTAGATGTGGAGCACAAAACTGTGCATAATACTCAAGGTGAGGGTCTCACCAATGCCTTATAAATTCTCAGTATCAGATCCTTGTTCTTGTATTCAAGACCTCTTGAAATGAAATGCCAAAATTGCATTTGCCTTCCTCACCACCAACTCAACCTGCAAGTTAACCTTTAGCGTGTTCTGCACAAGGATTCCCAAGTCCCTTTGCATCTCAGATTTTTGGATTTTCTCCCCATTTAGAAAATAATTTGCACAGTTATCTCAACTACCAAAGTGTATGACCATGCATTTTCCAACATTGTAATTAATCTGTTGAAGTCCTTCTGCAGCCTACTTGTTTCCTCAACACTACCTACCCCTTCCACCAATCTTCGTATCATCGCATAACTAGTATGCCTTTGGACTGAGAGAGGGAACCAAAGCACCCGGCGGAAATCCATGTGGTCACAGAGAGAACATACAAACTCCTTACAGACAGCGCTGGGACTGAACTTCAAACTCTGGTTCACCCCGAGCTATAACAGCGTTGCAGTAACCGCTTTAGGTTTTACTTCAAAAAAAGAATGAATCCAGCAACTGCATACATTTGTTTTAATTTCTTTCGTGGACAATATTTTTAAGTTTGACCATCATTTCATTGTGTTAATGTGAAAAAGAACTAGCAATGTAAAGAGGTTTAAAGAGCAGACCCTTTGAAACATTCTCATATAGTTTGTCTACTGTACAAGGACTGCAGTTCTTTTTCTGGGATAGACATTCATAATTCTGATTACAGTATACTATAGGTTACAAAGCAATATATTATGAACAGAGGTTTAAATGCTTAGGCATTATGCCACTAACATTGAGAGGGCTTTTAATTTGATAGTGTGGAATAGCTTTTACTGTTTTACAGACTATTCTTAGATCTATAGATCTTGAAAATATTTTGTGGTGAAGAAACTTTAAAGGCAAATTAAAGCAGGTGTGTATGGTGAATAAAACGGTTTGGTGCACTGGTGTGTTTTTGGAACCTGAGCCTACATGTGTCTATATGCTGCTGAACAGCTGTTGGCTTAATATTGTGCCACTATCCATCAGCTGGAAAAATTAGCTTATATTTAACCAGAATTATTGGATTGCATATTTAAAGCACTTGAAACAGTCTTTCATACACTCTTCTGCACAAAGAATTACAACATTTATGAATTAAAGAGTTAATTCAAAGTGTCTCCAATGAGAGAAAAAGATTGTCAGATACACCAAGGAATAGATCATAAAGGAAAAATAAACTCTCCTGTTCTTTCCTATTGGCTTTTACTTGATAAATCGCTGGTGCTATGATGGAATATTTCTATGGTAAATAGAAATCTTGATAATTTGAGTGTAATGATGCTACTTTTGATGTAATTTTATGCTTTTTGATTTGCTTAAACTTCAACAGTAGTGACGTCCACAATTATTTGCCGGAATATTATGACCAACATACATTGAAAGTATTAAAGTTATGTAAAAGACCATGGTTTATTAGTTTTACTTTGGAACAATACTAGGGCAGAACAATGTGTGATGCAACAGGTAAGGCAGCCCTTTGGAGCTCCATCGATCCAGATTTGACCCTGATTTTCAGTGTTATTGCTGTGGAGTTTGCACATTCTCCCTGTGACTACATGGGTTTTCTCTGAGTGCTCTGGTTTCCTCCCGCATAACAAAAATAAGCATATTGGTAGGTTATCTGAGTATTATAAATTACCTTAGTGCATAATTGGCCGGTTGAAATAGGACACGGGAGTTCATGGGAATGTGGGGTGAATAAAATAGGTAGGTTAATTATAAAAATGGGTGTTTGATCTTCAGCACAGACTGTTTCTGTGACTCTGCCTATCATTAGCAAAGAGCTTTATTTTTAACAATCTAGGCTCCTTGCAGGTTGACTCTCTGAGCACTATTTATTTAAAAATGCTGATAAATCCATCCATCTTTGTTTTGATGGTTTTCTTCCAAATAATCTCCATTTGTTTCTTCATCTTCAAACTTTATGTCATTATATACAAATGTACTGATTTTACAAATTCCCTTCCTTCCCACTTCAGCCATGAATGAACCATCTACAAAGCAACACGGCAATCTTGCAGATATGGAAATAGTAAAACCAATGCTCTTCCATCATGGCCATTTTACCCTTGTGTGGACTCTCTACTGAGTTTTGTCCTCTTGCTGCATGTTCAAGAGAAACATGACAGTATGTTTGAGTTATTTCAATTTGCATCCATGTCTGTTTAACGTATTTAAGTATACACATGTATATGTAACAAAAGCAAAAGTTGAGACAACTGCATCTTGTTACAGTAATTATAGTATGATATGTTTAAAGTTTTGACAGGATCAAAATGAAGTGGAACTAGGTATAAGATTAAGTGTAAAAGATTTGGAACTGAGGGCAGTTGAATCCAATTAACACAGCTGTGAGGGTGTATTATTTGTTTTCATGGTTGGGGGCTCACCAAATGAATTGCTTCTTTTACACAGAAAGTGGCAAATGAAATAAAATGTTAGAAAGTACATGGTCATGCACATTGGTAGTAGAAAACAATGTGCAGATTATTTTCTAAACGGGGAGAAAATCCAATAACCTGACATGCAAAAGGGACTTGGGAGTCCTTGTGCAGAAAACCCTAAAGTGGAGGAAAACATTGTTAATGGTTCATGTTTTTCTCTCCACAGATGCTTCCTGACTTGCTGAGTATTTCTGGCATTTTCTTTTTTTATTTCAGAATTCCAGCATCTGCAGTTTTATATTGTTTTGTAATTTTGCATATATTTGCATCTGTTTCCAGACATCTATTTATAACTGAGCATGCCGTGACTCCACAAATAACATGACTCATTCAACTATTTGATAAAAACACTGTTTAAGTTATAATATCGAGATGAAAAATAAGCATTGCAACCAAATGTTAATGAGTGAATCCTGGGTGAGTGACTTGCTTCGGGTTCATCATTTACAACTACTTCCTCGCTAGCACTTATAGAACATCCGTGTATAGAATGAATTGGATTTTCAAATGACCATTCTATGGTCTTTAGTAGTGCATTAGTACTGTGAATCTTCTGTTGTTTCTGTAAAAGTTTCAAATTTTCCTTCTGTGAATTCCTGGGACTTTGAACCTTGATCTATTTCTTCAGCAGATGTTTTAGATAAATACTTACGTGAGTTGTTTGATCCACTCCAGGTCAATGCATATATTTAGTAGTTTACTAATTTTGTGGTAGAGTGAGCAGATAGCAAAGAGGAAAGTACACCCATTTCCACAATGTTTTATTTTGTAGCACTTTGATGTTGTACCTTATGGGGCAATTCTACTGTAGTGAATACTAGATTTTTTTAAATGAAGTAACAGACATGTCTCACACATCAAAGTTGCTGGTGAACGCAGCAGGCCAGGCAGCATCTCTAGGAAGAGGTACAGTCAAAATTTCGGGCCGAGGCCCTTCGTCAGGACTAACTGAAGGAAGAGCTAGTAAGAGAGTTGAAAGTGGGAGGGGGAGGGGGAGATCCAAAATGATAGGAGAAGTCAGGAGGGGGAGGGATGGAGCCAAGAGCTGGACAGGTGATTGGCAAAAGGGATATGAGAGAATCATGGGACAGGAGGCCCAGGGAGAAGGGAAAGGGGGAGGGGGGGAAAACCCAGAGGATGGGCAAGGGGTATAGTCAGAGGGACAGAGGGAGAAAAAGGAGAGAGAGAGAGAAAGAATGTGTGTATATAAATAAATAACGGATGGAGTATGAGGGGAGGTGGGGCATTAGCAGAAGTTCGAGAAGTTAATGTTCATGCCATCAGGTTGGAGGCTACCCAGATGGAATATAAGGTGTTGTTACCCCATCTGTTATTTATTTATATACACACATTCTTTCTCTCTCCCTCCTTTTTCTCCCTCTGTCCCTCTGACTATACCCCTTGCCCATCCTCTGGGTTTCCCCTCCCTCCCCCTTTTCCTTCTCCCTGGACCTCCTGTCCCATGATCCTCTCATATCCATTTTGCCAATCACCTGTCCAGCTCTTGGCTCCATCCCTCCCCCTGCTGTCTTCTCCTATCATTTTGGATCTCCCCCTCCCCCTCCCACTTTTAAATCTCTTACTAGCTCTTCTTTCAGTTAGTCCTGACGAAGGGTCTCGGCTCGAAATGTCGACTGTACCTCTTCCTAGAGATGCTGCCTGGCCTTCTGCGTTCACCAGCAACTTTAATGCGTGTTGCTTGAATTTCCAGCATCTGCAGAATTCCTCGTGTTTGCATAACAGACATGTCTGCTCAATCTAGTTGGATAGATCTGGGCAAACAATGAATTCTGGCATATGACTGGAAAACTGAATGGGACATCTGAAGACATTGAAATTTAGGATGGTGCCACTGAGCTATCTATAGTTTCTGGCTTGTGTCAGCAGGATACGGTTGTAAATTGATCAAAAACATTTGATTAATAAAAAGATCTGACATTAGTGAAGGGGAAATTAAGGTTAAAATTTTCAGGTCTGTGCCAGCAATGTGCGTTATACACAATAGATTTGAGCCTTAAAATAAGCCATGTCTATGATTTTACAAGGTGTGATTTGGAGGAGTTGAAGGAGACTGCACATTTAGTCTGTGCAGGCTTCACATTAATATGTAAATGAATGTTTCACATTCCAGCCACAGCATTAACCACCTCTATAAATATTGGCTGCTTCCTTGCTCAAGCAAGCAGAACCTGATTAGAAGGCCGCCTTAAAGCTAGTCTTGCTTTTTTGCTTGCATTTGGGAAGGGCATTTAGTTTTTTAGTAAATAAGATTTAGAAGATTAATTATTATTGTGCATATTTTTTGGCTGTCCCTATCGTTGCTATTTTATAAACCTTCAACTTTTCCTTTTCTCTTTCAACTCTTATAGTCTGTGGTCTTATTGTTTGCTTTTCAGTACCTCTGTTTAATGTGCATTAACTCTAATCAAAGTGCAATTTGTTAAGATTGCTAAAATGACATCAGCTGTATCAACCTATATCCTGAAGCTTAATTGGGATGAAGGAAACCGTTTCATGAAAGGACGACCTTCTCATACCCTCGGTAGCTGTCTGTTGAGAACATTGAGTCCTACCTAGACATCTCAGCTGATCCTTATTTTCGGTCCCTCTGCCTCCTGTGGATACTGTGGCAACTTTTGCAATTTGATTCAGCAATGATGCAAGAGCCTCAGGACTTACACCATCAGGTTCAAACACGGTTACTACCCCTCAGCTTCACTTGCTCCATCAATGAAATCTTCCCACAAGCAATGAATTTACTTCCAAGGATTCTTCATCTCATGTTCTCATTATCTATTGCTATTATTTATTTTTGCATTTGTACAGTTTGTTGTCTGATGCAGTCTGGTTGAAAGCCCTAACCGGGTGGTCTTTTTTTGATCCTGCTGAAGTTATTATTGGATAGAAAATGAATCTCAGGTATATATGCACTTTGATAACAAAATTTATTTTGAACTTTGAGCAACGAACTGTGCTTACTGTTCCTGTGATAGTTGCATCAATGCTAAGCGTCTGTTCAGAACATTCTAAGGAGTGCAGTCAAATGAGCATCCCTAGAATTCAGTTCTGCATTGGATAAATGAGGTTGGAGAGAAATTAGCAAACCTTATGTGTTTTTGCAATACATGAGGTGTACATATTTCTCATTCCTTCAGATAAATGCCCAATTTCAGGGAAGTACCCACAATGGTTCCTTCTCCAGAAAACCTGTTGTGAAGTTCAGCCAGATAGGTGATAGGTGTTCAAAAGGCTCTTTGAAAACCAATAAACTTCTTGTAAAGACAGCTTCTGATCTCTGTTAGAAAATCACACAAAGCAGTAAGTACAGATGAGATGTTGCACACATAGCCAGCAATGATGGACAAATGAGAAGTATACAGCTGCAAATGCATCAACATCTTGTTGGACTACAAGAGCATTGGTTCAACAACAGAGTGACCAATCTCTCACTAAGATCAAAATCTTTAGGACTGCTGGCTATCTGACTACTCTTGTTCCCTGTGGGAGATTTTATTGATTTATTTATTGAGATATAACATGGAATCAGCCCTTTGGCTCTTTGAACCATGCCACCTAGCAATCCCCCAATTGAATCCTAGCCTAATCTTTTATGATAAGAACTGGAGAATGTTCAGGAAGGCTGCTATCTATGGCAACCATGTTAACATTGAGGAATGCGTGGATTCTGTGACCAGCTACAAAGAGCAGTGTACAGAGGCTGTTACCATCACGAAACATCTGTGTGAGGGCAAATCAGAAGCCGTGGCTTACTGCAGAGGTCTGTGCATGGCTGAGGGATCGTGATGCTGTCTCTAGATCGGGGGATGCGACAGCTCTCAGGGAAGCAAGAAATGTGCTTTCCCGCTCCATCAGGCAGGCAAAATGGGAGCATTCTCAGAGAATTTTCAGCCACTTCTGTGATACCAGAGACACGAGGCAGATAGATAGATATACTTTATTAATCCCGAGGGAAATTTGGTTTCGTTACAGCCGCCCAACCGAGAATAGAGCGTAAATATAGCAATACAAAAAAAAACAACAATCAAACAACAAAATGCAAACTATGCCAGACGGAAACTAAGTCTAGGACCAGTCTATTGGCTCAGGGTGTCTGACCCTCCACGGGAGGAGCTGCACGTTCGATGGTCACAGGCAGGAACGACCTCCCGTGCCGCCAAGTGTTGTATCACGGTGGAATGTGGCCGAAGTCCAACAGTAAAAAGTTCAATATTCAGTCTGCAAACACGTTCCTCGATTGTAATATACCCCGGATTGCACCATCCGCTGTTAGCCAGAACAGAAAGCACCCAACTCCTTTACGCTTACCACTTTCAGTGCACTTCCGGTCAGCCGGAACAAACAGGAAAGGGTCCAACGCAGCTGGGAGAAAGAGTTTAATGTGCACTATAACCAGCCACTCAAAGAATTTCATAAAGGATTATGTTAATGCCAGCGGACATGTGGCAGGGAGTTCAGAGGATTACAGACTACAAGTCTACTCTGCACGTCAGTGACCAGGATGTTTCCCTCCCTGAGAGGCTGAATGTTTTCTACACCCGGTTTGATTTGCAGAACAAAATGCTGGCGAGGAAGGCACCCCTAACCCCAGGGGAGCAGACACTCCTTTTGGCTGAAGCTGAGATAAGGAAGACCCTGGCCAGAGACAACCCACGCAGAACTGCAGGGCCCGATAATACACCAGGTTGGGTTGTGAAGGACTGTGCAGCCCAGCTGACGGAGGTGCTGACAGATATATTCAATATCTCCCTAGAGCAATCCATTGCCCCATCGGTTTTCAAGGAGGTAACCATCATTTCAGTACCAAAGAAGGGGACTGTAACCTGTCTAAATGATTATTGTCCGCTGGCATTAACATAATCCTTTATGAAATTCTTTGAGTGGCTGGTCATGGTGCACGTTAAACTCTTTCTCTCAGCTACGTTGGACCATTTCCTGTTTGTTTATTGCTCAGATCAATCCACTGATGATGCAATAGCCACTGCTCCCCACTTTGTCCTGTACCTCCTGGAAAATGGGGTCTCATATGCCAGATTGCTGTTTATAGACATCAGTTTGGCATTCAACGCCAACATACCCTTGGTGGGGAGACTGTCCTCACTGGGTCTCAACACTTCCCTCTAAAAATGGATATTAGTTGTCTTATCAGTAAGGCCACAGTCTGTCCATGTGGGTAGCAACATCTCTGGTCACATTATGCTGACACTAGTGCTCCCCAAGACTGTATGCTCAGCCTGCTGCTGTTTACACTGCTGACACATGACCGTTGCAGAACCCAGCTCAAACAAATGTAATCAAGTTTATGGATGACACAACAGTGGTTGGCCTCATCAAGAACACTGATGAGATGGAGTATAGAGCATCTGATCGACTGGTATGAGACGAACATCCTCAGCTTGAACATGGAGAAGACCAAGGAAATCATTGTGGACTTCAGAAAGATGCAGACAAGCCATCCCCTCTCTGAAGAGAGAGAGATAAGTAGACCAAATTCCTGGGAGTTCATAGAACCATGGAAAACATAGAAAATAGGTGCAGGTGTAGGTCATTCAGCCCTTCGAGCCTGCACCGCCATTCAGTATGATCATGGCTGATCATCCAACTCAGAACCCTGTACCAGCCTTCCCCCCATACCTCCTGATCCCTTTAGCCACAAGGGCCATATCTTCACATCACCCTCTTCACATCACGGGTGATCTCACCTGGTCCCTCAATATCACCTCACTGAACAAGAAGACACAGCAGCACCTCCACTTCCCCAAGAAGATTGAAGCAAGCAAGGCTAGCCCTCCCCATCTTAACTTCATTTTACAGGAGTACAATTGAGAGTGTCCTGACAAGTTGCATCTCCATCCGGTCTGGGAGCAGTCAAGCATTAGACTAGATGTCCCTACAAAAGACTGTGAGAAGAGCTGAGAGGAACATAGGGATCTCCCTACCATCTATTGGGGGGGGGGGGGCACTGATCAGGAGCGCTGCATACGGAGGGCCTTTAGTATTATTAAGAATGTCACCTTCCCATCCATCCAATGTACTCTTTGACTTTCTACCATCAGGCAGGAGACTCCGATGCATAACAACAAAAAGGTCGGGATAAGAAAGTTTCTCCCCCTGGGCAATTATGTGACAAGGGACATGGGCGAGAATGGTTAGAACCCAATTACTGGACTATCCAAGACTAGAATCGAAGCACGATACAAGGCTGATATGAAGACAGGATTCTAAACAAGACACTAGATGAGAATCCAAACTTGAGCTGACGATTTCAGAGAAGGAAGTCTGAGAATCGGAGCGGGAGTGCGGAGGGAGTCATTTTGATTTTTTCTTCTTATCATCAGAGTTAAGAGAGGCTGGACTGCGCAGGTGTGTGACGTAGGGCAGTGAAGTGCAGAAAATTTAAAAGGAACACAGCCTTATGCAGCGGGCAGCGTCGTTTTGCAGGTGGCGGAGTGAGCCGGGAGCTGAGTGAAGGCTTAAGAGCTTTGGCTCAACGGGCTTAGGCGGAAACGTGTGAGGCAAAGTAGGTTTGATTTTCAATTTTTCCTGTTATTTGAGGAAAGGGGGAAGTATGAGTGTGAGGGCAGCTTGTTGTTCTCGGTGTCGGATGTGGGAGGTCCTGGAGTCTCCTAGCCTCCTGGACTTCCACATCTGCGCCAGGTGCGCTGAGCTGCAGCTCCTAAGGGACCGTGTTAGGGTACTGGAGCTGCAGCTCGATGACCTTCATCTGGTCAGGGAGAGTGAGGAGTTGATAGAGAGGAGTAACAGGCAGGTGGTCACGCTGGAGCCTTGGGAGGCAGACATGGGGCACAGTTAGGAGGGGGAAGGGGAAGTGTCAGGTACTAGAGAGTACTCCAGTGGCTGCGCCTCTTGACAATAAGTACTCTTGTTTGAGTACTGTTGGGGGGGGGGGGAACAGCTTACCTGGGGGAAGCAACAGTGGCCGTGCCTCCGGGCCTGTAGCTCAGAAGGGTAGGGAAAGGAAGAGGAGGCCAGTAGTAACAGGGGACTCGATAGTAAGGGGGTCAGATAGGCGATTCTGTGGATACAGTCAGGAGACCCGGATGATAGTTTGCCTTCCTGGTGCCAGGGTCCGGGATGTTTCTGATCGCATCCAAGATATCCTGAAGTGGGAGGGTGAGGAGCCAGAGGTCGTGGTACATATATATACCAAATACATAGGTAGGAAAAGGGAAGAGGTCCTGAAAGGAGAATATAGGGAGTTAGGAAGGGAGTTGAGAAGAAGGACCGCAAAGATAGTAATCTCGGGATTACTGCCTGTGCCACGCGACAGTGAGGGTAGGAATGGAATGAGGTGGAGGATAAATGTGTGGCTGAGGGATTGGAGCAGGGGGCAAGGATTCAAGTTTTTGGATCATTGGGACCTCTTTTAGCGCAGGTGTGACCTGTACAAAAAGGCCAGGTTGCACTTGAATCCTAGGGGGACCAATATCCTGGCGGGGAGGTTTGCAAAGGCTACTGGAGAGACTTTAAAACTAGAATGGTTGGGGAGTGGGAATCAAATTGAAGAGACTAGGACACAGGAGGTTAGTTCACAATTAGAGAAAGCTAGTAGACAGTATGTGAGGGAGGATAGGCAGGGGACAGAGAACAGGAGCACTGAGACCAAAGATGTAGGGGAGAAGGAAGAAAAAGATAACAAAGTTGTTTGCACTATTAGGGATAATTAGAGAGTAAGAGGTGGAGATTTTCTTAAATGCATCTATTTTAATGCTCGGAGCATTGTAAGAAAGGTGGATGAGCTTAGAGCATGGATTAATACCTGGAAATATGATGTAGCTATTAGTGAAACATGGTTGCAGGAGGGGTGTGATTGGCAACTAAATATTCCTGGATTTTGTTGCTTCAGGTGTGATAGAATCGGAGCGGCAGGAGGGGGAGGTGTTGCATTGCTTGTCTGAGAAAATATTACAGCGGTGCTTTGGCAGGATGGATTAGAGGAGGCTATTTGGGTGGAATTGAGGAATGGGAAAGGTGTAGTAATGCTTATAGGGATGTATTATAGAGCACCTAATGGGGAGCGAGAATTGGAGGAGCAAATTTGTAGGGAGATAGCAGATATATGTAGTAAGCACAAGGCTGTGATTGTGGAAGATTTTAATTTTCCACACGTAGACTGGGAAACCCATTCTGTAAAAGGGCTGGATGGTTCGGAGTCTGTAAAATGTGCACAAGATAGATTTTTGCAGCATTACATAGAGGTACCAACTAGAGAAGGGGCAGTGTTGGATCTCCTGTTAGGGAATGAGATAGGTCAGGTGACAGAGGTATGTGTTGTGGAGCACTTTGGGTCCAGTGATCACAATGCCATTAATTTCAATATAATTATCGAGAAGGATAGGACTGGACCCAGGGTTGAGATTTTTAATTGGAGAAAAGCTAATTTTAAGGAGATGAGAAAGGATTTAGAAGGAGTGAATTGGGACAATTTGTTTTATGGGAAGGATGTAATAGAGAAATGGAGGACATTTAAAGATGAAATTTTGAGGGTACAGAATCTTTATGTTCCTGTTAGGTTGAAAGGAAATGTTAAAAGTTTGAGAGAGCCATGGTTTTCAAGGGATATTGGAAACTTGGTTCAGAAAAAGAGAGAGATCTACAATAAATATAGGCAGCTTGGAGTAATTGAGGTGCTCGAGGAATATAAAGAATGTAAAATGAATCTTAAGAAAGAAATTAAAAAAGCTAAAAGAAGTTATGAGGTTGCTTTGGCAAGTAAGGTGAAAATAAATCCAAAGGGTTTCTACAGTTATATAAATAGCAAAAGGATAGTGAGGGATAAAATTGGTCCCTTAGATAATCAGAGTGGACAGCGATGTGTGGAGCCAAAAGAGATGGGGGAGACTTTGAACAATTTCTTTTCTTCAGTATTCACTAAGGAGAAGGATATTGAATTGTGTAAGGTAAGGGAAACAAGTAGGGAAGTTATGGAAACTATGATGATTAAAAAAGAGGAAGTACTGGCGCTTTTAAGGAATATAAAAGTGGATAAGTCCCCGGGTCCTGACAGGATATCTCCTAGGACCTTGAGGGAAGTTAGTGTGGAAATAGCAGGGGTTCTAGGAGTAAACCTAGCAATTATAGGCCTGTGAGTTCGACGTCAGTGATGGGTAAATTGATGGAAAGTATTCTTAGAGATGATATATATAATTATCTGGATAGACAAGGTCTGATTAGGAACAGTCAACATGGATTTGTACGTGGAAAGTCATGTTTGACAAAATTTATTGTATTTTTTGAAAAGGTTACTAGGAAAATTGACGAGGGTAAAACTGTGGATATTGCCTATATGGACTTCAGTAAGGCCTTTGACAAGGTTCCACATGGAAGGATAATTAGGAAGGTTCAATTGTTAGGTATTAATATCGAAGTAGTAAAGTGGCTGGATGGGAGATGCCAGGGAGTGGTGATGGAAGACTGTTTGTCAGATTGGAGGCTGGTGACTAGTGGTGTGCCGCAGGGATCTGTACTGGGTCCAGTGTTGTTTGTCATATATATTAATGATCTGGATGATGGGGTGGTAAATTGGATGAGTAAGTATGCAGATGATACTAAGATAGGTGGAGTTGTGGAAAATGAAGTAGGTTTTCAAAGCTTGAAGTGAGATTTAGGCCAGTTAGAAGAGTGGGCTGAAGGTGGAATCTCATGTGGATAGGGTGGTGAAGAAAGCTTTTGGTATGCTGGCCTTCATAAATCAGAGCATTGAGTATAGGAGTTGGGATGTAATGTTGAAATTGTACAAAGCATTGGTATGGCCAAATTTGGAGTAATATGTACAGTTTTGGTTACCGAATTATAGGAAAGATGTCAACAAAATTGAGAGAGCACAGAGAAGATTTACTAGAATGTTACCTGGGTTTCATCTCCTAAGTTACAGAGGATGGTTGAACAAGTTGGGTCTTTATTCTTTGGAGCATAGGAGGTTGAGGGGGGACTTGATAGAGGTATTTAAAATTATGAGGGGGATAGATAGAGTTGATGTGGATAGGCTTTTTCCATTGTGAGTGGGGGACATTCAAATAAGAGGACATGAGTTGAAAGTTAAAGGGTAAAAGTTTAGGGGTAACATGAGGGGGAACTTCTTTACTCAGAGAGTGGTATCTGGGTGGAATGAGCTTCCAGCAGAAGTGGTTGAGGTAGGTTCGATGTTGTCATTTAAAGTTAAATTGGACAGCTATATGGACAGGAAAGGAATGGAGGATTATGGGCTGAGTGCAGGTTGGTGGGACGAGGTGAGAGTAAGAGTTCAACACGGACTAGAAGGGCTGAGATGGCCTGTTTCCGTACTGTAATTGTTATATGGTTATATGATTGAGTACCAAACCTCAGTTCAGTTGCTCTTTAAATATTGAATCCTGGAGCCAAAGCATGGCCGATAATTAGCAGGCAGCCTGAATCTTTAAAGGGGTTACAGCAACTATCCACGTTCCAGAGAGCTTGAGCATCTAACTATGGCCAGTAATTAACGGGCAGCCTGAATCTTTAAAGGAGCCACAGCAGCTATCCGGAGCATCTAAACCCCAGAAGCTGGAGTGGTTGGGTGTGTGTGGTAACACACTAGGCTTCTGAACTCCCTGCCACATCATATCCAAAGTTTCACTGGTTAGTCTGTTCCATAGCTTACAATATGTGATATTAATGCACCTTAGTGTGTTATTTATGTGTGTAACACGCTGGTTCCATCAGCTGCGTAAGTCCAGGAAAGACCCCCTCCGGCCCCACCAAACGTGGGAGATTGAAGTGCAAGCCCCCAAATCCCCCTGTTTGTGTGGATGCAGTATGATTTGTCACCCTGTTACAAATCAGTACCACGAAAAAACAGACAGTACACCACATACAATTAAGAGATTTAGCTTTATAATTTTTAATTTAACTAAAGAGTAAAGAAAAAATAAAAAAAAAGAAAAGGGCCCATTTTAAATGGAACAGTCTAATGTGTACAAGTTGGAGCTCACGGTTTCCCCTTCACCAATGCTCCTTCGATCTCCCCGGGCTTCATTGAATCACGGTTCCACTCCTGGTCGACTCCTCCGACTTCTTCTCTCCAGCATCTTCTCTCTTCTCCCCTCTGAAAAGCCTCAAGTCCAACCTTAATGTCCCGCAGCAGAAAAGCCTTCCCTGAATCTGCACATCCCAAATGGATGCCACACATTTCTGCTATCTCTTATCTTCAACAGTAACCCAAACAAGCAGCTTACACAGAGAACAGAAAAGCAGAAAAAATACGAACCATGTGAACCAGGGCATTACATGTGTGATTCATCTGCAGATTTTATCCTTGCCTTCATAAATTATCTTGTGTTGTGTGTACTACTGTTCTTTACACCCTGCTTTGGAGAAATGTTGTCTCATTTTCTATATACATTGTATGGTTATAATCCCGGGAGTGTCGGGATTGGCAGTCTGGGCACCAGCTCAGAAGAGCACCCACCCCTTGAAGCTTCTAGTTTACATGGAGAAACATACCCTTGGGGTCCTCTGAGAGGGAGGGAGAATGATGGACCCAATCGGATGGATACAGTTAATTACAGGGAACGACTACAACCGAGAGCTGGGATAAGAGGCTCTGAGTGTCCAATGTGTTGATGTGGGAGAGCGTTTTCCAGCATTAAAGGTTTACGAGTTCACCAAGCAAAGTTGAAGTGCTATTCAATCCCAGTGGATGAAGATGAGATTACTTCCCCAAGCACAGATGATGTGGTCTTTTCAACCATTGATTCACAAGTCACAGCGATTTGCTCTGGGAGAGTCATTATACTCCAGGTCAGACGAGAGATAACCCAGGTCAGATTTCAGACCACAGTACCCAGGTAGATCCTTTGCATAATGGTGGTGGTGAGGAGGTAGAGAAGAAGAGGAAGGTCAAGTGGCCAGCAATGGCAGATGAGAAGGCTTGGCATGTGTTTGATGAGGATATCAGTATGATGTTGGAGATCACTTTCATGGGAACATCAAAGAGAAAGTTGGAAGTGATGGGCAATATGATTTACAATGTTGGAAAGTACCGGTTTGGTTTGGTTGAGTTGAAGAAAGCGAAGCCTACACAGACAACAAGCAGGCACAAGAAGGAGATTAGCAGGTTGAGGAGAGAGCTTAGATCATTGAGACAGAGGTGGAAAGTAACAAGTGAGGGTGACAAGCCAGGGCTTGCTGATCTCCGAGAACATTTTTGATTAAAATTAGCATCACCCTGTCATGCAGAGTCACAACGTAAAAAGAGAAAGAAGAGAGAGAAGGCAAGAAAGTCACTCTTTGAGAACCCTCACCAGTTCACAAACAAATTGTTTGAGCAAAGTAAGAGCGGGCAGCTTAACATCTCTCAACAAGAACTTAAGGATCACCTGGCAAGCACTTACTCTAACGAACAGCGGAAGGCTCCTTTGCCACCAATATGAGCGTTCATGGACAATCTCACCCTTTTGGGTCCTAGCACAGAGGCAGTGGAAAGTGTACTATCTAGACTCGAGGGACCAATGGATTGAGGAAGAGTGAAGTTCACGACCAAGAAGTCAAGGAGCCTTGTTCTTAGGAGAGGAAAGCTGGTTGACTTTCATTTCACCCTTTGTGGAGAGGAGATTCCATCCATTCAGGACTAACCAGTTAAGAGCCTCAGGCGATGGTACACAGAGGAGTTGAGAGACACCAAGTGGGTTCAAGAGACAGGAGAACAGATCAGCAGGGGTCTGATATCTGTTGACAAGTGTGACTTGCCTGGCAAGTTGAAGCTGTGGTGCTTGCAGTACGGATTGATGCCACGGATAATGTGGCCACTAACTGTCTATGAAGTGACAATGTCCCATGTTGAGGCAATGGAAAGGAAGATCAACAAGCATGTGAAGAAGTGGCTTGGAATGCCGAGCAGCCTCACCAATGTTGCAATCCACAGTAGCCAGACAAAGCTTACCATCCCAGTGCAATCCCTTGTTGAAGAGGTCAAGGTAGCCAAGGTAAGATCATTCTTGATGCTTCGAGACTGAAAAGACCCTGTCATCAAGAACACCTAGCTGGATGTGAGATCAGGCAGGAAGTGGTCAGCCTGTGTAGCAGTTGATGAGGCAGAGACTAGATTGAAGCACAAGGAGATGGTTGGGGCTATCCAGCTAAACCGCCAGGGACTTGGATGGACAACCCACAACTGGCGGTCATCTTCTACAGGTAAGGAGCACCGTGAGCTTCCAATACAAGAAATATGAGAGGTATAAGAGGAAAAGAGGTTATCTAAAACAGATGTCCTGGCCAAACAAGGGGCTTGGACCTGGTGGGAAAGTATTGAACAATGACATCTATCTTGGAATGTTCTGTGGCAGATGGAACTGCTCCGCATTTCTTTTCTATGCAGAGCAGTGTACAATCTGCTCCCAACACCTGCCAACCTCAGCACCTGGTATGAAGATAAGACAGACAGGTGTGCTGCTTGTGGCGAGAAGGGAACACTTCAACATATTTTGAGTGCATGCAGAGTCAATCTTTCCTGCAGCATGTACACTTGGAGACATAACAATGTTCTCAAAGTTGTAACAGAAGCGGTTGAGCAGAGGGTACTGCAGCACAACTTATCTCATGCCCCATGCTGCACAGAACTTCACATATCATTTGTGAAAGAAGGCTCCAAGTCAAGGGTGTACAGTGCAGGCCCACGATCAAGCATGCTTTCTTTAGCCAACGATTGGTGTGTCAAGGCTGACCTGAATGGGAAAGGCAGTTTCCCGGAGCAAATAGCTTTCACCACATTGCGTCCAGATATAATCGTATGGTCTGACACCAGTAGAGAAGTGGTTATTGGTGAACTCACAGTCCCCTGGGAAGACAACATCAATGAAGCCCATGAGCGCAAGTTAACCAAGTATACAGAATTAAGATCAGAGTGCAGAGACAGAGGGTGGAAGGTCTTATGCTATCCATTTGAAGTAGGTTGCTGTGGCTTTATTGCGTTCTCTTTCCAGAAGTGGCTGCATGACATTGGCTTCACTAGAAGAGAGATCAAGTCAACCAGCAGGGCTGTAGCTGAGGCAGCAGAGAAAGGATCAGCATGGGTGTGGACCAAGTACATCCAGAGGGACAGATAGTCGGACAGTGTATCCATCTCTTGCAAACCCTTCAGTAGTTGCATAGACACCTGAAGAGTAGACTATCTGTTGGATGGAAGTGACCAACAACTCTGATAGAGGCAGTTGTCAAGTTTTTAAGCTCACCAGTGGGAGGTGGTGCTTTGGCGCTGCTGGCCCATGGCCGAAACTCCTGAAGACAGGTGGCAGATCAACTGTTGATCCCAATAGTCCAAGTGTATTTTCAATTCAATTCTTGTTATATGCATGCATATAACATATATATGCAGACTTGACAGGACATCTTATAATGACCAATTAACCTATCTACCATTACATCTTTGGACTGTGGGAGGAAACCCATGCGGCCTCAGTGAGAATGTACGAACTCCTTGAAAACAGCAGCAGGAATTGAACTTGGGGGTCACTGGTACTGTAACTACTATACTACCGTGCTGCCCTACTTTCTAAAAAGGATTTAACAAAGGTTAGTAGAGCTTGTACAACACCCCAGATAACAAACTTTTGTTTATAGCATGACCATTGTTGGACCAGAACTTTATGAAGGCATTTACATGAATCTCTTTATAGTGACACGTAAGTGGGTACAGAGCTTATAAGCAGATTGTATTTGGAGTTGCAAGGTGCACAGCCTTTTCCTGTCGTATTTAGAAATCTTATTGTTGATAACTTTGTAGAATGCACCATATCACCTCAAGGAGAGCCAAATTTTATTGTTGCATCTCCTGTATAGGGCCACCAGATGTTTGTCATTGTAATGCACTCAATGGCCACCTTTATAAGGTACAGGAATGGAACCCATTCACTTCAAGGTTCGATGTGTTGTGCCTTCAGAGATGCTCTTCTGCACACCACTATTGTAACACGTGGTTATTTAAGTCATTGTCACCTTCCTGCAAGATTGAACCAGTCTGGCCACAACCCTTGCAACCAATCTGACACTCAAGAATGCATCTCTCCTTTAAGAGTAATGATTCCCTCTAACTGCTGATAACTGGCCAGATTTTGCAATGGGCAGCTGCCGTGATTTCAAGCTGGCATTTTATTTGCTTTATTTGAGCACCTTCTGTATCTGATGGAACTGATTTGCTCAATGGGAACTGAAGCAATTTTGGCATTGTCTATACCAACATAACCAGAAAGGGCAACATGTTTGCCCAATATCATGTCCAGTAGTTACCAGCTGTTACTTATGGCTTTTAGTCAAGAGCAGGTTAAATTTTACTTTAAGTGAATGTAAAACTACCACTATTGATTCAGCCTTCTGTTATTAATCTTTCCTGATTTTCATTTCCATTGAAATCAATAGAAAATTGGGAGAGATGTATAGCAGCCAGCTGAATCAATATTGTTCTTGTTACACTATCGCCCAAGTCAAAATTACCTCCCTGCTGCGAGATGAACTAAAGCAGTTTTGATGCGTGATTTTTGAAGAAAGATGGCCACATCATTATTGTATACAATAGTTCTTTTATGCCACCACATTTAGCTAAAGTAGTGGCCAAATTATGCTGTTACCCTTATTTCTGGTTTAATTTCATGTAGTATTAGGAAAGGCAGGTGGAAGATTCATTTCAACCTTGACTTGTATAAGCTAATGGATATTTGTGATTTAAGCTTATACCTATTATTAAGTGATGTTTTTGCTTAGAAAACCAGTCTATTTCAGATTTTTACTTTTGCATGGTTTGAGTGGATTACATGCTTTGGCCAATGGTTCACTGTATGGCATGGTGGTAAGACAATGGTTTGCTTTTGGATCATATTTCCAGTGCAAGTAATACAATGGATTTTCCACTGAGGTGTAATTGCAATGTAATTGCAATTGCAAAGCTGCTGAGAACAGAGATGCACTGTGAACCCAACCAAACTTAGATTTTCAATGTCAATGTCAGAAATTTAAGAAGGCCTATTTACTTGTAAAAGTCCATTGCTGGAAAATCCAAGATACTAGTATGACCAAGCAGATGATAGATCATTCATTAGTACAGCACAATATAATTTTGTCTTAATAAGTGGCTACAAGAGGTCAACATCCTTGTGGTAGGGTTGGAGGCTTGTGTGCCTCAATGACCCAGTGAGCTATGTTGGCTGGAGTCAGGGCCTTGTGCTTTGGCTCTTGGTGGGGTCACCCGTGCCAAACAGCTTAGAGGAGAAAGGCCAGACTAAGAGTGGTGTACCGGTCCTCCAGGTTCAGGGGTTCAGCTCAGGGCTAACAACCCTGACTGGTCAAAAAATTGTTATGGAATTGTGTGCGACTGAGGACCCTGAACCACACCTGAGGGACAATAAAGAAGATGACCGAAGACAAAACAGAGATAAAGGAACATCACCAGTGGTATAAAGATAGTCAGTAATTAAGTAAGATAACTGTTCAGCCTGCAGTAGATTATCCTTTATGCACCATGCAAAATACTTGGTCTACTTGAATTCTCCAGAATGATTGTTATTTATTAAGAGAAAGGAAACAGTTCCATATGTGTTATATATATATATATATATATATATATATAAATTACATGTCCAGTATCCTTGCAGGAAGTATACAACAATCTTATTTTCATAGATATCCTCCTTTTCATATCTCTGCAAATTCCAATCCAAATTAAATTTGTCTCCACCACTACCCTAGTTTTACTAATAGAACTTAGGAACAAGAAGCGGGATGATCACTGTGATGGGATTGTATTGGGGACAGCTCCTCACAAACCCATCCCCAATAATCAGCAGGAACTGAAGAAGCAGGTGTGGAGAGAGATTGCAACTAGTTGTAAGCATAATGGCATAGCATTAGTGGCAGATTTTAACTTCCCTAATATAGATTGGGCCAATCATAGTGTAAAAGGCTTGGATGAGGTGGAATTTGTGAAAGTAGTTCAAGAAAGATTTTTTTAATCAATATATAAAGTGACCTATCAGGAAAGGTGCAACCCTGGTTATCCTCCTGGGGAATGAGGTAGAGCAAGTAGCAGAAATGTCTGTCTGTGAGCACTCTGGGTCCAGTGACAATAATTACTCCTGATTTTTTAGATTTTTTTTTAGATTATGAAGGCATGTAGTCCTCTTTTATTGTCATTTAGTAATGCATGCATTAAGAAATGATACAATATTTCCTCTGATGTGATATCACAAAACACAGGACAGACCAAGACTGAAAAAACTGACAAAACCACATAATTATAACATATAGTTACAACAGTGCAACAATACCATAACTTGATGAAGAAGTCCATGAGCACAGTAAAGTTCAAAGTCTTTCAAATGTCCCACATCTCACGCAGACGGGAGAAGGAAGAAAAACTCTCCCTGCCATGCCGACAACAATCTGACTCTGAGTCATCCGAAAACTTCGAGCTCTGATCAGCTCTCCGACACCGAGTATTGAGCGCCATCTCTGTCCAAACGATTCAACCTCCTTCTCCGTCGCCAAAAGCAGGCAAGGCTGGGGAGTTTGAGGCCTACCCTCCAAAAGATTCCCGACCACGCAGTAACGACGGCAGCGAACGAGCATTTCAGAAATTTCTCCAGATGTTCCTCTGTGCTTTCACGTCCATTCTCCATCAAATCAGAATTGTCCACGGCCCCTATTTAACAGATACCTTATCATTTTTCACCGGAGGGCTGCGCACGAGCAGGTGCGCCGCAATCTTCTCCTCCTGCAATTTTAAAATAGTTATAGGGAAGGTTACAACTAGTTCAGAATTTAGGGTCCTGAACTGAGGCAGAGAAAGGTTAGGAGCCATTAGGCAGGATCTTTCAGAGGTTGAATGGTTTAGATTTCTGCAGGGAAAAGAGTATCTGGCAAGCAGGAGATTTTAAAGTGTGATACCAAGAACTCAGGGGCTGCATGTTCCTGTTAGGGTGAGGAGCAGGTTTCAGGAACCCTGGTTAAGAAAAGATATTGAGGAGATAAAGAGAGAGACATACACTGCACATAGGCAATTAGGAACGAGTTAATCTCTTGATGAGATGAAGAGTGCACTTAAGAGAGGAGCTTGGAAGGCAAAATGAGGAGATGAGAAAGATCTGGCAGGCAAGGTAAAACAAAATCCCTAGAGATTCTCTGGATATATTAAGGGTAAAAGCTTGACTTGGGAGAGAACAGGTCTTCTTAAAGATCAGTAAAGCTATTTGTGTTTGGAACTGGAGGAAATGTGAAGATTTTTAATGAACACTTCTCTTCTGTTCTTTCTGTGGAGAAATTGATGGAGGGTAAATAAATGAAGGAAATGAGTAATGAGGTCTTGGACCACATCTGAATTAGCAGGGAGGAGTATTGGAGACCTTAAGGTGCATTAAGTTGGCTAAATCCATAGGGCCTTAAGTGATGTATTCTTGGAGCTTGTGGGAAGAATTTGTGGATCCCTTCCAAAGATTTTTACTTCATTGCTGGCCACAGGTGAGGTTCTGGAGGGTGGCTAATGTGGTATCATTGTTTAAAAAAGGAATCAAAACAAGTCAGGAAACTACAGATCAGTGAGCCTCACATCAGAGGATTCAGAGGAATATTTGGAGAGCTGTACTTGATATGGGACAGCATGTCTTTGTGCATGAGAAGTCATATCTGATAAATGTCTTGGAGTTCTTTGAGGAGGTAACCAAAAGTGTAGTTAGAAGTAGGGTAGTGGATGTTGTCTGTGTGGACTTTGACAAGGTCGCTCATGGAAGGCTAATTTGGATTGTTAGATTGCATGTGATTGGGTGAGGGGGAGGAAGAGTGGATTGGCCTCATAATTGGTTCAGTGGTAGGAAGCACAGCGTGATGTTCATGCATTGTTTCTCAGACTGGTGCTATGTGTTCAGTGGTGTGCAATGAAGCTGGTGCTGAGACCAGTGTGGTTGCTTGTAATTTATATAAATGATTTTTATTTAAATATACAAAGTATTGTTAGTAAGTTTGTAGATAATAAAATAACTGGTGTTATAGACAATATAGGCTATGTAATATTACAGGGGGATTTGGAACAGCTAGGGAAGTAGGCTGAGGGTTTGGCAAATAGCAATGAACATGAAGTATTCTAAGAGATCAAACCAGAGCAGGACTTGTGTAACGAATGGTACACCCCTGGGGATTGTTATGCAAGTGCATAGTTGGCTGAAAGAGGCATCTCAAGAAGATAAGATAACAGCAAGGCATTTGACATGCAGGCTGTTACTGGTTAGGGCACTGAGTTTGGGAACTGGGAGGTTATGTTGTAGTTACTATATAGAACGTTGGTGAAGCCAGTTGGACAATTGTGTACTGTGGTGGTCATCATGTTGTAGAAAAGATGTTATTAAATTAGAAATAGTGCAGAATAGATTTACCAGGATGTTGCCCTGATTTGGGGGCTTGAGTTATATGGATAATTTGTGTAGACTAGGATTTTATCCCTAGAATGCAGGAAATTGACCTGACAGAGGTATATAAGATCATGAGGGGTATAGACAGTATGAAAGCATGTATTCTCTTAACCAGGGAAGAGGTGCATAAAGCAAGAGAATATAGATTTATGATTAGAGGCTGGAGATTCTAAAGGCGCAGGATGGATACATCCCAAAGATGTATTCTATAGGGAGGATGAGACATTGTGGCAGACAAGGGGAGTCAAAGATAACATAAAAGCAAAAAGAGTGGGCATTTGGATGATGAAATTGATGGCTTTTTGACCAAGTTTGCCAATGATACAAAGATAGATGGAGGGGCAGGTAGTGATAAGGAAACAGGGAGTTTGGGGAAGGATGTGAACAGTTTGGTAATATGGGCAAGGAAATGGCAGATTGAATATAGTGTATGGTCATTAACTTTGGTAGAAGGAATAAAGGTGTAGATTATTTTCTAAACAGGGAGAAAATTTAAAAATCAGAGGTGCAAAGGACTTGGGAGTCATCATATAGGATCCCTAAAAATTAACTCGCAAGTAGACTCGGTGGTAAGGAAGGCAAATGCAATAATAAAATTCATTTCAAGAAGACTCAAATATAAGAGCAAGGATGTGGTCCTGAGGCTGTACAAGGTGCTTGAGAGGAGGTTCACGACATTGATTTTGGGAATGAAAGGTTTAATGTATGAGGAGAAGTTGATGGCTCTGGTCTTGTACTTGTTAGAGTTTAGAAGAATGAGGGGGAATCTTATTAAAAGCTGTTGAATATTGAAAGGCCGAAACAAAATGGATTTTGGGAGGATTTTTGTAGTGAGTGAGTATAGGACCAGAGGACATGGCCTCAGAATAGTGGGACATCTATTATAACGAGGAGGAATTTCTTCAGCCTGAGGGTGGTGAATCTGTGGAATTCATTGCCACGATGGTTGTGGAGGCCAAGTCATTGAGTACATTTAAAGCAGAAGTTTATATATTCTTGGTTAGTCAGAGCATCAAAGTTCATGGGGAGAAGCCAAGAAAATGGGGTTGAGAAATATAATAAATCTGCTATGAAGGAATGGTGGACAAATTCAGTACTTTCTGCTAGTATATTAGTTCCCCTCCAGTTAAGGTGCAAACCATCCCTTTTGGTCAGGTCACACCTTCTCTGTTCCACACAGGGCAAATCAGCTGTTTCAGTCTCTTGTGTGTCTAAGTCCTGCAGTCATTTTAGAAATTCTCTTCTGTGCCCTTTCTAAAGTTCATACTTTATCCAAAAAAATGGTATGCCGCACTGGCCACAGTACTCCAGTTGAAGCTGAATCCATATTTTATAAATGTTCATCCTGACATTTGTGACATCTGCTCACATACACAATGCCTGTTATGGTTCAAGATCCTGCAGACTTCTTAATCAACGTTCCTTGCCATGTTCAGTGTATTTAGCACACCTTACCCAAATTTTTTTCTGTACCCCTTTTGATAGACCCTTTGGACAGCATGGATAATTTGGGCTGAATGGCCTGTTCCACACTTTATGATTCTATGTATCAGCCCTTACCAACCCACAGTCTAAATTTTCTTGAAGTCCTTTACCATACCTCTTCCATTTAATTGAAAATATGTACTAATCATGTGCAGTAGGTGACCTGTTTGTAACTTCTAATAAGTTATTAATTGACACATTAACTCTCTTTCTCTCTCCCAGATGCTTCTTGTCCTTCTGAATATTTCTATAATTTTTCATTTTAACTGCAGGTACTGGAGATCTGGAATATCTGTTCTTAGTTTGTTGTTCGCAGTTTCTTGTTATGTAACTTATTTTTCAATCTATGCTCTTATAGCCTCTTGTGTTCTGTCTTCAAGATTGATGCTTATTCTGTGGGTGCTTTATCAACTTTCTTTTGGCTGTACAGGGATACCACATCAGCTGCATCTTCCCTCACCTTTGTTGCTCCAATAAAAAAACTCTTTTAGACAAGATTTACTTTTAACAAATCTATGCTTGGTGTGCTGATTAATTTAGCGTTCTTCAAGTAACTGCCATTTCTGTCTCTGGTCATTGTTAATAGTATTTTCCCCTGCACTAAACTCACCTATGACTACAAACCTATCATTGCATTTTAAATAAATCTTTATAATTTGAAATAATTCTTTGCTAGTTTTAGGATATTTTAAGAATACAGAAACAGGACGTGTTTGACCTTTGAGCCTATTCCATCATTCAGTCTGATAATAATTGATCTGTCATTTAATTCAGCAAATCACAGCCCTGTGAGCAGTGATCCTGGAAGGGCAATACTTGAGCAGCTGACGTCTTTCATAACATTCAGCCAAAAGTTCAATGTAAATATATTATTAAGGTACATATATATCATCATCTACAAACCTGAGATTCATTTTTTGTGGGCATACTCAATAAATCGAATAGCCATAAATGAAAGACCCCACCAACTGGGCGGATGGCCAATGTACAAAAAAACAACAAACTGTGCAAATAAAAAAAGAAAGAAAGAATAAATAAACAAGCAAACAGACAAATAAATAAGCTTTCAATATCAAACATGCAATGAAAAGTCGTTGAAAGTGAGTCCATAGGTTGTGGGTACAGTTCAGTGATGGGACAAATGAAATTGAGTGAATTTATCCTCTCTGGTTCAAGAGCTTGGTGGCTGAGGGGCAATAACCGTTCCTGAACCTGGTGGTGAGAGTCCTGAAGCTCTTGTACCATCTTCCTTATGGCAACGTCCAGAAGAGAGCATTACTTGGGTGCAGGGATACCCTGATGATGCATGCTGATATCCTGCAACAATCCTCCATATAGATATGCTCAATGGTGGAAAGGGTTTTACTTGTGATGGACTGGACTGTATCCACTACTTTTTGTAGGATATTCCATTCAAAGACATTGGTGGTTCCATACCAGGCTATGATGCAGCCATTTAATGTACTCTCCACTAGATATCTATAGAGGTTTGTCAAAGTTTTAGATGTCATGCTGAATTTTCTCAACCTTCTAAGAAAGCTGAGTTACTGCTGTGCTTTCTTCATAAGTGCATTTGTGTGCTGGGCCCAGAACAAGTCTTCTGAAATGAACAGCGAGGAATTTAAACGCAAACAATAGGAATTCTGCAGATGCTGGAAATTCAAGCAACACACATCAAAGTTGCTGGTGAACGCAGCAGGCCAAGCAGCATCTGTAGGAAGAGGTGCATTCGACGTTTCAGGCCGAGACCCTTCGTCAGGACTAACTGAAGGAAGAGTGAGTAAGGGATTTGAAAGTTGGAGGGGGAGGGGGAGATCCAAAATGATAGGAGAAGACAGGAGGGGGAGGGATAGAGCCAAGAGCTGGACAGGTGATAGGCAAAAGGGGATACGAGAGGATCATGGGACAGGAGGTCCGGGAAGAAAGACAAGGGGGGGGGGGACCCAGAAGATGGGCAAGAGGTATATTCAGAGGGACAGAGGGAGAAAAAGGAGAGTGAGAGAAAGCATGTGTGCATAAAAATGAGTAACAGATGGGGTACGAGGGGGAGGTGGGGCCTAGCGGAAGTTAGAGAAGTCGATGTTCATGCCATCAGGTTGGAGGCTACCCAGACGGAATATAAGGTGTTGTTCCTCCAACCTGAGTGTGGCTTCATCTTTACAGTAGAGGAGGCCGTGGATAGACATGTCAGAATGGGAATGGGATGTGGAATTAAAATGTGTGGCCACTGGGAGATCCTGCTTTCTCTGGCGGACAGAGTGTAGATGTTCAGCAAAGCGATCTCCCAGTCTGTGTCGGGTCTCGCCAATATATAAAAGGCCACATCGGGAGCACCGGACGCAGTATATCACCCCAGTCGACTCACAGGTGAAGTGTTGCCTCACCTGGAAGGACTATTTGGGGCCCTGATTGGTGGTAAGGGAGGAAGTGTAAGGGCATGTGTAGCACTTGTTCCGCTTACACGGATAAGTGCCAGGAGGGAGATCAGTGGGGAGGGATGGGGGGGATGAATGGACAAAGGAGTTGTGTAGGGAGCGATCCCTGCGGAATGCAGAGAGAGGGGGGGAGGGTAAGATGTGCTTAGTGGTGGGATCCCGTTGGAGGTGGCGGAAGTTACGGAGAATAATATGTTGGACCAGGAGGCTGGTGGGGTGGTAGGTGAGGACCAGGGGAACCCTATTCCTAGTGGGGTGGCGAGAGGATGGAGTGAGAGCAGATGTACGTGAAATGGGGGAGATGCCTTTAAGAGCAGAGTTGATAGTGGAGGAAGGGAAGCCCCTTTCTTTAAAAAAGGAAGACATCTCCCTCGTCCTAGAACGAAAAGCCTCCTCCTGAGAGCAGATGCGGCGGAGACGGAGGAATTGCGAGAAGGGGATGGCGTTTTTGCAAGAGACAGGTTGAGAAGAGGAATAGTCCAGATAGCTGTGAGAGTCAGTAGGCTTATAGTAGACATCAGTGGATAAGCTGTCTACAGAGACAGAGACAGAAAGATCTAGAAAGGGGAGGGAGGTGTCGGAAATGGACCAGGTAAACTTGAGGGCAGGGTGAAAGTTGGAGGCAAAGTTAATAAAGTCAACGAGTTCTGCATGCGTGCAGGAGGCAGCGCCAATGCAGTTGTCGATGTAGCGAAGGAAAAGTGGGAGACAGATACCAGAATAGGCACGGAACAGGACTCTTCCACCCCCACCGATGACCCCTTCTCCTGTCTTCAACCCTCCTCTTCTTCATGGACACCCCGCTCTGGTCTTCTGCCTGCTCTGGATCTCTTTATTGCTAACTGCCGACGGGACATCAACCGTCTCGACTTCACCGCACCTTGTCCCCATTCCAACCTCACTCCTTCGGAACGCTCTGCTCTCCACTCCCTCCGCACTAATCCTAACCTTATTATTAAACCCGCCGATAAGGGGGGTGCTGTTGTAGTCTGGTGTACTGACTTCTACCTTGCCAAGGCACAGCGACAACTCGCGGATACCTCCTCTTATCTACCCCTCGATCGTGACCCCACTAAGGAGCACCAGGCCATTGTCTCCCACACCATCACCGACTTTATCTGCTCAGGGGATCTCCCATCCACTGCTACCAACCTTATAGTTCCCACACCCCGCACTTCCCGTTTCTACCTCCTACCCAAGATCCACAAACCTGCCTGTCCTGGCCGACCTATTGTCTCAGCTTGCTCCTGCCCCACTGAACTCATTTCTGCATACCTCGACACTGTTTTATCACCCCTTGTTCAATCCCTTCCGACCTATGTTCGTGACACTTCTCACGCTCTTAAACTTTTCGATGATTTTAAGTTCCCTGGCCCCCACCGCTTTATTTTCACCATGGATGTCCAGTTCTTATATACTTCCATTCCCCCATCAGGAAGGTCTCAAAGCTCTACGCTTCTTTTTGGATTCCAGACCTAATCAGTTCCCCTCTACCACCACTCTGCTCCGTCTAGCGGAATTAGTCCTTACTCTTAATAATTTCTCCTTTGGCTCCTCCCACTTCCTCCAAACTAAAGGTGTAGCTATGGGCACCCGTATGGGTCCTAGCTATGCCTGCCTTTTTGTTGGGTTTGTGGAACAATCTGTGTTCCGTGCTTATTCTGGTATCTGTCCCCCACTTTTCCTTTGCTACATCGACGACTGCATTGGCGCTGCTTCCTGCACGCATGCAGAACTCGTTGACTTTATTAACTTTGCCTCCAACTTTCACCCTGCCCTCAAGTTTACCTGATCCATTTCCGACACCTCCCTCCCCTTTCTACATCTTTCTGTCTCTGTCTCTGGAGACAGCTTATCCACTGATGTCTACTATAAGCCTACTGACTCTCACAGCTATCTGGACTATTCCTCTTCTCACCCTGTCTCTTGCAAAAACGCCATTCCCTTCTTGCAATTCCTCCGTCTCCGCCGCATCTGCTCTCAGGATGAGGCTTTTCATTCTAGGACGAGGGAGATGTCTTCCTTTTTTAAAGAAAGGGGCTTCCCTTCCTCCACTATCAACTCTGCTCTTAAACGCATCTCCCCCATTTCACGTACATCTGCTCTCACTCCATCCTCCCGCCACCCCACTAGGAATAGGGTTCCCCTGGTCCTCATCTACCACCCCACCAGCCTCCGGGTCCAACATATTATTCTCCGTAACTTCCGCCACCTCCAACGGGATCCCACCACTAAGCACATCTTTCCCTCCCCACCTCTCTCTGCATTCCGCAGGGATCGCTCCCTACACAACTCCCTTGTCCATTCGTCCCCCCCATCCCTCCCCACTGATCTCCCTCCTGGCACTTATCCGTGTAAGCGGAACAAGTGCTACACATGCCCTTACACTTCCTCCCTTACCACCATTCGGGGCCCCAAACAGTCCTTCCAGGTGAGGCAACACTTCACCTGTGAGTCGACTGGGGTGATATACTGCGTCCGGTGCTCCCGATGTGGCCTTTTATATATTGGCGAGACCCGACGCAGACTGGGAGACCGCTTTGCTGAACATCTACGCTCTGTCCGCCAGAGAAAGCAGGATCTCCCAGTGGCCACACATTTTAATTCCACATCCCATTCCCATTCTGACATGTCTATCCACGGCCTCCTCTACTGTAAAGATGAAGCCACACTCAGGTTGGAGGAACAACACCCTATATTCCGTCTGGTTAGCCTCCAACCTGATGGCATGAACATCGACTTCTCTAACTTCCGCTAGGCCCCACCTCCTCCTCGTACCCCATCTGTTACTCATTTTTATGCACACATTCTTTCTCTCACTCTCCTTTTTCTCCCTCTGTCCCTCTGAATATACCTCTTGCCCATCTTCTGGGTCCCCCCCCCCTGTCTTTCTTCCCGGACCTCCTGTCCCATGATCCTCTCGTATCCCCTTTTGCCTATCACCTGTCCAGCTCTTGGCTCCATCCCTCCCCCTCCTGTCTTCTCCTATCATTTTGGATCTCCCCCTCCCCCTCCAACTTTCAAATCCCTTACTCACTCTTCCTTCAGTTAGTCCTGACGAAGGGTCTCGGCCTGAAACGTCGACTACACCTCTTCCTACAGATGCTGCTTGGCCTGCTGCGTTCACCAGCAATTTTTATGTGTGTAGCGAGGAATTTAAGTCCTGTCACTCTCCACCTAAGGTACTCAGATGAGAACAGGCTCATGGACCTCCAGTCTCATCCTCCTAGTCAATAAGCAGCTCCTTGGGCTTGCTGACACTGAGTGAGAGATGGTTATTGTGGCACCACTCAGCCAGATTTTCAATCTCCCTCCTATATGTTGACTCATCACCACTTTTGATTCAGCCCACGACAGTGGTGTCATCAGCAAACGTAAATATGGCATTGGAGCTGTGCACAGTCGTAAGTCTAAAGCGAGTGGAGCACGGACCTAAACACATAGCCTTCTGGTGCAGCTGTGCTGATAGAGATTGTGGATCCTTGCTTAATCACTTGAATTTTTCTTTGCTATTGAGCCAGAATTACAAATTTCAAAATAAATTTATTATCAATGTATGTGTATACATATATATACTGTATATATTACCAATATACTATCTTGAGATTCATTTTCTTGCAAGCTTTTACAGGAAACAATAAAGAAATATCATGGAATCTACAGAAAAACATACATAAAGAAAGACTGACAAGCAACCAATGTACAAAAATAAAAGAAAAAACCTTGGAAATAAAAAAATAAGATTGAGATCAAGAGTTGTAAAAAAAAAGTCAATCTGTAGATGTAGAATCAGTTTGGGATGGTTTGTGAAGTTATCCACACAGGTTCAGGAGCCTGATGGTTGTAGGGTAATAACTGTCCCTGACTCCAGTGGTATGGGACCTCAGGGAGCTAGGGCTTTACTCTTTGGAGAGAAGGAGGATGAGAGGAGACATGATAGAGATGTACAAGTTAATAAGAGGAATAGATAGAGTGGATAGCCAGCGCCTCTTCCCCAGGGCACCACTGCTCCATACAAGAGGACATGGCTTTAAGGTAAGGGGTGGGAAGTTCAAGGGGGATATTAGAGGAAGGTTTTTTACTCAGAGAGTGGTTGATGCGTGGAATGCACTGCCTGAGTCAGTGGTGGAGGCAGATACACTAGTGAAGTTTAAGAGACTACTAGACAGGTATATGGAGAAATTTAAGGTTGGGACTTATAAGGGAGGCAGGGTTTGAGGGTCAGCACAACACTGTGGGACGAAGGGCCTGTACTGTGCTGTACTATTCTATGTTCTATGTTCTGTACTGTCTGACTGATGGTAGTAATGAGCATGACCTGGATGGGTCTTTTTGTGGCACCACTGAACTAGATTTTAAATCTATCTCCATCTGTATCAAGCAGGCTTCGATCATACTGGTGCCTAAGAAGAATGTGGTAACCTACCTCAATGACTATTGTTCAGTAGCATTTACATCCATTGTGAAGTGTTTTCAGAGATTCGTCATGAAGCATACCAACTACTGCCTGAAGAGTGTCCTGGATCCACTCCAATTTACCTACTGTCACAACAAGGCACTCCACCATGGATGGTCCCAAGCCCGGCTGCAAAAGGAGGAGTTTTGGGAATGGGGCTAGTAACTGCATCCCATAAAACCCAGTGCTACAGAAATGACAGCAGTAGCTCCAACGACTTCATTCCTGAAAGAGGAAGGATAAGAGGGCCTAATCCGGGGACAACTTGAAAGACTGGCCCAGTATAGAGAATTCTGGTGATCAGCTGACTGTGGCCTATGCTCCAGTAGGCATGATGGGCTTAAAAAGAAGATGGACAACGAGTCAACAGCAGATGCCATTTCATCGGCTCTTCACTCTACCCTGGAACATCTGAACAGTAAAGATGTTTTTCACTGACCACAGCTCACTATTCTATACTATCATCCTTTTGAGAATATTCATTAAGCGCCAAGTTCTGGTTCTCAATACTTCCTTGTGGATCTTAGATTTCCTTACTTGCAGACTCCAGTTAGTACAGATCGGCAATAACATCTCCTCCACACTCAGCATCAGCACCGGTTCTTCCAGGGTTTCTGTTTGGGGACAGTGCTGAATGATTTTGAGGGGACACACTCAACTATGAGTGTCCTTGCAATTCTAATGACTGTGAAATTGCTATTACTCTAAAACCAAATGCATTTTATCACACCTGTGAATGCCATTCCAATCATGGAAATCCTGTTTGTCCACAGGATGTTCTGCTTCACTCTTTGCAGATGTAATAAATCATAGGCTCATTGATTTGAATTAAACTCTAGCTCTAATTTTACTAAAGTGTTGAGTCTTTTTGATTGAAGTACAATTGTATTTTTAAAGTCATGCTAAGATAAAATTACTGCTGAATATTCCCTCTAGTCCTGAAAATCTAATTTTATGTGTTGATTGTCATTCCCTCAAAATGCCATTTAATGAGTTTCAAGGCAATAAACATGATTAAAGTTTATGTTTCAGCTTCAACTTTGAACACACGTTTATCTGTGCATTGATTAAAACGTTAAATAAAATTAGACATTTTACTTCTCTGTTTACTCTGTTAGAATTCCTTCATCTGACTGTCTGCTCAGCCATTTTGTGATATTACTGAAACTTGAAGCCAAGTCCGCTATTCTTAATCTAAATCACAAGTGAACGGGAAAATCTTTCCTTCCTTACTCTTTATGACTACATACTCAGTGGCCACGTTATTAGGTACACCTGTTCATTATTACAAATATCTAATCAGCCAATCATGTGGCAGCAACTTAATACATAAAAAACATGCAGACATGGTCAAGAGGTTTAGTTATTGTTCAGACAAAGCATCAGAATGAGATCTATGTGACTTTAACCATGGAATAATTGTTGATGCCAGACAGGCTGGTTTGAGTATCTCAGAAGCTGCTCATCTTCTGGGATTTTTAATGTACAACAGACTCTAGAGTTTGCAAATGGTGCAAAAGAACAAAAAAAATTCTAGTAAACTGCAGTTCTGTGGGCAAAAATGCCTTGTTAATGAGAGAGGTCAGAGGAGAATGGACATGATGGTGCCAGTATCTCAATTAACCACGTGTTACAACAGTGACATGTAGAAAAGCATCTCTGAATGCACAGCACGTCAAACCTTGAAGTGGATGGGCCTTCTTTAGACGGTATCTAATAAAGTAGGTACCGAGTGCACATGATCAGGGATGAAACTGATGACTGAAGTTCTGGCTTTTAACTACACCATAAATGAATTTTAATGCTTCAGAACCATATTGTCTGATTACTAGATTCCCTGTCAGCTCTGCAGATACTACTGGTCACTCATACACTGGGTCTTGCAGAAGAAATGGTAGCATTAAGAAATATAGGCGAGAGCAAGAATAGTGCAGGTCAATACCCAGAGGTTGGTGAAGTCCAGAGCTTGAGACCAGATGACTGAGTCCACTAGTCGGAGCCAGGGACTAGAGGCTGGGAGCCAGGTGTCTGCAAGTCTGAGAGTCCAAGGACTGTAGGCTCTGTCCTGGGTTGAAGGCCCATCTATGTGTATGTGAAGGGGACTTGTTTTGGTGTTGTCTTGTTTTGTTCTGTTTTTTTTTTGCTGCTGTTTGTGTTGTTCTGCTGAAAATTGTGGGCATACTATGTTGGCACCGGAATGTGTGGCGACTCTTGTGTCCTGCCCCCAGCACGTCCTTGAGCGTGTTGATTGTTAATGCAAATGGCACATTTCACTATGTTTTACTGTATGCACATGTGACAAATAAATCTTGAACTTGAGAAAGAAAGTGAGGATGGAGTAAGGCAATGAGCAAGGGTCTTTATCCACAGTAGGTCTTTATTGAACACTTTCCACACATTGGTCTAACTGAGGAGTAATATATGAAGCATTAGCTGTCTATGGAGGCTGTAATGACATGGACAGGAAGTCCAAAGCAGGAACAGGTCGGTGCTGCCTATGGTCCAGCGGCAGTTGAAAACATCCGTGAAACCTTTTGTTCACTATTTGCAGCTGAATAAGAAATGTCAACAGCGCTTTTTTACTTTGTAAGGGACATCTGTTACTCAGTTTCTACGGACCAAGTGAAGTAGCTTAGGAAGGGATGCACTTCAGACTTCCCAGGTTTCAAGGAATCATGTGCAAACACAGAGGAATATGGAATGTGATTGGCACTTCCCTTGGTGACTAGTGGTTACTGTTGATTTCAAATTACTAACACCATATTTTACATTCTGTCAAATGAAAGGAGATTATGTAGATAATTTTGGCATAACTATCCAATCAGAATTCTAGTCCACTTTTTCATCTTGTTGATAAAATTAGGCAAGGTCATTGTCATTCAATGTTTTCATGTTTTAGTCATTACAGTTTCTCTATCTTCAAATTTAACAATTCTTGCTTTTGTTCCCTGCATTTTCTTTGAGCAAATTGTTTGTGTATATCTTTATATTCATTGTTTTAAGTGTGCCACGAGAATACCAACAAAATAAGAATGTGAAAAGTCTGGAAAGTTCGCTTTAAGAAATCGTAAAAAAATCTTTTGCAATTAATGCTGGATGGTTGGAATCCTGTTTTGAATTCACTTCAGGATCTGCACGTTATCAGTAAGTCTGATATTTATTGTCCATGCCAATTAATACAACTGAGTGGTTTGCACTGCAGAGGGCAACTATGGTTCATCTATAAACAGAATGTTATATTTACAGACTGGCATGTCCTCCTTTTAACTGGGAGATATGGAAAGCAGTGTTTTATGTGAAAAATTAGCATAAAATTGCAAATTATTGATAAGGAATAGTGAGGTTAAGGAAATGCATGTTACTCTACAATTAATTCACGAAAGAGATTTGTGTTTTGGCATTTTAGGGGAAGTCTGACATGCAGCCCAGACAATTGTATTTTTGGGCTTTTGTCTTGATCTTTCAAACACATCGGTGTTCTGCCATGCCAGCTAATTTTCCCATTTGACTTTTTCTTGACACGTACAAGTTATTGAAGAAAAATATGATCAATTATTTTTATAATCTTGATTAATTACCATTCATGTGCAAACGTTCTACTCCCCTCTGCGTGATCCCACTATCTCATGTGCACGCACCCAACAGTGACAGCTCTTTCCATTTCTCAGCAGCTAACGTGCAAGGATAAAGGGAATTGCTTGTATTAATATTCTCGTATCTACAACGGTTTTATTTGATATGCAGGTCTAATTATTTTTCTTTGCAATTAGGATAGGGGAAGCTTCAGCATTTCTTTCCCTGGAATATCCCTTTTTTATGTATTTGGTGTATTTTGATTACAGTAGTTTAATGTCCACAGGAAGGAAAAGGAAAGAAAGGGCTTTCTGTACTGCAGCCATTTCCTTTCTGTTGTCTGTGTTGAGCTTGAGCAGCTCTCCCTGATATCCTCCTTGTGCATGACACCAGGCTATTTATAGTTTACTTTGGGGATTCTAACAGGGAATCAACATGATGCAATATTTGTAGAAAGCCTTTAACTCTTAGATGGACAAGGATATGAAGGAAATTCCAGCTGTCCTCGGCTGTCAATTCTACTTGGCTTTTTGACATTTTAGTAAATTTTCATACAAACTCATTATTTATAAAATATGCAAACTCCAGGTTTTTTTTCCTCTGTTGCAAACTCAGGAAGACTCAGTTTTCAAGCCAGTGTGAAAGAAACAGAGGCATTTTAAGCCAATAGCCATGGGAGTGTGTATCTGGAGCAGTTAGAGTCTGGGCAGGTATATCCTTACTGTCTGTACAGCTCAGTTCCCACAAGCAAGCTTAGACTGGTTCCCACAAAGAAGAAATTATTAGTGTTCTCTCTCAGTGCATTAGAGTCATAAAACACAAGTTATGTATTAATTTTTTACATCTCCTTCATAAACATTTGTTTATTGTTTTACACGCCTGCTATAACGTTAAGAGCATTTTTGCTGATGAAGGCATTCCAGGTGTACAGCAGCGGTTGGGTAACAAATTCTGGTGCAGGCCCAATCCAGGAAGTTGGCCTGCAACTGATGATTATTGGACTTATGCAGATGACCTGAATTTACCAGTCCAATTGGATACAAGCAGGTCATTTGGGTGGTACTTGAGTAGATTCCATCTGACCAGGGGCCAATTGTGGAAGAAAGAAAATCAGTACCAAATACTGCGACTGATTCAATGCTCCCCATTGTCTATGCTTGAGTGTGTTTATTCTGTTTCTCTTTTGTTCTTTCTCATGCCTTATCACTACAATTCTACATTATCAAACTTCCTCCAATATGAATTTTGCAAAAACAAAACTAAATCACAACTGCCTAGTAAGGAAAGACCATGTAACAATATTAATATTTATTTGTCAGTGAGAAATAGAAAGGGAATGGATGAAATAGAATTAATTTCTGCAGTGGTTGAGGGTGATGGGATTCTGCAACTGTAAGATACAAGTTTGAGGCAACTGGCAAAATATACAGGAGGAACACAAAGGGAATATTTTTGGCAAGTGTGTTTCAATGATTCGGAACACTTTACTAGACAGTGCGATGTAAGCAGTATAAAAGTGAACCAACTTATGTAGTTGAAATGAGAAACGTATGCAAGGCTATGGGCAAAGTGGAGGGGTGTAGCAATATGTGAATTTTTTGAAAGAGCCGGCAAAGATAAAAAGGGCTGAATTATCATCTTCCATTTTGTTGGATTCTATAGTATAACTGAAATATTTAAAAGAATACTTTGAAATCTTCTGCAATCCAAGCATAATCTTGAAAACGTCAAATATAATAAAATCAGAGTCATGCAGCAAAGAAACAGGTTCTCAGACCATCACGTTTATTCTGACCATCAAGTGCCAATCTCTGTTAGCCCTGTTTGCCAGCTCTTGGTAATTCAAGTACTCCAGATGCTTCTTAAATGTTATGAGAGTGCCTGTCTCTGTCACTTTCCCTGGTAAGGAGTTTCCTCTAGGTTAAAAACTTCTTTCTCATGTCCCTTCTCAGTCTATCTCAAAATTGTGTATCTGTATCAGGATCTAGCTCCCAAACTCCTCTGTTTTAAGGAAAATAAACCCAATCTATCCAGTCTCTCTTTAGAAATGAAACATTCCAGCCCGACAAATCTCCTTTGCACTCTCTCCAGTGCAGTCTGTATGGTGAGGTAACCAGAACAGCATGCAATGCTTCAACTGTGATCAAACCAATGCTTTATAAAGCTACAAAGGTTCTGCTGTTCTTGCACTCTATGTACCAGCAAATGAAGGCAAGCATTTTGATATATTCTTTGCCACCCATTCTACATATACTGCTACCTTCCAAGATCTTTGGACTTGTACACCATGGACCCTTGTTCTTCAATACTCCCTGGGAAAATATTATTCTTTGCTATGTATGTCCTATCCTTATTACATCTCCCAAAATGTATCAGCTCACACTTATCAGGATCAAATTTCTCACTATCAGTACCACAACTAACTTGTCATAGCTGAGTAAGTAATCATACCTCCTACATTCACAAATAAGTTGTTAGTGTATATAACATAAGGTATAATTTACAGAATTGATCCCTGTGTCACGGGATTCCAATCACAAAAATAGCCCTTCACTATCGCCCTCTTCCTCCTATTACAAAGACAGTTTTCGATACAATTTGCCAGCTTGTCTTGGATCCCAGGGGCTCCAACCTCTTGAATGAGCTTTCCATGTGAAACCTTGTCCAAGGCCTAAGTGAATTCCACATAAACTACAGTAACTGCTCTGTCCTTATCAAAATGTTTGGTCTTTACTTCAAGAACTTCAGCTACACTAGTTAGACAAGATCTTTCACCAACAAATCTGTGTGGATTATCCCTGATCAAGTCCTATCTCTTTAACTGCAGATTAGTCCTTCCCCTCAGAATTCTCTTTCCAATAATTTCAATAAAAATTCCAATTATTTCCCTACCACTAACATTAGATTCAATGGCCCAACTCTGCTGCCCTTCTTGAATTAAGTTATACGTTTACAAACAAGAGAGAATCTGTAGATGTTGCAAATTTAAGCAACACACACAAAATGCTGGATGCCAGGCAGCATCTATGGAAAAGAGTTCAGTCGACATTTCGGGCTGAGATCCTTCCACATACTGCATTTGCTGTCTTCTAGTTGTCTGTTAACTTGCCTTATCTGTCAAGGCCCAGCAATTTCCTTTGTTGTCTCCAATAACAGCCTGGAAACACCAGTGTCTCAAGAACCTTCTCTCTAGTTATGGTAACTTCACACACTTCATGATCCCTGACACCTGGAACTGCCACCATATTGCCAGTGTCTTCCACCATGAAGACTGATACAAAATACTTATTTAGTTCAACCACCATTTCATTGTTCCCCATTACTACCTCTCTGGCATTGTTTTCCAGTGGTCAATATCCACTCTCTTTTCTCTTTTACACTTCATGCATCTGAAGAAACTTTTGGTATCCTCTAATATTATAGGTTAGCTTATTTTCCAATTCCATTTTTACCTTAATGACTAATTTAGCTGCCTTATGTTGGTTTTTAAAAGCTTCCCAATCCTCTAACTTTCGACTAATTTTTGCTCTATTATATGCCCTCTCTTTGGCTTTTATGTTGACTTTGTCTTCTCTTGTTAGCCACAGTTGCTTTTAGAATAGTTTTTCCTCTTTGGGATGTATATGTCCTGTGCCTTCTGATTTGCTTCCAGAAATTCCAGCAATTGCTGCTCTGCTATCATCCCTGCCAGTGTCCTTTTCCAATCAATTCTGCCCACCTCTTGTCTCATGCCTCTGTATTACTCCATTGTAATACTGATACATCTGACTTAAGCTTCTCCTTCTCAAATTTCAGGCTGAATTTGATCATATTATGATCACTTGCCCCTAAGGGTTCTTCTACATTAAGGTCTCTAATCAATTCTGGTTCATTGCACAGCACTCAATCCAGAACAGCTGATCCTCTAGTGGGCACAACCACGAGCTGCTCTAAAAAGCCATGTCATAGGTAGTCTAGAAATTCTCCTCCTGGAGTCCAGCATCAACCTGAATTTCCCAATCTATCTGCATCTTGAAGTCTCCCATGACTATTGTAACATTGCCCTTTTGACAAGCATTTTCTATCTCCCATTGTAATTTGTAGGCCACATCCTTACTACTGTTTGGGGCTCTGTATACAACTCCCATCAATGTCTTTTTACCCTTGCAGTTCCTTTGCTCTATCCAGAATAATTCAATACCTTCCGACCCCATGTTACCACTTTCTGATGATTTGATTTCTTATTTTTTACCAACAGAGCCAGTCCACCCCTTCTGTCTTCCTGCCTGTCCTTTAGTACAATGTGAATCCTTCGACAGTAAGCTCGCAATTGTAATTTTCTTTCAGCCATGATTCAGTAATGCCTACAACATCATACCTGCCAATCTGCAACTGTGCTGCAAATTCATCTGCCATATTCCATATACTGCGCAGATTCACATACAACACGTTCAGTCCTTTATTCACCCTTTTGATTTTGTCCGCCTTTTACATTGTAATTCATCCTGTTGACTACAATTTTGTCCTATCAACACCCTCTCCTCACTGCACATTGCCTCTGTTTGGGAACCAGCTACATCTTCAGTACTACTATCAGCCTTTCCTACAATGCCTGTTGCATTGAAATACAGGCAGATTGAGACACCAATTGCACCAAGCTCAACCTTCTGATTCCTAACTTTGTCTGAAGTTTTACCAACATCTACCTCCACAACCTTTCCATGAACTATTCTGGCACACTGGTTCCCATTCACTTGTAAGTCTAGTTAAATCCCACTGTAAAGCATTAACAAACTTTCACGCTAGGATATTAGTTCCCCTCCAGTTTACGTACAAGCCGTCTCTTCTGTACAGGTCCTACCTTCCCTGGAGGAGAGCTCAACGATCCAAAAATCGTATGTGCTCCCTCCAACACCAACTCCTTGGCCACTTATTAAACTTATTAATTTGTTACATAATTACCCCATGTTCATCTGACTGCTCAGTGCCTACAACATGATCCAAGCAAAGAGATTATCCCACTTTTTGTTTCTAAGCTCTACCCATATATCCTCATTTGAAGAGCCTTCTAAGGCATCCTCACTCATTAATGCAGTGAAGTTAATTAATTAGCACAAGAGAAAATAGTAAACTTATACATCTTGCTCTCTTTCATTATTTGAAGTGTCTTTTTTTTTTATGATGGTGAAAACATGGTGAAGCATCTGCCTTTTTGCTTCTCCTAGGAGGATTCAATGAGGAGTGATGGTTCAACAAGGTGATAGTGGTAGGTAGGAGTTCTGGGTAGTTCTAGTTATGAATGTAAGCAAATTTGTTTGGCCGAAGAGCAAGCATCAATCCGAGCAACATCCAATTCAATACAATTCTGAGAATTTGCACAAGTTTATCAATTGAGGGACCAGTGAATGGACTGGAGGAGGAAAGTTAGTTTTGATGATTCCTGGTTGAGATTGTATGCTAAGACTAACAGGATAAGAATTTTGAATTTGAATTATGAACTGAGAAGTAAAACTTCCAGTTATGTTGGATGATGTTTAATTATGGAATTGGTTAGAGCACATAAAATGTAGAGTATCCATCATTAGGCCTGCTGAACTTATAATAATTTTAACAATTTGTGCAGCTTCATAATGAAGCTAAAACCAGCAATGAGCTTATATAATAATTTAGGCAAATGTAGCTTAACATTTTCATGATAAATAGCAAACACAGTTAATGGTATTAATCAATTAATTAATTATGCAACAAAGCATATGTGGAAGGTTACAGGGAAGTTACTAGCATGGATGGAGCATTAGCTGATTGGCAGAAAACAGAGTGGGAATAAACAGATCCTATTCTAGCTGGTTCCACAGGGATCGGTTGTTGGGGCCGTTGCTTTTTATGACGTATGTCAATGATGTGGACTATGGGATTAATGGATTTGTGGCTAAATTTGCAGATGGTATAAAAATAGGTGAAGGAGCGGGTAGTGTTGAGGAAACAGAGAGCCTTGCAGAAAGACTTAGTTTAAGGGAATGGGCAAAGAAGTGGCAAATGAAATACAATGTTTTGAAAAATATATGGTCATGCACTTTGATGGAAGAAATAAACAGGCAAACTATTATTCAGATGGAGAGAAAATTCAAAATGCAGAGCTGTAAAGGGATTTGGGAAACAACAGGAATTCTGCAGATGCTGGAAATTCAAGCAACACACATCAAAGTTACTGGTGAACGCAGCAGGCCAGGCAGCATCTGTAGGAAGAGGTGCAGTCGACGTTTCAGGCCGAGACCCTTCGTCAGGACTAACTGAAGGAAGAGTGAGTAAGGGATTTGAAAGTTGGAGGGGGAGGGGGAGATCCAAAATGATAGGAGAAGACAGGAGGGGGAGGGATAGAGCCAAGAGCTGGACAGGTGATAGGCATAAGGGGATACGAGAGGATCATGGGACGGGTTGAGTCAGTAGTGAAGAAGGTGAATGCAATGTTGGCATTCATTTCTAGAGGTATAGAATATAAGAGCAGGGATGTGATTTTGAGACTCTATAAGGCACTCGTGAGACCACACTCGGAGTATTGTGTGCAGTTTTGGGCTCCTTATTTTAGAAAGGATTAATGACATTGGAGAGGGTTCAGAAAATTTTCAAGAGAATGATTCCAGGAATGAAAGAGTTACCATATGAGGAACATCTGGTGGCTCTTGGGCTGTATGCCCTGGAGTTCAGGAGAATGAGGGGGGATAGAAACAATCTGAATGTTAAAAGTCCTGAACAGATTAGATATGGCAAAGTTATTGCCTAGTGTAGGGGAATCTAGGACAAGAGGGCATGACTTCAGGATTGAAGGACGTCCGTTTAGATCAGAGATGCGGAGAAATTACTTTAGTCAGAGGGTGGTAAATCTGTGAAATTTGTTGCAATGAGCGGCTGTGGAGGCCAAGTCATTGGGTGCATTTAAGGCAGCTAGCTAGGTTCCTGATTAGCCTGGGCATCAAAGGGTATGGGGAGAAGGCAGTGTTGAGGGGATGACTGGAAGAATTGGATCAGCCCATGATTGAATGGTGGAGCATACTCGATAGGCTGAATAGCCTACCTCTGCTCCAATATCTTATGGTCTTGTAATCCAACACCCAGCAAGGTTTCAAGGCGGCAACAATGGAGGAAGAATGGGCATCACTAAAATATTTTTCAGTACTCTTGCTTAAATGCATGGCACTAAGTCCGCTCCATCATTTCACCATGGCTGATACATTTTCCCTCTCAACCCCATTCTCCTGCCTTCTTCCCTAAACCTTTCACACTGCCCTGACTAACCAACAACCTATCAACCTCCACCTTAAATGCACTCAAAAACTTCTACTCCACAGCTGCCTGTGGTAATGAATTCCACTGATTCACCTTCGTCTGGCTAAAAAAAAATTCCTATTCGTCTCTGTTCTAAATGTTTGTCCCTCTATCTGTCTGGTCCTAGACTTCCCAGCTATCATAAACATTCTCTCTACATTCACTCTGTCAAGGCTTTTCAACGTTTGAAAGCTTTCAGTGAGATCCCCCCCACCCCCCCGAGCCACCAAATGCTCTTCATACAATAACCCTTTCATTCCTGAAATCATTCTGTGAACCTCCTCTGAACCCTCTCCAACATCGGCACATCCTTTCTTAGATACTGGCCCAAAATTGTCACAATACTCCAAGTTTACGGGTGCTGGTGAAGCACAGCAACAACTTGCTGACAGCAAACAAAATGACTAACTATTAATCACATTGTTCTGGAAAAAGATCACTGCACTGCCATCAGTAGCCTGTAGCTTTCCTTTCAGAGTTAAGCTTTTGAACTGTCTGTATGACCTGGTATTTTTGCAGTGTGAACTGAAGTCTTGAAGACACAGGACAGTTGCAGCATGATGTGTACAGACTGAGCCCAGGCCCGAGAGCCAAATGTTTAGCCTTTGCTGGAGTTGTAGGCGATTCAGAGTGGCAGAATCAAGGTGATGAGTGCCGAGATGAGGCTGTGACTGAGCCTGGGCCCGGGCCCGGGCCCGAGAGCAAATAAAGCCAATGTTTGACCAATTTAAGCGCCCAGCCAGATTGAAAAGATAAGGTGTTGGGGCCGAAGGAGAAGGACGGGATGATGTTTAACACACTGCTCGGCGACGTTTAGTCAACACTGCACTGAACTGAGGCTGTGGCCTGTAACTAACAGGCTCCTAGATCGGCTGTGACTGACTTCGCGGCTGTAGACTCACCTTCATGAAATTCAATGCTGAAGGTTATTTGCTTGCTTTTATCGTTTGCATAATTTGTATTTATTTTGCACATTGTATACTTGCATAATGAGATCTATTGGATTTCTTTGTTTTGTAGCTGCCTGTAAGGAGACAAAACTCAAGTTCATATACAGTATATGTACTTTGATAATAAATGTACTTTGAAGTGTTGCTTCACCAGTCCATTATAAAGCCGCGGCATTACGTCCTGACTATTGTGAGGCCGAGTTGCTTGCTCAACGCTCAACCCAGCACGGATGGATAGCATGCAAGGAAGCAGTCAGATTCGGGCCCGGGACCAATTGCCACTACACCACCAGCTGGCTACTCTTATCTTTTTAAACATATATGTCACCTTGTCAAAAGCCTGCTGTAAATTCCAGTGCACAACATCCACCAATTTCCCCTTTGTCTATCTTGCTTGTTATTTCCTCAAAGAATACCAACAGATTAGTCAGAGAAGATTTTCCTTAAGAAAACCATGCTGACTTCATCCTGTTTTATCATGTGTCTTCAAGTACCCAACACTTAATCCTTAACAATAGACTCCAGCATCTTCGCAACCACAGAGGCCAAGCTGACTAGCCGATATTTTTCTTTCTTCTGCCTCCCTCCTTTCTTGAAGAATGGAGTGACTTTGCAATTTTCCAGTCCTCTAGAACAATGCCATGATCTTGAAAGATTATTACTAATGCCACCACAATCTTTTCAGCTACCTCTTTCAGAATCCTGGGGTGTAGTCCATCTGGAACAGGTGACTTATCCAATAGCAGACATTTCAGCTTCCCAAGCATCTTTTTCCTAGTAATAGCAACTGCACTCACTTCCGCTGCCTGATACTCTTGATATTCTGGCATATTGCTCATGTCTTCCACAGTGAGAGCTGATGCAAAATATGTATTTAGTTTGTTTGCTATTTCCTTGTCCCCTTTTCTACCTCTACAGCATAACTTTCCAGCAGTCTGCTACTTACTCTCGAAAAAAATACTTTTGATGTTATTGGCTAGTTTACCTTTGTGTTTCATCATTTACCTTTTTATGATTTTGAAGTTGTCTTCTGTTGTTTTTTAAAATCTTCCCAGTGCTCTAACATCGCACATGTTTTGCACTATTATATGATTTCTGTTTTACTTCTGTTGTTTTTTTTTGATTTCCCTTATCAATGACAGTTGCATAATCTTGAATTTAGAGTTCTATTTCATCTTTGGGATATATCTATCCTGCATCTTCTGAATTTCTCTCAGAAACTCCAGCCATTGCTGTTCTGCAGTCATCTCTGCTGGTACCCCATCCAATCAACTTCGGCCAGCTCCTCGCTCGTGCCTCTGTAATTCCCTTTACTCCATTGCAACATTGATACATCTGACTTTAACCTCTCCCTCTCAAATTGTAGGGTGAATTCTATCATATTAAGATCACTTCCTCCTAAGGGTTCCTTTACCTGAAGCGCCCTAATTAAATCCAATTTATTATATAACACCCAGTCCAGAACAGCCTGTCCCATAGTGGGCTCAGCCAGAAGCTATTCTAAAGGCCGTCGCTTAGGCATTCTACAAACTCACTCTCTCTTGGGGTTCAGCACCAACATGATTTTCCCAATCTACCTGTGTATTGAAATCCCCTATGACTTTCATCATATTGCCCTTTTGAATTGCATTTTCTATCTCCCATTGAAATTTGTTGCCCACATCGTGCCTGCTTTTCGGTAGCCTGTAAATACCTCCCACCATGGTCTTTTTACCCTTGCAGTTTCTTCACTCTACCCACCAGGATTCCACATCTTCTGAGCCTGTGTCACCTCTTTCTAAGCATGTGATTTAATTTTTTACCAACAGAGCCACCCCAACTCCTCTGCCAACTGGCCTGCCCTATGTGTATCCCTGTAGTGGAGGATTAGATTGCTTCATGGACATAGATCAGAGTGTTTTCTTTTAAGGTTGGAGTGGAAGACCCCCTTGATCTCTCTGAAAGTTTCCAGAATTGCTTTGCATACACTAATGAATGTGGCATCTCGGTGAGCCATAAGCACTGAGGCATTCACTAATTCTGAAAGAAAACACGGACTAAATCATTCTTTTTGACAGTGAGCTCCATGATGATGATGCTCTTTGCTGGTTTGTTGGACGGATTGCAGCCTTCAGGCTGGAGAGAATTTGCTGTTTTAAAGTTATTTAGGATGTTAGACAGTATGTGATAGTAGGGAATGATATTGTTCAACCTGAAGCTGCTATTGAAGTGCAGGAAGATATTATTAGTGCTAACAAGCAGGTAATCCCTAGAGTTTTGGGATGACTTGTCTCCACCTGATGTTGCTGATGAGATCAATTTGGAGAACAAAAGGCTGATCATCAATGTAATTCTAAGGTTCTAGAGGGATGGTGGATAGGTAAAGCAGGGCTTTTAGCATAAGTTGACCCTCTGTATGTATACACACAAAAGCCATAAAATAGTTGAGTGTGAGGTCCAGAATCAATCTTTCAGGAAATTAGTGTTGTCTGAACAGAAAGACAGACCACTGCTTGGTCCTCCAATTATGATTGGATTGTTGGATGTGGAACCAAAAGAGAGCAGCCCCAAAGCTAATCGACATTTAAGAGGCTTTTGATTAGAAATTTCAAAAGCTGCCCAAAGGCCAATGAAACCCTAAAAAGGTAAGTCATAAAGAATGACTTTTTTTTTACAGATTTGTTTAGTGTTTCTTGGAAGGATAGAAGGAGAATATTGGATAGGCCACAAAGAAGAGGCCCTATGTTATGCATCTTGATGGCAACTTGACTGTTCTCTGCTGCCAAAAGCCTTTTTAACAGTTGTATCTCTGATCATCTGAGACATTTAAATATAAACTTAATTATTTAAAAATAAAGTTGTTAAAACTTACTTACATTAACTATAGAAATTAATTAAATCATTTCAGTAAAATCAAGCAATTTATCTGTATTTACCTTTCCAATTCATGTTGCTGAACCTATTCAACTAAATTTTTCACTCAGAGCTGTTGTAAAGCTGAGATATTTCATATAGAATTGTGCGGCTCTGAACTCAGCTGGACGATGCTCCATCCCTGCTGTCAGTGCTGACAATGGTAATGGTCTGGAAAGTCAGATGTGCTACAATGTGCAGGTACAGAAGTCAGGAATAAACTGACTCACTACAACTAGCCAATAGCTTCCATGACCACAATCTGAAGAGCAGTACACTTCAACCATCAGCTCTCTCTCAGTGCCATGTGAGACGAAAAGGGGAGAGTAAGGAATCACAAATAAAACTTTACTGCAGTCCTGTTTAAGATGTACTTTGGAAAAGTGAGATTATGTGTGGAAGTATATAAAATAATTTTACGAGGGAGGAATTTTATGGGACACCACAGTAGTATAGTGTTTAGTGTGACATGATTACAGCTTGGGATGTCGAAGTTCAATTTGACATTATCTGTAAGGAATCCATACAGTACGGCTTCCCGGTGGAATGCACGAGTTTTCTCTGGATGCTTCACTTTCTTTCCACAGTCCAAGGACCTTCTGGTTAGTAAGTTAATTGGTCATTGTAAATTATCTATGATTGGGCTAGGGTTAAAACTGGTTGCTGGGTAGCCTGGTTTGGTGACCAGAAAAGCCTGTTTCTATCTCTACAGGAAGCATATTCTCGACGTCCACTCTATCTAGGCTTTTCAATGAGATCCCCCTTCATTCTTCTAAGTTCCATTGAGTACAGGCCCAGAGTCATTAAATGCTCCTCCTACAGGAGCAACATAGACGATCTGGATCAGAATTTACTCACCTTGCTGTGGCATCTGTTCTGTATCATTTTTGCTGCTATGAATTTCTTTGTACAGTTTAAGAGAGTGACACATAATGATGCATAGATGATATCTGCAGATCAAAAGAAATCTGACTGGTGCATTGAATTCACCTTCAGGATATAATGCTGTGGTACCACACACGGTAGTTGTCAGCTCAGTTCATGGGTCTGCATAAATGGAATCTGAACCATTCTCTCTTTCATTAACCTTTTTGAGTTTCTTGTTTGGACAGTTTGCACTCTAATAACATTGCCAAAGTAGTAGTGGACAGTAAGACTTGGAAGGTCTCCAGATTGTTGATTGTCACAGTTATATATAAAATCCAGATGGGCTATCAGTAATGTCTCTAAAATCTCATCGAGATTCAAAGTTGTGATCCTTTCCATCATGAGCCTGTTGCCGTTCATTCTCCTCAGCTTTCTGGCAATTAAATCGTTACATGACTTCCATGACAAGCTGTCAGAATTTTCATTTTCTGTTGGAATGGTGGATGTCAAAGTTGCAGAGCTTAATTTTATTTTCAATCGTGCTTCATCAGCCATGCTGACGCAGTGTGACTTGTCATGTCTCAGCGTGCTGGTACCCACTTTTATCCTGTGCCAGTGCAACACTTACATTTTGAAAAGACTGCTCATTTTCAAATCTGAGTCTATTCCAGTGTGCTTTTTATTGACATCCCTGAAATTTTAGTTCACAAGGGCACACATCCTCACTAAGATATTATGTTTATGGCTTTATGAGCACTTCTTTCAGACATTGTTTTTCAGTGGCAAACTGTGCATTCCAATTTGGAGTTAGACCATAAGATATAGGAGCAGAAGTTGGCCATTTGGCCCATTAAGTCTGCTCCACCATTCAATCATGGGCTGATCCAATTCCTCCAGTCATTCCCACTCCCCTGCCTTCTCCCCATACCCTTCGATGCTCTGGCTAATCAAGAATCTATCTATCTCTGCCTTAAATGCACCCAATGACTTGGCCTCCACAGCCGCTCATGGCAACAAATTTCACAGATTTACCATCTTCCGACTAAAGTAATTTCTCCGCATCTCTGTTCTAAATGTTTGTCCTTCAATCCTGAAGTCGTGCCAAACTTACTTCTAAATGTTTAAACAATGTTCCATTACTCTGTATGAGTCTGTGGTTTACAAACTGCCGCACACCAGGCTTCCAAACAAGATAAAAGCCCATGGTATTACAGAAATGATATAAGCATGGAGAAAGGATTGATCAACTGGCAGAAAGCGAAGAGTGAGAATAAAGGGGGCCTATTCTGGTTGGCTGCTGGTGACTAGTGGTGTTCTGCAGGTGCCTGTGTTGGGACCATTTCTTTCCACGTTATATGTCATTGGCTTGGATGACTGAATTGATAGCTTTGTGGCCAAGTTTGCAGACAATATGAAAAATGGGTGGAAGGAAAAGTAGTGTTGACTAAGTAGGGAGACTTCAGAAGGACTTAGACAAATTAAGGGATTGGGAAAGGAATTGGCAGATGGAATATAGAGTAGAGAAGTGTACGGTCATGAACTTTGTTAGAAGGCATGATGAACTATTTTCTAAATGAGAAGGGTGAAATTCAAACATCTAAGGTGCAAAGGGAACTGTGAGTCCTTGTACAGGATTCCTTAAAGGTTAACTTCAAGATTTGTGTCAGTAGTGAGGAAGGCAAATGCAATGTTAACATTTATTTCGAGAGGACTAGAATATTAAAACAACTACGTGATGCTGCGGCTATATAAGACATTGGTCAAACTGCACTTGGAGTACTGTGAGCAGTTTTGGAACCCTTATCTAAGAAAGGATGTGCTGGCATTGGAGAGGGTCCGGAGGAGGTTCATGAGAATGATCCTGAGAATTAAAGGGTTAATGTATGATATGCATTTGATAGCTCTGGGCCTGTACTCATTGGAGTTAGAAGAATGAGGGGGATCTCATTGAAACCTAATGAATATTAAAAGGCCTATATAGAGTGGATGCAGAGAGGATGTTTCCTAGGACCAGAGGGCACAGCCTCAGAATAAAGGGATGTCCATTTAGAACAGATGATAAGGAATTTCTTTAGCCAGAGGGTAGTGAAATTCATTGCCATAGACAGCTGCAGAGGCCAAGTCATTGGGTATATTTAAAGCAGAGGTTTAGTCAGGGCGTCAAAGGTTATGGGAAGCAGACAGAAGAATGGGGTCGAGAGGGGTACTAAAACAGCCATGATGGAATGACTAATTAGCGCTGAATGGCCTAATTTTGCTCCAATGAATTGTGGTCTTATTTTCACCTTAAGAATGATCAAAGTATTATTTGTGGCACTACATTAATGAGACTTTTGCCTTGCTAACTGTATAGTTATATGAATATATCCTGCAACAGGAAATAGGAGTAGGTCCGATTATTTAACAATATGCATGTCAAATCCAATCAGCCAATTACGAGTCAACCTCCCAGTTCTGAACAGTTAACTTTCAATCAGCAGAATGATGAGGCCAGGTGATATCGACAATGGTGTCAAGCAGCATTTATTGCTCAATAACCTGCTTGCTGATACCTACTTTGACACATATACTTTTAGCCATGAATTAGAAAGCTGAAGTCCAGAGATACAGGGGAGGTGACTGCCTTTGACACCATGACAGCCAGCTGAAGTCAATAAAAACAAGGGGTAAACATTCATGCAATTGGAGTTGTAACTACATATGAAGGAAAGATGTGACTGGAAAGCAATCACCACTTTTGCAGGACCAGCCACTGCCTTCTGCTACTTTGCCAATGGCCATGAAAACATCACCACTTACACTTTCCTCTTCAAATCATACACCATCCTGACTTAGCCTTGACTCAGTTTTATCCCCCTTGGTTCAGTCCCTTCCATGACATGCTCGGGATCTTTTCAAAGATTTCGAGTTCTCTGGCCCCAATCATCTTATTTTCATGATGGATGTCTAATCACTACTTCAAGTACTGCACAGAGTCTTGTCATCTTCAGAAGTTTTCTGATGACTCTGCCATAGTTGGATGCATCAGCAAGGGAGATGAGGCTGAGTACAGGGCTACGATAGGAAACTTTGTCACATGGTGTGAGCAGAATTATCTGCAGCTTAATGTGAAAATGACTAAGGATCTGGTGGTAGACCTGAGGAGAGCTAAGGTACCGGTGACCCCTGTTTCCATCTAGGGGGTCAGTGTGGAATGGTGGAGGATTACAAATACCTGGGGATATGAATTGACAATAAACTGGACTGGTCAAAGAACACTGAGGCTGTCTACAAGAAGGGTCAGAGCCGTCTCTATTCCCTGAAGAGATTGAGGTCCTTTAACATCTGCTGGACGATGCTGAGGATGTTCTACGAGTCTGTGGTGGCCAGTGCGATCATGTTTGCTGTAGTGTGCTGGGGCAGCAGCCTGAGGGTAGCAGACACCAACAGAATCAACAAACTCATTCGTAAGGCCAGTAATGTTGTGGGGATGGAACTGGACTCTCTGATGGTGGTGTCTGAATAGAGGATGCTGTCCAAGTTGCATGCCACCTTGGTCAATGTCTCCCATCCACTACATAATGTACTGGTTGGACACAGGAGTACATTCAGCCAGAGACTCATTCCTCCGAGATGCAACACAGAGCGTCGTAGGAAGTCATTCCTGCCTGTGGCCATCAAACTTTACAACTCCTCCCTTGGAGGGTCAGACACCCTGAGCCAATAGGCTGGTCCTGGACTTATTTCCTGGCATAATTTACATATTACTATTTTATTATTTATGGTGCAACTGTAATGAAAACCAATTTCCCCCGGGATCAATAAAGTATGACTATAACTATGACTATACACCTCATCCCCTTTCAGGAAGGCCTCAAAGCTCTCCGTTTCGATTGGACTCCAGACTCAACCAGTTTCCCTCCACCACAGCTTTCCTCTGTCTGGCAGAAATGGTCCTCATTCTCAACAATTTCTCCTTCAGCTCCTCCCACTTCCTTCAAACAAAAGGTGTAGCCATGGGCATTCGCATGTGCCCCAGCTATGTCTGCCTTTTTGTTGGTTACATGCAACAGTCTATGTTTCAAACCTACTCTCCAACTTTTCCTATGGTACATCAACGACCGCATTGGTGCTGATTCCCGCACCCATGCAGAGCATATCGACTTCATCAACTTTGCCTCCAACTTCCACCCTGCCCTCAACTGTACCTGGTCCACTTCTGACACCTCCTTCCTCTTTCTTGATCTCTCTGTCTCTATTTCTGGAGACAGTTTATCCACTGATATCTTTTATAAATCAGATGCCTTGGATCAGAAAGTCAAATCTTGAGAAACATAGAGACATAGAAAACCTACAGCACAATACAGGCCCTTCAGCCCACAAAGCTGTGCTGAACATGTCCTTACCTTAGAACTACCTAGGCTTACACATAGCCCTCTATTTTTCTAAGCTCCGTGTACCTATCCAGGAGTCTCTTGAAGAGCCTGTTGTTTCTGCCTCAACCACTGCTGCTGGCAACCCATTCATGCATTCACCATTCTTTGTGTAAAACAACAACAACAATAACAACTTACCCCTGACATCTCTATACCTACTTCCAAGCACCCTAAAACTATGCCCTCTCGTGGTAGCCATTTCAGCCCTGGGAAAAAGCCTCTGACTATCCACATGATCAATGCCTCTCATTGTCTTGTACACCTCCATCAGGTCACCTCTCATCCTCTGTCACTCCAAGGAGAAAAGGCCGGGTTCACTCAACATATTCTCAAAAGGCATGCTCCCCAATCCAGACAACATCCTTGTAAATCTCCTCTGCACCCTTTCTATGGTTTCCACGTCCTTCCTGTAGTGAGGTGACCAGAATTGAGCAATGTACTCCAAGTCGGGTCTGACCAGGGTCCTATATAGCTGCAACATCCCAAACTCAATCCCACATTTGATGAAAGCCAATGCACCGTATGCCACCTTAACCACAGAGTCAACCTGCGCAGCTGCTTTGAGCGTCCTATGGACTCGGACCCCAAGATCCCTCTGATCCTCCACACTGCCAAGAGTCTTACCATTAATGCTATATTCTGCCATCATATTGACCTACCAAAATGCACCACCTCACACTTAAACAACAGGAATTCTGCAGATGCTGGAAATTCAAGCAACACACATCAAAGTTGCTGGTGAACGCAGCAGGCCAGGCAGCATCTGTAGGAAGAGGTGCAGTCGATGTTTCAGGCCGAGACCCTTCGTCAGGACCTGGCGAAGGGTCCTGACGAAGGGTCTCGGCCTGAACCGTCGACTGCACCTCTTCCTACAGATGCTGCCTGGCCTGCTGCGTTCACCAGCAACTTTGATGTGTGTTCCACCTCACACTTATCTGGGTTGAACTCCATCTGAAAAATATAGTGCAATTGAAGTTGAATCCCAGGCATCTAATCCAATTACTTTGATGAATGGAATACTTGCTGACGTGTAAAGCCAAGTGGTCCATACTAGCATTCCGATTAGTTAAGGGAGATAGACGAACATTAGTGAGGACAGGCTAGCCTGATAAAGCTGAATTGGAAGTACATATCCGGTTTGTTGATGATCTGCTCTTTAATGATTAAGTATAAAAGTATGTTTAACTTTTCATTTGGAGACATTAATTGCCTTGAGGTAGACATTCACATTAAACCGGGTGTTAGCTTCTTGCAATTCATCCCCATTTCCTTATGCATTGAAAGCATGGGTTGAATAAAAACAGGAAAATGTGAAGATCTATGGAGTTGTGGTGAAGGGAGATCATAACGGTTAAGCCACATTGTGATGGTTTCAAAGGCAGAATAAGGCAATTGGCTTCTGTGGTGACTGAGGTCCCAAAATTTAGCTAGCAGATATTGAACATTATCTACTATCAATATTACAGAATTACTATGCTGAGCTAGATCAAATGAAAGCACATATACAGTATATCAGTATATACAGTATACACTACCCTGAGATTTCCTTTCAATTGAATTCAAGGGAATAGAAGATTGGTATTATAGGTGGCTGATCAGCTCCCATTTTTTTTCAAAGTAGTTTATTATCAAAGAACATATATGTCATCCTATATTACCCCGAGGTTCAATTTCTTTCAGACGGAGCAAACTCGATGGGCCGAATGGCTGACTTCTGCTCCTTTGTCTTATGGTCTTGTGGTCTAAGTACAAAGAAATACATAGAACCAATGAAAAACTGCAAACAATGATGGACAAACAACCAATGTAAAAAAAACAACAAATCGTGCAAATATAAAAAGAGAAAAAAATTAAGTAAAAAATAAATATTAAGAGCATGAGTCCTTGAAAGTAAATCCATTGGTTGTGGAAAAAGTGTTAGGTGAGTGAAGTTATCCTCTCTGGTTCAAGATCCTGATGATTAAGGGGCAATCACTGTTCCTGAAACTGCTGGTATGGATCCTGAGGCTCCTGTACCTCCTTCCTGATTGCTGTAGCCAAAAGGGAGCATGGCCTGGATGATGAGGATTCTTGATTATGGATTCTGCTTTCCTGCAACAGTGCTCCTTGTATATGTGGGGAGGGCTTTACCCGTAAGTTCATAAGATGTAGGAGCAGAATTAGGCCATTAGGCCTATTGAGTCTGCTCTGCCATTTCATCATGGCTGTTGCATTTCCCTTTCAGTTCCAATTTTCTGCCTCCTTCCCATGACCTTTTATGTCGTGACCAATCAAGAATTAGATTATTTTTTAGATTATGAGGACACTCAGTCCTCATTTATTGTCATTTAGAAATGCATGCATGCATTAAGAAATGATACAATGTTCCTCCAGAATGGTATCACAAAAAAGACAAGACAAACCAAAGACTAACACTGACAAGACCACATAATTATAACATATAGTTACAGCGGTGCAAAGCAATACCATAATTTGATAAAGAGCAGACCATGGAAATGGTAAAAAAAAAGTCTCAAAGTTCTGATCGACTCCTGATAGCCCCGATAGCAGGCGGCAGAAGGGAGAAACTCTCTCTGCCATAAACCTCCAGGCACCAACAACTGTCGATGCATTGGAAGCACCAGACCACAGCCGACTCTGAGTCTGTCCGAAAACTTTGAGCCTCCAACCAGCCCTTTGACACCGAGCACCATCTCTGCCGAGCACTTCGACCCCGCCCTGGCTGCCAAGCAACAAGCAAAGCCGAGGACTTGGGACCTTCCCCTCTGGAGATTCTGGATCACACAGTAACAGTGGCAGTGAAAATGGCATTTCAGAAGTTTCTCCAGATGTTCCTCCGTTCTCTCACATCTGTCTCCATCAAATCAGGATTGTGCACGGCACCCTACTTGACAGATTACAGATATCATTCACCGGAGTGGCCGCGCAAGCTGCGTCGCGCCGCCTTCTTCTTCTCCCATTTATCGACCTCTGCTTTAAGTATACCCAGTGACTTGGCCTCCACAGCCATTTGTAGAAACAAATTCCACATATTCACCACTCTCTGGGTAAAGGAAGTCCTCCTCATCACCATTCTAAATGGACGTCCCTCTATTCTGAGGCTACATTCTCTGATCTTAGACTCCCTCACCACAGAAAACATTCACTCTATTGAGACCTTTCAACATTCGATAGGTTTTAATGACATCTCCCCACATTCTTCTGAATTCCGATGAGTACAGGCCCAGCACCATTAAATGCTTCTCATATGAAAGGCCTTTTAATCCCAGAATCATTTTTGTGAACCTCCGTTGAATTCTCTCCAATGTCAGCACATCCTTTCTAAGGTAGGAGACCCGAAAATGCTCACAAAACTCCAAGTCTTGCCTCACCAGTGCCTTATAAAGGCTCAACATTACATCTATGCTTTTATATTCTAGTCCTCTCAAAATGAATGCTAACATTGCACTTGCCTTCCTCACCACTGAATCAACCTGCAAATTAACCTTCAGAGAATCCTGCACGAGGACTTCCAAGTCGCTTTGCATCTCAGATTTTTGAATTTTCTCTCCATTTAGAAAACAGTCTACACTTTTATTTCTTCTACCAAAGTGCAAAACCATACACTTCTCAAATTTGTATTCCATCTGCCACCTCTTTGCCCATTCTCATACCTGTCTAAATCCTATAGCCTCACTGCTTCCTCAGCACTGCCTGCCTCTCCAAATCATTGACATATAACATAAAAAGAACTGGGTCCAACATTGTGGAAAATCAGCATCCAATCAGAAAGGGCTCCCTTTATTTTCACTCTTAGCCTCATGTCAATCAGCCAATGCCCTATCCATGCTAACATCTTTCCTGTGATACCATGGACTCTTAACTTGCTAAGTAATCTCACATGTGGTACCTTGATAAAGGCATTCTGAAAATCCAAATACACAACATCAACCAATTCTCCTCTGTCTATTCTACTTGCTATTTCCTCAAAGAATTTCAACAGATTAGTCTGGCAAGATTTTCCCTAAAGATTTTCCCTCAAGGGGGATATTAGAGGAAGGTTTTTTACTCAGAGGGTGATTGGTGCATGGAATGCACTGCCTGAGTCAGTGGTGGAGGCAAATACACTAGTGAAGTTTAAGAGACTACTGGACAGGTATATGGAAGAATTTAAGTTGGGGGCTATATGGGAGGCAGGGTTTGACGGTCGGCACAACGTTGTGGGCCGAAGGGCCTGTACTGTGCTGTACTATTCTATGTTCTATGAAATTCATGCTAAATTTGGCCAAAGTTAGTGAAAAATAAGAGGATTGGGAAGCTTTTTAAAAACTTGCAGAAGGAAACTAAGAAGGTCATCAGGAAGAGAAAGATGAATTATGAAGGGAAGCTAGCAACTGATATTAAGGAAGATACTAATAGCTTTTTTAAGTATATAAAGGGTAAAAGGGTAAAAGACCCAGGTGCCAGGGTCCGGGATGTTTCAGATCGCATGCAAGATATCTCACGGTGGAAGGGAGAACAGCCAGAGGTCCTGGTACATATTGGTAACAACAGGTAAGAAAAGTGAAGATGTCCTGAAAAAAAAAACTACAGGGAGTTAGGAAAGAAGTTGAGGAGCAGGACCGCAAAGGTAGTCATCTTGGAATTACTGTCTGTGCCACGCGACAGTGAGTGTAGGAATAGAATGAGGTGGAGGATAAATGTGTGGCTGAGGGATTGGAGCAAGGATTCAGATTTCTGGATCATTTGGACCTCTTTTGGGGCAGGTGTGACCTGTACAAAAAGAACGGGTTGCACTTGAATCCCAGAGAGGCCAATATCCTGGTGGGGAGGTTTGCTAACGCTACTGGGGAGAGTTTAACCTAGAATTGTTGGGGGATGGGAAACAAACCGAAGATACTGGGGAAGAGGAGGTTGGCTCACAAATAGAGAAAGCTTGGAGACAGTGGGAGAGGGAGGATAGGCAGGTGATAGAGAAGGGACGCGCTCAGACCAAAGGTTTGAGATGTGTCTATTTTAATGCAAGGAGTGTTGTAAACAAAGCAGATAAGCTTAGAGCGTGGATCAGTACTTGGAGCTATGATGTGGTGGCCATTACAGAGACTTGGATGACTCGGGGACAGGAATGGTTACTTAGAGTGCCGGGTTTTAAATGTTTCAGAAAGGACAGGGAGGGAGGCAAAAGAGGCAGGAGTGTGGGTGCTGTTGATCAGAGATAGTGTCACGGCTGCAGAACAGGTGGACATCATGGGGGATTGTCTTCGGAGACTCTGAGTGGAGGTTAGGAACCGGAAGGGGTCAATAACTTGACTGGTTGTTTTTTATAGGCCACCCAATAGTAACAGGGATATCGAGGAGCAGATAGGGAAACAGATCCTGGAAAGGTGTAATTATAACAGAGTTGTCGTGATGGGAGATTTTAATTTTCCAAATATCGATTGGCATCTCCCTAGAACAAGTGGTTTAGATGGGGTGGAGTTTGTTAGGTGTGTTCAGGAAGGTTTCTTGACAGAGACTGTACTTGATTTGGTATTGGGAAATGAACCTAGTCAGGTGTCAGATCTCTCAGTGGGAGAGCATTTTAGAGATTGTGATCATAATTCTATCTCGTTTACAATAGCATTGGACAGAGATAGGAACAGACAAGTTAGAAAAGCATTTCATTGGAGTAAGGGGAAATTATGAGGCTATCAGGTAGGAAATTGGAAGCTTAAATTGGAAACAGATGTTCTCAGGGAAAAGTACGGAAGAAATGTGGCACAAGTTCAGGGGATATTTGTGTGGAGTTCTGCTTAGATACGTTCCAATGAGACAGGGAAGTTATGGTAGGGTACAGGAACTGCGGTGTACAAAGGCTGTAATAAATCTAGTCAATAAGAAAAGAAAAGCTTACAAAAGTTTCAGAGAGCTAGGTAATGTTAGAATAGGAGAGCCAGAAGGGGCCATGAGAAGGCCTTGGCAGGCAGGATTAAGGAAAACCCTGAGACATTCTACAAGTATGTGAAGAGCAAGAGGATAAGACGCAAAAGAATAGGACCTATCAAGTGTGACAGTGGGAAAGTGTGTATGGAACCGGAGGAAATAGCAGAGGTACTTAAAGAATACTTTACTTCAGTATTCACTGTGGAAAAGGATCTTGGTGATTGTAGTGATGACTTGCAGCGGACTGAAAAGCTTGAGTATGTAGATATTAAGAAAGAGGATGTGCTGGAGCAGTTGGAAAGCATCAAGTTGGATAAGTCGCCAGGACCAGATGAGATGTACCCCAGGGAGAAGATTGCTGAGCCTCTGGCAATGATATTCGAATCATCTGTGGGTATGGGAGAGGTTCCGGAGGATTGGAGGGTTGCAGATATTGTTCCTTTATTCAAGAAAGGGAGTAGAGATAGCCCAGGAAATTATAGACCAGTGAGTCTTACTTCAGTGGTTGTTAAGTTGATGGAAAAGATCCTGAGAGGCAGGATTTATGAACATTTGCAGAGATATAATATGATTAGGAATAGTCAGCATGGCTATGTCAAGGGCAAGTCATGCCTTATGAGCCTGACTGAATTTTTTGAGTATGTGACTAAACACATTGATGAAGGAAGAGCAGTAGATGTAGTGTATATGGATTTCAGCAAGGCATTTGATAAAGAACCCCATGCAAGGCTTATTGAGAAAGTAAGGAGGCATGGGATCCAAGGGGACAGTGCTTTGTGGATCCAGAATTGGCATGCCGACGGAAGGCAAAGAGTGGTTGTAGACGGGTCATACTCTGCATGGAGGTAGGTCACCAGTGGTGTGCCTCAGGGATCTGTTCTGGGACCCCTACTCTTCGTGATTTTTATAAATGACCTGGATGAGGAAGTGAAGGGATGGATTAGTAAGTTTGCTGATGACACAAAGGTTGGAGGTGTTGTGGATAGTTTGGAGGGCTGTCAGAGGTTACAGCGGGACATTGATAGGATGCACAACTGGGCTGAGAAGTGACAGATGGAGTTCAACCCAGATAAGTGTGAAGTGGTTCATTTTGGTAAGTCAAATATGATGGAAGAATATAGTATTAATGGTAAGACTCTTGGCAGTGTGGAGAATCAGAGGGTTGTTGGGGTCCGAGTCCATAGGACACTCAAAGCAGCAGCGCAGGTTGACTCTGTGATTAAGAAGGCATACGGTCTATTGACCTTCATTAATTATGGAATTGAATTTAGGAGCTGAGAGGTAATGTTGCAGCTATTTAGGACCATAGTGAGACCCTTCTTGGACTACTGTGCTCAGCTCTGGTCACCTCACTACAGGAAGGATGTGAAAGCCATAGAAAGGGTGCAGAGGAGATTTACAAGGATGTTGCCTGGATTGGGGAGCATGCCTTATGAAAACAGGTTTAGTGAACTCGGCCTTTTCTCCTTGGAGTGGTGGAGGATGAGAGCTGACCTGATGGAGGTGTATAAGATGATGAGGTGCATTGATCGTGTGGATAGTCAGAGGCTTTTTCCTAGGGCTGAAATGGTTGCCACAGGAGGACACAGGTTTAAGGTGCTGGGGAGTAGGTACGGAGGAGATGTCAGGGGTAAGTTTTTTTACGCAGAGAGTGGGGAGTGCGTGGAATGGGCTGCCTGCAATGGTGGTGGATGTGGATACGATAGGGTCTTTTAAGAGACTTTTGGACAGGTACATGGAGCTTCGAAAAATAGAGGGCTATGGGTAAGGCTATGGGTAGTTCTGTGGTAGGGTCACGTTCGGCACAACTTTGTGGGCCGAAGGGGCTGTATTGTGCTGTAGGTTTTCTGTGTTTCTATGAAAGTCGAGGGTAGATATAGGACCAATAGAAAATGATGCTGGAGATATTGTATTGAGAGCTACAGAGATGGCAGAGGAACTGAATGCATATTTTGCATCAGACTTCACATTGGAAGACATCTACAGTATACCAGACATTCAAAAGTGTCAGGGAAGTGAAGTATGTGCAGTAAAAATTACGACCGAGAAGGCGCTCAGGAAGCTTAATGGTCTGAGGGAGTATAAATCTCCTGGACATGATGGAATGCACCCTCGGGTTCTGAAGAAAGTAGCTGGAGAGATTCTGGAGGCATTAACAATGATCTTTCAAGAATCGATAGATTCTGGCATTGTACCAGATGACTGGAAAATTGCAAATGTTACTCCAATATTTAAGAAGGGTGGGAGGCAGCAGAAAGGAAACTATAGACCTGTTAGCTTGAAATCAGTGGTTGGGAAGTTGTTGGAATTGATTGTTAGGGATGAGATTACAGAGTACCTGGAGGCACATGACAAGATAGGCCAAAGCCAGCATGGTTTCCTGAAAGGAACATCCTGCTTGACTAACCGGCTGCATTTTTTGAGGAAATTGCAAGCAGGGTAGACAAAGAAGATGCAGCAGATGTGGTGCACTTGGATTTTCAGAAGGCCTTTGACAAGGTGCCACACATGAGGCTGCTTAGCAAGATAACAGCCCATGGAATTACAGGGAAGTTACTGCCATGATGGAGCATTGGCTGATCAGTAGAAAACAGAGAGCGGGAATACAGGATCCTATTCTGGTTGGCTGCCAGTTAACGGTGGAGTTCCACAGGGGTCGGTGTTGGGACCGTTGCTTTTTATGATGTATGTCAATGATATGGACTATGTGATTAATGGATTTGTGGCTAAATTTGCTGATGATACAAAGATAGGTGGAGGAGCGGGTAGTGTTGAGGAAATAGAGAGCCTGCAGAGAGTCTTGGATAATTTAGGGGAATAGGCAAAGAAGTGGCAAATCAAATACAATGTTGAAAAGTGTATGGTCATGCACTTTGGTGAAAGAAGTAAACGGGCAGACTATTATTTAGATGGGGTGAGAATTCAAAGTGCAGAGATCCAACGAGAAATGGGAGTCCTTGTGCAGGATACCCTAAAGGTTAACCTCCAGGTTCTGTCATTGGTGAAGAAGGAGAATGCAATTTTGGTATTCATTTCTAGAGCTATAGAATATAAGAGCAGAGATGTGATGTTGAGGCTCTATAAGGCACTCGTGACACCACACTTGGAGTATTGTGTGCAGTTTCGGGCTCCTTATTTTAGAAAGGATATACTGGCATTGGAGAGGGTTGAGAGAAAATTCACAAGAATGATTCCAGGAATGAGAGAGTTACTGTATGAGGAACGTCTGTCAGCTAGCTCTTGGGCTGTATTCCCTGGAGTTCAGGAGCATAAGGGAGAATCTCCAGGGAATATTTTGAATATTAAAAGGCTTGAAAAGATTAGATATGGCAAAATTATTGCCCATGGTAGGGGTGTCTAAGACAAGAGGGCACGACTTCAGGATTGAAGGACATCCATTTAGAACATAGATGCAGAGAAATTACTTTAGTCAGAGGGTGGTAAATCTTTGGAATTTGTTGCCACGTGTGGCTGTGGTGGCCAAGTCATTGGGTGCATTTAAGGCAGAGATAGATAGGTTCTTGATTAGCCAGGGCATCAAAGGGTATGGGGAGAAGGCAGGGGAGTGGGGATGACTGGAAGAGTTGGATCAGCCCATGATTGAATGGCAGAGCAGACTCGATGGGCTGAATGGCCTACTTCTGCTCCTATATCTTATGGTCTTGTTTTATCATGTGTCTCCCAGCACCTCGAAACCACATCCTTAGTGATCAATTCCAACATTTTCCTAACCACGGAAGTCAGGCTAACTGACCTATAAATTCCTTTCTTCTGCCTCTCTTCTTGAACAGTGGAGTGACATTTGGACTTTTTCAGCCCTCCAGAACCATGCCAGAATCTACTGATTATTGAAAAATCATTACAAATGCCTGTACAGTCACTTCAGCCACCTGTTTTAGAACTCTGATGTACTGACCATCTGGTTCAGGTCATTTGTCTACCTTCAGACCTTTCAGTTTCCCAAGACCCTTCTCTCTAGCAATGGCAACATCACTCACTTCTGTCCTCTAACACTCTTGAATGTCCTGCATGCTGCTAGGGTCTCCAACAGTGAAGAATGATGCAAAATACTTATTCAATTTATCTTCCAATTTTTTGCCTCCCCATTACTACCTCTCCAGCATTATTTTCCAGTGGTCCAATATTTACTCTAGTCTCTCTTTTATCTTTATATCTGAAGAAACTTTTGGTATCTTCTTTAATATTATTGGCAAACTTACCTTTGTATTCCATCTTCTCCTTCTGTATAAGATTTTTAGTCGCCTTCTGTTAGTCTTTAAAAGCTTCCCGATCTTCTAACTTCCCACTAATTTTTGCTCTATTTTTATACCCTCTCTTTGGCTTTAATGTTGGCTTTGACTTCCCTTGTCAGTCACAATTGTGTCATCCTGCCAATGCTTTCAGATATAGCCCATGTGCAGAGAGAGAGAGAGACACTGAAGTTGGTTAATAGTTCACAGACTTTAATGTGAGCAGGTTTTTAAGGGGAAAGTAAACAATAAATGCTAGGCCAAACAGGGCCATTAACTGAAACTCCCAAATGGAAAACTAGATGCTTACACCATACCTGAAAGGAACATCTAAATATAAAACAAATACTGCTGGTCTTCAGTGACAGTTGACTCGATTGCCCTCTGTTTCAGGCAAGGCTGAATGCAAGCAGACTGCGTAACATTACTGTATTTTACTCAAGTCTCCACAAGTGCTACGATGAAAAGAAAGGAGTTAAATAAAACCATAATGAAATAGTAACCAGCTAACATGTGCACAATTGTCAAATCTGCTACACACCCCGCCTATGGGGAAGCGTACACCCTGTAGCCAAGTCCATGGTTGTGACAAGAATACTTATTCCTTTCTAGGATGCATCTATTCTACTACTTCCGACTTGCTCCTAGAAACTCCAGCCATTGCTGCTCTTGCCGTCAACCCTGCTGGTGTCCATTTCCAATCAGTTTTTGCCAGCTTTGCACTCATGTCTCCGTAATTCTCTTTACTCCATTGTAATCCTGATACATCTGACTTTAGCTTCTACTTAAAGGAAGCTGCAGAAAGTTGTAAAATTAGTCATCTCCATCATGGGTACTAGCCTCCATAGTATCCAAGGCATCTTCAAGGAGCGGTGTCTCAGAAAGGTGGCATCTAACATTAAGTACCCCCATCACCCATAGCATGCCCTCATCTCATTGTTCCCATCAGGAAGGAGGTACAGAAGCCTAAAGGCACATACTCAGCAATCCGATTTCTAAATAAACTCTGAATCCGTGAACACCACCTCACATTTTATTTATTATTTCTGTTTTTGCACTGCTATTTTTAATTTAACTATTTAATATATATATTAATATACTTACAGTAATTCAGTTTTTTTCTATACTTATCGTGTATGGCATTGGACTGCAACTGCAAAGTTAAAACATTTCACGACATAGGCCAATGATATTAAACTTGATTCTGATTCTCAAATTGCAGGATTAATTCTATGGTATTATGACCCCTTTCCTCTAGGGGTTCCTTTACCTTAAGCTCTCTAATCAGTTCTGATTCATTACACAACACCCAGACCAGAATAGCTGATCCCCTCATGAGCTCAACCATGAGTGGCTCTTAAAAGCAATTTTGTAAGCATTCTATAAAATCCCCCTCTTGGGATCCTGCACCAATCGTATTTTCCCAATCTACCTGCATATTGAAATCTGCCAAGACTCTCTAAACATTGACCTTTTGATATGTATTCTCTATCTCCATTGTAATTTGTAAATCACATCTTTGCTACTGTTTGGAGGTCTATATATAACTCCCATCAGGGTCTTTTTACCCATGCAATTTCTTGGCTCAACCCATGACTCTACACCTGCTGATCCTATGTCACTTCTTTCAATGATTTGATTTCATTTTTTTTTACCAACAGAGCTATTGCACCCCTTCTGCCTACCTGCCTATTCTTTCAATACAATGTGTATCCTTGGATGTTAAGCTCTTTCAGCTATGATTCAGTGATGCCCACAACATCATAAATGCCATACCTGTAATTGTGTTACAAGCACATCTACCTTATTCCGTATACTACATACATCCAAATATAACACCTTCAGTCCAGTATTCATCGCCCTTGTCAATTTTGCTGGCCTCTTACATTGCAACTTATCCCATTGTCTGCAATTTTCTCCTAACATCAGCCTCTCCTTGCTAACTCTCTCACTACATTCTTCCATGTTTGTAAGTCAACCACCCCTACTCAGCACCATCACTCTGTTTCCCATCCCCCTGCCAGATCAGGTGTAACCCATTGTACACAGTCATACCAGTGTACAAGAAGAGCAGGGTGAACTGCCCATTGTACAGTTGCACTCACATCTACTGTGATGAAAAGCTTTGAGAAGTTGGTCATGGCCGGAATTAACTCCTGCCTGAGGAAGGACTTGGACCATCAGCAATTTGTCTACTGCCAGAACAGGTCAGCAGCTCACCACTCTGACTTAAATCCACCTGGACAATGGCAGTACCTATGTCAGGCTGCTGTTTATTGACTACAACTCAGTGTTCAACACAATCATACCCTCAACTCTCAAGAATAAGCTCCAAAACCTGGGTCTCTATACTTCCCTCTACAGCTGAATTCTGACTTCCTCATTGGGAGACCACAGTCAGTGCAGATCGGAAATAACATCTCCTTCTCACTGACATTCAACACTGGTGCATGCTTAGCCCATTGAGCTACTCTCCCTACACCAGAGCCAGCTCAATCACCAGTTATAAATTTCATGATGACACAGCTGTTGTTGACAGAATCTCAGATAGTAACAAGGAGATGTGCAGGAGTGAGATCAACATGCTGGTTGAGTAGTGTCATAATAACAGCCATGAACTCAATATCAGTAAGACCAAGGAAAGGACTGTGGACTTCGGGAGGGGAAAGCCTAGGGAACACACCAGTCTTCATCGATGAGTCAGCAGTGGAAAGGGAGAATATCTTCAAGTACCTGTGTCAACATTTCTGAACATCTATCTAGGGCCCAATATATTGATGCAATCATAGTAACTATATTTCATTAGTTTGAGGCAATTTAATATGTCACCAAAGACTATCAAATTTCTACAGATGTACTGTAGAGGGCATTCTAAATGGCCACGTCACTGATATGGAGATACCTATCCGCAGAATTGGAGCAAGCTGCAAAGAGTTGTAAGCTTGGCTAGCTTCTTCATAGGCACTGGCCTCCCCATCATCAAAGACATTTTCAAAAGACAATGCCTCAAGAAGGTGTCATCCGTCACTAATGAACTCACCACCCAGGACGTGCTTCCTTCTCATTATTACTATTAGGACGGAGGTACAGGAGCCTGAAGACACATACTTAGTATTTTAGGATCAGCTTTTTCCTCTCTGCCATCAGATTTCTGAATGGTCCATGGTCCATTTTCACTATTTCACTTCCTTTTTGTACCTATATTTATTTATTTTTTATTTTTCTTGTTGTAACATCATATTTTCTATGTATTGCACAGTACTGCTGCTGCAAAAAACAAATTTCGTGACATTCTGTATGTCAATGAGAATAAATCAGATTCTGACCCTGAAACACCCTTGCAGATAAGGACACAGGTAAAGATACCCTTTCAATGAGTGTGCATGAATATTTATTGAAAAAGGACATAATCAATTTTGAATTCTTAGTGATGGCCATTCCAAACAATAGCATGTTAAGCCCAAGGACTTCCAACCATCTCAGAACTTAACTTTGATGAGAGGAGAACAATTTTTGTATGCCATTTATTGTCCATTAACAGAGAATCTGTGACAAGGGGCCATAGTTTCACTCATATTAGTTTAATGATTTTGTGAGAGGAAATAGCGTCAAGTATATCTCGATATTTCCTATCAGCTAACAGTTAATGCAGCTGCTGAATAACCTATCAAAATAGTCAGCACCTTAAAATGGCAAGTATTATGAAGATTTTCTTCTTTGGGCAACAGATTTCCTGTTTGGTCTTTGAAATACTCATTAAAAGTCCATTATAAAGAAGGTTGTTGTTAGTGCATCTGAATATTCCTGGAAGTCTGGAACAGAAACAAGATTGTCTGAAGTGATACTTCAATTCAGGTTATAATGAGATCAAAATATGACTTAATGATTATGTTGGAGTTTTTAGTGAAATGGATGCAAATGAATGGGAAGGAAGTAGTTGACACAACCTGATTAATTTCCTAAATACAGCTGAAATTTGATTTAGTCCTGTACATGTTTTGCAGAAATCATATGATCAATGTGTATGACCTTCATAAACTATCATGGATGCCAAGAGACAATACCAGTCCAAAATGGACCCCAGACCACCCTTCAGTTACGGCAGGGCTTACACACTATAATTGGCTACAGAACTTAGTCAGGATACTGACAACAGAGCATCCCTCCTTGATGAGCTCCTTACATTTGATGCACATTTTGAACAGAAGGACAATGAAATGATACCACCAGTCTCCAATGCACCTGTACCACAGCAGCCATTACAGATATCAGATCAGACTTCCCGAGAACCAACCGTTGGAAAGTGTCTGGCCCAAATGGACTAGAGGACATGTTCTCAGATCCTGTGCAGATCAACTAGCAAGAGTCTTTTCAGAGATTTAAACCTTCCCCTACTCCAATCTGAAGTTCCCACCAAGAAGACCACTGTCACCCTGATACCAAAGAAAATTAAGGTAATGTACCTCAAACGCTATTCCCATTGGTTCTGACATCAACCATCATAAAGCATTTAAGAGGCTGGACATAGCACATATCAACACCAGCCTCCTAGATAATGCTAACCCACTATCATTTGCCTGCTACAGGTGTCATTTCCCTTGCTGTACCCTTAACTTTGGAGCATCTGGATAACAAAGATACCAAGTTATTGATTATAATTCCACTTTTAAGTCTATAATTCTAAACAAACTCATCTCCAAACTCCTAGACCTAAGATTCAGCAACACCCATTGCATTCATTTCTTCAAATTCCTCACCAACTGAATACAGTAAGGATCAACAGCAACATCACCAGCACATTCATTTCAACACTGGCACCTCACAGGACATGTCCTCAGCCCTTTACTTTACTTCCCATGCACTCTTGTGTGTGGGCACGTTCTGCTCTAACTCGATCCACAGGTTTTCAGATGACACCACCGTAGTACACCCAATGTCAGATAATGACGAGACTGAATACAGGAAAGATATAAAGAGCCTAGTGTCATAGTGTCAAGAAAACAACCTTTTCCTGAATGTCAGCGTAACAAAAGAGATGGTCCTTGATTTCCGGAAGTGGAGTGGAGTTTATACCCGTGTATGCATTATTGGTGCTGAGGGGAAGAGGATAGAGGCCTTCAAGTTCTGAGGTGCAAACATTACCAATATCTTTTCCAGAGAAGCTATGGTAAGAAAGCAAACTATGTCTTCAGAAGGCTAAGAAAATTTTGTACGTCCCTCTTGACTCTCATCAACTTTTACAGATGGACCATATCTGGATGCATCACTGCTTATCACGGCAACCCCTCTGCCTAAGACCACAAACAATTGTAGAGGACTGTGGACACAGCTCAATCCATCAAGAAAACTATCCTCCCCCTCTTCTCGGGAAAGCTATCAGCATAACCAAAGATGCCAACCACCCTGGACCTTGGAATCTTCTCCTTCCTCCCATCAGGCAGAAGATACAAAAGTTTGAAAATAAGCAGCACTCGACTTAAGCACAGCTTCTATCCACTGTTATAAGATTCTTGAATCGACATCTTGACTTCACAATCTACAGTGTTATGGCTCTTGTATCTTATTGTCTACCGACTCTACACTTTTTCTACAACTGTAACTGTATATTTTCTATATTTTGTGATTTCTCTTCCTTCTGTACTACCTCAATGTAATTATGTTCTGCAGTGATCTGTTTGGTTGGTGTATAAAACAACTTTTTTCATGGTTTCTTGGTACATGTGACAGTAATGAACTGATGACAGTGCATTCCTGATTATGTCAGAAATATGAAGAGGATATCATTTGGATCAGCTTACTGGAACAGCTGATGACATAATTTCAGCAATGTATGTACAGAACCAAATCAAATTTCAGCTGCATTTTGATAATGAATCAGGTTGTGTTCACTACCTGTTACAGTGCTCACAACAGCACCACAACCGTCAGTGTATTCAACAACAGCAGTGATCAAAGAAATGGCAAAAATCCCTGGTGAAGCAAATTTGATTTAATTTCCAGTGCTTCCAGGAGATGAACCAGTTGTTTTGGTCATTCAGGAAAGTTTTGAGATGAGATTGTTGCTTCTGAAAGTGAAGATGCAGAAGGAAAATAAAACATGACAAGATCTACCAAAATTCATAAACTGTGTAATGGCCGATACTATAGTTTAAATGCATGATATTTGTGTTATTAACACGCAAAAGTGTTAACATTACCAAAGTACGAAAATAGTATTTTTATTGTTTTTATTTTTGTGTGATACTGTATATTGATAAAACTATTTCTCTGAAAGCAAAATGCCATTTTGTCTTTTTCAAAAGGGAAGGGCAATGTTGTATATTCCATATGTAATATACAACATTGCTCTTCCCTTTTGAAAAAGACAAAATGGCATTTTGCCATTATGGAATATTGGGTATTTGCATGACCCCTTTTCTTGGAAAAAGGGGTCATGCAATATACAATAGTGGAAAAATTATTCTAGAATTGCAATAATAAAAATCTTGTTGCATCATCTGTTCAGCTGTATTAGTAAACTATCTTTATGCTTTGTTCCGCATTGCACTCACTTGTATGTGTTAATATCAGAACAAAAAGATACAGGTTTTGTACCCCTTATCCAAGATGCTCGGGGCTGGAAGTATTTTGGATTTTGGAATTTTTCAGAATTTGTAATATATAATGAGATAGCTTGGGAATGTCATCATTTCTGACTCTGAATTTATATGCTATCAGTAAGCAGTCTTTTTCTTACACTTGTTCATCACACATATGTACTTAACAATAAAAATTATTACATACCATTAACATAATGACAATATAGTGTGCGCGGAGTAACAAAAGCAGCATCGAGAGGATACCTGAATCAGCTGTTGATCAACGATAAACAACAGCAGGCTTTCAGTCTCCACCTACTACACTGTTTTGATTACACTATACACTGTAGTTGTGTTTTACTATTTTTTTAGGTTTTATGTAGGGTATAAAAGCAATCAGCATCATAGATTTGTTCTGGTACTAGATTTTTGTGATCAGCAGACTATTTAGAAATGTAATGCCATGCCTTTTCTTCAACTTCTGCAACCAGCCCACTGAATTTTCACAATTGTATTCAATTTTCAGTTCGTCATGATAGATTTTTGCTTTTTGCATGATCAACATACCATTAAGCGACATATGTTTACTCTGATGCTGGTGATACACAATCAAGATCTTCATTTTGCACTTCATGCAGTGTTTTTCTATTTTTCATTTATTCTTCTCATTACATACAGTACGTGAATTCACTTCTTAGAGCTGCCTGTGGTGTGCAGAGACCCATGTATCATCAAGGGACCTTCTCAGCGTTTTGTGGAATTTTCTATGTGTGACATTACATCAGTGCTCAAAAAAAATTCAGATTTTAGAGGTTTGTGGAATCTGGAATTTTGGATAAGGGGTACTCAACCTGTACTGGCATTATCTATTTTGCATTTGTCTTAAGTTTCAACAATACTTCCTCTGAATTTAGAGTCATAGAGTTATACAAAAGTATAGTATATTTACATGTCCTTCGGCCTATCTAGTCCATGCTGAACCATTTAAACTGCTTACTCCCATCATCCTGCACCGCAACCATAGACCTCCATATGCCTAACATTAGGTACCTATCCAAACTTCTCTTAAATGTTGAAATCAAGTTGGCATGCATCACTTGTGCTAGCAGTAGAGTGAAAAAGTTTTCCTTTATGTTTCTCTTAAACTTTTCACCCTTAACCCATGACCTCTGATTGTAATGCCCCACCCAACCTCAGTGGAAAAAGCCTGCTTGCATTTACCCTGTCTGTACCCATCATAATTTTGTATACTTCTATCCAATCTCCTGTTAATCTTCTACATTCCAAGGAATAAAGTTCTAACCTATTTAATCTTTCCTTATTTAACTCAGGTCCTCCAGACCCAGCAACAACACGTAAGTTTTCTCTGTATTCTTTCAACCCTATTTATATATTTTCTGTAGGATAGGTGACCAAAATTGCAATACACCAAATCTGGCCTCATCAATGTCTTATACTATTTCAACATAACATCCCTGTTACGCTAAGTAATCAGAAGAAAGAGTTATATATCTGTGTACTTGGACACATATGCAACAGGTGAGTTTGTGATAGATGGACATTACTTGTACAACTGCAGAAAGGACAGATGGGTCAAATGTACCTGCAAGAAACGGTTCAGAAAGCTGACTTCGTTTTTCTCCATAGTTGTACTGGATTTATGGAACTGCAGTTGTGGCACTAGTTGTACTTTCCCAGCACAATTTCTGCAATACATTCCAGCTTCCCAAATAACTATGAATTTATTTCTGTGTCCTCATTAGACTGTGAACAACATTCTGGGGAATAATGATACATTGTCTGCATGTTGGTGTGTACAAAGGCCCGGTGTGGCTGTGACAGCTGGAAGTTGAGTGAGAACAGGGCAGTAATTTGAAGTCTATTCTAACTATATGACTGCTACATTCCTCTTCTCTACATATTGTGTCTTTATTTATATTATTAGTGAAGGTGATACACTGCCTGCTCTGTCTTGCATCATCCTTTGAGCAGTTTGCTGAGCTGAAGTAACACTGATTTTTGATTGTAATTGGGGTAGTAAATGTGTTGAACTGTCTGCTGAGATCTTACTCCTTGTCTTGAGGTTGCCATGCTCACTCTGTTGCTGATAAGTTCTAAAATTGCTTGCCTTAAGTCCCATTATGTGAAGGGGTCTCTATGATTTTGTTGTTTGTTTGCGTATTCTTGGTATTTGAGATATTCTGATTCATAGAGCATAACAGCACAGAAACAGGCACTGTGACCCATCTAGTGCATGCCAAACTAGCACTCTGTCTAATCCCATCAATTTAAACCTGGACCACAGCCCTCCACACCCCTCCCATCCATGTACCTATCTAATCTTCTCTCAAATAATGAAACCTGCATCCATCACTTCCACCAGCAGCTCATTCCACGCTCTCAACATACTCTGAGTGAAGGAACCCCCCTCATGCTCTCTTTAAATATTTCACCCTTCACCCTTAACCTTTTACCTCTTCTTCTAATCTCATCCAACCTCAACAGAAAGAGCATGTTTGCGTTTAGCCTATCTATACCCCTCATAATTTTTTATAACTCTGTCAAATCTCCCACTCATTCTCCTACACTCCAAGGAAGAAAGCCCTCACCTATTCAGCCTTTCCCTGTAACTCAGGTCCCAGCAATTCAGATTAATATTTATTTACCACATGTGTATTGAAACATACAGTAAAATGCATCTTTTGTGTGAACAATCAACACACTGAAGGATGTGCTGAGAGCAGACTGCAAGTGTCACAGTACATTCTGGCACCAAAATAGCATGCTCCCAATGTTCAGCTGAACAACACAGAACACAGCAAAACAACACAAAAAATGGCAAAACAACAATGACAAAACACTCTCACACTCACACACTCACTCACACACTCACACTCACACACACTCTCACACACTCACACAATTACTCACTCACTCACTCACACACTCACTCACTCACACAATCAATCACTCACTCACACAATCAATCACTCACTCACACAATCACTCACTCACACACTCACTCACTCACTCACACTCCACCAACTACTCCAGGACAGACCATCTTTGGCCTCCAGCCTCCAATGTACTCAGACGCAGACATTGGGTCTTTGACTTTCCCAGCGGACTCACAAAGATTCGTCGTCTTGAGGTTCTGGCCATTGGACCTCGACTTTTGGACTTCTGATTGACCTTCAGACCTCGATCTTCAGTATGGACCCCCAGACTCGCCTATGACGATGAATGAGGATCCTAGAGAGGACTCTAACTCCTGTACTCCAATGACCATGACCCCAAGTTCTAAGTCTCGTGCTCCGGTCTAGTCCATCTGCATAGTCCATCAGTCACCATCCCTCACCATCCCTCATGCTTCCTGCCCGTACTGAAGTGTGATCCCAGAACCTACTGACGATTTACTGACCTGGGGGGTGGGAGGTGGTTACTACTCATCTGCCAGCCTGACATCCGACCACAGATGCCCTTCATTACACACCTACGTCATTGGCCTTTGATTATGAGTAGGCAAGAGATGTAGTTTACTTCAGCATTGTATTCAGCACTGGCTCCAAGGATGAAAGGGCCTGTTCTTGTGCTATACTGTTCTAAGTTCAATCTATCTATATTTCTTTTTGATTGACCCAGACTCGTGAGTGCCCTCTTAGGTAGGGGCAGGGGATGCGTGCAACTTGTCATAGGAATAAAAATTGAGATTTTCTGGGTATCTTGGTCATAATTTACCTTTAGCATATGTCCTGATTGTGCAACCACTGATGCCAGGCAGGTATCCTCTGAAGAGGATTGATAATACTGGACAACAAAGATTTTGCTTTCTGAATGTACTTTTGGGTGTATCTTATGGATTTCAGGCTTCTGATCATGAAAATCAGTATGAAATTTTCCAATCACACACCATATTTTTGAAATCGCCTTTACTTGTTATTTCAATTTGTAATTCAAGTCAGAATAACTGATGCCAAGATTAAGGAAAGCATTTTTGTTGGCCTGCAAATCATAAAGGTCATCAACAGCAGGCAATTGAAAGAACTTCTAGTGGAGCTGGAGAAAATTGCATGGAAGGCATTCAAAGATGTTGTTGAAAATGTTCTTGGCAACTACAGAGCACCAAACTGTGAGCAGCTTGTTGACAAGATGCTTCAAGCATACAAAACCATGAAGTGTAGCATGTCACTAAAGAATCATTTTCTGCATTCCCATGTCGACTTCGTCCTTGCAAATCTTGGTGCTGTCAGTAACAAGAATGGTGAAAGGATTCACCAGGACATTGCAGTCATGGATAAATGATATCAGGGCAACTGGAATTCATCAATGCCGGCTGAGTGTTGTTAGGTACTTAAGTGAGAAGCTACGGACACTATGTACAAATGAAAATCATCAACAAAACATTTTTTAAGCTTAGTTGAACTATTGCAAATGTCAGCATTGTTAAGGAATTAAATACATTATATTCAATAACATTTAATTTCTTGTATCTCTAAATTTCTATATGATACAAGTAGCCTGAAATTATATTTCTATTCTGCTTCAAGTGGTCTATCATAACCACAAAACAATTCTGAGGAAGTAACACTTTCAAAAATAGATTGCTGTCCAGTGTAATGGTTAGGATCACCTGTCTCATAAAGGTACTGCCCAGAAGAAGGTGATGGCAAACCACTTCTGTAGAACATTATGTTCATGAACCATGATTGCCCACATCATACAACACGGCACATAATGATGATGAGACATAGAAACATAGCAAACCTCCAGCACAATACATGCCCTTCAGCCCACAAAGCTGTGCCAACCATGTCCTTACCTGAGAAATTACCGAGGGTTACCCATAGCCCACTATTTTTTCTGAACTTCATACACCTGTTCAGGGATCTCTTAAAAGACCCCATCGTATCTGCCTCCACCATCATCGCCAGCAGCCCATTCCACACACTCACCAACTTCACTTAAATGTCATGTGATCTTTGTCATTTTGCTGCTTACGGAGCCTGGCTCTGTTGAGTATCCATATCGTTTCCTGTAGCAGTGCCCTCACTTTAAAAGGTGCTTTGGGACAGTTTAAGGATATGAAAGGTAGAAATTCTTTGTTTGATGCAGCCCATAATGCAGAAGGGAGAAATTGATAAGAAGGTAAAAGGAAAGTGAGATGCAGTAGAATTTTTATTAAGATGGTACAAATATCTAATGGTTAGGAATGAAAATCACTACCAAAAGAAATTTGACCTCAGCATTTTGTGAGTTCCTCTACATCACTGGTTCCCAAACTTTTCTGAGGTACTGCCACCTTGTCTTCCAGACCGCATCCCCAGTGCCCCCTTTCCCTTTCCTGCCATTATGTAAAACTATAACAAACTTTGATTTATGATGCACCATGAAAGAATATAGGAACTGCAAATTCAAAGCAGTTAAAAATAATTACAAAAATTATTCAAATCCATTTGAAACTTTAATTACAGTAAAAGCAATTCTCATCAACAACTTTAGAGCATACATTAGTAGTCCAACTATGCACTACATCATTGCTTTTTCAACTTGCAACAAGATGGATGGGCTTGGTACAGTGATAACAGCTTCTCAATGTCAGGCTAAATGTCAATTAGGAGGAGCCTCAGATCCCTATGTTCAATAATCTGCAGTCTGCTTTGAAAGAGGTTGAGCAACTGCACTGAAACCATGCTGCACTGACTATGATGTTGGAAATGCAATAAAGAACATCCTGACCATTTTCCACAATGCAGGATAGCATTCAGAGACTTCTTTCTGCAATAAAAAATCTTGATTTGAACCTTGTCTTCAGCTTAAAGTCATTTTATAGCAAGGTCATATTTTCCACTGTCCTTTCTGTTGATTCTTCATTACAAGTGTTCAGGAATGGATTTAGTACCCAATCTGGAATTTGGGTTGAGAGAAGATCCTGAAATCTCTCTGACACACCTTTATGCAGCTCACCTGGGTGGGCACAGTATAATTGAAGATTACTACCTGGTATTCTTTCTTTCTCTTCTATCTCAGAGAGGCTCAAAAATGAGAAAAAAACATGAAAGATGATGTTGCACTTAAATGGGGTTAACTTGGACAGAAATCTGGAATGACTGATTTGACTTTGAAAAGATTCACATGATTTCCTTTCAATTGAAGGTTGATTTCATTTAACTTTACAAATAATTCTGACAAGTAAGCAATGTCATGCCTAATATTTTTGAGTTAATTATTGAATGAAACATTTGTGGCTTCAAAGAATTCACAGTTTTAAAAAGTGCATTAAAGCATCTCAGACAGTTTACTTTTGAGAGCTTATCTGACTTCTGTGTCCAACATGAAGCATTCAAACTGGTCCTCATTCTCAATACAAAGCTCTCAAAATAGTCGAGAGTTGAAAGCATGGGACTTGATTTTATTTACCACTGTGATAATAGTATTTAATGATTTGTGCAGCTAATCACTTAGCTTTATTGCGACAAGATGGCTCTGTGAATTACGCAGTGAATGGTAAATATGTTAGGTACAGCTTTTTTTCAAGTTATAACCCCTGTCATTGATGATGCCTCAGCATTTGCACAAGCAAGAATGTTGATAAGCTGAATGTCCTTCTCTTTGAAAAATTGCTTAACAACCCAAAATATTGAGCGCCCCTTCATATCTGTTTCTATTTCCCTTGTCAATAACAACCCTTGAACCATACTTCTATCTTTTATGAAGCAAACATAATCAATAAGCAAAGATTAGTTGCCTGGAAAAATTAACTTATCCAACTGCAGAGCAAATTCTGTGGTCCTAAGTATGTTACACAATGTGTCTTCCATGTTGTCAGACATTTCATCTGTCTTTGAACAGAGTTGTTGCTGAGTGGAATGGCTTTAGTTATTAAGTCTGGTGACTTATGCAAGTCTTCCCCAATTGCATGTGGCTTTTCAGATTTAGAAATAAGCATTAAAATGTTGTCTGAGGCACTCAAACCTTCACAGCCCCTCACTCCAAGGCCCAAAACTATTAAATCCTCTGCACAATCCCCTGTCCTTCTCTGATGAGTCCTTTAATGCAAAAATGAGTTGATATCAGCTGATTCATCTTAAATTGGGATTAACAGACCCCAGTTAGTACAGATTGGCAACAGTATCTCCTCTACACTCACTATTAGCACAGGTGCACCATAGGGACGTGTGCTTAGACCCTGCTCTATTCATTTTATACTTATAATTTTGTGGATAAGTACATCTCCAATGCTGTACCTAAGTTTGCTGCCAACATTACTGTTAGCCGAATCAAAGCTGATGCCAAAACAACATATAGGAGGGAGATGAGAAATCTGATCAAGTGGTGTCACAACAAAGTTCAAAGTTCGAAGTTCAAAGTACAGTTGTTATCAAAGTATGTGTACATTATACAACCTTGAGGTTCATCTCTGTACAGGCAGCCACAAAGCAAGGAACCCAGAAGAACCCATTTAAAAAGAAGAGCAACAAACATCCAATGCACAGAGAGGGAGAGAGAGGGAAAAAACACAAATCATGCAAATGATAAAAGCATTCAGAACAGAAGTGAGCCTATGGGCACAAAGCCTGGAGCAGCCAGAACAGGCCCACAGCCTCAGCCCCAGTGTGGCGAACAGTGAAGAAAACGTCGCGAAGCAAACATCGCGAAGCAGCGAGCAGAACTGACCCAACCCTCGCCTCTGGTCCCGATACCCGACCCTTTCAATTCATCTGGCCCAGCACTTAAATCTCCAAATATTAGGTCATTCCTCACTCTAATACCCAGACCCTGCCACCACATTCTGGTCCATACCCAACCTTCCTAAATCGGCCTGGTGCTTAGATCAATCAGACCTCGCTCTTGGTTTTGGTGACTGGGCTCTGAAACTCCTCTGCTTTGACTTGTCTCTGCTTCACACACCCCAACTCCATCTTGGCCATGGCTCAACCTCACACTGATCACTTCTGCTCGACCTCGCTCCGAATTTGCACTGCACCCGAACGCCTAGACGCTTAAGTCAGCCTTGCCTTTGCTTGCTTTAAATTCCTTGTCGTTATCATATCAAAGGACCTTTCCTGGGACCAACACGTGAGTGTCATCAGTAAGAAGGCATAATATAGTGCCTCTACTTTTTAGAAGTATGCAGAGATGTAGCTTGTCACCAAAACCTTCCCCATGGAGCGCTGCCACAAAAAAGCAGCATCTACCATCAAAGATCTCCACCATCCAAGCCATGCCCTCTTCTCACTAACACCATTGAGCAGGAGGTACAGAAACCTTAGATTCCACACCACCAGGTTCAGAAGCAGATATTACCCTACAACCGTCAGGCTCCTGAACCAACATGGGTAACAATGATCATCACTACTTTGATTCTATGAACTACAGACGCACCTTAACTTTTTACAGCTTAGGTTCACAGAATTAATTTTTATTTGCACAGTTTGTCTTCTGTTGTCTGATTATGTATAGTTTTTTTCTGCAAATTCTATTGTATTTCTTTTTCCCCCTATATTCATACTTGGCTAATAAAGTTACTTGAAAATTTCAATTTTGTGTGGCTTAGCTACTCACTGGATATATTTGCTGAACCACTGGGGAGCCTGCAATTAATTTTCAAATAGATGCTTGAACATGAAGATTTTTAACAGGACTGGACTCAGCACACAAGAAGTGCTGAGGCAACAGAACTTGTATCATACATGTATCATATATCATGCATGTATATTAGACAATGTTGTGAACTGCAGGTGTGGTTAACTACATCAGATTATATTTTGTAGCAAAGGGGGCTAGAATGTGTTCTAATATTCAGAGAATGGATTAAAGGACAGGGAGTGGCAGATTTGATTAAGGAAGATATTGCGGTGCTGGAGAGAGAATATTATGTGACTATCAAGGGCAGAATCGGTTTGAAGTTAAAAAAATCAATGGAGTTGCAATTACACTTCTGGGACTGTTCTATAGGCTGCCAACTAATAGGAGGGTTAGTGAGGATCACATTAGCAGGGAAAATGCAGAGATGTGCAAACGTCATGGAGTAATGATAACGAGTGATTTCGCCCATCAAGTCATCGACCACCCAGCTACTCTCATTTTACCTTAATAACATGTTTATTCTCTAAACATTCTTAATAACTCCCCTCAGATTCTTCCACTTGCCTACACCCCTGGAGAAATTTATAGCAGCCAATTAACCTACCAACCTACATGTCCACACAGACAATAGCCAAGGTCAAGTTAGAAACCGGCTTTCTGGCCCTAAGCAGCTGCTACTAGCTAAGTTGAAATCAAAGTTTGTCAGGGAAATGTTCAGCTACATTTCACAGGGAGCATGGTGTGAAATTAAAAGCCAGTGATGACCAGAAAGATAGAGTACAATACAAATGAAGAAGTGGCAATTGATGGATGCCAGGCTGTTAATACCAGTGAGAAACAGACTGATTATAAAATGTGTGTGGACTTCCAAAAGACATTAGATAAAGTGCTACATAATAGGCTTGTTGGGAAGATTGTGAAGATTGAACGCCGTGAAGTATAAAGGTCTCCAACAGGATGGATAGAAATTTGAGAAATAATGGTACAATGACAGTTGTAGAAAAGGTTGCTGCACAATTTGAACATTTATGGATGACACAACATTTGGAGAATCAGTGAAATGTTGGGAGGAGAGTAATGAACATTATCCAGATATAGACAGGCTGGTAAAATTGGTGGATAATGATAGATGCAATTTAAATGCTGAGGGAAGTGAGTATTATTGGACAGCACTGTGATACTGGACAGCATAGCGGCCCAGTTGTAAAATTGCTGCCTCTTAAATCCAGTGCCCTGGGTTTAGTCATGCTGAATGAATAAGAGGCAAAGTTAACAGGTTTAGGGAACTTGGTTATTGAGAGATTTTGAGGCCCTGGTAAAGGAATAGAAGAAGGTGAATAGCAAGTGTAGGTAATTAGCTTCAGACAATGCACCTGAGGAGTATAAGAATGCAAGAGAGCACTTAAGAGGGAAAACAGGAAGGATAATTGCTTATTTATTTATTTATTGTAATTACTATTCTTTCTTTCTTTTTGTATTTGTACAGTTTATTGTCTTTTGCCTATTGGTTGTCTATATTGTTAGTGTGGTCTTTATGATTATCGATTTATTGAGTATGCCCACAAGAAAATGAATCTCAGGGTTAGAACATAGAATAGTAAGGCACAGTACAGGCCTTTCGGCCCACAATGTTGTGCCGACCCTCAAACCCTGCCTCCCATGTAAGCCCGCACCTTAAATTCGTCCATATACCTGTCTAGTAGTCTCTTAAACTTCACTAGTGTATCTGCCTCCACCACTGACTCAGGCAGTGCATTTCACACACCAACCACTATCTGAGTAAAAAATCTTCCTCTAATATCCCCCTTGAACTTCCCACCCCTTACCTTAAAGTCATGTCCTCTTGTATTGAGCAGTGGTGCCCTGGGGAAGAGGCGCTGGCTATCCATTCTATCTATTCTTCTTATCTTGTACAACTCTATCATGTCACCTCTCATCCTCCTTCTCTCCAAAGAGTAAAGCCCTAGCTCCCTTAATCTCTGATCATAATGCATACTTTCTAAACCAGGCTGCATCCTGGTAAATCTCCTCTGTACCCTTTCCAATGCTTCCACATCCTTCCTATAGTGGGGCGACCAGAACTGGACACAGTACTCCAAGTGTGGCCTAACCAGAGTTTTATAGAGCTGCACCATTATATCGTGACTCTTAAACCCTATTCCTCGACTTATGAAAGCTAACACCCCATAAGCTTTCTTAACTACCCTATCCACCTGTGAGGCAACTTTCAGGGGTCTGTGGGCATGTACCACCAGATCCTTCTGCTCCTCCACACTACCAAGTATCCTGCCATTTACTTTGTACTCTGCCTTGGAGTTTGTCCTTCCAAAGTGTACCACCTCACACTTCTCCGGGTTGAACTCCATCTGTCACTTCTCAGCCCACTTCTGCATCCTATCAATGTCTCTCTGCAATCTTTGACAATCCTCTACACTATCTACAACACCACCAACCTTTGTGTCATCTGCAAACTTGCCAACCCACCCTTTTACCCCCACATCCAGGTCGTTAATAAAAATCACGAGAAGTAGAGGTCCCAGAACAGGTCCTTGTGGGTCACCACTAATCACAATCCTCCAATCTGAATGTACTCCCTCCACCACGACCCTCTGTCTTCTGCAGGCAAGCCAATTCTGAATCCACCTGGCCAAACTTCCCTGGATCCCATGCCTTCAAACTTTCTGAATAAGCCTACAGTGTGGAACCTTGTCAAATGCCTTACTAAAATCCATGTAGATCACATCCACTGCACTACCCTCATCTATATACCTGGTCACCTCCTCAAAGAACTCTAACAGGCTTGTTAGACCCGATTTGTTGTGTACTGTGACATTTAAGAATTTTGATAATAAATTTTCTTTGAACTTTGAACATAAAATAAGGCATGAGGTTGATCAGGCAGACAAGGTGAATGAGAAATCTAGAGCAAATGGATAGTGAGGAACAATATTGCTCCACTTGAAGATCAGTGTAGTCAACTGTGCATGGAGCCAAAAGAGATGAATTCTTTGCATCTGTATTGACTCAGGAGAAAAATACAGAGTCTATAGAACTGAGACAAAAGAGTAGTGAGGTCATGAACTGTGTCTGGATGACAGAAGAGACAAAGTTCTGCATGGAAGATTTGTCCAGAAGGTTCAGCTGCGTGGCATTCTGGATGATGTAGTCAATTAGATACAATGGGTCTGTTGATCGTTGTCATCTATATTAAGAGGATTTAGATGATAATCTGGTAAACTGCATCAGCAAATTTGCGGATGACACCAAGATAGTGGACAATGAGGAAGACTAACAAAGTTTGCAGTGGAATCTGGACAAGCTGGAACAATGAGTTGAAAAATGGTAGATGGAATTTAAAGCAACAAGTGGGAAGTGACTTTGAGAGGACAGACCATGGTTGTACTTACTTATTGAATGGTATGGCACTGAGGTTTGCAGTAGAGCAAAGGGACCTAGGAACAGAGATTTATAATCCCATGAAAATGGCATCACAGGTAGAAAGGGATGTACTGAGAGCTTTTGGCACAATGGCCTTCGTAAATCAGGGCATTGAGTACAGGAGCTGGTGTATTATTTTGAAGTGTATGAGACTTCGTTGAGGCCAAATTTAGAATATTGCGTTGCAGTTCTCATCACGTATTCACTGGAATTAAATCAATAAACTTGAAAGAGTGCAGGGAAAATCTACACAGATTTTTCTGGGACACGAAGACCTTAGATATAAGGAAAGGTTACATTGGTTAGGACCTTATTCCCTGGAGCACAGGAGAATGAGGAAAAATCTTATAGAGTGATACACATTATGAGAGTATAGGTAGGATAAATATGTGTAGGCTTTTCTCCTCAGGTAGATTGAGAGTAAAATTGCAAATGTTACTCCACTTTTTAAGAAGGGTGGGAGGCAGCAGTAAGGAAACTATAGACCTGTTGGCCTGACATCAGTGGTTGGGAAGTTGTTGGAATCGATTGTTAGGAATGAGATTACGGAGTGCCTAGAGGCATATGACAAGATAGGACAAAGCCAGCATGGTTTCCCAAAAGGAAAATCCTGCCTAACAAACCTACTGCAATTCTTTGAGGAAATTACAAGCAAGGTAGACAAAGGAGATGCAGTAGATGTGGTGTTCTTGGATTTTCAGAAGGCCTTTGATAAGGTGCCACACATGAGGCTGCTTAGCAAGATAAGAGCCCATGGAATTACAAGAAAGTTACTAGCATGGGTGGAGCATTGGCTAGTCAGCAGAAAACAGAGAGTGGGAATAAAGGGATCCTATTCTGGCCGGCTGCCGGTTACCAGTGGAGTTCCACAGGGGCCAGTGTTGGGACCGCTGCTTTTTACAATGTACAGTATGTAAGGGGTTTCTTCTTTTATGTTAATGCTAAAGCTAATGAAAATGGCTTCTTTGTTATGTTAACTGCTGAGAAAGTGCTTCTTTTTCGCAGCTTGTTTGGTTTATATTACTGATAAGAGCATTGTATTCATTTGTTAACCAATTGGGATAGATGTTATTCTTTCTTGTGTATCTGTAAGCTATTGTTTTGTGGGCTTTGGAGCAGAAGGTGATGCAGACAGACAGAAGAGGCACGATGCTGTAAATTGGGCGGCGGGACAGACCCCGAGCGGGAGTCCGTAGCCCAGGGTCTTCAGCAAGGGGAGGAGACGAAGACAGACTAGTGTGGAGTGTCTGGTCGACCACCATGGTTGGTCCCAGGTGGCGGGTTGAGGAGGTCGGAAGGGATCGAATGGTGGAAAGAAGACTCCGTTAATTGAGCTCCAATGGTTGTGCATGAAGTGGTTGAACTTTGATAAGTTTGGCGCCTTTTACTTTCCTTTTATATTTTATTTCTATTAATTACATAGTTCCAGTAAGATTTATAAAGTGTAATCATTTAATCACATATGGTGTATTGTCTGTTATTTGGCGTGGTGGGGTACATCACACAGCATCCACACAAACTTGATTACCCAGTTTGGCGGGGCCGAAGGCTGCTCCCCCTAGATGAAAGCGAGTTGAGCGAGCCTGAGGCTTGCCAGGGGGGCTACATGTATAGTTAATGATTTGGACTATGCTATAAATGCATTTGTGGCTAAATTTGCCAATGATATAAGGATAAGTGGAGGTGTTGGTAGTGTTGAGGAAATGGAGCCTGTCACTTTCAAATCTCTTACTAGCTCTTCTTTCAGTTCATCCTGACGAAGGGTCTTGGCCTGAAACGTCGACTGTACCTCTTCCTAGAGATGCTGCCTGGCCTGCTGCGTTCACCAGCAACTTTTATGTGCGTTGCTTGAAATTCCAGCATCTGCAGATTTCCTCGTGTCTGCAGAGAGACTTAGATAGTTTAGGGGAATTGGCAGAGAAGTGGCAAATGAAATATGATGTTGGAAAGCGTATGGTCACGCACTTTGGTGGAAGAAATAACTGCGAAAACAATTATATAGATGGGGAGAGAATTCAAAATGCAGAGGTGCAAAGGGACTTGGGAGTCCTTGTGTAAGATATCCCGAAGGTTAACCTCCAGGTTGAGTCAGTTGTGAAGAATGCAATGTTGGCATTCATTTCTAGAGGGATAGAATATAAAAGCCGGGATGTGGTGTTGAGGCTCTATAAGGCACTCGTGAGACCACATTTGGAGTATTGTGTGCAGTTTTGGGCTCCTTATTTTGGAAAGGATATGCAGACATTGGAGAGGGTTCAGAGAAGATTCACGAGAATGATTCCAGGAATGAAAGGGTTACAGTATGAGGAACGTCTGGCAGCACTTGGGCTGTATTCCCTGGAGTTCAGGAGAATGAGGGAGGATCTGATAGAAACATTTCAAATGTTAAAAGGCCTGCACAGATTAGATTCCCATGGTAGGGGTTTCTGGGATAAGAGGGCATAACTTCAAGATTGAAGGACGTCCATTTAGAACTGAGATGCGGAGAAATTGCTTTAGTCAGAGGGTGGTAAATCTATGGAATTTGTTGCCACGAGCAGCTGTGAAGGTCAAGTCATTGGGTGTACTTAATGCAGAGATAGATAGGTTCTTGATTAGCCAGGGCATTAAAGGGTATGGGGTGAAGACGGGGAGTGGAGATGACTGGAGGAATTGGATCAGCCCACGATTGAATGGTAGAGTAGACTCGATGAGCCGAATGGCCTACTTCTGCCCCTATATCTTATGATCTTATAGAACTAGAGTTCATAGGTTTACGGTGGAAGGTGAAATATTTAAGGGAAATCTGAGAGGGAAGTTCTTCACTCAGAGGATGGTACATGTGTGGAATGAGCTGCCAGTGGAAGTTGTAGATGTGAGTTCACTTATAACTTTTCAGAGAAGTTTGGATGTGTACATGAATGTAAGGGACATGTTGGCTGTTTTCCCAGTGCAGGTAGATGAGACTAGGCAGAAAACAAGAATAGCATGTACTGGATGGGCTGAAGGGCCTGCTTCTGTGTTGTAGTGCTCCATGACTCTATAACATAATGTTCTGAATGTAAGCACATACTTGATGGTCAGCTTGGGCATAGTATGCTGAGGGACCCATTTCTATGTTGTGTGAATCTTTGCCTTAATTTGATACGTAGAATGAGAAGGAGCCATATAAATAAAGGGGACGCAAGAGGATGCAGATGCTGGAATCTGGAGTAACACAACAAGTGTTTGAGAAGTTCAAAGGGTCAGGCAGCATCTGTGGAGGGAAACGACAGTCAAAGGTTTGGTCAAGACTCTTCATCTCCAGTGGAGAGAAAGGGGTGATGTCCAAAAGAAAAAGGTGGGAGGAAGGTATGGAGCAAGAGCTGACATGTGAAAAGTGGATCTGCGTGAGAGGGTGGGAACGATATCAGAAATGGGAGGTGATAGGTGGAAGTGGCAAATGGATGAAAATGATTGAATCTAGTGGGAGAGGATAGAGGAGGGAGGTGTAGGGAAAGCTGGTAGGAGGAGTGCAAGGGCGATGGGCAGAAGGGGAAGAAGAGGGAGAAGATGGGGGAGGGGAAAAACTAAGAGTGATGGAGCCAGTTTGATCAAAATAGAGAAAAAAAAAAGCCAAAAAAATGTAAAACTAGAGGTAAAGGAACAGAGGGGGAGCACTTATGGGAAGATTGAGGACTTGATGTTCATGCCGCCAAGTTGGAGACTGCCGCTGGTGGCATAGGGTGTTGCTCCTCTAATTTTCATTTACCTTTGATTTGGCAGTGGATGGAAGAGGCCACGGACAAACATGTTGGCTTGGCAACTTCACTAGCTGGCCACTGGGAAGTCCCGGTTGATACAGCATATGGAGCAAAGGAGCTCAGTGAAGCTGTTCCCCAGTCTGTGTCTGATCTCAGCGATGTAGAAGAGGCTACACTGGGAGCACTGGATGGATTCACATATGAAGGACTGCCTCACCTGGAAGAACTATTCATGGCCATGGATGGTGGTGAGAGAGGAATTGTAGAGGCATGTATATTACTTTGGGTGGTTACCAGGGGTGAGTACCTTGGGAGGGAGGGCGATCCGTGGGAAGGGATGGGTGGACCAGTGTTAGTATGATTAAAAATGATCACTGAAGAATGCGAAATGGGTAGTGAGAAGATTTGCCTGGGGCAGATTCCTATTGTAGGTGGCTAAAGGGATGAAAGGTAAGGACAAGGGGAACTCTATCCCTTTTCAGCCTACTCATGGGGAGGGGTGTGAGTTGAGGATAGAAGTACAGGAAATAGAATTTAACAAGGCATGCAGCAACTGTGGAGGTGGAAAGATGGCCATGATTCCTGGTCATGAATCCATACCATGACTGAAAATGTAGAGGAGGGAAGGTAGACAGTTGAAAGAAATGAAGCAGGAGTTGTCAGGCAAAAGGTGGAACCAGATGCTGAGGAGAATGATTTATAGATGGTGCCAGGTGGAGTCAAAGGAGGATGGAGGTAGAGACAGAGGCTGGAAAATGTTAAGTGGGAGCAACAAATGGTTTCAGATTCTGGAATCACATAAGGGAGGGATGTTAGGCAAATGAAATAATTGGGAGAGAGGATAGAAGACCCAGTGGATTGACTATTTAGGTGTTGGGTATATGGAACGACTTAGGATGGGGAATTGAAACTGGGTACTGGCGGCAGGTAGGGTACAGTTGTTTGGAAGGAAGGTGGGTGACACAGAGAGAACCTGGGTGGATCAATAGAAAGAAAGAAACATTAGTGCGAGTTAACTGAAATACAACATGCCTATTTTCTTCTGTTTCCTTACACAGGCCCGCTGGCCTCGTCTTCCTGCTCTGCATTCTGCCTAGTGTGAATAGGTATTTGATAGTGGACATTTCTCCATGCTGTATAACTGCAGGACTGTACTGTCCCCTTGCTCCCGCGCTCTTCTGTTCCATTTCTCTCTATCTCGTGCCTGTGTATGTATGGAATATTTTTGTTATGTATTCTGCTATATTATACTTCTAAAGAGAGGGTGAACACAATGGAATAATCTTGGGGATATAGCTCCTGTTGATGATGGTGGCTAAACCAAATTATCACATTGTAGATCTATGCTCCATCCAGTTGAAGAAGGAGTAACCTCAGTGGCTGGAAGCTTGTTAGTTGACCTCAGTCCCTACTGATAAAATGATGAAAGAGGCCTGGAATGCAGAAAGTGTTGTAATGTGAGCATTATTAAAAGTAAGTTAATACTAATTAGGATAATGGGGGTTTTAATTCCATTCTTTTTACTTCCTGGGGGCTCTGTATATAGTGTTCCTGCTATGCCGTACAGGTTGTGAAAGGCTCTGTATATAAATAACGGTTTTGAATTTTGAGATAAAGTTGTTTCTTGGGCATGAAGTTGTCGAGTTTGCCTTTTTCAAAGTAGAAGTTACTACGGAAAGGTCATTAACTAGTTTGGACTGAGAGAGTGGTTATATATTAAGGCTAGAGGAAAATTGTTTTCTTTTAAAAGAACACTGCCTGTAACTTCCCTTTTTGAGTTGAGCTTTTGAACCACATACAACCTGGCATTTTTGCTGTGTGAACTGAAGACTCAAAGGCGTAGGATGGTTGCAGTGTGGCATGTACAGGCTGAATTGATGCAGTGAGGCTTGGGTTCGAGAGCAAGGAATGAACCAATCTTTGGCCATTGCTGGAGTGGATTGGAGCTGATTCGAAGTGGCGGAACTGAGGAAGAGTCAAGGTGGAAGGTCCCCGGCCTGAGAGCGAGGAACAAGCCAATGTGCTGGGCTAGATTGGAAAGTTTGGGTATGGCCAAATTGAGGTGGCAGGGCCCGGGCCTGAGGGCGTATCGAAGCAGCAGGGCCTAGGTCTGAGAATGAGGAACAACCTGATGTTTGGCTGATTTAAATGCTGGGCCAGATTGAAAAGGTCAGGGTGTCAAGGCCAGAAATGAAGGGTGGGCCGGTGTTCATCTCTGTTCATTAAAGTTCATCTCAGTGCTGAACTGTGAGACCATGGCCTGCACCTAATGGGGTTCTGCCCCAGCTGTAGTGTTGACTGGCTTCATTGCTGTGAACTCACTTTTGTGAATTTTAGTTCTGAATGTTATTTGCTTACTTTTTATTGTTTTCATGATTATTTTTTGCACATTGAGTGATTGACAGTCTTTTTTAATGGGTTCTATTGGGTTACTTTGTTTTGTGGCTGCCTGTAAGGAGACATATCTCAAGGTTGTATATTTGTAGTTTTTCATAAATAAAGCAGCAGAGGTGCTTTATGTTTAAGGGAAATCTTGACAACTCCTTTATTGCGAACCAAACACAGAACATTATGTATATGTTTCCACCCTTTATGTTATGCTACATATAGAATACATAGATAATAAATGCACCTTGAGGATGTCAGTGATAGGGGCAAAAAGTGACTTTGAGAGGTCAGTGAACAATTGGGGTAGCTGAGGTGATTCCTTCTAATCCACAAGGAATGCACAGAAAGGTTATTGTATTGTGCACCAGCTTTTTATCCTCTCTTCCAGTGCTAGGTTTCCTTAGCCTTTGGGAAACTCTTAAGTGGCAGGGGGTTCTAAATCGGACTCCTGATTCCAATCCCACAGTGAAATATAAATACATTAGTTTAATGTCAAGCTTTCCTTTGTGCATCAATGGTGCAACCACAGTAAGTGACTCTTGGTTTAAACAATTCATTCTTGTTGTGTTGTCCTCTGAGCCCATAATCTTCTAATTTTTTATCACTTTCCTAAGATTTTCAAGATGTTCCTTGTCATTGTTACTGGTAACAATGATGTTATCCAGTTAAGACTGAGTGCCTGCCTGGGCAGCCTTGCAGTACCTAGTCTATAACCAGAGTGCAAGTGCAGATGCTACTCCAAAAATAAGCCTTCTTCCATATCCATCTGTAGGTAGACTCAGCTAAGTCCACTTTTCTTAAGTGTTTCCCTCCAGAAAGGTTTGCAAATATATCCTTTATCCCAGGCAGAGCATATTGATCTACTTTCAGTACTAGGTTGAGGTGACATTAATGTCACTACAGATCCCGACAAACCCATCCTTCTTTGCTACTGGGACAACTGGCATTGCCCTTGGAAAGAATTCCTTCAGCCTCCATGCAATTTAGCTCACTGGCTACTTTATCACAGATGGTATAAAGAACTGGATGGGCTTTGTAAAACTTGGGTGTGGCATTTTCATTTTACACTATTTTATCCTTGATATAATACCATAAGATATAGGAACAGAATTAGGCCATTTGACCCATTCAGTCTGCTGCACCATTTCATCATGTGTGATTCATTTCCCTCTCAGCCCTAATCTCCTGCCTTCATGCCCTGACTAATCAAGAACCTATCAATTTTTGCCTTAAATACACCCAATGACTTGACCTCCACAGCTGCCCATGGCAACGAATTCCACAAATTCACCACTCTCTGGCTAAAGAAATTCCTCCTCAACTCCATTCAAATTTTACATTCCTTTATTCTGAAGCTGCATCTTCTGTTCTTATTCTCCCCCACAGAGAAAACTTCCTCTCCACAAACCTTCTATCAAGGCCTTTCAATATTTGATAGGTTTCAACAAGATCCTCATTTATTCTTCATCAAACACTCCTCATATGATAAGCCTTTCAATTCTGGAAACATTTTCATGAGCCTCCTTTGAACTTTTTTCCAATGTCAACACATCCTTTCTGAGAAAAAGAGCCCAAAACTGCTCACAATACTTCAAGTGAGGCCACCAGTGCACTACAACCTTGCTTTTATATTCTAGTCCTCTCAAAGTGAATGCTAGCCTTGCACTTACCTTCCTCACTAACAACTCAATTTACAAATTAGAGATTTGTTTGAGTTCTCTTTGAATACTGCTGTGGCATCATCCAGTTTCTTTGTTCATTTGATTTTATTTGACTGCATTGCAGGGGATATGGCATGCAAATGGTGGATAGATCTCCCAACAAGTTGTAGTTGTCTCAGCCAATTATTGTCCCACAATGCTGGCCCTCCTATTTTTACCACTTACAAGCCCAATGTGGCTGGTTGGCTATTTTGAATTACACTGTTACAAATGTTATTCCAGGAGAGTTTTCTCTTTTTTTCCCAGTGTATGTTCTTAGTTGGTTATCTGTAAGCTTCAGTTCGGTATCTTTAAAAAGCTGTTCAAACTAATCTTGTGCAATGACTAAGATGGCTAAGCCAGTGCCCAATTACATTTTACTTAATTTGCCTTCCACTTCTGAAGTAAGCCATATTGCTTGTCTCTTGTCAGTTTTCACATTGTGAAGCTCAAGGCTATGCAGTTCTCTGTCACTCTCAGCATTATCAGATTTTGCATTAGCAGCATGCAGATTAGTGTTCTTTTTGAAACTATAACTTGACTTTTTATCTTTTTTTCTTCACTATAGAGGCCATTTATTTTTATCATCTGACATGCTCTTTGTTGCATTTTCTGCAAGTTTCACCTTTTAACCTGCATTGGTCTGGTATATGTGAACCCCTGCCACAATAGTTCAACCAGGCAGGTTTTTGTTTAGCCATTGCAATTTTGTTCATGCACACATTCAATCCTGACTGCAAATCAAATTTGTCTCTGGCTGCTGTTTCCATTGATAGAGCAATTTTAATTTTTCTTTTAAAAGTGAGTTGTACTTCAGTTAGAGGACGTTTTTGAATGCTTTCTTGTAAGATTACACAAGCAAAACAATCTCTTGGTGTATCATTAAGCCCATCACTAAACTGACAAATGCTCAGACAATTTCGTCAATTCCTCCATGTAAGCTGAAATTGACTCTCCTTCCTTTTGATTCTATTTATGAAACTTGAAGCATTCTACAATCAATAATGGTTTCTAAATGTTCTTACATTACGTTCATTATATTAGAAAAGCTCATTTCAGTTCGTTTTGCTGGAGCAGTTAAACTTCTGAGCAAATTGTATGCTTTTTGACCTATTACACTCAGTGATATTGGCAGTAATTTCTTGTCAGTTATTCCATTTGCCTATAAATGTTACTCAATTCGTTCCATATACCCCATCCAGTTATTTGTTGAGCAATCGAATGCATCTACCTTTCCAATACAGACAGCATTTCTGTTTAAAGTGTATTACTATTAGCACGCTGTACTCTTTTCTTTAGTGCTGCATGCACATAGGATTTGATGGCAAATTACATATGCTTTTCATGTACTCCTTATATGCAACCCGCAACAAGCTATGTAAACAAAGAATGTTTAATCAGACAATGCATTTCGAATATTATTCAAATATTACTGAAATATTAAATACACTGCACTTGCTATTTATCTTTCCCAAACCTTTCATTTATTTGAGAGAAGCAATATACTTCCTTGATGCAGAACTTGCAGTTTCCCCCTTAATACCAAAACTAGAACCTAGATTTTACTTACTTTACCTTGGTTCATTGTGAACTCAAAGGTTTTTAATCAAGTATTTCAAAAAACCTCTGTTTTCCCTGATACAAATGTAAAAGTGGAAACTAAGCTTAAATGTGCAAATGAGTTCTTTGGTTTATGTTGGCTTGCTGATTGAATAATCCATCTGTGGTCTTCACAGACCAGGACAACTAATATTCACTTTGTAAACAAATCTGTTCAATGTACCTAATTCCAATCTCTCTCTGTCATCAGTTTTGCGTCCCACTCAAATACTCAGTTGCTACTTTTCCAGGTGACTTTAACAAAGTACAAACTTCTTTGTAATTTTGTTTGAAGCTTTTCTTTGTTTTTAATAAGCCAGATATAATTTATGCACAAAAAGAACATAGTGACATCTCCACACAAACCCGTTGTGAATGAAAAAATGTCAGCAAGCATAGTTTCTCTATGTGCTGCCCTGTCAGACTTACTGTGATATGCATATGATAGTATTATGGGTATATCTCAGAGGCCTGCTTGTTGTATCCTTCTGAAAAACAGACATGCGTATGACATTCTTGTTGCAGGACTGGTGATCCAGGGCTCAAGTCTATCAATACAAAGATTTATCAATCCCCTGTGGCAGTTTTAGAATTTCAATCCTAGAAATAAATAAAACAGATATCATCAAGGGAAATGATTACCTCAAAGCAATTTAATTATTGTAAAAACCCCAATTGTGACGCGGCTACCTTGGGGAAGAAGCACGTTGTTTTCATTTGCTCTGGTCCTCTGGTAACTCCAGTCCCACATCATTAACTTTGACTCATAGCTTCCCCTGGTGGAATTTTAAACCAGTTATAAATAAAATGTGGATTAAAAATGCTGCACTGATTGCAGAGGTTCCTAACCGGATGGCTGACAGTTTTCTTCTTCGGGTGGCAAGGGAAGGCTAATAACTAACAGCCGTGATATTAATACTTAGATCCAGAGAACCAATGATACAAAAACACCACGGTTAGCTGTTACCTGGAATCTTCCAGGCAATAAATCTTCTTCCTCTGAATTTCTCTGTAAAGAAGCTGATCCTGATGTTTTAAAAAATGTATGTGATTTGGGGAATTCAAGTCTTCCTTCACCCACCCTCCTGCTCTATGAACTCCATTACCTTGGTGTTCTGTTTACTGGTACTATGATGGGCCACACATGAGCCTTAAAGACAATTTAGATGATGCCCTCCACGGCCAAATTCCTTCTGCATTCAGTGGCACTGTATTCCTTCCTTTAAAATCCAGGGTAGGAAATCCAGAAAGTAGCAGGAACCTGTGTAACCAGAATTATTGTCATTTCCCAGTGGTTCCATTGGCCTCCTGCCAGATTTGAAGAGGGAGACCAGTGGGACTCCAACAGATTTTCATTCTTTTTCATGGAAGGTAATGCGCCTTTTACAGCTTTTAACATTCCATCTGTGCAGGACTCATAAAGATACCGGTGTTTCTGTTTATGATTGCAAGATACAAACCTTTTAATTCTTTAGTAATTTACATAGACTGGACCTAAAATACTACAACACTGTGATATCTGTAAATTACCAATGTGATTGTACTGTTTCATTAAAGTGGAATAGATGACAGTGAGTGGGGATTCAGACAAAAATCAATTTGCATTGGCAGGCTGCGTGACCTATTCGTCCTTTAGACTCAAGGATGACGTGATCCAATGATTTTCCTATTTTATTCTGTTTGCATACTGGGCCACTCCCCGCTGTTTATTCTATATATGAATCACAAATGTGAAGAGTGCACGTCTGTAGGGAATGTGTAGGAAAAAGACCTAATAAATAAAGGCTTTCCCATCTTTGGTGTATTCCCGGTGCTGATACAAAAGGGCAAAGGAACTGAAATGTCTGCAGTGATTAAAAAGGCTGATCACTTATAAGAAATCTGATATTAGAATTCAGGATTCCCTTAAGAACCTGCATAAGAACTAAGGTGTGGGTAGGGGGTGGTTGTAATGACTTGTGGATTTTTGGTGCAATCCTAAACCAAAACAAGCTTCGGAAATGGATTCTCTCTTCAGTAAGCCAGAAATACCTGGTCCTACCACACAGGATGTGTAATGGTAGATTGTAAAATGTGAGAATAAATGTGTTTTTACAGCTTCACGTCAATGACAGTGTGAATACCATTCACAGTCCCACATTTGTTTTTGTTAATTCTAGGTGAAGTTGAATGGGGAATTCGATGCAGTGAGTAAAGTTAGGAATAAAAAAATAATAATAGGTATTGAACAATGCAACATCTTTTGAAAACTGTAATAGTACACGAAAGTTTAAAATTGCACATTTATATTCGGCTAGTTCAGAAGTTAATCTGCACATACTTTAGATTCTCTGAATGTACTATTACAACAAATGAAATAATGATTTTTTAGAACAGCTGCAATGATTATTCAAATACTTTTACATTTAGTAGTGACAGGATAGTGCAGGAAGTATCGTTTAACCATTGTTTGCCTACCTTTTCTCCTAATCTGGCTTCAACCAGTCTAATGGCTGATTGCTACTGATTTGAGTAATGTGATTAATTTTACTTTTTGTATTTTTGCTCATCTTTTCTGTATTTGCTTAAAATATATTCATAAAATTTTTGAAAGTTGAACAAAAAGGATAATTGAAAATGTGACAAGTCCACAACTGGTGAGGACGAATCTAACTGAGACTGATTAAAATGATGAACAACAGAAAATCTGCAGTTGCTGGAAATCAGAGCAATGGACAGAAAATGCTGGAGGAACACAGCAGTCCAGACAGCGTCTATGGAAAAGTGTATAGTCGACATTTTGGGCTGAAACCCTTTGACAGTCCTGTTGAAAAATTGCACCACTGATATGTAGCACTCCTTGAATAGCTTACAGAATGTCAGCTAGATTTGTATTCAAGTTTCTGAGGTGAGAAATGATCCCACACCTTTCTAAACGGAGTCTGAGTGAACCACAGCTAACTGTGAACACTTGTTCAAATCCTGTTTCAATTGTTCATAATACCTTCAACCTAAAAACATTCTTAATTCAGGTAATAAGTTGCTACATTTATATATGTATCACACAGTTAACATTAAATCTAACATTTAATCCAATATTTAACAATGAGAAAGCATATTATCACATACTTTTCATTGGTGTGAATGATCAGTGTTGAATTTTGCAACTCTGAATGTGGATTCAAGCTTCTTCTCAGCTCTAGATAGATACATACTTTATTGATCCCAAAGGAAATTACAGTGTCACTGTAGCATTATGAGTACACAGATATAAATATTATAAGAGAAGTAGAAAAAGTAAAAAATAACTTACCATATCAGTCTAACAGGAAGGGGTCTTCACTTCCCCAGCTATAGGTTGACTCAATATAGAACCTACTGGTCGAGGGTAAGAATGGACTCATATTGTGCTCATTGGAGCAGCACAGATATCTCAGTCTATTACTAAAAGTGCTCCTCTGTTCAGCCAAGGTGACATGCAGAGGACGAGAAACATTGTCCAGCATTGCCAAGATTTTCTGAGGGGTCTTTTGTTCTACCACAGCCTCCAGTGTGTCCAGTTTAACTCCTATAACTGAGCCAGCCTTTCTAATCAGTTTATTAAACCTGTTGGCATCACCCGTGTTGATGCCTTTGGCCCTGCGCACCACCCCATAGAAGATCTAGAAAGTATTCCTAGGAAATCACCACACTGGAGAGACAGTGATCACAATTCTATCTACTTTACCATAGCATTGGAGAGGGATAGGAGCAGACAAGTTAGATAAACGTTTAATTGGAGTAAGGGGAACTATGAGGCTATCAGGCAGGAACTTGGAAGCATAAATTGGAAACAGATGTTCTCAGGGAAACATGTCGAAGAAATGTGGCAAATGTTCAGGGAATATTTGCGTGGGGTTCTGAGTAGGTACGTTCCAATGAGACATGGAAAGGATGGTAAGGTACATGGATTTCAGCAAGGCATTTGATAAAGTACCCCAAGCAAGGCTTATTGAGAAAGTAAGGAGGCATGGAATCCAAGGGGACATTGCTTTGTGGATCCAGAACTGGATTGCCATCAGAAGGCAAAGAGTGGTTGTAGATGGGTCGTATTCTGTGTGGAGGCTCATGACCAGCGTTGTGCCTCAGGGATCTGTTCTGGGACCTCTACTCTTCGTGATTTTTATAAACGACCTGGATGAGGAAGTGGAGGGATGGTTTAGTAAATTTGCTGATGACACAATTGTTGGGGGTGTTGTGGATAGGCTGGAGAGCTGTCAGAGGTTACAACAGGATATTGATAGGATGCAAAGCCGGGCTGAGAAGTGGCAGATGAAGTTCAACCCAGATGAGTGTGAGGTGGTTCATTTTGGTAGGTGAAATATGATGGCAGAATATAGTATTAATGGTAAGACTCTCGGCAGTGTGGAGGATCAGAGGGATCTTGGCATCTGAGTCCATAGGTCACTCAAAGCTGCTACACAAGTTGACTCTGTGGTTAGGAAGGCATACGGTGCATTGGCCTTCATCTATCGTGGGTTTGAGTTTAAGAGCCAAGAGGTAATGTTGCAGCTATAGAAGACCCTGGTCAGACCCCACTCGGAGTACTGTGCTTAGTTATGGTCACCTCACTACAGGAAAACCATAGAAAGGGTGCAGAGATTAACAAGGATGTTGCCTGGATTGGGGAGCATGCCCTATGAGAATAGGTTGAGTGAACTCGGCCTTTTCTCCTCAGAGCAATAGAGGATGAAATGTGACTTGACAGAGATGTACAAGATAATGAGAGGCATTGATCATGTGGATAGTCAGAGGCTTTTTCCCAGGGCTGAAATGGCTAGCACAAGAGGGCACAGTTTTAAGGTGCTTGGAAGTAGGCACAGAGGAGACATCAGGGGTAATTTTTTTTTTTGCGCAGAGCGTGGTGGGTGCGTGGAATGGGCTGCTGATGGCGGTGGTGGAGGCGGAAACAATAGGGTATTTTAAGAGACTCCTGGATAGCAACATGGAGCAGAGAAAAATAGAGGGCTATGGGTAAAACCTAGGTAGTTCTAAGGTAGGGATATGCTTGGCACAGCTTTGTGGGCCGAAGGGCCTGTATTGTGCTGTATGTTTTCTATGTTTCTATGTTTTCATAAATCAATATTTAAGGAGTGTTGATAACTTATTTCTTAAATAACCTTTCAAGAATATATGCAGCCACTTTTTCACAATGTTGGCTCATACTTGAAAACTGAAGAACCTAATGATCAAGGCATAAAGCAGAACTGTATTTCGGGATATTGGTGTTGCACTGGGTACAGAAAATGGTTTCCCATATCTCAGGTGTTGTTAGTTATGTGTATCTGTGGTAAACCATGTATATATGCTGTAACTCGGTTACCTGTCTGGACACACCCCTCTGCTGACTGCCCCTGTAGCTCCTCCCACAGAGTCCTGTATAAAGGTGTTCGTCTTGCACCTCCCCCTCAGTCCGAAGGCAGACACTCACTGTGGAGGTTGTATTGTACAGCGAATAAAAGCCTTTCAGTATTTTACCAAACCTCAGTCTTTTGGAGTAATTGAAGGTGCTTCAGTATCAACTTGTCAAAGGCTTCTAAAAATCACACACAAAATGCTGGAGGAGCTCAGCAGGTTGGACAGCATCTATAGAAAAGAGTAAAAAGTCTACGTTTCAGGTCAAGGCTCCTCATCAGACCCTTTATAGTACCCCAAATATAAATATAGGCATCCGTTAGTCTCATGAGACCATGGATTTGTGCCTTGGAAGGTTTTCAGGGCTCAGGCCTGGGCAAGGTTGTATGGAAGACCAGCAGTTGCCTATGCTGCAAGTCTCCCCTCTCTACACCACCGGTGTTGTCCAAGAGAAGGATATTAGAACCCATACAGCTTGGCACCGGTGTTGTCGCAGAGCGATGTATGGCTAAGTGCCTTGCTCAAGGACACAACACACTGCCTCAGCCAAGGCTTGAACTCGTGACCTTCATATCACTGGACGAACACCTTAACCACTTGTGCACATGCCAACACAGTACCCTAAAACCTCATCCTTAGTAATAGACTCCATAATCTTCCTAACCACTCTTTTACTCTTTATATATCTGGGAAAAAAAACAACTTTTGATATCCTCTTTTATATTATTGGCTAACTTACCTTCACATTTTTACTTTTCTCTTCTTTTCTTTCTTTTTAGTGCCCTTCTGTTAGTTTTTAAAAGTTTCCCAACCCTTTAATTTCCCACTATTTCTTGCTATATTATATGCCTTCTGTTTTGCTTTTATGCTGTCTTCGACTTCTCTTGTCACCTACAGTTGCCTCATCTTCACTTTAGAATACTTCTTCATCTTTGGGATGTATCTATGCTGCCCCTAGTAGCACCAGCCATTATGGTTCTGTTGTCATCCCTTGCTAGTGTCCCCTTCCAATCAACTTTGACTAACTTCTCTCTCATACCTCTGTAATTCACTTTACTCCATTGTAATATTGATATATTTGACTTTATTTTCTCTATCAAGTTGCAATAACAAAAGAAAACAAAAACAAAAAACACATTCAAGTTTCCCTGTTTTGATCTCAGAATATCCGAATGCTTTGCAAACGAATTATATTACTTAAGCCCAGTCAATCTTAGAACGTAGGAAGTATTGAACTATGTTTTCATTCAGCATGTTCTCACAAAAAAAATATTCTATTAATAGCCAGACAAGTTATTTTTGTCATCCTAGTTGAGGAAAGCTAGAATATAAAAGTAAGCAAGTTTTACTTCAGTTTTAAAGGTCCTAGTTTAACTACACACGGAATGTTATCCACTGTTCTTTGCTACATGTGTCAGCCTGTATTCACCAATATCATTGCTATTTACTGTGCAAAATGAAGTCATATGGCCCATCAAGGGCATTCTGGAATGAAAGAAAATGTTCTCTGAGCTCAGGGGTGTCAGAGTTAAAAGTATTACATATAAAAGAAGTGATTCCTTAAATCATGGATATATTGCCTTGAATAAAGAAGATTAACAAGTGATTTGATTGAGTGCTTTAATGTTTTGAAAGGAATTGATTGGCCAGAAAAAGAGAAACATTACCCATCTTGGTTTGCGAGGTGGGGATGATGAAGTGAGTATTGGACAAGAGGATGTAGCTTCAAGAACTGCTGCAATCCAAAATAATTTATCAAAAACTCACACAAATAAAAAGTGATAGATGTCTGAAATTCCTGCCCTTAAAAAGAACAGATACCAACTCAGTCAATAATTTTAGTGGACAATGATATGCCTGTAATCCGAGTGCAGATAAGATTCTGTTTCCTGCAATGAATGGGAAAACAGATGTGAGGTGCTTACTGGCCATCCACAATTCCTTGGATTTGTTGAGAACCTTCGTTCCATCCACAAAAAAATTCTGGATTTACTCATAGCCAACCATTTAAATTCCAATCCCCATTCCCATGGCATCCTCTTCTGCTACAATGAATCCTCACGTTGAAGGAGCAACACTTCATATTTCTTCTAGTTAGCCTTGAACCTAATGGCATGAACATTGATTTCTCTGATTTCCAGTAATATTTTTCTTCCTTCCCTTCTCTCTTCAATTCCTCACTCTTCCCCCTCCCTTACCTCTTCTCCTCACCCACCTATGACCTCTCCCTGGTGACACCTCTCCCACCTTTCCTTTCTCCCATGGTCTTCTCTCCTTTCATATCAGATTCCTCCTTCTCTAGCCTTTTACCTTTTCCACCTATCATTTTCTAGGTTCTTACATGATCCCCCCCCTTCCCCACCCACCTGACTTCACCTATCACCTTCTAGCTTGTACTTCTTCTCCTCCTCTCACCTTGTTATTCTGGTATCTTCCCCCTCCCTTTCCCACCCCGATGAAGGCTCTTGGCCTGAAACGTTTATTCATTTCCATAGATGCTGCCTGACCTGCTGAGTTCCTCCAGCATTTTATGTGTGTTGTCTCAAGATTCCTTGGATGCCAGGCAGAATTCCTGTGTTTTTGAGACAGGGGAGTTTTGAGAAAACACTCAGGGCCTTGACTTAATGTCATACTTTAAAAACCATACCTCTGACAGTCAAATTTGCACAGAAAATGACAGCCTTGAATTTGCTCTCAACTATCAGTAAATGGATTTGTCTATGATCTCCTGACTTGCTTCACAGTGCTACCATTGAACCAAAACTTGTTACTTTCTTTGTTATTTTATAGTGTATTTATTTATTTATTTATTTATTATGCATATTTAGCTCTATTGCTGATTAATTTTCCAACATGTGAGAAATTTTAACCTCCTACTTGGAACTAAAAGGTGCATAACTTTGATTTTGAAATCCTTCGGTTTTATCACTGGATAGAATTCTGCAAATATATATGCAGTATTAAGACAAACTGAATCCACAGACCAGGAATAAAGTTTATAACAATTTTATCATTATGGCATGAAGCATTTTATAGAATTGCAGAAAAAAATCACAGCATATTCTGTAAGGAGGTAATCATCTTGTTGTGGAACATTGAACATAGTACAGCCCTGAGCAGGTTATTCAGCCCACTATGTTCTGCCCATCTTTGCCAATTTATACTATATATAATATATATCCTCTTCTTGTGTAACATCCATATCTCTCCATTCCCATCATATTCATGTCACTATTTAAAAATCTCTTAAACTCCACAAACTGCCTGCTTCCACTATTACCCCTTGTAACTCATTCCAGGCCCCTTCACGTTGCCTTTAAAATTCCCCCTTTACAAGCTGGTGTTTGAAATTTCTACCCTGCGGAAAAGATTCTGACAGTCTGACCTTATCTGTTCCTCTAATAAACTTAAAAATCTCTGTCAGGTCTCCTCTCATCCTCTGACACTCTAGGGAGGACAACACAAGTCTGCCAAGTTACACCCTCTAATCCAGGCAGTATCTTGATACTTTGCACATTCTGCACAATTTCCACAACCTTCCCATAATGGGGTGACTAGAACTACACATAATATTTCAAGTGCAGACTGACTAAATTTCTACACACAGTAGCTGCAGAATAGCTTCCTTATTCTTATACAGTACTCAATGTCTCTACCAATGAAACTAAGCATGACATACTCTTTCCTTAACACTTTATCTACTTGCACAGACACTTTCAGTGAACTATGGACGTGGGCCCCAAGATCCCTTTATCCCCCAATACTATTAAGGATTCTACCATTAGCTGAATATCTTTGTTTTTATTTGATCTCCCAAAGTCCCAAAGTACCATACGACATCTCACACTAGTCCGTATTAAGCTCCATCTGCCGCTTCTCTGTTTGTAGTCCTTTGTTAGCTCTTTACAGTATCCATAATGCTGATGATAACACCAGGCAGCATGGTAATGTAGTGGTTAGCAAACTGCTTTATGGTACCAGCAACCTGGGTTCAATTCCCACTGCTGACACGTGGGTTTCCACCGAGTGCTCTCGTTTCCTCCCACAGTTCAAAGATGTAGTGATTGGTAGGTTAGTTTGTCATTTGTTTTGTGATTAGTCTAGAATTAAAATGAGGAAATTGCTGGTCAGCGCGTCTCAAAGGGCCACGTTGCAGCTCAATAAATAAATAAATAAACAAAAACTCCACCAATCTTGTTACCATTTGCAAACTTATTAATCTCTGCATTAAATGAATTCAGTGATCTGGCCTCCACAGCTGCATGTGGCAACAAATTCACCACCCTTTGGCTAAAGAAATTTCTCCGTGTCTGTTTTGAAAGGGCGCCCCTCTATCCTGAGGCTGTGCCCTCTTGTCCTAGACTCTCTCACAAGGGGAAACATTCTTTCCACATCTACTCTGTCTAGGCCTTTCAACATTCGAAAGGTTTCAATGAGGTCCCTCCCCACCATCCTTCTAAATTCCAGCGAGTACAGACCCAGAGCCATCAAACGTCCCTCATGTGATAACCCCTTCATTCCTGGAATCATCCTTGTGAACCTCCTCTGGACCCTCTTCAGTGCCAGCACATCTTTTCTAAACCATTCACAATACTCAAGGTGAGGCCTCAGCAGTGCCTTACAATGCCTCAGCATCACCTCCTTGCTCTTGTATTCTAGACCTCTTGAAATGAGTGCCAACATGGCATTTACCTTCCTCACCACTAACTCGACCTGCAAGTTAATCTTCAGGGTGTTCTGCACAAGGACTCTCAAATCCTTTTGCATCTCAGATTCCTGGATTTTTCCCCATTTAGAAAATAGTCTGCACATTTGTTTCTGCTTCCAAAGTGCATGACCATGCATTTTTCCAACATTGTATTTCATTTGCCACTTTCTTTCCCATTCTCCTAATCTGCCTAAGTCCTTGTGCATCCTTTCTGTTTCCTCAACACTACCTGCCCCCCCACCAATCTTCCATATAATCTGCAAACTTGGCAACAAAGCCATCTATTCCATCATCTAAATCATTTATATACAGCATTAAAAAAAATGGTCCCAACACCAACCCTTGCGTATCACCACTAGCGGCAAATGGACCCCTGCGGAACACCAGTATGACTTCTATGGGCAAATCATTTCCAAGTCCAGTTTTAATTTATGCTGGATCACATGCACCTTTATCTTCTGAATCAACCTACCATGAGAGATCTTATCAAATGCCATGCAGATTACAAATATTGCCTTACCCTCATCCAGCTTCAAAACCTGAGCAAGTTTGAAAGAGGTGAACTGCCTCAAGTAAAACTATGCTGACTGACTCCGAACAGGCCATTCTTTTCCAACTGTGCATTAATCCTATCCCTCACTGACCTATGATTAACTGGATTATCCCTACTTCCTTTCTGAAACAAAGGCACAACATTTGCTACTCTCTATTCCTTCAGGACCTTGTCTGTTGCTTGTGAAGACACAGAGCTCTTTGTCAAAGCCCCAGCAATCTCCTCACTTCCTTCTTTCAATATTCTGACAAATATGCTCTTGGGCCCTGGGGACATTAGCATCTTAATGCATTTCAGAAGACACAGCACTACCTCCTCCTTAATCTCAAAATGCCTCAGAATATTAGCATGCTCCACTCTGCCTCACTGTCCTCCAAATCCTTCTCCTCAGTAAATACCAACACAGCATATTCAGTTAGTACCTCATCCTCTTGCTGTGGCTCCATGCACAAATTCCCTCCATTATCATCGGTGAACCTACCTTTACTTATTCATCGTCTTTGGTATGCTGTGGAATGCTCTTCCATAGACTGCAGTGGAGGCCAAGATCATGGGTATATTTAAAGCAGAAGTTGATAGTTTCCTGAGAGGTCAAACCATCAAAGGATATGGCGAGAGGGAGGAGTATAGGACTTGAGTGGCATTCGGGATCAGCCATGATGGAATGGTGGAGAAGACGCGATGAGCTGAATGGCCTAATTCTGCTCCTATGTCTTATGGTCTATGGTTTTATGGTATTCTCCTTGATCCTTATTGCTAAGGGCATTTTATAGCCCCCTCTAGCCTTCTTTGTACGCTTCATTTTACAGTGCCTATAAAAAGTATTTACTCCCCACTCCTGAAAGTTATCATGTTTTATTGTTTTACAACATTCAAACACAATGGATTTAATTTGGCTTTTTTTGACACTGATCAACAGAAAAAGACTCATGTCAAAGTGAAAGCAGTTCTCTACAAAGTGATCTAAATTAGTTACAAATATAAAACACAAAATAATTGATTACGTAAGTATTCACCCCCTTTGATATGACACACAAAATCATCACTGGTGCAGTCAATTGGTTTTAGAAATCACATAACTAGTTAAATAGAGATCACCCTGTGCAATCAATTGAATGTAGTAAAAATATGCTGTATCTAGTTGCTCCAACTGCTGGTGAGTCAAGATCCTAGCAAAAACTGCACCATGAAGACAAAAAAACACTCCAAGCAATTCTGCAGAAAGGTTATTGAAAAGCACAAGTCAGGAGACGGATACAAAAAAAATTCAATCATCAAGAAATGGAAAGAATATTGCACAACTGTAAATCTGCCTAGAGCTGGTTGCCCTTAAAAAATGAGTGACCGTGCAAGAAGGGGACTAGTGAGGGAGGCCACCTCCCATCAGGCCACAAGAGCCTGATGACAACTCTGGAGGAGTTATAAGCTTCACTATCTGAGATAGGAAAGACTGTGCATACAACAACTGTGCCTGAGTGCTTCACTAGTCACAGCTTTATGGGAGAGTGGCAAAGAGAAAGTCATTGTTTTTAAAAAAAAGCACATGAAATCATGGCTAGAGTTGCCAGAAGGCCTAAAGGAGACTCTGAAGTTAGCTGGAAGAAGGTTTTATGATCTGATGAAGCCAAAATTGAGCTTTTTGGCCATCAGACTAAACACTATGTTTGGCATTAGCCAAGCACTGCACATCATCAAAAATGCACCTTCATTACCGTGAAGCATGGTGGTGGCTGCATCATGCTGTGAGGATGCTTCACTGCAGCAGGCCCTGAAAGGCTTGTGAAGGTAGAGGGTAAAATAAATGCAGTAAAATACAGGGAAATCTTGATGATAAACCTGACTGAGTCTTCAAGCGAACTATGACTTGGGAGAAGATTTGTTTTCCAGAAAAACAATGACCCCAAGCATGAAGCCAAAGCTACACAGGAATGCCTTAAAAACAACAGTTAATGTCATGGAGTGGCCAAGTCAGAATTCAAACTTCAATCCAATTTAGAATTTGTGGCTAAACTTGAAAAGGGCTCTTCACTCAGAATCTCCATGCAATCTGATAGAGCTTGAGCAGTTTTGTAAAGAAGGCTGGGAAGAAATTGCAGTGTCCAGATGTGCAAAGCTCACAGAGACCTATCCACACAGACTTCAAGGATGTAATTGCTGCCAAAAATGCATCTACGAAATACTGACTTGAAGGGGGGTGAATAATTATGCAGTGTATTATTTTGTGTTTTATATTTGGAATTAATTTAGATCACTTTGTAGAGATATGTTTTGACTTTGACACAAAAGAGTCTTTTTCTGGTGATCAGTGTAAAAAAAAAAGCCAAATTAAATCAACTGTAATTTAATGTTGTGAAACATGAAAATATGAAAACTCCCGGGGGGAGGGTGAATACTTTTTGTAGGCACTATACATCCTGACTAAAATTAAGACCTCTCAGGGTATTCAACATTGCATTACCTTACCATTCTTACCCTTATTCCTAATATGCCGTTCATGAACTCTGGTCAGCTAGTTTTTAAATAATCCCCACATATCAAATGAGGACTTGTCATACAGCAGCTGCTCCCAATCAATGCCTCTTCACCCCTGTATTATTCTGTTGTAATTTATTCCCCCAGTGTGGTGCCTTTCCACAAGATGCAATATTATCCTTACTCATAACTATTTTACAGCATCATGAGTTGTGATCACTATTCCCACAATGTTCACCCACTATCAGGTCTGTCTATCAAGTGACCTGGGCCGGATCGTTTCCCAAAACCAGGTCCAGCACATTCTCTCCTCTCAATGGACTCTCCATATATTGTTTCATCAATGCCTTTAGATACATTGAAGAAATCCTGCCCCATCTAAGCCTCTGGTATTGAGGACATTCTAGTCAATACCGAAGAAGCTGAAGCTCCCCCATTATGAGAGCCCTGTTGTTTCTGTATCTTTCCATAATCTGTCTACTTTTCTGTTCCTTTGCTTCCTGATGGCTATTTGAGGACCTACAGCCCTTCTTATTACAGTGCTCCACCCAAATTGCATCTGTGGATGAGCCCTTCAGTGTATCCTCTCTGAATATTGCTGTGATATTCTGTCATGTCTAACACAACAAAAAATAGGAACATTGAGTGGCCAGTCCTGTCCAACAGGCTTTCAGGTCTTTGTAATAACAACAACATTGTAATTCCATGTACTGATCCTGGCTCTAAGTTCATCCTTTTACCTATAATGCTTCTGCATTGAAATAAACAAATTCAGCCTTTCAGTCTCACCTTGTTTATTAGCCTGTCCCTTGCTTCCTTCTTTTCAATCTTAGTTGTCATGCCATCTTTCTTGCACTCAGCCCTACCACCTGTTGCCATGTTTCCCAAGCCCTGCCGTTCTAGGTTAAACCCTCCTGACTAGCACTAGCTGTCAAGATTGTACTAGCTCAGGGTGAGAGCTATTCAGCCCATCCCGCTCCCTCGCCTTTCTGCAGAGCTCGGCACATTGCTCGTTTAGATACATTCAGGCAGAGTTTTGTTCAAAGTACAAAGGCAGCATTCAGATTTCATTTTTGAGAAATAATTTTTAAGTTGAGGAAAGGACACATTTCAATATTGGTTTATGAAGTACTATTTTAAATGCATTTCTCAAATGTACGTGTATGACGTTAAACCAATGTAAGTAGATATTAAATGCCAGCTTCTCTACTGCCACTGTTTTGACTTCACAACAGACATGTGGAATCCTTTTGTTTTCTGAAAGGGCTCCTGCTGTCCTCATTTCCCTTATCAAGTGAGATCAGGCCACTGCCTGAAAGTGTGAGGGCAACAGCTTGTGGACTCGGGTGATCATATAGGCTTCAAGAGAATGTGCCTCTCGGTGGTACAAGTTGAACATGTCGGGGTTCAGCTTCACTCTTCCCTGCACTGAAAAATCCAAGCTGCCATTTTTTTTTAAGCAGACTGTAAATGATTTCTATTCCTTGGTTCACAGAACATCCGATGCGGTGCCCAATCAGCTGAAAACCTCCACAGACGTCATTAGTTGTTTTGAGCACTGGTGTCTGCAGCTGCTCGGAAAGTGGAGCTTCCATTAGAGCAGCTCTATTGATTTCTGAATTAAAATGCACGAGGGCTAGCAGCAGACCCATCAAATGACAGACACAGCTGAGGAGAAAAGTCACCTTTTTATTGAACTAGCACTTTGTCGTTGGATTGGCTTTTTATTTGCTCTGGGAGACGGGTAGAAACCGCAGACCTCTTTCTCGGGCTGTTGGATGTGAGAGTCAATCAGCCATTTGTGGAGGTGCTGTGAGCGTGCTTGCCAGTCAGGCAGTGAAGCACGGGTAGTTCCGCCCAGACGTGTGCCTTGCCATTTTCATTTTAATCAGTTTGATCAGGACGTCTGCTGATTCATTTTGCAGGACGGCCCCTTGAGAGCCAGGGTGGAAGCCTAAGGCGAGCCACTGTTGCATCATTGCAGCATTCCATATCAGCCAGACTGCAGCAAGCGCGGATTAAAAACTAGCATTTAAATCAAAACCCACCCTGATACAGTGACCACCTCCCTGACACCATCCAGATCAAAATCTAAAACAAGGCAGTTCTCAACAAAGGTTAGAAAAGGATACCACACTGCTTCAGCAACCAAGGTGATACTTTGTAATAAAATTCATCATCACTCATAAAAGCAGAAAATTCAAATATAAAAATTAACTTGCCCATTATACCTGCTTAAGTCAAAATGTGTGAATTTCAGAACTGACAACCTTATTATTCAGTACCTCTTATTATTGATATTATTCTGCTCTTGGTTGCCATGGCCACATAGCAAGAGACATTCAATTTTCTGTGTTCCATCATCATTATCTATGAGGCCATCTGTTGTGGAAAATGAATTCAGCCTCATTTGCATGACTGATAAGCGTTTTTTTTTATCTATTTAACAGAAGGTCATATGCCGGGGATTTGAAGCTGGTAAAAATATGTGAAAAAAGCCTATCGAGAGGATGAGTGGGAGTGTGTGCATTAGTGGATGTATGTGGAAGTATAACAGATCCCTTAGGCCTGGTAGCCTATCGTGCTGCATTTGTCATCCTTGCCAAGGCGACATTTTTACCTAAGCTTCTGCACAGCGAAGAGTGCTGTTCCCTGCAGTCTGATTGAAGTCAGTGTTTTGCTCATTGTGGTGGGTGTAGTTTGGTTTACTCTTTTTTTTTGCTGTTCCCAGTCTTTTTTAAGTAGACTGCTAGCATTCAATTATTTCTAATATGGATTTGATGACATTCATTTCTTTCTAGTTGTGATCTGTGCTGTGTTTTAACAACTGCATTTGGTAAGGAAAGAAGGGATAACATAGGCACTGCAGTCAGTGATTTATTACAGATTTATATTTGGGTGATGATTTAAAAAGAGCATACATATAAATGTGCACTCTGAGAATTTGCTGCGCAGTGCCCTTTTAGTTCATCTACTGAATCAACTGGTTCGGACTTAAGTTGTGGTTGTTGGTTACTAATGACTGCTGTAGCTGCTGACCTCTCTGATTCTATACTCAGTCATCTTACTGCGAATCTTCCGGTAAAAGTTAGCCACTGATCGGTTATTTGTTGGACATATGCAACTAACACAAAGTCAGGATAGAGGCTTGAAAGTAGTGCAAGTTGTTAAGTTGTTTGCACTATAGTTTCTGAGGCTTAACTTACCATCAGCAATATATTATGCTTTCAAATAGTATATATATACATACACACACTTCCTTAATTTACATACATGGAAAAGAAAATAGACTTGGTGGATTTAGGCCAAATACAAAAAAGAACAACCTTGACCTAGATGCCAAAATTGTTAAAATTGTCCTACTTGGATGTTCACAGAATTAGTTTATGTGCTGCAATGTTTTGATGTTTCTAAATCAAGGTAAACATATTTAAAACAATCTGGAAGTTTGCCAGAACCAGGAAAAGCAGCATTATTTGGAATACATTTCTTCTTTTAAATCTTCTTGTGTCAGCATTGACTATCAGAGGTTGAAGAATCCTTTTTCCAAATTCATTATTACTTTAAAGATCCTTTATTATTCTACTTTGTGAAGCTACTCAGCACTTTCAAACATTAGTACACTGCAGAGTCAGAATATTAATTCAGATAGTTAAAAGTTTAGTTTTGATAATGTGATCCTATTGTGTTTTTTTTTTGTGCTGCATTGGATCCGGAGTAACAGTAATTAGTTCTCCTTTACACTTGTGAACTGGAAGTGACATTAAACAATCTTGAATCTTGAATAAGATTCAGGATAAAACAGAAAGTACAGTGCAATGCTTCTCTGCCACATTTCCCCCAATTTCTGGTGCCTTTCTTTTACTTATCGGTTAATATTTTGTTTTAACAGCATCCTGTTTTCTTGTAAGAATTCTGTGATTGCAGCTTTTGTTTTAACTTAGGTAGCAATCTACTTTCTAGTAATTTTGATAATAGGCTTCTTTTGGGATATGTTTCTGATTTTTCTGTCAGCACCAGGAGCTGTCCATAACTGGTATTCTAAGCTCTGATTGACCCCCTACTGGCTAACAGGCAGACTGAGAATGACTCTTTTGCTTTATCTTAGTTATCTTCATGTTGATCTGTTAGCTTGTTGTTTTGGGAACTTAAAATATATTCAGCATGTGCCTTGTTTTTGTAGTTGTACAAAATGTTTTATTAAGTCCTACCTGAGTGTGGTATTTGAAAACAACTAACTTATTTTCCTTAAACACAAGAAATTCTGCAAATCCTGGAAATCCAGACCAAAACACTCAGTATGCTGCAGGGACTCAGCAGGTCAGGCAGCATCTATGGAAATGAACAAACAGTCGACATTTCAAGGCAAGACCCGAAACGTCGACTGTCTGTTCATTTCCATGAATGCTGCCTGACCTGCTGAGTTCCTCCAGTATGTTACTTGAAATTATTTTCCAGGTTTTCTATTCAAACTTTCAAATGCAAGATAAGGAGAATTACGTTGAATAATTTGAAATGGTTTATGAAGATACTAACATATTAGCAGAACAGTGTTAATTATTTCTGATTATGATCTCATTGTTGATTTTGAATCAAAAGGTACTGTTTTATCAGGTATTTCAGATATTACTATTATCTGTAAAACTGCAATGAGAACATATTAAATGTTAAACATTTGATGTTCAACATAACATTTAGGATTGTTCTGGGAAAGCAATATTTTTGTACTGTTTACAATTGTGGATATTGGACTTTCATAAATTATATACCTATAGATTTAGATTAATCACTTAGTTGACAATAAGAAGTAGCACATGTGTTTTAAGGTGCAAAGGAAATTTAGTTCTTAAGGATTTAATCTAATAACTCAGAGACTTCATCCAATTTAAAAAGTAATGATCCGAAGCAGATCACCCATATATTATTACTATAATCTGCAATGGTCTCTAAAGCTCCAAACTCTAATTTTCTTTTTGCGGTTGATGTTTTATGATATAAAAAAAAATAAATTTGTGTTCCACTTTGTGAAAAAGTGTTTGAAAAATGCTGAAGTTTTAATTTTAAATTGAGAGCTTAATGAGTATTTCTTTTTGGTCAGGTCTTACATTCAGCCTTCCCCTGTATTACATTATATACAGCAGTGCACACAATACTAGACACACACAGCTCCAGAGATTCAAGGACCCATGGGTACCGTATTAGTAGCACAAGGTATACAACCTCAAACCATGGTCTAGTAGAATCGACCACAGAATTGATGACAGTGTTAGGAAACACTTGTCACGTTTGCTTCCATTGTTCTGATATCCATGAAATTTCGGCCACACATTTTGATTTGGATGGAATACAACTTTGCCTGATCTAAGACTGTGGCTGAGGAAGAGGTAAGTCAGCAATATGCTAGTGATTTTAAATTGCTGCAGAAGGATTGTCTCTTAAGGGAGCTCATATTCGATGCATGCTACATAGCTAGGCTTTCTGCAGTCTCTTGTCTGTCTGATGCCCTTAAGCTGAGCTTGTGTTTGATTCAGCAGCCTTTGCAGAATATGTAGGCTTATTATTTTGTTCCTCGTTTTATTGTTCCTTTTATGTATGAATTTGCAGTTTCTGTATTGGCCTGTTGATATTTCTACCAGGACTAATATCACTTTTGTCCATGTGGCATTGCTATTAGCATACAGATGAACTGTGCTGGTCTTCGGGAGTTTTCATAAAAGGCAAACGTCCAGGTAAAACGTGCAATTAGAGAAATGGGAAAACTATTGAGGGGTGGTAGAAATCAAGGCCATTGCTGAAGTTTATTGTTGTGGGGAAAGGCTAGCAGTCCTCTAGGCGAAGCACTGCAGTATGGAGGGCTGGGTATTTTTTCTATGCTTTTGAGTTGTTACCCTGGTAGTCTCAGGCCTAGTTAGGAGTGCAAAATCTGACTGCAGTGTAAAACAAGTCCCGGCTATCTGACTTCTTTATGTTTAGTGTTTCGTTGAGGATTCTAGTAAGGTAATTTTTTTCAGTCCTTTTTTTTAATGGCAGAGCTCTGATTTAAAGTATGCATTGAATGTCAATTTAAAAGTTGTTACTACTTGGAAAATGTAAGAAAGTTGCAGATTTTAATGACGATGCAGATGCTGATGGTTTCTTGAACAGCATTTTTTAAAAATGTAAAGCATCAGTTAAATAAGTTTTAGTATTTATGAACTACATCCGTGAATACACATAGCATTCCAGAAGTCACAGCATTTCTGCTTTACTGAAAGATGGAACAGAATGTTTTTCTATTGAAAGGATTATTTGATATTTTCTGTATCTTCAAAATTGTTTCTTTATTTTGCAATTATAATTTGATGTGGTACTGAATATTGGTAGTGTACATTTGATCTCCACATAAACACACAAAACAACTAAGGGTGAGAAAAAGGACCAATTACCGTGACAGTAAAATGGAGTATTGGGAGGCAGCAGGTTGGGCAGCTTTCTGGTAAACTTTTGCTCAAACGCTGAGTAGTGAAAGTAGAAATATATTTTGCATAGAGAAATAAGCTGCTGGATCCTTCTTCATATGTCTGTATTTACTTATTTTAAATATTCAGGATGGAAGTTAATCTGGCTTTAGTTTAATAGAATTAATTTAAGAACGATGTAGTTAAAGAACTGCCCAGAAAAAAAAAATAGGAAGCCTGCTTAACTATACTGCAGCTAATTTGAAACAAAATACAGTTTCCATAAATGTTCCATAAATTTCCATAAATACAATTTCCATAAATGTTTGATCTGTGATAGAAATAGTTATCTTTACATGGTAATAGTATAGCTGGTCTGGTTTGTGGCAATTGGTTATGTAGAACATTCTGCATTCTAAGATAAATTGTTGCATTTTAAGTAATCCTGCTTGTGTCAAAATAAATGTCTATTGGATTAAAAATATTATTATTTTGTACATCTTCCTCATTGGCTATGAATAAATGGATTAGCAACATGAACTTTTATGAAGCCAAGGGGGAAGATGGTGCACCAAAACTGAAAGCAAATACATTGTTGGTTGAAACATCTCCTTGTCATGAGCATTCCTAATTTACAAGATTACAAAATTGCAGAAATATGTTGACAAGGAAAATCTAGCGAATGTAAAGAACAAGTGACATTATGTATAAAACTGTTGTGCGATGGAGATATTGTACAGCTTTTGTACTTGAACTTCCGAATACAGTATGTAAAAACTGACTGTGTTAGACATCTGTATTGTGAAATGAATCAAACTGCCTCTGCACATTCCTAAAGAGACTGCATCTATTTTTGTTTCTGATACCATGGCATGTATTTTCACTGTAAGGAAAAGCATCAAAAGTACACAACATAATTCTTTTAAATGTTATCCTCAGCATTATTCTAAAGCGAGAAAGTTTCCCAGCACAGTGGCTTCTTCGAATGTTTTCAAAGCAATGCAAAGTATTTTTTCACTTTTTGATTAGGTATCTCACTTAAGTCTTGTGAACAGTAATGGCTTTTTGGTAAACTTGAAGCTATAATCTGAAGATGTTTAAAAAAGAATATATATTTCAGTATTTTCTATTTGCTATCATTGTATTTCTATTTCTTGTACTAGAAGCAAGCTTGTGTTGGTGATTTGATTATGTTCATAAGGGAAAGGCTTCACTTTGAAATGACTGCATGCTCTAGCTATTTGGATGGATTATTCTCCAGTGGCTGAAACTTTTCATGTAAATTCATAGGCTGTTATTAAATGTTGTTCACTTTCTTTAAATCTATTTTGCTTTCATTTTAATCCCATAAAATTGTCAGATGTACACCTTTAGTTCTGTGTGCCCCGAATATTCTTTGTATATTTCCAAATAAGCAACATCCTTTTAATTACAAACTGAAATGAACTGAATAATAAATGTATAATAGATCCATGTGAAAAAGCTTTAATGTATTTTATTTTGTAGATATGAGTTTAATTTCATCAATGCAAAGATTGCAAAGTACCACTTTTGTGTTTTTCAGGGCCAAGAAACATAAAATTATCTACATTATATAGTGAGAAAGTTTTATTTAATTTCCACATGTATAAGCTACATGAGTGACACTCGTTCCCACATTCAACTTCGTATGTTAATTAGTACTTTTCGTGTTCTTCTTTGTTGTTCTGAATATGCTTTGTATGATGCTGTCTGGACTGTTGTTGAATGCCATGTCATTATTCATTTTCTGTTTCCAGAATGTGAATAACTTTTACAAATTATGAGGTTGTTATGCATGAGCTATTTAGATCCCAATTCTCCCTACTCCTGGTTATCCTTCTGGAGCCAAAGTAACATGGAGGGTCATTGAACTAAATAAATAATTTCAGCAAATTCCCCAAAATTATAATTTCCAAACAAAGTTTTATTAATAAATGAGAAATATAGAACTATGTATGTCTCAGTGTCAGTGGCTGGGAGAGGCTTCATCGATTTCATTGAGCAGCAGGAAGTGCGGAAAACTGTGGCTGGGCACTCTACATCATGATTTAAATCTTCCTTACCCAGTAGGAATGAAGCAAAGGAGACAATAAGATTTACAGTGCTCCCTTACCATTCTATTTTTATATTGAAGTGATTGTTTCTGAATGTTTTCAGAGTAATTAAAATGAATTCTGAGGTGGGCAAGTACCCAAGAGGATTATGATTTGAATGTGATGGTAGTGGTAGAAGTTGGATCGGGTATGATGTTAGGTTGATGACAAAAGCTGCATCAGTCCTGCCACAAGATAAGCCGTGTCTGAAAAGTTGGAGGTGGGGCCACATAGTTTTGAATATCTTGCCCATTTCACAATGTCTGAGGTTAAGCTAACCATGATTTAAGTCAATTTTGGGGATGGGGTGGGGGGTGGAATCATTGATGTGACAGATTGTGTACCAATCTATGCAGTTTCCTGCTGCAAATTTTCTCCTTACTGAAACAAGTGACCACCATTTGTGGTGAGAGCTGAATGTCACCAACATCTTTGAACCTTCTTGCCTCAACACTGGCATTGACTACATCTTCATCTCCTCTCTGTCAGAAATGCCCAGCTGAAGACAGCAGGCCACTAATCTTCTCTAAAGTAGAAACCATGCTGGACATTGTCAATAGGTGCTGGCAACTGAAGTGAAAGACCTCTGGCAGTTAATCCAAGAGTAGGGAATTGGTTTGTCTAGGCCCAACTATCATGTGAAAATCACCGGTAGATGATGTAAGGAAAGCAGGAAAGACAGGAAACACTCAGCAGGTCAAGCAGAATCTGTGGAGTAGATTCAGGAAATAATATTGTAGGTTTGCTCATAGATTATGCATGTCTCTTTCTGTTTTACTGGTGGTATCTGCCAAACTTGGAAGATGAGACATGTTTCCTCTTTGGAAAGTCCAAATGATATCTGGAATTTAACATTTCAATTGATGACATCTCTCAACAATCCCAGTGGATCTAAGAAGCAGAAGGGTACTAATAGACTTGTGAAAGTCAGAAACATCACCAGCATCTTTTATTTAATGTTCTAATATTGATCAGTCTGTGGTTTACCAGCAATATGCCTAAGTTTGGAAGAGTTGCTTCACAGCACTCAGCATGACATGGCATTAGAGTTGAAAGAGTAGAGGAACAAGAGGAGTCATCGTTGAAGAAAAACTATAGTGGGAGAGATGATCTGAAAAAAGATAGGAAAGAATTTTTCTAACACAAATGTCCTCTCTTGCTTGTAGACCAGCCTCTCTCAACACGACACTTGTTTTATCTATAGTTTACCAATAGAATCAATCACAGGTAGATCTTTGGAATTATTCATGGTACTACTAGCATGGTGTAGCTGTTTAATGGACAATATTTTAACAGCATCAGTTTTTTAAGGCTGTGGATTTTTCAGCACACTCTTCTCTCTTTTCTTTATCGACTGTCTTCTCCTATCTCAATTTTTGCTTTACTTTGAACCAACAAACAAATTCTGATTAGTGTGGCAGAACCTTAACCGAAAAGCTTGTTTCAAATAATAAACTAAATGAAAAGCAATGAATTACTGGAAGCAATTGCTGGTTCTCTTGATCTTTCTTAAGCTGCACAATGAAACTTGACTGACATCATGGCACAGTAGGAAGGGCCATGCCTCAGAGCTTTAGGAATCCAAGTTCAATTCTGACCTTTTCCTCATTGTCTGTGTGGTGTTCTCAATTCTCCCTGTGATCATGTGGGTTTTCCCTGTGTGTTCCTGTTTCTTGGCATGTCTCAAAGACAGGTTGGCTGGTTGTTTTACTGATCACTTAAAATTGCCACTTGTATGTGGGTGAGAGGGAGAATCTGAGGAGGAGTTAATAGGAATACAGTGGAATAGATTCTTCTAATGGTTGCTAGATGGTTGGCATGAACATGTTGCCATGACATTCTCGTGTCCGTTTCCATGGGACACTTTTTGTTCTCCAAAACAGTGCTGGTGAAATATTTCCCAGGAAATCAGAATTTGAATCACACAATTCTTGTCCAAATCAAGTTTTGTGATATATTTCTATTATCTATCTGAGCACAATGCAAAAAATTCAAAGTGGCTATTTTATCTTTACAAAACTTCAGCTTTATGCGTGGTTTTGATAGTCGTAATTGGAACTTGGTTTCAATATTTTTTTTCCATGAAATGTGCAAGGGTTTCTGAAGACCAGGTTTATTTCCAAAGGATATCCAAAAAAAAAGTGCAGAGTGGAGCAACACATTGAGCCACTATTTATAAATTTCCTTCCAATAGTTATTTGTGCAACTAAATGAAATCACCAAGTCAATATGTTTTGCAATGGGTTTTCAGTTATAACCTCTGGAGCGATAATTTCCAGATGCAGTGACTATACAGTTGCCCTTAATGTTTCCTAGCATAAAAAGACCTAAACAGTACTGGAAATCCTGATGACTGCCCAACATGCTTTTCAATATTAAGGGAGGACAAAATTAAGTTTGGATGTATTTCCTCTAGTGGTTAATGATCAGTTGATATTTTCTGTCAAAACTAATATAAACAATGACTATTTGAGTAAGATATGAAATGGTGATCAACATTGATTAAGTGATATACCAACATAGAGTTAAGACCTACAGAGGTGGGGGAAAGAAAAGAATTGCATATTTTTACAAAACCATTAACAAAATAAATCCATTTGTTTAAGTTGACAATGTAATAACAATTTCAATAGTATACTGTATATTCAAATGCTTCTGTTTCAAAGTTTCCATTAAGTTGCTTCATACCTACAAAGTTCATCTGGTTTCAATCCCAGAGGTGGCTTTTATCAACATTCCTCCCAGCATTTAAAATCGCATTGCTGAGGTTGGAGGTTATTTTGAGGTTTGCTGAATTTCTGGAACAGGCATAGTTAGCCTCCTCTAAAACATCCAATTCTCAAGGTGCTGGTGCTGCATGAACAACACTGAGGAGTTCTTCAGAGCTTCTCCACTCCACCAGCGTAATTCTGATAGGTATGCAGTGGAACCACAGTGAACCTGTGGAAGTGAAATTCCTGCTAAACCCCTCCAAGGCAGTGAGAAAAATCACATGACCATTGTTTATGTCAACAGAAGCAGTTGTTATGCAATTCTTGTGTTGTAATTTTGAGCTTTTCCATTTGAAGCCTAGATATATTGTGTCAAAGTTCTAGAGCTGTGGTCTACTCTCCATAAACTAACCCACGTAACCATTGTTTGGTACTTACTATGAATAGTTAGTGTTGGGAGTTTGTACAGTTCTGGAAGCAACATTACTTCACAGTATTTGTCATTATCATCAAGTGAGCAAATCTGTAATGGATCACTAAAGGTCATGATCACAGAATCCCAACTGTTTAGCTTAGATTTTGCATCAGTCCACTCTGGCTACATTTTGGATGGTTAAAAGGTTACTTCAGATGTATGTAGAGAAAAGAAACAAAGGGTATATGATAAATAAAAACGTACTTCAATCTGCCAAGTAGAGATGAGGGCAGGTCAGTAATTAAAGGACTGAGGTTTACCTCATTTAGATTTATGCAAAAAGAAGCCAGTAATGCAGTAATGGAATCCCTATTTCTATTCTTTCATTAAACTGTATGGAAGTCTGAAAAATTGACAATATATTTGGCATCTATTGTGCATTATCGGAGATTTGTAGCTTCAGGTCTAATGAGAGGAATTTTAATATGGTTGAGTGCATGCTGCTGGGTGTGGACTGAGAATTAAATTGTGAAAAAAAAATGAACTAGCTAATGTCAACTCCAAACTACCATCTTCCAGGTTATTTTGGAGGTGAAATAATGCTTGAGCAGCCAACCCACTCTCAGCCGGAATGTTTGCAATTTAATATTTTAATGAGGCCAGAAGCCTGACAGCTGCAGCAAAGTGATAACAGCTTTGGAGAGATGCAAATGCCCATACAGTTCATTACTGCACTGTTTGTGGGCCAGGAAGAACAAAGTTGCTCTTCCTCTGACCATCCAGCTGAGCTTGGAGAATGGATGCATGCCCTCTGCCCAGACCCATCTCCTTGATCTTGAATGGAGGGAAGTCCACAGTTACATGTTTCACCACCACCACCAAACCTCCACTGTAATCCCATCTGTTTAGCCATCCCAGTTGAGTCAATGAGAACACTTTTGCCTCAGAAAATAATTTTATGCATGTATTAGACTTCTAGTTATTTCTCAGGTGTTTGTGCAATATGTAAGTGCATGACAGTCCAGTACTAACTTGTAAATGATCAACTAGACTCTACTTTTCCTGTGATGTTTGTGCAGCACATCAAATAAAAAATAACTCCATACTCTTCATAAATTAAAACTGACACAACATTCACGCTTAAGATTTATATTCATCCTCCTTAAAGCTCCAGAACATTTTTTCACAGATTGTGTCTAATCCATCTTTCTGATTGAGATATCCAAACTCAGTCCCACTGCTCATCACTTTCCCTACAACCCAATCAAGAAAACACATTCACGAGGAGATCTGCAGATGCTGGAAATTCAAGCAACACACCCAAAATGCTGGTGGAATGCAGCAGTCCAGGTAGAGGTACAGTCAACGTTTCGGGCCGAGACCCTTCATCAGGACTAACGAAGGGACTCGGCCCAAAACGTCAATTATACTTCTTCCAATAGATGCTACCTGGCCTGCTGAGTTCCACCAGCATTTTGGGTGTGTTGCAAGAAAACATATTGTTTATAGTGTTTTTATACAAACAATATAGCAAAGTTATTTATTGTCAATGAATTCACGTTTGCTGGTGACACATTGGTGGCGGGGCAAGAGTGTGAAATGTGAGCTGAGAGGTGGATGCAAATGGGCCCCAAAGTGGTTTAGATGATTTGGGCAAATAGGGAAAAGCATAGCAGATGGATTTTACATACATAAATGTGAGATTATAAACTTGTCAAGACTCACCATCTGAATGGTGATAGAATGAGAGAAGGAAAGGTGCGAGATGCACAGAAAACAAGAATTCAAATGCAACAAACGTTAGGAAGGAAAGTAGTATGTTGGTCTTCATTGCAGGAGATTTGAGGACAGGAGCAAGGATGTCTTGTTGTAGCTGCACAGGGTCTTGGTGAGGCCTCTGTGGTTAGCTATAGTCTGAACTGAGGCAGGATATTCAAAGATACAACAAAGGTTTATTAGACTAATACTTGAGATAGTGGAACTAACGTGTGACGAGAAATTGGACTTCCATTGGTGAGTGTTTAAAAGAATGACGTTCTTTTGGGATCAAACAGACTAGATGCTAGGAAGAATTTCCTGAAGTCTGGAGAGTCTAGAAACAAGAGTTACAGCCTCAGGATATAAGGAATGCTATTTGGAAGAGAAACTTCTCCACTGGAGAGTTGTTAACTAATGGAATTCTCCACCATAGAAAGCAGTGGAGACCAAGTTATTTGGTGTATTCAGAAAGGGGCAGATAAACTTCTCAGTGCTGCAGAGATCACTTATATAAGGAGAAGATGGGAACAGGTTTCTGAAATTAATTGTGTTGAAGCAGAGCAGGTCTGATAGCTGAATAACCTATTTTCTAGATTTCTGTGAAGTACCTTTAAAGTGATGTCTGTTAACATAAGAATAGTTGAAGCAGATATGTGCACAACAAGCTTGCTTAAACTTTGGTGTTACTTGGATGAAGTGGAATTTTTGAATGGATAAATATTGGTCAGGACATATGGCAGAATGACTTGTTTTTAACATAGCAGTATCTGAGAAGGTAGGCAGAGCCTCGATTTAATGCGCTTTTGACAAGATGGCACTTCCAAAAGTGCAGTATTGCCACCAATTGTAGCCATACCACAATGCAAAATAAAGTGTCTTGATAGAACACTGGGCGATGCAGACTGGAAGCGGTCCTTGAGTAGATCACTGCTCTGTGCAGTGTAGCAAAAGTGGTGGTGGGTTTTAACATCTGGTCCAGTGTTCAAGAAGATGCAGCCCAATGCTCTCAATTTTTTGCATAGGTTTTCATGTGTGTGTCCAGTATCAGATCCAATTGTGAACGCAGTTCAAAAGGCCCCTTTAAACCTTACTATCTATTCACAAAACTGAAGAAAGCTTTCTGAGCAGAATACAGGAAGGATACCAAACTAGAATAACATACCTAAATGTTGGAGGAATTCAATAGGTCAGGCAGCACTTACAGAGGGAAAAAGTCAATGTTTTGAGCTGTGAACCTTCATCAGGACTGAAAAATGAGGTGCAGAAAGCAGAACTTAAAAAGTGGGGACAGGGAGGAGCACAAGCTGACAGGTGACAGGTGAGTCCAGGTGAATCTGATAGGGAAGGGCAGAAAATCATGGAAAACAAAGAAGGAGATGGACAGCTAGAGAGAGGTGAAAGACAGGGTTTGAGGTGGGGGTGAAGAAAGGGAAGGGGTGCCATGAGAATGGGGAAAAATACTTAGGAAGCGTGGATGGTAAACAGAAGGAAGTGATTTCCAGAAGTTAGGGAAATGAATCTTGATGCCATCAAGTTGAAGACTACTGAGATGAAATTTGATGTCCTGCTCCTCCACCCTGTATCTGGCTTTAATGAGGTAATGGAGGAGACCATGGACAAATATGTCAGTGTTTGATATGGAAATGGAATTCAAATGACTAGCCATTGGGAAATCTTGGTTCCTACCACATATCATTTCCCAGATTCATACATCATTTTGTAGGGGGAATCATTTTTCCAGTTTTCCAAGATTCAGATTAACTGTCATTTTAACCAATAATTCAAATTAAGTTGTAATATCAACCATTTATCGGTAATTTGGTGCTTCCAATGCAAAATCAGAATGCAAGGCATTGTAGAAATTTGTTACTCTTTCCCTAAAAGGGCTCTGGTTGCTGAGTCAAGTCTTGGTTGAGTAAAGGCATTACTGATGAAGAGCAATACAATGGACAAATTAATCTCAATCCAAGTAAATGGCAAAGTGTGATTAAGAGGGTAAATGTCATAATCTTGTTTCTTCTCTTTATACTGAAGTATTACTTTGGACTTGAATTTAATGATTCTATAGTTGTAGAGACAGTGTAATAAAGAATTCAAGTTTATGTTTAAACTTGATAACTATATGTTTAAACTCCATTGCAAAAAGCCAGTGGAACATAAAAATCATGAAGAGTCATAAATTGGGTCCTACGTGTTCAATATCAGACTGACATTCTATGCAAAAATCTTAGCGGCTACTATTTTAAGGATGTGACATTGATGAAGGTAGAGCAGTAGATGTCGTGTACATGGATTTCAGCAAGGCATTTGACAAGGTACCCAATGTAAGGCTTTTTGAGAAAATAAGGAGGCACGGAATCCAAGGGAACATTGCTTTTTGGATCCAGAATTGACTTGCACATGGAAGGCAATTGTGGTTGTAGACAGGACATATTCTGCATGGAGTTTGGTCACCAGTGGTGTGCCTCAGGGATCTGTTCTTGGAACCCTTGTTCTTGATTTTTATAAATCACCTGGATGAAGAAGTGGAGGGATGGATTGGTAAATTTGCTGATGACACAAAGGTTGGAGGTGCTGTGGATAGTGTGGAGGGCTGTCAGAGGTTACAGCGGGACATTGATAGGATGCAAAACTGGGCTGAGAAGTGGTAGATGGAGTTCAAGCCACATAAGTGTGAAGTGGTTCATTTTGGTCGGTCAAATATGATGACAGAATATATTATTAATGGTAAGACTCTTGGCAGTGTGGAGAATCAGAGGGATCTTGGGGTCTGAGTCCATAGGACACTCAAAGCTGCTGCGCAGGTTGACTTGGCCTTCACCTTTCATGAGATTGAGTTTAGGAGCCAAGAGGTAATGTTGCAGCTATATAGGACCCTATTCAGACCTCACCTGGAGTACTGTGCTCATTTCTGGTCGCCTCACTATAGCAAGGATATGGAAATCATAGAAAAGGTGCAGAAGAGATTTATAAGGATGTTGCCTGGATTGGGAAGCATGCCTTATGAGAATAGGTTGAGTGAACTCAGCCTTTTTTCGTTGGAGCGATGGAGGATGAGAGGTGACCTGATAGAGGTGTATAAGATGATGAGAAGCATTGATCATGTGGATAGTCAGACGTTTTTTCCCAGGGCTGAAATGCCAGCACAAGTGGGCACAGCTTTAAGGTGCTTGGAAGCAAGTACAGAGGAGATGTCAGGGGTAAGTTTTTTGAGCGGAGAGTGGTGAGTGCGTGGAATCGGCTTGCGGCGACGGTGGTGGAGGCGGATACGATAGGGTCTTTTAAGAGACTCCTGGATAGGTACATGGAGCTCAGAAAAATAGAGGGCGATGGGTAACCCTAGGTTATTTCTAAGACAAGGACATATTCGGTACAGCTTTATGGGCCAAAGGGCCTGTATTGTGCTGTAGGTTTTCTATGTTTCTGTGTTATCCTACTGAGACTTTACAGCATCAGCAATAGAACTACAGAAACCCTAGAGGAGAAATACAGGTAGTTTCTCCCTCTTTTTCTCCAATTATCCTCTAGTGGTTTGGAAAACTCTCATACAGAATGGTCAACTTTGCTAATGGTAAGGTGGAACACCTAAACACATTAGGTGACCATTCAAGCAAGAGAGAAAAATATTAAGCATTGTAGATTTCAGGACCTCCATTTCTTTCACAATAGATGAATTAACTGGTATTCAAAAAGTCAGTTTTGAAACCCCAAGCAACACACACAAAATGCTGGTGGAACGCAGCAGGCCAGGCAGCATCTTTATACCTCCATCCCCCACCAGGAAGGTCTCAAAGCTCTCTGCTTCTTTTTGGATTCCAAACCTAACCAGTTCCACTCTACCACCACTCTCCTCCGTCTAGCGGAGGTATATAGATGCTGCCCGGCCTGCTGCGTTCCACCAGCCCTTTGTGTGTGTTGCTTGAATTTCCAGCATCTGCAGATTTCCTCGTGTTTGCATTTTGAAACTCCAACCTCTTTTTTTTTTAGCACAACAGTGCCTTGTGTTTTTGTGAATGAATTCAGTTTTGAAAAACTACAAATGTGTATTTTTCAGGGCAGATAAAAGTTAGCAATAGTCCTTATCATTTCACTACATGCCTTTCTGATTGGGAGTTGCATTCACTGGTAAGTCTATGACCCAGACAGTCCCATTCTACTAGTTCTAAGGCAGTCTAGAGGTTGAAGTGGAAATAAGATGAAAAACCTGGCAAAGACTAAATAATGATAATAAAACAATATTTATGGAAAATACACATAAATGATTTCTGTGAGAAATCATACTTTTAATAGAATAATCTTTGCTACATGTTCAAAAATTATTTACCTACTTTGAAAGTTAGGGTCACTGGAATTAGTACTATAACAGAAGATAACTTCAGCACCAGGTAGAAACCTTGATGGACAGATATCTGTAAGTGTGACACCTGACTAGCAAGTGAAGTTTCACTAAATTTATATTGATTTCTGCAAAATGTAGAATTGGCGGTGAGAGAAGAGGTTACAGGGACATTTGTGAAGAATGGAACTGCTTTTTAGAGCTGGCATTGATTCAATGGGCCAAATGGCTCCTTCTGAGTCTTATGGAAATATACTGAAAATATACTGTGTAAGCATATGAACAGTGCATTCTTTGTCAGCAGAATATGTTTTATTTCTCAGAGGATTGTGTTATAAACATGCAAGGACTCTGCAGAGAGGCAACCCCCATAAGGTGATCCAGACCAGACAATATTCCAGGCTGAGTAGTCATGGGATATGCACACCAGCTCATAGGCATCTTCCACACTTCACTCATCCAGGCTTCTGTCTCCACCTGCTTCAAGTTGTCCAGCATTATCCCTGTACCAAAGTTCTCCACACCTTCAGAACCAAAGGATTACCACCCTGTGGCATTGACACCAAGCATCATGAAGTACTTTGAAAGGCTGGTAATGGCAGATATCAAAAACTTCATTGCTACCACACTGGACTCTCACCAATATACTTACTGACAGAACCACTCTATGCCAGATGCCGCACCATCAGTCTTGCACGTGGTCCTGATACACCTAGAAAACAAGGACACTTATGTCAGAATGATGTTTCTGGATTTCAGTTCAGCATTCAAAACTATTGTCCCATAGACTTTGGTGAACAAACTCCTACTCCTCAGTCTAAATACATTGTTGTGCAACTGGGTGTTGGACTTCCTAACCAACAGATCTCAGATAGTCAGGATACATAACAGCTCCTCCCTCCCCACCATCATCCACATAGTGCCAATTTCTGAGTCTTTTGCTGTACACGCTGCTGCCATATGGCTGCGTGGTCAAACACCCAAGTAATCACATTGTCAGGATTGATGATGATGAGTCATTGGACTCATCACCAATGACGATGAGATGGCCTGCAGAGAGGAGGTGGAAGAGCTTGAGCCAAACAAATAACCTCTTCTCAATGTCATTAAGAGAAAGGAGATGCTTATGAACTTCAGGGGTACTCATTACATCAGCAGCACAGCAGTGGAAACTGTGAGCAGTTTCAAACTCCTGAGAGCACACATCTTGCATAACCTCTCATGGTCCCAAAACACATCCTACATGATCAGGAATGCTCATCAATACCTCCACTTTCTGCGGAAGCTGAAGAGAGCCGGACTGTGCACCTCTTTACTCACGTCCTTCTACAGATGTGCAGTAGAGAGCATCCTAACAAGCTGCTTCTCTGCACGGTACAGAAACTGCACTGCATCGGACAGGAAAGCAACGGGTAGTCAAAACTGCCCAGCGCATCACCGGCACCAGCCAATCCACCATCAAGGACATATATATGAAAGGGTGCCAGAAACCTTAAGAGGCCTCCCACTCACTGCGCTCATGGACTGTTTTCCTAATGTGTCCTATCAGGAAAGAGGCTACATGGCAGGATCACCAGACTCAAAAACAGTTACTTTCTCCAAACAGTAAGGCTGATCAACACCTTCACCCACTAATCCATAAGACCATAAGATATAGGAGCAGAATTAGGTCATTTAGCCCATGGAGTTTGCACCGCCATTTTGTCATGGCTGATCCAATTTTCTTCTCAGCCCTTATCTCCTGCCTTCTTCCTGTATCCCTTCATGGTTCTTCTCACCACCACTACATTATCATTTCCAGTCAGACTTACCTTATGTACAAATACTTCCAAGCCGAGAGTCAATTTATGGACATACAATCAATCCATGTAAATAAGATATCTTATGTATTTACATTTATTGTGCCTTGTTATAATTGCATTCTTTATCTTGCTGTGTTTATTTTGTACTGCATCGGACCTGAACTAACAATTATTTTGTCCTCCTTTACACTTGTGTATTGGAAATGACATTAAGCAATCTTGAATTTTGCATCTTGAAGTGTTCAATCAACTCCTGGCTGTTTCTCTACATTTCCTGATTCACCCTGTGTTTTGTGGATGAAGGGGGCTGGAAGCAGCTGCTTTCAGAGCAGTCATTTCATTGGTGGAGATATCGAAAATTAGAACACCTGGATAAATTAGTAGGAGTGGCTTGAAATGAATCCAAATTTGAGATAGGTATGTCCCTGCATTCTTTATTCTATATACCCACATTAGTGATGAAAGCACACACAAGCTTTGACTATCTTATGAAGTCTTAACATTTTTGTATGGACTGTATATGCACTTCAACCTCCATTCCTGGTTCATGCCTTTTCATTCTACTTTGCCGCGGCTGACACTGTCGTGGTGTTCATTCCACGACGAGCAGTTTTGATAGAGGGTATAATAGGAAACACCATTCTCTCCTTTTGTGACAGACTCTGCTTTGTACCCCCAGCACTTAACTTTTATTTTCCTTCTGATGTTTAGAAATTACTCAGTCTGCTCGTGAAAACATTTGATTCCCGTATCACGCATGTTATGGCCTCAAATTACATGAAAGGTGGGGAATTTCTTAGCAATTTATCAATTGAGAAAGGTGATCATCTGTGAGATGCGATGCTAGTTTAGGTCAGCAGCCTGATGGTCTGTGAAATATTGCATCATTTTGCATCATCAGCTTGTTGTGTCTGTCTCAGGCTTCACCTAGAGGTAGCTGCAACTAAGAAGTGATGACGCTAACAGAGATTAAAATAAATATTCACATGATATGAAAAATATTGATGGATGGCTAAAGGTTACAGGCAGTAATTCAGTCTCAGGGTTCAAATGACAAACACATTTCCTTTGTGGTAAATTCTGAATAATGCAACAGGATTACTGCCTTGTAATTTATTTGCTGCCCACCCAGTTTTCTCCAAATAGCACACTCCTAGGCAACTGTTAGAAATGCCTGCATGAAACAGTGCCATGACTTATGTTACATGCCACCTCCACATCATGCTGTAACCAGGGAAAAACCTGCTCAATTAGGCAGACCCGAATCATGATTAATATAACATTCCAATGTTTGTTAAATGCTACTGTGAGCAAAGAATAACTGGAATGGTTGGTTTTAAAACTTCATTTCACAGCAGCTGCAGATAAAGTGGTGTGAAGTTGAAGTGGTATGAGAGCACATCCAATACCTGCATTCAATTCAGGTGCCTTCACACCTCATTTATGCTGTATGGTTTGTGGTGATGCTAAATTGCTCTGTAACGATGCAAGATATATGGTGAAAATGGATTGTAAAAAGTATTTCCTATATGGCTTGTAAAGTCATTTGTGAGAAATTATTTTACAATATCATCTAGTTAATTGCAATGGTTTAACATGGAGTTCTGTTCAGAATAGCATTGAAATTTATATTTGACTTATTCATTTTTGATCCATGTAAATGTGACTTGAATTGTTGGCAGTTTCAATGTAAAAGGAGGTCACTAATAGATTGTCCGAGTATAGTTCCAATTTTTTTCCCTTCATCATTGTGAATGCTCCCTTTGAAATATTTAAGCTGCTCCTTTTGAAACTTGAAATTGAATCTGCCACTGCCTTCTCAATATTTGGGCTGTGCCATTAAATAATAGTTCACTGTATTGATTTTAAAAATTCATGTTTACTTAGAAATTCTTGCATGCACTAGGGTGAAATTTCTGTGCTCTCTCACTATGAAATGGTAAAGATGATTTGGAGCTTCAGCTGTCTTGATCCTTGTCTCACTGCATTCATGACAAATGTCTAAAGTCTGAGATGCCAAAGACTAGGCATTGTACATTTTCAAGCAAAAATGTGTTGCCCGATCCTCCTGTACAACTGAACCTGCAGCAAAGGTGGGGCTGTGCAGAAGTTGTTGGACACTGGCATTTGGATTTTGGGGAAAAGGAAAGGGGAGAGGAGGAATGGTGGTTGGATGAAGGAATGGAACTAACACCTCAGGATTGGCAAGGAATAAGACAATATGCTACTTGGGGTACTAGGGAGGAAATGTGAGATTTGAATCTGGACTTGAGGGTTCGAGTGAAGGTGAATGAAGGCTCAGTACAGTGCTGGGGTATGATGTCCAAGAGTAGGAGAGAATATTTACTTATATGCAAGCATCCCAGTTTAGTGCTGTGTTTTTAAGACCAGCGATAGCTTCCACAAGCTAACTTAGTCCAAGTTCTCTTCCAAAAGAAGCATCAGATAGGATAACTGTTCTTAACATGGGAATTATGTCATCGGCACAAGAGTGATTCTCAGCGGGAATAACCTGGTGAGACTTCATGATTAATGGGTTAAATTGTTTTCAAATCTGTAGTGGTGAATGATATGGAGCCACATGACCCAGTTTCTAGAGTGTTGCATTGTATGGCTTCGACAGTTAATGAACCTACAGTTCATCTCTTGTTTATCAAATCTTCTGCCACTGGAAACATTTCCTCACTGTTTACTGTACTGAAACTCTTCATAATTTAGAATATTAAACATAATGCTTTATCTTTTCTGCTGTAAGGAGAACAGCTATGATTTTGCAGATTATTTACATAACTGGAATCTTTCCTCTTTAGAGAAATTTCGGTTATTCTGCACTGGACCGCTCCTATCAGGGAGGTGGCATTCATGCCAGGACCTCCAGACTCAAAAGCAGTTACTTTTCCTAAGCAGTAAGGCTTATCAACACCTCCACCATTATTTTGTTATTTCCCTTCAGTCACCTTATGCACAACCTCACGTCCCCTTATATACATAAAACCAATCTACGTATTGTATTTAAGCTATTTTACGTATTTATATTTAGTTTGTGTTTTTTTTATTATTCTGTACTTTATCTTTTTTTGTTTTTTTTTGTGCTGCATCTGATCCAGAGTAACAATTATTCTGTTCTCCTTTCACTTGTGCACAGGAAATATTATTAAAACCATCTTGAGCCTTGAACCTTGGACCTCAAACACACTGACATCTTTTTAAGTGTCCTGTTGCCTGAAATTAAACATGGTAATCCAGCTCATATTTAACAAATGCTTTTAGCATAATTTTCTTTGTTTTGTTTTCTATTGCTAATTGTTAATGGATGTGAAACTTGTCTTTGATTTGCTGGCAGGGAATGCTGAAGTGAAATGCATTTTGGAAGCAAAGTACAATGTGCAGTGACTACATTCAACATTAGTGTCCAATGCGATTTGTTTAGCAAATCTGAAAGTATAGTTCTTCTGTTGGTAAAATGATTCATGATTTAATTAAAATAAATAATAGAAATAGAACACTGAAAAAAATAGGAAGAGCTGAAACATTAACCCTGTTCAAAGTTTGCTTCCATGAAATGTTAGCTGTTTCTCTCTCACTACTTGACTTCTGAGTGAATCCCATATTTTATGTTTTATTTCTGATTTCCTGCATCTGTAGTATTTTGCTGTTAAAGGGAAGCAGGATATCGACCTTTTGCTTCCTGGAAACTTAGACCAAGAAATACTGACAGGTAGCATTAAAGTTTGTGTATACTTAAACATCTAAATTTCTATGAAGTAAAGTTGCTAAAGATTTTGGCGACTTGACATCTCCGTTACTTATTCTGGATTTTTCATTCCAGGTCCACCGTGTATCTAACACATTAATCTATAGAGGAGCTCGGAAAACTGTAATGGCATCTAACAGCATGCCTAAATAACATCTCCATGATTTTCAGTCATGATTTACTGTTCCTTGGATGGTTTGGGAGTCAACACAGAGATAGGTCTTCAAAGGACAAAGCTTCTTCTGTTGTAAATTTAAAAAAGGAGGGAATCAGCTTCAATCAGCCCCAAAGGAGAGCAGTCTAATCTACATGATCTCCCAAAGGGGACTTCCAACCCTATCATGATCTTTTCACCAACTCCCAGCTGTTGGTTGTTGATACCCTGAGGCAATCTTTGAGATTCTGATCCTAACTAACTAACTGGCTCTCTCCCGGTCTCAAAATCCATAACTTGCAATACACCTCTTCTTCTACTTCTTCCTCAAAGGCAGAATGGTGGAGGATAAGTTCTCAAACACACCAATTGTGTCAGGGAAATACTCTTGTGTACAAGGCTTGTAAAAATATATTTGTTGGTCTTCAACTCACCGCCGTATAAACATACACAAGAAAATCTGCAGATGTTGGAAATCCAAGCAACACACACACAAAATGCTGGAGGAGCTCAGCAGGTCCTGCAGCATCTATGGAAAAGGATAAACAGTTGATGTTTTGGGCTAAGACCCTTCATCAGGACTGAATGAGGTCAGAGTAACAAGATGGGAGGACGGGGGGAAGATATACAAGGTAGTAGGTGATAGGTGAAACAGCAAGGGGGGAGGTGGGGGAAGTTGACTGGTGAAAGAGATAAAAGGGCTGAAGAAGAAGGAATCTGAAAGAAGAGGACAGAAGATCATCGAAGAAAGGGAAGGTGATGGACATGTAAGGAGATTAAGTGAGAAATGGGAATGGTGAGGGAGAGGGTGGGGAGGGGTAGGCAATACCGGAAGTTCACGCCATCAGGTTGGGGCTAACCAGATGGAATATAAGGTGTTGCTCCTCCAACCTGAGTGTGGCCTCATTGTGGCAGTGAAGAGGTCATTGACTGGCATGTTGGAATAGGAATGGGAAGAGGAATTAAAATGGGTGGCCACTGGGATATCCCACTTTTTCTGGTACTCAGTGAAGTGGTCTCCCAATCTACGTCGGGTCTCACCAATATGCAGGAGTCCATACCAGGAGCATCAGATAGAGCATATGACCCCAACAGACACACAGGTGAAGTGTCGCATCACCTGGAAGGACTGATTGGGGCCCTGAATGGTAGTGAGGGAGAAGGTGTAGGAGCATGTGTAGAACCTTTTCTGCTTGCAAGAATAAGTGCCAGGAGGGAGGTCAGTGGAAAGGAATGAATGAACAAGGAAATTGCATAGGGAATGATCCCTGCAGAAAGCAGAAAGTCGGGGGGTGTGGAAGGAAAGTGTGCTTGATGGCGAGATCCCATTGGAAATGGCAGAAGTTACAGAGAATTATGTGCTGGACACAGAGGCTGGAGGGGTGGTGGGTGGGGACAAGGAACCTTATCCTTGATGAGGTGGCGAGAGGATGGAGTGAGAGATAGGATTGGAAGTCAGGTAGGATATGTCCACAGCAATAATTTCATGAGCAGAGGAAGACAATGGTCTTGGCAAGTTTTCTCTAAATTGGCAACCACTTTCATGTAGCTTGGCCATAATGAACTATTATATGCACAATAGCAGTAAAGGTATTTTCCTGAGGCTGTACAGTCTCCACTTTAAGATAGTACAGTGGTAACAAAAGATTAAATGAAATGGATGCAGGAGAATCAGATGCCTAACCTTGCTATTGTTGACAGCAATAGTTCCCACATTTGTAGCTTGTTGAGAGGAAGTCTAGCAGAAATTCAGTATGAACTTCAGTCTCTTCATCTCATAGTTGTGAGTTCATTGGAGTGTCCCATTGGTTACAAGCAGGGCAAGTAGCCTTTGTTCATCTTACACACTACAAGAGAAAGGAGAAACTTTGAACAATGAGTCACTCTTGTGTTTTTATCATCACTTGTCCTTCAAAGCAGTTGAAATTTCCTTAAGAAATGCTGGCAGACCTTTCATGTCTTCCTTTTCAAGTTAAAAATGAGAGATTCAATAACAATGCCATTCTGCATTGTATATACACACATTGACAGTTTCCCACATAGCCACTCTCTGCAAACTTGAACTTTTCCGAAGCTCTGCTGCTTCTTTCTTATCTTTCACAATATGCTTACTAACCTTGGCTCTCACTGACAAAGGTCCTTGAACTTGAAACTTTAACCTTGCCTTTCTTTCTACAGATGCTGCCTGACCTGGGGAGTGTTACCAGTATTGTATGTTTTCATCCCTTCGCTGTTGCTCTGGCAGAAATTGTCAAGTTTTCATAGCCCTCTATTGGCCTGCTCCTCTTTATCTTTGTAACCTACTCTAAGCCCTCTCTTCACTCCAATTGTCACCTCTTATCTAACTCAAATATATTTTCCTCAACACTTTCACCAATACTAGCCCCCAAGCTCTGCAACGTCCTTCATTAACCTATCTGGCTTTGTAACTCTTCCTCCTCATTCAAGTCTTCTTCTTTTAGTTTCTTCTGAAAGATCACCATCCTGAGATATTGACAGTGTTTCACTTTTCACAGTGGCTGCCTGACCTGCATTCTGGCATTTTCTATTTTTGTGTTAGATTACTATCTCTGCAGTGTACCTTGCTCCCAAAATCTACCTGCTTGGCTGTTATTTTTATGTGAAATGCTGCTGTGAAGTACCATTGGACTTGCCTGTCATTAAATGTTATTTTATAAATGTTTATGTTGTTGGTTTTGGTACACCCATCTATACCTGCACTTCTCTCTTATTACCAGCATTTTAGAGGCTGGCGTATTCTGATTTGTTATCACATAGAACAGGACATAGAAAATGTACAGCACATTACAGGACATTCAGCCAACAATGTTGTGCCGACCATGTAACCTACTCTAGAAGTTGCCTAGAATTTCCCTACCGCGTAGCCCTCTACTTTCCTAAGCTCCATGGACCTTTCTAAGAGTCTCTTAAAAGAACCTATTGCATCTGCCTCTACTACCTTCACTGGCAGTGCATTCAACACATGCACCACTCACCGTGTGAAAAGCTTATCTCCAACATTTCCCCTTGTGCCTACTTCCAAGCACCTTAAAACTACACACCCTCGTGTTAGCCATTTCATTGCTGGGAAAAAGCCTCTGACTTCCCACATGATCAATGCTTCTCATCATCTTATACACCTCCAACAGGTCACCTCTCATCCTCCGTCGCTCCAAGGAGAAAAAGCCAAGTTCACTTAACCTATTCTCATAAGGCATGCACTCCAATCCAGGCAACATCCTTGTAAATCTCCTCTGCACTTTCTCTAAATCATCCACATCCTTCCTACAATGAGGTGACCAGAACTGAATACAGTACTCCAAGTGGGGTCTAACTAAGGCCTTTTATAGCTGTAACATTACCTCATGGTAAGAATTGATAATTCTTATCAATCAGAAAGCCTAATAAACTTTTGCATCTTTAAGGTTTCTTTCTTTAAAAGCAAAGGCCTTTTTCTTTTCTTGGTAAAGAAAGGCACTTCTACCTGGACTATGCAAACTAAAACATTACCATTAAAATATCATCCATGTGTAATGTTGAGTGACACAAGAAATAGGTTGGAGGCTTAGCCTTCATGAATTTTCAAAATGGTGGTTGTTAATTAAGAAATTATGCTGTAGTTTTATGAAATAAGTACTGCGGTAAGAGTTTAGCTATGACCTTAGCCACACACACAACATGCGGGAGGAACTCAGCAGACTAGGCAGCATCTATGGAAAAGAGTAAACAGTCAACGTTTTGGGCTGAGACCCTTTGTCCTGATGAAGTGTCCTGGCCCGAAACAGTGACTGTTTACTCTTTTCCATAGATGCTGCCTGGCCTGCTGAGTTATTGTAGCATTTTTTGTGTGTTACTTTGGACGTCCAGCATCTGCAAAATTTCTCAAATTATTTTCTCAGCTATGATCTTACAAGCATGAAGGGCCATGAGTAAGCACGAGCCGAAATAGTCTATTCCTGATCCTATTTCTTATATTCGCAGAGGATGTTTTATATGTACGTTTCCTTCAAGTTAGTTGACCAGTACAAAAAGTAATCACAAAGATTAAAGGAATGTTGGTCTTTATCTTAATGAGATTAGAAACCAAAAGTGAGTAAAGGGTGATTCAGTTACAATAATCTTAAACAAACCATATCTATAATACTGTGATCAGTTTTAGAAACAAACTTTGGAGATACCTTAGAGTTTGTAACTCAAGTGTTGATTTGGCAAAATGAGAACTGGAATTTGAAAAAAAAAATGGAGTCTGAAAAAGCAAATTGACTTTTATTATGTTTAGAAAATTTTGGTAATCTGTTAAAGGTATTTGAAACAATATGGGGATGTTATAAGGTAACTGTCAAGCCCATTCCTTTTTCTAGGGAATCCAAGTGGGCAGCACTGTGACATAGTCAGTAAAGCTGTTGCCTTGCACATCCAGTGGTCTGAGTTCAATCGTAATCTGTGTAGAATTTGTATTTCCTATCTGTATCCATGTGAGATTCCTTTGGTTGCTCTTTTCATCCACATCCCAAAGATGTTCTGGTTGGTAGACAAATTGACCATTGCAGCTTGATCATGGTGTGCAGGTGTGTGGTAGAATCTGTGGGGTGTTGATGGAAACATTAGGAAAAGAAAACTAGGTGAGTGCTTAACAGATGGCATGCACTCAATGGGCCAAAGGGCTTGTTTCAGAACTTTATAGCTCTATGACACTAAAACAAGGTATCTCAAAACTAAGTCATTTGGAACAAAATTATAACGTATTTCCACACAGAGAGGAGTAGAAATCTGAACCACCCTTTATCTTTGGGCACGTTCAAACTGAAATATTTAAAACTGAGGCCAATGAATTCCTAGTAAGTCGGAAATTGAATTCTATAGTACAGATATGTCATGATCCAGACTGCAACAGGCACAATCATCTGATTTTCCACAGAGGTAAATAAAACCTGGATAGCATTTTCACTTTGAATTTGTGGGTTTGTGATTAGCGGAACTGGTGAAAACAAACTCATCTTTTTTTTTTGGAAAAAAAATTGATACCATAAATCTATGGTATTAGTGACAATACCATAATTCACGAATGTGATAATTAACTGCAGTGAAAATAAAAACACAAAGTTATTGGAGTTAATTATCACTTTGTGCTTCTCCCTGTAAAACATATTCTGAGAGATATTTAAAAGCAAATCTGTCTGATAAATAAATCATTGTACTACTGGCAGTGTGCTATGGACATTCTGTCATGCGTGTAAACCCATCATAGCTCACTCTTGCAGTATTCATGATTTACAGGTCATTCATGGGTGAGAGAATTTCCATGATGCATTTCTAGTGAACATAACTTATATATGTAACATATGTAAATTTATTGTTACCACATGGATCCTGACGTGAAGGCTTTTGAGACTATAAAATTCGTGGATTTGTAATAAAGCTCATTCACCTTCAATCCTGATGGCCACCTGCAATGAAATTTAGAATAATTTTGCAATAAGTATCCATAACCTCGAATAAAACTGTGCCTGAGGGTCCAGTATGGGAGGTAGTAAGTGTGGCTTCTGCACAGGAAATCCTGTATCTGCTTTATTAGCTGAACTGCTCAATATGCATCCAGGATATATGCCTGAAACTGCTATTAGGCTCATTGCATTTGCAGATAAGAGCCTAACATCTGTTTCAATGTCTCTCCCATCCCCCACACCTCATCAAGTGTTTAGTTTTTGCTCACTGCCTGCTGTAGTAAATTTCTTCAGATGCAGAACTGACATAACAGGGTTGATTAAAGGAATTTCTGTATGCTGCCTCCTAAAAACCAAGTGTCAAGCACATTACTAGTAATCTGCATTAAATGCACAGTCCTTTGCTTTCTCCCTCATGATACCCCAGCTAGAATCTAAGTTCCTCCTGCATTTTGTGTGTGTTGCTCTGATCTAGAAGATCTTATTTCACCAGTCTCCACCCTGCTACCATAGTCCAGAACCTACAGTCATCTAGTTGTCTCTCACAGCACCCTAAAATTCTCCTGTGCTCCCTGAATGGAGCTATCATCCTAATTCATCACAGTTTTATTGCCAGTCCCACTCAACTTGTGTGGTGCATACCAGAGCAGAGTCTGTCCCAGACTCAGAGACAGTCTATTTTCTAGGCTCAGCCCATCGTTTTATGTAATACCTAGCTCAGGAGAATTTCTGATGAAGATTGCAGTTACATAACCTGCAGGAGTATCTGATAACAAAACAGCCAAAAGCAATGATTAGCATATAAATTTAGTGGGCACAATTAGTGTCTAGGCTAGCATAATGCCAACCCTTGAATGCAAAATCTGTTACTTTTTTGCCAGTTTAATTGTGCACAGAATTTTGAATCTTCCAACTTCAATACACAGGTAAGTGCACACAATATGTTTTGTACCAATGTGAGACTACTTGACACAATCCAAGTTGAACCTAGAAAGGCCTTCTGATGTTGTCGTGCCTCAACCCAAAAAGCATTATATGATTTAACAGGTGTACTTTTAGACAGTGGCAATTTACTGATGGTTTGCTAGTATCTAGGAAAAGATACCTACACAAAACAGGCTGTAAAACTCAATATGCATTTTCACTGAATGAAGATTCTTGCTTGAATCAATGCATTTTGAAATTGCTTAGTGAGTGGTCTTAAAGTGTCTCAGTGTGAGTTTGTGCAGAGTAACATTTTTATACAGTTCAAAGTTCAAGTTCAAAGTAAATTTATTATCAAAGTACATATATGTCACCATTTACAACACTGAGATTTGTTTTCTTGTGGGCATACTCAATAAATCCAAGGAATATAATAGAATCTATGAAAGATCACACCCAACTGGACCTACAACCAATGTGAAACAACAACGAACTGTGCAATTGCAAAAAAGGTAATAATAATAATAAATAAATAAGCAAGAAATATTGAGAACACAAGATGAAGGGTCCTTGAAGTGAGTCCACAAGTTGTGTGAACAGTTCAGTGATGGACAAGTGAAGTTGAATGAAGTTATCCCCACTGGCTCATGAGCATGATGTTTGAAGGATGATAACTGTTTCTGAACCTGTTGGTGTAGGTCTGAGGTTCCTGTACCTTCTTCCTGAGGGCAGCAGTGAAAAGAGTGGTGGGGGTTCCTGATGATGAACTCTGCTTTCCTCCAACAGTGCATTGTGTTGACATGCTCAGTGGTGGGGAAGGCTTTACCCATGATGAACTGGGCTGTATCCATTGATTTTTTAATAGGATTTTCCATTCACGGGCATTGTTTTTCCATGTCAATGTACTCGCCACCACACATCCATAGAAGTTTGTCAAAGTTTTAGATATCATGCCAAATCTTCACCAATTTCCAAGGAAGTAGAGGTGTGCTGCGCTTTCTTCATTAATGCAGTTATGAAGACAGATCCTCTGAAATGATAAGCAATTTAAGTTGTAGACCGTCTCCACCTCTGATCCCCTGATGAGGACTGCCTTATGAACCTCTGGTTTCTAATGATCTAATCATTGTTGTAACACAGCACGAATGCCATAGATGGAGGTATTCACAACTGACATAGATCATTCTATCCATCCTAGCCTCATGTTGTTATAACGTGCTTTGTTTCCAGAGTATACTGGGAGTAAATACAAGCGAGCTCCACTTACTTCTGTGTCCATCTGTGCATCCATTTTAGTCTCAGCTCTTTGATCTTTCCAGTACATCCCTGATCAGGGAAGGTGGCATCTGATGAGTTGTGTAATAAAATAGTGGTTGTCATCTGGATCTACAGCACCCTTCAGGAGAGATTAAAGTTAGATCTTATAAGAAGCTTTCAGAAACTGTATGGTATTCAGAAACAGAATAACTGTATGCACACTGGAAGACTTAGTATTTTAAGCTCTCACAGGCAATTCCTTGCATATTCTTCAAAGATTACTCATCCAACTTTCTGAAGCCTTTTTGGGGAGTACTCCCTAAATGCATGAACATAGATTCACCATAGTCAACCCAAAAGTTAACATTTTGTGACCTTTAAGGTGAAAACTACCATAATGATAAATGATCATTGACTTGAAATGCTAATTCTGCTTCTCTTTACAAGAAGTACTGAACTCTTTCTGAACTCTTGTCTTTTCCACCTATTTCTTTTTAGTTCAATGCCGCTGGAGTTTTCATCAAAGATCCAAGAAAGAATGCAGATACTGAAAAACGGAGCAAAAAATAAACTATTGAAAGGAACACACACAAAATGCTGGTGAATGCAGCAGGCCAGGCAGCATCTATAGGAAGAAGTACAGTCGACGTTTCATCCAAGACCCTTCGTCTGGACTAACTGAAAGAAGTGATAGTAAGAGATTTGAAAGTGGGAGGAGGAGGGGGAGATCCGAAATGATAGGAGAAGACAGGACCCTTACAGCTACCTGGACTATTCCTCTTCTCACCCTGTCTCTTGCAAAAATGCCATCCCCTTTTCGCAATTCCTCCATCTCTGCCACATCTGCTCTCAGGATGAGGCTTTTCATTCCAGGACGAAGGAGATGTCTTCCTTTTTTAAAGAAAGGGGCTTCCCTTCCTCCACCATCAACTCTGCTCTGAAATGCATCTCTCCCATTTCACACACATCTGCTCTCACCCCATCCTCCAGCCACCCCACTAGGGATAGGGTTCCCCTGGTCCTCACCTAACACCCCACCAGCCTCCGGGTCCAACATATAATTCTCCGTAACTTCCACTTCCTCCAGCGGGATCCCACCACCAAGCACATCTTTCCCTCCCCCCCTTTCTGCTTTCCACAGGGATTGCTCCTTATGCGACTCCCTTGTCCATTCGTCCCCTCCTTCCCTTCCCACCGATCTCCCTCCCTGCACTTATCCGTGTAAGCGGAACAAGTGCTACACATGCCTTTACACTTCCTCCCTCACCACCATTCAGGGCCCCAGACAGTCCTTCCAGGTGAGGCGACACTTCACCTGTGAGTCGGCTGGGGTGATATACTGCGTCCGGTGCTCCTGATGCAGCCTTCTATATATTGGTGAGACCCGAAGCAGACTGGGAGACTGTTTCGCTGAATACCTATGGTCTGTCTGCCAGAGAAAGCAGGATCTCCCAGTGGCCACACATTTTAATTCCACGTCCCATTCCCATTCTGACATGTCTATCCACGGCCTCCTCTACTGTCAAACTGAAGCCACACTCAGGTTGGAGGAACAACACCTTATATTCCGTCTGGGTAGCCTCCAACCTGATGGCAATGACATTGATTTCTCTAACTTCCATTAATGCCCCTCCTCTCTTTTTTACCCCCATCTTTATTCATTTATTTATTTATATATTTCCTTTTTCTCTCTCTTTTTTTTTCTCTCTCTGTCCCTCTCACTTGCCTACTCCTTGCCTACTCTCCAACTGCCTCTGGTGCTCCCCTCCCCTTCCTTTCTCTCCAGGCCTCCCGTCCCATGATCTTCTCCCTTCTCCAGCTCTGTATCCCTTTTGCCAATCACCTGTCCAGCTCTTGGCTCCATCCCTCCCCCTCCTGTCTCCTCCTATCGTTTTGGATCTCCCCCTCCCCTTCCCACTTTCAAACCTCTTACTATCTCTCCTTTCAGTTAGTCCTGACGAAGGGTCTCGGCCCGAAACATTGACTGTACCTCTTCCTATAGATGCTGCCTGGCCCACTGCGTTCCACCAGCATTTTCTGTGTGTTGCTTGAATTTCCAGCATCTGCAGATTTCCTCGTGTTAATGATTGAAAGAGCTTAGTAGCTCAAGCAATAAGAAAAAGGATTGCTGATGTTTTGGGTAGAGACCCTGTATCAGGACATTTTCATTTGGTGAAAATGAGGCAGTCATAGTCAGCAATTGGACGTTGTCAAGACAGTGAAAGGCATGTGTGTTGTCAGGATGTCCTGACTGGAAACATGGACTATCCCTTTGCCTCTATAGATGCTGCTCAATCCCTAAATGTTCTCCAGTGGCTTGTTTTGTTGCTCTAGTTTTTTTGTGCTTGTTCGAGCTTTATATTCCTTTAGATCCCTTGTGTTTTTGTTTTGTATTTACTGAGTGTATCATCCTCCTTTATGGTCTTGTTTTGGATTTTTGGAATTGGTTCGTCATTTGTCAAGCTTTACCCAGAGATAATAATACTCGGCTTGTTACCTCTGTCAGGAATGATGCCGCTAGATGAAATCTGATTGTGTATTGCCCATGAATTTCTGATGATGATACTTTGATACAGTGCACTTTTTATGTTTTCATGCTCTATTTTAAAAGTTTCTGAACAGCATACCAGGATGATCGGGCAAATTTTCTAGGAAAATGAGAGCTTAATTTTGTCAGTAAATCATGCATAAAAGACTTTTCACTCCTACTTTGCTATGTGCACCCATTTTACCTGATTAAGTCCATAATGAAATGCATGGACAGGACTTTATCAGAATTTTAGACCAGGCATTTCCTGTCAGAATTCACCCTGACACATGTTTCATTTCCCTAGAAAAGTCTATGACTACGATGATGCTATCTACACAAGTTATTCATTTTATTTACTCAACAATGAAAATTAGATTGTGGTTGTAATTGATGATTTTTCTAAATAGGTGATTCTAAACAATGAACATATTATGCAGGAAGTAGTAAGCATTAGAGAAATTTAAGAGACCCCCCAATGCATAATTTTGTATGTGTAAAAGCATCTCATCTAATTTTCAGTTTTTTTTTAATTGGTCCTGGTTGGCTTCTGAAAAGACAGCTCCTTGGGTGACTTGTGGTCCGATCCGTGCTGTTCATCGAAGGGCTGCTCACTTAATAGTTAGTCAGAATTTTCCCCAGGAAACCCGATACATGATAATTCACACTGATCCCTATTTTTCATATACTCCTTTTTCTCCATGGTCTTTATTCTCCTGGCAAGCTGCTGGTGGAAGGTATTCTCAAAAATGCTGGCCCATTTCTCATGGGTCATCACACAAATAATGCAACAGATATCTGCCCAACAAGCAGCTGTGCATGTGAAATGTGAAGGCCAGCTTTTGATGTTATTAAAGAGAATTATGTGACAATGGTTTCTTAGAGGAGGTGCATACAAACTTCATGATTTTTGTTATTTCTGACTTTCATTATTAGTACCAAATGCAATGGGTGGTGGGGTGGAGATACACCTCTACCAAAGGAGGTGTAAGGCGCTCCTTCCCTGTGCTAGTTTGCATGTCACCCTTAGGCAAGGTGTAGCACCTGCTTATCCCCCCCAATCAAGGTCACCTGAAGCCATGGGACCAGGTGGTGGATGGTCGTATGAGGAACTGGTGCATACCACAAGTCCTGGTTATGCCACCGCTGATGCCAAGCAGACAGTATCTCAAGAGTATTGATAATGGCTGGGACACTGCCCAAAAGAAGGTAATGGCAAACCAGTTCTGTAGAAAAATTTGCCAAGAACAATCATGGTCATGGAAAGATCATGATCACCCACTTCATACGACACAGGACATAATGAACGAATGTACCAGATGCAAAACCAATTCAGCACACCAAAAATGCCTTAAGCCAATTTTTAAGCAATTGTGCATTAATATGATCAAAAGGATAAGTTGAAATAATTACTATTAGGTATGATAATCATAGGGTGGTTTTAGTTCCTTCTCCCGATCTGTCATAATGTGCATGTTGAATGAACAGTTCTTCCACTGAGAAGCTGAACAAGTGATTCCCGGGAATTCATTTTAACAAGTACAGTACAGTACATGTGCTTGTGTTATCACTACTCACCAGAGACCATGTGTAGTTGTGTTATACTGTATATTGTTCAGTCAACAGTCAAAGAGCATTGTTATAAATTATATAAATGAGATACCTGTCAAATATTTACATGTCATGTCAGACAAAGAAAAAGAGAAAGGGCTGCATTGTATTTGCATTTGCCTCAATCAACACTACTGTGGTTAGGTTTGCTGCACTCAGAGCACGTTTTAGAAGCATTTCAGTGTGATTCTTAAAATGTGCCCAATGAACAAGATTTTGATCAGCTTTGCTAATAAGTCTTACCTAACTCTGTGTCAAAACTTGTTGGAATGTACCCTTGTGAATCAGGCTGAGATGTTTTAACAAGTCTAGTGTATTACTGATTTAATTTGCATTTTACATAAACTCGCTAAACGTTTAATGTGACCAAAGTGCTCTGTTGTTGGAATGGTTATGTCTCATTGTTAAGTTGATCATTTTTCTATCTTTTGGAAAGTAGTGCTTAACTTTTATGGCAAGGGATAGAGTCAGAAAGACCTAGGACATGCAACCATTAAAGCTGAAAGCAAATTGTAAAGAGTGATTCAGACTGGTCAGCAGCAACAGGAATTCTGCAGATGCTGGAAATTCAAGCAACACACATCAAAGTTGCTGGTGAACGCAGCAGGCCAGGCAGCATCTCTAGGAAGAGGTACAGTCGACGTTTCAGGCCAAGACCCTTCGTCAGACTGGTCAGAATGCATTTATCTGTTCACACTACAGTGACAGCTTTATATATTTTGAATATTTTTATAATGAAAATATACTACAAAACCTGAAATGAAAACAAAGCATTTGGATGATCAAGCCTACTTCTTTTGACAGCCATGTGCAATTTGCCCAGTCATGGATTCCTTCCATGCTATTTAATTTCACAAGGGATAGCTCTTCAGGGCTTCTTCTGGCCTTCAAATATAAGTCAAACAATCTCCAGAGTGTGTAGCAGCCTATACTTTGTAGACTGAGGAAAATAATAGGTGGGATGATTGATAAGTTTGTGGCCTAAGGTAGAAGGAGTCAGTTTTAGAAAACCTAGCACATTTATTTTTCAACATAGTTCTCTCCTACATTTACACACTTAGTCCAGTGGTCATGGAACATACGGATCTTGGACCTCCAGAAAGTGTCCACAGCAGGGGTGATTGATAAGTTCATGGCCTAAGGTAGAAGGAGATGAGTTATACAGCTCTCATTACACGCACATGCAGTTCAACTCTTTGAGTGATTATGCAGAAAGTTTGAAATTAATAACTCAGCAATTAATAACACATCAGAGGTGATTGATAAGTTTGTGGCTTAAGGTAGAAGGCGATGAGTTATTAACTTTAAACGTTCTGCATAATCACTCAAAGAGTTGAACTGCATGTGCATGTAACGAGAGCTGTATAACTCATCTCCTTCTAGCTTGGGCCACGAACTTATCAACCACCCACCTGTGGACACTTTCTGGAGGTTCAAGATCCGTATGCTCCACGACCGCTGGACTAAGTATGCAAATGTAGGAGGGGACTATGTTGAAAAATAAATGTGCTAGGTTTTCTAAAATTGAATCCTTCTACCTTGGGCCATTAAGTTATCAATCACCCCTTGTATTTCAAAGTCAAGGCTATAGACCTACAATGGAATCCTGGGTTTGCCAGGCAGCAGTGATCCAGTGATCCTATGCTCATGAGACCTGGATGATCTACATACATCAAACATCTCATGGAAATGGAAAACCTGCACCAATTTTGGTTTCTTATTCTTCCACTAAACATGGAGAACTTCAGTAAGGCAACGTCCAACTTCTTCTCCCAGTTCAGAATCTACAGTACTGAGGGTCAAGTTTTATTCTATCAGCTCCATAGACAGACCATGTTAATGTGTGCCCAAAACAGTAGACCATCACAACAGGCACACCTGTTCTATCCATGCTCTATCATGGGAATATATTGCTATGTGGATGGGAGAAGGTTCAAGGATGTGACAAAAGCCACATTGAAGAAATACAACATCTCACTGACTTCTGAGCATCTCTGGTCCATGACAGCTCAAAGTAGAGAAGGAGCATTCAAATATTGTTGATTAGAAGAAGTGAGGTACATTGAAAGCCTGAATAATCAATAGACCAGCCTACAAGCTAACCACCCAACTAACGATCAGTTACATATCTCATCTGTAGAAGAGTCTACAGTTCCTACATTGTCATCATCAATTACCTCACAAAAATGGAGTCATGATCAATCTCAGGCTAAAGGAGAACGAGAAAAAAAAATTATAAATTTTCAGATACATTCTTTGATCAAATGTTCATTGTTTCAGGAACAACCATTAAAAACACATCTATTAGTTACTGGTATCTATCAATCTTGTCTCAAGCCAGATATTTAACTGTTACATGTTAGAAATGTTATTCTTAGATATTAATTCATGGAACATAGGATAGTACAGTACTGGACAGGCAGGAGAGATAAATGGTTGTAGAAGAAAACTACACAAAGGAACAAAACCCATCTGTAACAAGCCGTGGTATTTTACCTTGACCACATTATTACCTAATTGAAGCCTGTTTGTTCTCTTATTTTGGAGTGTCTCCTTATTTCAAAGTTAATGATGAGGAAGCAGCATGATGCTTTGATGCGAGAATATGACAACTGAGAACACACAATCCTTTGTTCTTACTTTTCTCTCTAAATCAATCTCTTCCTTCTCAAATTTTTCCTCTTTCTCCACCCTGCCTTTGAATTCACTGTCATCATCACAATGTGTCGTAAAATGCTGATCTTCTAACTAGACCAGATGGAAATGTGCATGCAAGGTGAAAAACTGAGTTGTTCTTTTCTCACTCCAGGGTCACTAGATAATAATATGTTTGAAAATGCTGTCTTCCTTGAGCCAATTAGATCATCTGTAGTGTTTGTGCTTCTACCAAGCTTTCTTCTGATATCTCTTCTTTTATTTTATATTATGCACAGAACCTATGCATCTGAGCATCATCCTCAACATCAGTCTCTGTATCTGTTCTCTATTGATAATTCTAATCATGGCCCTTAAGTTGAAGGAAGCTGCACTGAGGCATGGAATTGGATTCAGCAACCCACTTGATTTATGCATAGCCAATTTTGCTATTTATACTTGTACCTCCTCCTTATTGATTATTTTCTATTGAATCTAGATCTATTAGAACAAATTTCAGTCAATGTAAAAGGATGAATATTAATTATAAACTCTATATTATAGGGAGGCACAAGAGATTGCAAATGCTGGAATCTGGAGCAACAACCAAGATGCTGTAGGAACATTGTGGTCAGGCAATATCTGTGGAGGATCTTGACATGAAATGTTATCTGCCACCGATGCTGCCAGACTTGTTGAGGAACCAGCATCTTGTTGCTTGATTGTACAGGCATTTTCTCATCTGATTTGTCCAATGATTTCCATCAGTCAAATTGTGTGGGTGGCACCTTTTTCTTTCTATGTTGTGCACCACTGAGGCCACTGCCAAGCTTCTATGTTTCTGGATATTGTGCCAGTTCCTGTCAAAATAAGCAGTGTGAGTTCATACCTTTCTGTTTATTGGTTACATGCTTGGTATGAAGGTGAGATCTTTGTTGCTACCAGGAACATTCATTTGAATGAGATAGCATGAAACTGCTAAAGAATGTTAATCTACCCACTATTTCCATAACTTTTGCAATTTTGTTGCCATTGGATAGGACCTTAGTGATCTATGGAAGAAAAATCTAGAATAGCTATCAGGCTTTTGAAATTGTGGGAGTGTCTCTGATTTTTCAAAACTGTGAGGCTTGTAAAAAATAACTTGCGCTTGTTTGAAATTGCAGACTTTGCTATCTCTTCCCTTTGAATATTTTTGGACCTGAAATGCTACTCTTCTTACCTTCCCAATCCCGCTGTCTGAACTTATTTGCAGGACAGGCCTCATATATTTCATTCCTTACCTGGAGGGACCAATGAAAGGTCCTTATAATTTTTGCAGTATGACCGCAGTTCAGATTACTGGATTAATTTATAAATGGGAGGTTAAACACAGAAGTGAAGAGGTGGAGAAGAGCATCACCATTAATTTCTTATGAGGAAAATAATATTAAGATTGCAGAGATGATCTAGGAAATGTGGTACAATGGCATCAGCACCTCACTACCCTCGCCAATTTCCAACCACCCCCACCCCCCACTTTATTGCACTTTAGGTAAAGGTTTCAATTGTTTAAATAAATAACTAATAGAAGAGTGAGGCTGGGCCCTGTCTCTCCATTAAAATAGTGAAAGAGTTCCAGCTTCATCACTCATTTCCTCAACTAACTCTATAACCATACCTCCTAATGATATTTTCTTTCAAAGGATTCAAGGACCTTGGTCTTCTCCGTCTCTTCCCATATATGTTTAACCTACCACTTATCCTATTACCTTGTAATTTTAACTGCAGAGTCACTTCACCTTTTAATTCAATGACTTTTGGTCCCCAGCACTTTTTCAGTAGAGAAAAAAAATAGAGTTCCCTCACAGGCATACAGTTACTCAGCTGCTCCTAAAAGGAGATATAATCCTGTGAACTGGGAAATTCCCAGTACATTATAAGTTGTGTTTCAGAGTCATTTACAATTATGCAAAGGTGTTAGCCATATTGTAGGTCAAGGTCAGTACATATAGGTACAGACATAACTAATGCCTTTGTATTTGCAGATTCCTAATATGTTTGCTCCCTTGACTAGGAATATGGGTATTAAATTCTATCATATGGTGAAGAATAACGCTGGTCATTGCCTTCAACAAGCAGTTTAAGCTAATTGCATAATCATTTTGAAACGTAGCACAAACCTGTTCAGCATTCTATTGAATCAACAAAAGTACATTGGCTTTTTTTTTCCTATTCATTAAAGTCGGTGTGATTTTATGAAATGGAAATTGCATTTGATGAATCTGCTGGTTTTCTGATGATGTAGAAGCCATCGATGCATTATAAATAGATTTTCAGAAGGCTTTAATAAGGTGCTATATGTAAGACTGAGACAAAATAAGAACTGAGGTGGTTGGGGATAATAAATTACTATGGATGAAAGATAGGTTAAAGGACATTTGGTAATTGATAATAGAGATATTATTTTCACATGTGCTGAGATATTGCGAGAACCTTTGCTTTGCCTGCCATCCATCAGACCTTTCAGGCATGAAGTTTTCAAGACAGTACAAAAGGAAGAGCAGTAGCAGAATGCAGGACACAGTGTTACTGTTGCAAAGAAAGTACAGTGCATGTAGGTAATTAAGGTGAATGGGCCATGATGAGGTAGACTGAGAGATCAAGAGTTCATCTTTAAAGTACAAAAGATTCATTTAAGAGTCTTATAATAGGATCAAAGTTGGCCTTGAGACAAGAAGAGTGAATAGGAATGACTGGGCCACTCCCACGGTGACAGAATGTCACCAGCTGGAGGTCATAAGGGTGAACGTAGGGACTTTGGGCCCTTTAATACCTGAGATAAAGAGATTGGGTATGATGTGTCCAAAGTAACTAGACCATTTGAGAAAATAAGATGGAAGGAGGATGGAAAATATATAACCAGATGGGCAAAATGTATCAGGCAACAAAAAAAAGGGGAAATGTGTGACTATTCACTGACAATAAGATTAGAAAAAAAGAATATTTTTCAAATGGTAATAAACTAGTAAATTCTGGGCTCTAGAAAGATACTGGTGTGCTGGTTTTGAAACACAAAGGAGACATGTTCTCAAGTAATTAGGAAGATAAATGGGATGCTGACCTTCGTTTGCAAGGGTATTAGAATACAAGAATAAGGAAGTCTTGTTGAAACTGTCATTTGGTGAAATGACAGCAGTGTGCAGTTTTCATCTATGTACATAATGAAGTATACATTTGCCTTGCAGACAGCGTACTGATGTTCGCTAGATTCCTGATATGAAGCAGTCATCTTAAGAAGGAAGGTGAAGGAGTAGGTTGGCCCTATATTTTTCTGGAAGTTTGGAGAACTAGAGATAATTTTATAAAGATTCTGAGAGATCTACCATGGGTAGGTCTTCAGTATTTCACTTGGTTAGAGCTCTAGAATAAGAGGCAAAATCATAGTTTAAGAGATCATTTATTTTGAATGGAATTAGAGAAATATTTTTACTCAGTCTGTAAAAATTTGAAAATTTCCACCCAAGAATCTGTGTTTATGCTTTAGTACATTCACCAGTGATATTGATATTTTATTTTTCCTTTGGTAATTATGGGTTATAAGAGTCCACTTAGAATTAAGATAAGTTCTTACATATTGACAGAGCAGGCTCATGTGACTGTTTGGTGTTCACCTGCTCGTCTTTCTTAAGATATTAAGTCAAAACTTCAGTGAACTTTATTGGCACGTACCATCATAGATAATGAGTTAAATCTGACTGGCTAATGCCAATGAGTCCATAGAAACTGAGCCATGATGACCAAGATTCTTATCTAACCTAGTCCTATTTGTCCATTTTTGCCAATATCCCTCTAAATCTTTCCTGTCCATGGACCCGTCCAAATACCTTTTAAATGTCATTAATGTACCTGCTTCAACCACTTTCTTTGGCAAATCATTCCATATACTGACCATACTATGGGTGAAAACATTGTCCCCAGGTTCCTATTAAATATCTCCCCTCTTACCTTAAACATATGCCCTCTAGTTCTTGATTCCCCACTCTTGGAAGAAAGGCTGTGTACATTGATCATGATTTTATACACCTCTACAAGATCATCAATCACTGTCCTGTACTCCAGTGATAAATGCTCTTAACCTGCTCATTCTGTCTCCATAATTTAGCCCCTCAGGTCCTGGCAACATCCTCGTAATCCTCCTCTGCACTCTTTCCAACTTAATGTCATCTTTTCCTAGCGGCAGGGTGATCAAAACTTAACACAATATTCCAAATGTGGCCTCACCAAAGCTGTATGTATGTTCTGTTAAACGTGGAAGTCCTGGACGTACTGACAGCACCATAATGGCAGATCTGTCAGATTGCTAGATTCCAAAAGTGGACAGAATCTTGCTGCCTCTTCCCCAGGGGTACACAAGAGTATCACATGTGGTTTATGGGTCAAGATTCCAAGCCTCCATAAACAAGAAAACAAGAATGCCTGAAAATAGGTGTAGCCAACTGAGACTGGAAGGGATAGTAGGGTGAATGACCATTCCTCCTTCTTCTTGACAAGAGATAGAACACTTAGTCAAGAAGAAGAAGGAAGGTTTAGAAAACAATAATTAAACGAGCTCTTGAGAGTTACAAGGTAGCCAGGGAATGCTTAAGGGTTTAAGAAAGGTAGGAGGTGACATAAGAAGGCCTTTTTAAGTAGGATTAAGGAAAGCCTCCAGAAGTTCTATGTGTACGTGAAGAACAAGAAGATGACTAGAGTGTGGACAGGACCACTCAGTCTAAAGTGAGAAACATATGCTTAGAGGTGGAGGAGATGGGAGAAGTCCTTCGTGAATACCTTGCTTCAGTGTTCACCAGGGTGAGGGACTTTGACCAATGTGAGGTCAATAGAAGAGAAGAGCATGATAAGGGTTAGAAAGAGGCAATGTTGGAGTTTCTGAAAAACATTAGGATAGATAGTTTCTTGGGGCCGGATGGGATATACCCCAGTTACTATTGGAATTGAGGGAAGACATTGCTGTGGCATTGTCCATGATTTTTGCATCCTCCCTGGACACAGGAGTGGTACCAGAGGACTGGAGGGTGGCAAATGTTATTCCTTAGTTCAAAAAAGTTAATTGGGATACTTCTGGGAATTATTAACCAGTGAGTCTTATGGCAGTGGTGGGAAAACTAATAGAAAGGATTCTTAGGGACAGAATATATGAGTAATTGGAGAAGCAATATCTTATTATAGATAGTCAGCATAGCTTTGTGAAGGACAAGTCATGCCTCATGAGCCTGATTGACTTTTTTCAAGGAGGTGACAAAACATATTGATGAAGATAGACTAGTGGACATGGTGCAGATGGGTTTTATTAATGCAGTTAACAAGGTTCCCCACAGTAGGCTCATTCAGAAATTCAGGAATAGGATTCATGGAAACTTGGCTGTGTTGTTTTGGAAATGGCTTGCCCACAGAAAACAGAGGGTGGTAGTTGGTGAAACATATTCTGCACAGAGGTTAGTGACCAGGCATCTGTTCTAGAACTCTGCTGTTTGTGATTTTTATTATGAGGAAGTGTAAGGGTGGGTTAGTAAGTTTGCATGTGACATAGACTGGTGGCAGTTGTCAATGCTATAGAAGGTTGTCATAAATTACAATGGGATGGGTGGAGAAGTGGTAAATGCAGTTCAATATGGAAAAGCATAAAATGATACACAATGAAAGATCGAACCTGAAGCCAGAGTACAAGGTTAATGGCAGAATTCTTAGTAGATGAACTGTCGGTTCTCGGAGAATCAAGTCCATAGATTCCTCATATTTGCCATGCAGTTGATAGGATAGCTAACGACCAAAAGTTCAAAGTAAACTTATAAACAAAGTACATATATATTACCATTTGCCACCTTGAGATTCACGTTTTTGTGGACATTTAAAGGAAAAAAAGAAATATAGTAGAATTTCATAATAATCTATGCACAACCAGATAGCCACAAGATATGTTGCACCTCTATAAAACTCTAGTTAGACCACATTTAGGGTATTTGTTCATTTTTGGTCACCTCATTTTATGAAGGATACGGAAGCTTGAGTAAAGACCTAGAGATTTACCCAGAAACTGCCTGGATTAGAGAACGTGTTTTATGAGGCAAGGTTGAGCAAGCTGGGGCTTTTCCTTTTGGAGTGAAGAAGGATGAGAGGTAACTTGATGAAGGTGTTTAAGACTATGAAAGGCATGGATAGAGCGGACAACCAGCACCTTTCTCCTAGGTGGTAACGTCCAATACTAGAGGACATACCTTTAATTTGAATGGAGGGAAGTTTAGAGGAGATATCTCAGGTACTAGACACCTGTAATATATTGTCGGGGGAGGTGTTAGAGGCTGGTACAACAGGAACACTTAAGAGACTCTTAGGTGGGCAGGAGGACATAAGAAAAATAGAGGGTTATGGTCTGTGCAAGAGGGAAGGGTTAGATTGAACATGGAGCAGGTTTATATTGGTTGGCATACCATTGTGTGCTGAAGGCCCATGCTGTGCTGTACTGTTCTAAACTCTATGTTATATGTTCTATGTTCAGGGCTAGTCTTTCCCTCAAGAATATCCCACCATTCAGTACAACCTTGGCTAATCAATGCTGGCTTCTTCTCTGACAGTAACCCAGAAAACTGAATTTCTCGATCTTTCAAATATTTATCTACCTCCACCATAAATGTATTTAATGATCGGGCCCAGAAAATCCTTACTTTCTAAGAGATGAGATTCATTTGGAACTCAATTTTGAATGACTGGCCTCTTAAATTCCGAAGAGATGGGGGAAAAGTACCATTTAATAATTTTTTTTTATTTTAATGCTTTTATTTCAATATTTTTAAATTGATGTTTTTTTAAGTTAATGTTTATTTTTCCTAAAAATTATTTATTTTAATTTGAACTGGTTCATGTATTTCTCAGTATCAAAGTCATTTAAAAACAACTCAAACCTCTTGCAGCACTATCAGCTTGCTAACCTGCGCGTTAAGCTCTGCCAGTCACTGCTGGAATCTGTGATACTATGAGGCCACAAAATGGATCCTTTACATCTGGATCAGGGTGTAAGAAGCTGATTCAGAGGAAATGCCTGGATTATGTTTACCGGGCCAGTGTGTTCCAATCCAATAGTTTAATTGGCCCAAACTGACCTTAGATTTCAAATGAATCCTTTAGTGTAAATGGTGCTGCATTGCCATAAAAATAGCTACTACACAGTATTGTATTCATGTATTGATAATATTCTGAATGTATAATTCTTACTTTTAGAAGAAAATAGGAATGAGTTATAAGGAATTAAGGTGTTAGAGATCCCAAGAAGCTTACTCCAAAGGACCATTGCCTTTTTATATTAAATTTCTGGAGATCTATAATCTTGAAGTATCCTTTTTGAAGCTTCCTCTAAGTAGAATAGTGGAAGGAAACTTCCCTTCCTTGCCTTTAACATAGATGTCCTCAAAAGATAGTAACTCATTTAATGATTTTATTATGTGAACTCATCTCTGTAAGTATGGAGCATTATGCCACCATTCCAATTTGCAATATTGTGGCATTCATTGACGACAATTTTTGAACATAATCTGGTAGCAGGGAAGGTCACCAAGTAAGAGAATATACTCAGAAAATTTGCTCATTGAAGCACAAGTATTTTTACATTGTGGATGCTTCTAGTTAGACTTAAATTCCTGTTGTGTTAACTTTTCACAGGATGCCAAAATAGCAATACAAAATGAATCTCTCACCATGACTTAAACTTAAGTTGGTGAGTAGTTATTACTGTTGCTTGAAAACATTTTCCACAGTGGTATTTTTAAAAATTAAGTTGTAGGATATCAGTGCTCTTTAACTAAACTACCTTATCACTTTTACCAGCATTGAAGATACTCAGGTGAAAGTCCTATGAAAAAGGATCGAGTGCTTTTGCAATGTATATGATGAATAAACTCTTCTTGGGGTTCCAACCACGTATAGATATTGATTATAACCGAAGTTTCAATGACAATCTTTGTCATCGTCACTAGGGACGATGCATCATCCCTGATGAAGACGGCAGACTTTGTCATCAAAACATGTTAAAATTTATACTTGTTCCCAGCTGGAAGCCTGAGAAGAGTTTATTAACCCTGTATAAGTTTCCAAGACCCAATTACAAAATAACTTTATAAAAATGTAAATGTTTAGATTTCAGTCAACCACACAAACTAACCATTGGAGTGCATGATTTAATTGTAAACTTGATACAAAGCCATGGATACTTTTTTGAACTTCATTCATTGGAAATTCACATTGACACTGGTTGGACAAACTTATTTACTTTCTGGCTAAAAATATACATGTTCACTTAATGAGTTTAAATGCAAACCATTGAGATGAAAGCATGGCAAACTAATCTAGTGCACACTAAATTATCTCCACACATAACTTTATAGTGTTTTATTCACATTACCAATCAGTGATTAGATCACACCATAACCAAAGAAATCTCTATCATCTGAGCAACTGTCAGTAATTGCAATGCTTATTTTCTCTATCCCTCCAGAAATTAGGCAAGTAAAATAAATTGATAAGGTTTAAAGATTAAACTATTTTTCAGAAGTTTGAATTCCATTTAGATCAGAGAAGACTTCCAGTTTTCATCTTATTGCTGCCCACTTTTTCACATAAGAAGATGTTACAAAATTTAAAACATGAAATAATAGCACTTCCTGTCTTATTCCTGCTTGCTGTCATATTACTGTAGAGGAGAATGATTGTAGAGCATAGGTTTTGTGAAACTCATTATCACATTCAAATTAGGACTGTATCAGGTAGCTAGGATTACAATGCCATCTTTTCTGAATTAATGAGACTTTCTCTAAATGTTGTAATTCCCACCCACTACTGAATCCCCACCATCTCAATAGCTCTCATTGTTACAGTTTACAAATAGTCAAGTTCAAATCAATTTAAAGGCACTGTAATGCCACAAGCACTCAGACTATTAAACTGGGATGGAAAACATCTGAGTTGCTTTGACTTGTAGGTTACTGAATTCTAGTTCTAATTGTTTTGGGAGTCTTTGGAAGCTTACGAGTAACAATAAGAGCTTGGTAATGACTTGAATAGTTATTTCTAATTGAAGAGAAAGGTAGATTACCTTTGGAGGTGTAGTGGGGTTGCAGTGTAGTGAAGGATTGTACTTGGATAGCGTCCATTCACTTTTAGTAGGATCAACATTCCCAAAGCAGCTTGCTTCTGGTAAGTTGAGATGTAGGGTAGGATGACTGATTCTCCTGGAGTATGTCACCAACAGCTGCAATTTAGCATGATAAAAGCTGAAACTCTCAGATTTGGGAGAACAGATCTACTTCTTTGGCTCATGATACAAGTAGGTCTCCTTGTCCATGCCTGCCTCAACCAGGTGAATCATGCTTTCTTCAGCTGCACCAACTGGTATGCCATATTTTTCACAGACAACGAAGAAAGCAGTTTGAAGGTGGAAAAGGTAACACGTACAGAAAATGATTTTTTTCAGGAGCTTTTGTCAAATAAGTGGCAACATTCATGTCCCAAATGGGTTTTTGTTCTTTCATTTTGTATGAATCTATAAACATGACCAACAATTCATTCAGATTTGTGACTGCCTTTCTCACAGCTAATATCAAGCCTTTTTCCTGGCAACTAACTTACCTTCCTCATTACTTCCAATGCTGGCTCGGTGATGACAAGGGATATCCTTTTGTCTGTTGTTAAAGTTGCTCTGGCAGCATCAGTAAATGCCAGTTCTTACATCATAAGTGTGATTGTTATTATGTGGTTCTTCAAAAGGAATTTACAGATCTGTAACATAGCTCTGTAACGTTCGCATGTTGAGGGGAGAAACAGCAAGCAGTGTGCAGGACCATGTGGTTAAATATAAAATGATTCCATCCAAGGAATAGTTTAAACTCAGTCGATGAAATAGTGATGTTCATTTTATTGGTTTACTGGTAAAAACAGAATGCTGATACTACAAGTTGTGATGGCAAATACAGATAATGTGAGTGTGAATGAAATCTGAAGTGTAGTGTTGTAGTTGGAGAAGAATTGTTGACAGGAAAAGACTGAAAACCAGAAGTATTATATATGATGTTAATTTAAGATGAAATTTGAAGACATCTTCCTCACTTTTAAGTTCTTCTTATTGAGATTATTGAAAGGTGTTTGATGTTGGAGCCAGGTTCTTTGAACTATGCTTCATACTATCTCAGCCTGCTGGTTTATAAGCCTTTTCTCAGAACCAGAATCACTGGTATATGTAGTGAAATATGTTGTTTTGTGGCAGCATTATATTGCAATATGTAGCAATAAAACTATAAATTACAATAAGTATATATAAAAAGAAAATTAAATAAGTATTGCAAAAAGAGAGGGAAAGGTATTGAGGTAGTGTTTGTGAGTTTATTGTCCATTTTGAACTCTGATGATGGAGGGAAGAACCTGCTCCTGAAACATTGAGTGTGTGTCTTCAGGTTCCTGTACCTTCCACTTGATGGTAGCAATGGGAAGAGGGCTTACCCTGAGTGATAGGGTCCTTAATGATGGATGTCAGCTTTTTGAGGCATTGCTTTTTGAAGGTGCCCTGGATACTGGGGAGGTTAGTGCCCACACTGGAGCTCGCAGAGTTTCCAACTTCCTGCAACTTTTTCCAGTCCTGTGCAGTGGCCCCTCCATAACAGACAGTGATGCAACTAGTTGCAATGCTTTCCACAGCAGACACCCTTGTGATCAGTTTTACAAAAGCGAGATATCTAGGCAATGCCACCATCGCAAAGAGCCAGGTTGATTATAGTGGTAGTAATGGATAGATTCTCATCTGTTCAGAGGCACTTGGTGGTAGTTAATGTGAACAGAGCTACTGGTTATCCTACCCATTCAGTTGCCAGATTCAGTGTTGGAAGTGTGAACATCTAAATTACCAAACCTGTGAAAGTGTCCCAAAAGTCACAGATGTTTTATAATTAGCTGTTGCCTTTTATATAATTCCATAAATGAACATGCAACATTTAATCTGGAAGAAGGCATATGTAGCAAAAATATTTTTATAAAGGAGCATACTATCACTTTTGTAGAATAATCCTTGGCAACTGGCTTTTCTTCTGAGCAGGAAGTGAAAAATGTGAAGCAAAAAGTTGGGAACAGTTGATGAAATGGTGTGGATACCTGCTGTGAATTGCACACTGCAGGTGTCCTGACTACATGGCAGTTAATGGAAAGCCCATCAATTAAGGTAATAGAAAGCATTATCAGGGATGCATCTCACCCTAACCATGGACTTTTTACTCTCCTCCCATCCGGTAGGCACTACAGGAGCCTCCGCTCCCGCACCAGCAGGCACAGGAAGAGCTTCTTCCCTGAGGCTGTGACACTGCTGAACCTCACATCACGGCACTAAGCAGTATTGCATCTGTATTGTACTTTTATATTTGTGTGCTGTAGCACTTTTTTATTCGCAGTTATTTTGTAAATAACACTATTCTTTGCATTTCTGGTCAGATGCTAAATGCATTTCATTGGCTTTGTATCTGTACTCGGCACAATGACAATAAAGTTGAATCTAATCTAATCTAATCTAATTCCAAAACTAGTCCTTTATGGAAAGAATGTTGTACTTGAATAACTGAGTGAAGGAATTACAAAATAGACAAGAATAGTGCAATGGAGTTGTAAAACATGTAATTGCTGGTCTAATAAAAACCTTGCTTGGTTATTGAAGTTTCTGACTTTAAAAATCAGTGAATTTTAAACTGGTTAAGCTGAAAAAAAATAAGCCTTTGAGTATTATATACAACAGTTGGGAATTTGGGGACCAAGATTAGTTACTTAATGTGGAAAAATGAATGCCAGGAAAGATGGAATTCTTTTTTTAAAAGTGGACAGTTTTATCTTAAAATAAAGGCCATATTCATGTCTAATTGAAGGTGAGCTATGAAATGGTATTATAGAATGATATAATTGTGGAACATTGTGGCAAAGTAAATAATTTATCCTAGGTCAGACCTGTCATCAGCATATTTAAGAAATATGAGCATTTTAAGAACTGCAGCAGCAATAATAAGGGTGACCAGCAGGCAAAAGACATATAGTGGATACCATCCATGTTACACTTATGCACTGCAAGTCATCTATCTGTTTATAACAGAGGTTCAGTTCATTATGAGGATTAAGCTCAGCAGGAGATCCATGGTGACGTGCACGTGATCATACCTAACCACCTAGAACATCAGCAATCAGTACCATGTGTGCCTTCAATAGACTACTTCACCATAGCTCTCAATTATTTTGTGATGCTTTGTTCAGGCAGTAGACGAGATTAGGTGGCCATTTTTCCATGCCCTCCTTTAATTAAGGTGATTGACTCATTATCATTGTGCAGTTGTGCATGCAATTAACAAACAAAGACAACTACTTTTCTGCAGTATCTCGGCCTGAAACGTCGACTGTACCTCTTCCTAGAGATGCTGCCTGGCCTGCTGCATTCACCAGCAACTTTGATGTGTGTTGCTTGAATTTCCAGCACCTGCAGAATTCCTCTTGTTTACTTTTCTGAATTGTTAGCTAGACCAAAACCTAATGCTGAGCCTTTATAAGGCAATGGTCAGACCATATTTGGAGCATTATGAGCAGTTTTGGGTCCCGTATCTAAGAAAGGATATGCTGGCATTGGAGAGGGTCCAGATGAGGTTTACAAGAATTATGCTAGGAATGAAAGAGAAACAAATAAGGAGCATTTAATGGCTTTGGATCTGTGTTCACTGGAGTTTAGAAGAATGAGCGGGGGATCTCATTAAAACCTACTGAATATTGAAAGGCCTAGAGAACACATAGAGAAGACATTTCCAATAGTTAGAGAGTCTAGAATCAGAAGGCACTGCCTCAGAATAGAATGGCATCCCTTTTGAACAGATATTAGGAGGAATCTCTTTAACCAGAGGGCAGTGAATTTGTGGGATGCATAGGCATAGATGAGTATGGAGACCAACTCATTGGGAATATTTAAGGCAGAAGTTGATAGGTTCTTGATTAGTAAAGGCGTTTAAAGATTTGGAGGGAAACACACAAGACTGGGGTTGAGAGGTAAAATAAATCAGCCACGATCAAATCATGGAGCAGTTTTGATGAGCTGAATGTCCTGATTCTGCTCCTATGTCTTATGGTCTTATGTTGCCAACGGCCTTCATGACCCAAACAAGTGCATTTCAGCACACCTAAGCAGAACAGTTTATTATTTTTCAAACGTATGAATAATATGCTGGAAAAAATTAACTATATTTATAAAACATAGCTTTTAGATGTTCACAGAGGAGTCAAATGTGAACCCCTTTGAAGTAGAAGCAAGAATGTTGACTGCTCAGAAGTAGATTTACAACATTTAGATTCACAGCCCTGGAGGCCTGGAGGACAGCCATGCAACAGAACTTAATGTCAAAATTCAAAGTAAATTTATTATCAAAATATGTATAAGTTATCATATACTGTACTACCTTGAGACTGATTTTCTTGCAGGCATTTACAGGAAAAAAAATAAATATAAAATAGTTTTATGAGAAACTATACATAAAAGATAAAGAATGACGAACAACCAATTTGTGTATGAGGGCAAACTATGCAAATAAAAATAGTGCTGAGAACATGAGTTATAAAGAGTCCTTGAAAGTGAGTCCATAGTTTGTAGAACCAGTTCAGAGTAGTGATGAATGAAGTTACACATGCTCGTTCAGGAGCCTGATGGTTGTAAGGTAATAAAAGATCCTGAACTTAGTGATGGCAGTAGCAAGAAGTAGGCATGGCCTGAATGACAGGGGTCTTTGAAGATGGATGCTGTTTTTGTGTGACAGTGCTCCATGTAAGTGTACTAAATGGAGAGGATAGATCTGTATTCACCACTTCTGTTGTTCTATACCACTCCTGAGCATTGCTGTTTCCGTACTAGGCAATGATGCAACCAGTTAGGAAGACTGTCCACTGTGCATGCACTGAAGTTTTTGATGACATTTGGAATCTTCAAAATCTTCGAAGAAAGTAGAGGTGCTGTGGTGTCATAATGGCACTTACCTGTACATGCTGGTACCAACATAGATCCTCATTTACAAAATTAGTAATTAATGCAACCAAAAAGAAATTAATAGTGGCATTGGTTTTCATTTTCTGATTTCACTAATTCATAAATGAGTTGCAGAATTCTCTGGCCAGGCCGACGTTCATTGCCCACGAGAAGGTGATGGCTTCCTTGAGTCACTTTTGGATTTGCAGTGAAAATACTCCCACAGAATGTTGTAAGATTACTGCAATAAAATAGCTCAATGGTTTTCTGATATTTACTGTGATTGAATCAGTGAAAAGAACTCATGGAGGATTTATAGGGCTTCCCATTCCACATCAATAGATGGTGTTGATAATGACTCATTTTAGAAAAGAAGACATCTATAGATTACTGACAACCACAATGTGTTTGATTGCCCTCTCTGGAGATAATAGGCAATATTGTGTTCTGAATTGGGGAGTCTCCAAAGATAATGGATGATATTATGTTCTGAATTAAGGAGCCTATCCCTCTTTGGTCTTTCAATTATATACAGAAACTTCAAACACAGTTGATTGCACCTTCTTCTAAACCACCTCCTCATCACCAGCTGGATAGTATCACATTTACCTGGTTCCATTAAATAGGACCAGAAAATCATCAGGAACAGTGTCAGCACTGCTGTATGCACAGTTACCCATGGATCTAACTTTGACCATTTGCTGTTTCTCATTAATGTGGTGCCCTTCAACACCAGGTCTCATTTATCTATCATCCAGTGCTCGAAGATAAAAATCAGTTCCTGATTATATATGTGCACATTTCAGAAACTTTCTTCAACTTTTTGCTCCTTTATAAACCTCCAAAAATCTATCCCTCTAATCATGCTGTTGTTCCCTTGCCCATATAGGTAGAATAGTGTTGGTAAACAAGTTCAGTTTCATTTAATTTAGCAATACACATTGTTGAAACAATGTCACAATTACTCTTTTTATTTAGGAAGCGCCTTGTTTGTTTCCTTGTTTAAAATTGAGGGAGGAATTTATGCATTAGCTGCATTAAATAGTTCCATAGATTGGCAAGGTTACAACCATCATTAAATGCTGAATGTTTTTGGTGACATTGGTGTGACTTCTGGCTTGGTGCCTTTGGAAGGGAAGTAAGATCCATGATTTCTGTTTCTGGTGTTATCTTGTGATCCTTTTTTGTAAAGTGACATTGTGTATATATTGGAACAGGACAGTACTGGGCTTGACTTTGATGAAGGCCAGAGGCAAAAATCTGCTAACACTATTTGTCCAGTTCACACATACAGAATAGTGACATTGATAATGTAGCCGTGGGTTAGTTACAAAGAGAATGATTTACTGCTGAGTTCAGCACCTTTCCAGTCATTTTTAGGGGAAAGGCAGAGCACTTCTAGGCAGAATTGTTATTTTTTTCCTTTTTCTCATGGCAATTTAGTAATAAATATCCATAAATGCATGCTCTTAGTTTTAGGCCTTTTGAGGATGAAATGACAAATATAGTGTTGCTTTCATCCCCCAAAGTCTTGTAATAAACATTACCTATTTTATGTTATTGTTTTTTAAGAAGCACTAAATTTATAGCCTTAAGTTTATCAAAGGGTTATGGGTAATAATTACAACCTAATTAAGTTCAAAGTCTGGGATTTGCACTAAAGAACAAGTGAATAATATAATGTAGTGTGTGAGCTTTAACGATCCTGGAATCATCAAATGTAACATTGTTTTCTGGTGTAGAACACCTCGGCTCCATCCGCAAAAAGTGTCATTTCCTGGTGGCCAACCATTTCAATCCTATCTTCATTCCTGTTCCGACACATTCTTGTTCTTCTGCCATGATAATGCCACTCTCAGGTTGGAGGAGCAATACCTGATATTCCATCTAGGTAGCCTCCAACCTGAAGGCATGAACATCGATTTCTCCAACTTCTGGGAAATTTTCCCTCCTCTTCCCTCTTCTTCTTTTCCCACTCTGGCCTCTTACCTCATCTCCTCCCCTGCCAGTCAGCTTCTGCTGGCATCCCTCCTTCCTCTCTCCTATCAGACGCATCCTTCTCCAGCACTTTGCTTTTTCTACTTACTACTGCCCACTTTCCTACTTCATAACCTGGCTTCACCTATCACCTTCTAGCTTGACCTTCTTTCACTCACCCCCACCTTCTTATTCTGGCATCTTCCCCTTCTTTTCCAGTCCTGATGAAGATTCTCGGCCTGAAGTGTCAACTGTTGATTCATTTCTATAGATGCTGCCTGAACTGCTGAGTTCCTCCAGCACTTTGTGTATATTACTCTTGACTTCTGGATTTATGAGTTCATGTTTGTGGTTTTAAACAAAAGAATAATTTTGAAACTATTCTAACAATGCTCATTGCTAAATTAAATAAAATTGAACTTCATTTTCCATTGCCATTTCACCTATATGCCCGTGTTAATAATTTTTTTGGCTCCTTGGAGATACTTCTGATTTTTAGTCTGAAACAGTTAACCAGAAACAATCTTGAGCATTTAATTATGAGGGAATTATTGAGTAACTGGATATCCCCCGGTGTAGTGATTGCAAAAAGGATAATTTTGACAATTCAAGGCTAAAGTATACAGTACACTTAGTATCCTATTTAACACTGAACAGAACATCGGACTTCGTATCTGATCCATTTCGAGGACCATCTACTCCTATTATTATTTCTCTGCTGCTGCTTTCCTTTTCAATCTTTAGTCACCTTTCGATTCAACAATTCTAATAACCTTCCATTTGGTCTCCCTTCTTCCACTCCATAGAAACTTGAAGTACATAGTCTTGTACATAGATTACTTTTATAATCTCCATAAATTCCCGAGCAAAAAACATGTTAATTATAATGAAAAGGCATTCTTTGTTTCTAGGCCCTTTGTGACCTGCTTGTTGTTTGTCCCTGTGACCATATGAAATTATTGCACATTTTTGCACATTTTGGATTTCATCACAACTCTGTTGGTAGCATGTGCTTTAGGTGCCTAAATATGCTCAAGAATGACCACTCTGAACCAGGTTACTGCTCCACCTTTCTTTCTTCCGAGAAAACACCATTAAAATCAACCACAGAACCGAGGAAGGTTTGCTGATCCAAAGTATTGAGTGGTTTCTCGCTCCACAGATGCTGCTTAACCAGCTGAATTGTTTCAACATATCTGTTTTTGTTTCAGATATTGGCATCTGCAATATTATTTATTTTCCATTAAAATCAATCCCTTTGTTCAGTTGTCCCAATATTTTACTTATTATATTTAACTTGATAATGTCCTTGTGATGGGTGTTTATGCACTTTTCTGCATTGAAGACACTATTAAAATGGAAGGTAATTCAATGCTACCTCATGCACAACCACCTACTACAAATCAAGGGGTTCATGAGATGTCCAGATATGATTGGGAAATTAGGCTATGACAGAACATTTAGTGATATGTGTGAGAGAGGTTATCAGCATATGAATGAGTGCTTAGTGATTGACAACAATTGTTTGCAAGAGGGGGATTGGATGCATGATGTCAATAGCTGATGTTTCTAGTGCTGTGGCTGTTAGGAAAAGTAATTTGGAATTGATCCTCAGATCACTGAGCTTATTCCAGCACTGCATACAGGGGTGTACATCTATTAAGTTGGATAGTCTCCTGATCTGCATACTTTTCCAATGTCCCCTGATCATGTAGTTCAGACCTCCTGGCTTTACTTCTCTTCTCTCTTTGTCACCAGCATCCTTCTGTACCTTCTGTAGTCTAAATTCACCTCTGCTTTGAGAAATGATGTTTGTTTTTAAATAGTGACATTTATTTTCATGATCAGCTCCGCTTCTCAGCCATCTGGTCCAACAAAGGCAAAGGCAACAAATGTTGGGTGCATACAACAAATGTTAAAATTGGAGGCATAATAACTTCACCCTACTCCATGCAACTATGTCAGCAATCATGCACTGCAATCCCTGTGCATATTTTCTCCTGATTATCCAGTCTAATTCCAGTTTTCTTCTAGTCTAGCAAGCTCTTGTATACAATAAGTTCTCCTGTGCTCTTTAGTAAATTTAGTAAATTCTCCTTATTCTAAACTGAGGCATTCAAAACATTGTTTCTATGTAGTCCTTTTATCATCCCTTCAATATTTTAACAACCTCTATCAAATTACTGTGTAGTATATTTACGTTAATGAAAACAAAATAAATTAGAGCAAATAAAGGCAATATGGTCCTTTCCCTTCTACAATAGTCCCTGCCACTAAGTGAGTTCCAGGCTGATATGCCCTTGGCCTGAAAGCCATTTTCCTGCCTGTTTCCCATATCCTTCGATATGTCTACCTTGACATTGATAGCATTTAGTGGCTCAGGCTTTCTAACTCTCTGGATTAAAGAATTCTAGAGATTCATGGCCCTTTGAGGGAAGAACTTTCTCCTTGTTATGTTTTGAAGCTCCAAACCATAAAGAAAACGCATGGAGACCAGGATAGTGTGTACACTTCATTTCTTTACTTTAGTAAGGAATACACTTATGACATCATGGTGTCATGACACACACATATGACATGGTACTGTAATGACACATGCCATTCATGTACTTTTCCAAGTAACCTGTAATGAATTATTTTACAAAAAGAATGCTTAATCAAGCAATATATTTACAATATTACTCAAATATTACTGAAATTTTAAATAGACAACATTCCTCCCTGCTTGGCTATAAACTCTAATGCAGATCCTTTTTTCCCCACCTCAGCCTCACTCGCTGGCCTTGACCCCAAAACCTTTGATGCCAAGTCCAATCAAGAACATATTAATCTCTGCCTTAAATACAGCGAATAACCTGGCCTCTACAGATGCCCGTGGTAACAAATTCCGTACATTTACCACCCTCTGGCTAAAGAAATTTCTCTGCATCTCAGCTTTAAGTGGACACGCCTGGATCCTGAGGCTGTGCCCTCTTGTTCTAGATGCCCCCACCATGGGAAACATCCTTTCCACATCTACTCTATCCAGGCCTCTTGATATTCAAAAGATTTCAATGAGATCCCCCCCCCATCCTTTTAAACTCCAGTGAGTACAGCCCCAGAGCCAAAAAAATTTCCCTGTATGATAACCCTTTCATTCCTGGAATCATCCTTTTGAACCTCCCCTGAATCCTCTACAACACCAGCACGTCGTTTCTTAGATGGGATGCCCAGAACTGCTCACAATACTCAAGGTGAGCCCTCACCAGTGCCTTATAAAGCCTCAGCATCACATCCCTGCTCTTGTATTCTAGACCTCTTGAAATGAATGCTAACATTGCATTTGCCTTCCTCATCCCCTAGTCTACCTGCAAGTTAACCCTTAGGGAGTTCTGTACTTTTAGAAAATTGTCTGCATGTTTATTTCTACTACCAGAGTGCATGAGCAGGTATTTTCCAACATTGCAATTCATTTGGCATTTTCTTGCCCATTGTCCAATCTGTATGTCCTTCTGCAGCCTATCTGTTTCCTCAACACTACCTGCCCCTTCCATCATCTGCAAACTTGGCAACAAAGCCATCTATTCTGTTATCTAAATCATTGATATGCAGCATAAAAAGAAGCAGTCCCAACAGCGACCCCTGCGGAACACCATTAGCCACTGACAGCAAACCAGAAAAGGATCCATTTATTTCATTCACTGCCTCCTATCAATCAACCAATACTCTAACCATGCCAGTAACTTTCCTGAAATACCATGGGCTCTTAACTTGTTAAGCAGCCTCAGGTGTGGCACTTTGCCAAAAGCCTTGTGAAAGTTCAAATATACAACATCCACTACATCCCCTTTATCTATCCTATTTGTAATCTCCTCAAAGAATTCCAACAGGCTCATCAGGCCAGATTTCCCCTTACAGAAACCATGCTGACTTTGTCCTATCTTTTCCTGTGTCACCAAGTTCTCCACAACCTCATCCAACAATTGACTCCAATATCTTCCCAGCCACTGAGGTCAGGCTAACTGGACTATCATTTCTTTCCTGCTGCTTTCCTTCTTTCTTAAAGAATGGAATGACATTTGCAATTTTCCAATCCTCTTGCACCATGCCAGAGTCCAGTGATTTTTGAAAGATCATTACTAATGCCTCCACAATCTCTACCACTACCTCTTTCAGAGCCCTAGGGTGCAGTTCATCTGGTCATGGTGACTTATGTAGCCTAAGGTCTATCAGCTTTTTAAGCACCTACTCCCTTGTAATAGTAACTGCACTCAATTCTCTTCCCTCACATCCTTCAACATCTGGCACACTGCTAGTGTCTTAAACAGTGACGGCTGATGCAAAATATTCATTTACTTCATCTGCCACCTCCTTGTCCCCCATTATTATTTCTCTGGCCTCATTCTCTAGCAGTCCAATGTCCAATTCATCTCTCCTTTATTTTTTACATATTTGAAAAAGCTTTTACTATACACTTTGATATTGTTTGCTGGCTTGCTTTCATATTTCATCTTTTCTATCCTAATAGTTCTTTTAGTTGTTATTAAAAGCTTCCCAATCCTCTAACTTCCCACTAATTTCTGCCCTCTCTTTTGCTTTTACATTAGCTATGACTTTCCTTGTCAGCGACGGTTATACTATTTTGCCATTTGAGTATTTCTTTGTTTTTGGAACACCTATACTGCAACTTCCTCATTTTTTCCTAGAAACCCACACCATTGCTGCTCTGTTGTAATTCCTGCCAACATTTCCCTCCAATTTACTTTGGCCTACTCTTCTCTCACACCACTTTAATTTCCTTTACTCCACTGAAATACTGCTATGTCAGACTTTATTCTCTCCCTATCAAATTTCAAGTTGAACTCAATCATATTGTGATCACTGCCTCTTAAGGGTTCTTTAACCTTCAGCACTCTAATTGCCTCCGGTTCATTACATGACATCCAATCCAGTATAGCTGAACCCTTAGTAGGCTCAACGACAAACTGCTCTGAAAAGCCACCTCATAAACATTCAACAAACTCACCCACTTGAGATTTGTTACCAACCTGATTTTTCCAATTGACCTGCAAGTTAGAATCTCCAATGGCTATCATAACATTGCCCTTTTGACACGCCGTTTCTATTTACCGCTGTAATCTGTGGTCTTCATCCCCGCTACAACAATCCTTTAGCCACGATTCAGTAATGGCCACAACATCTACCTGGCAATCTGTAATGTGCAACATGATCATCCACCTTATTTCTTATACTCTATCCATTGAGATATAACACTTTGAGTACTGTATTTGCCACCCTTTTTGATTCCCTAATGCACTGATACTCACCCTGCTGGCTGCAACTCTGTCCTATCATCTGCTTGCCCTTCCCGACAGTCTGACTGCATGCTGTTTTTGCTTTTTTACCTTCTGTTGTATTCTGGGTCCCTTCAGTGTGGTTCCCACCCATCCCCCACCTCCACCAAATTAGCTTAAACCCTTCTCATCAGCTCTAAAAAAAACTGCTGGCAAGAATATTAGTCCCCCTTGGGTTCAGGTGCAACCCATTTCTTTTGTACAGGTCATACAGAATAATTTAGAATGCTTCTCAACCACATATACAGCATACGATATAATGCAACTATTATATAGACATTCACTGCATAGTAAATTTTAATTTCTCTCATTCAGGCCTAAAGATTTAATTGCTATGATGGATTTCTTACTCATGTGGGATAATGTATTTCCTGACGGAGGGGATGGTGGTTAGGGAGGGTCACTCTGCTTGGAAGGTGAGACGTGGCTGAAAAGCAGTTTCAGATTCTGGGGTCTCCTCCATTGTGGTTGTAAGAGTTGACTCTAAGAACACAAAAGAGGTTCTGACAGCTCTGGACACCCTTCTTCTCTAACAATTAACTCTATTCTCCTCATCTCGTTGATGTTTTGTCTCCAGATGAATCAGACGCAACCTCCACTGTGTGGGTGAGTGGTCCAGTTCTCTCCCTAAACTTTCTAAGTACCCACTTTTGATCACCTCTGTAGTCCCTCACCAGGACTGCTTGTCCAGGAATGAAACATTGAACCTCCTTGTTTGAGGAGCCCTCAATTTACCTCAACTGTTTGTCCAACTCCTTCTGAGATTGTGTCTGAGGAAAGATCCAAGCATGGATTCAAGGGATAACTCATGAGTGGCTAGGATGGTGAATTTCTTCCCCAGACCTGAGGAAGTGTCTCGACCTGAAATGTCGACTGTATATTCATTTCGATAGGTGCAGCCTGACCTGCTGAGTTCCTCCAGCGTTTTGTGTGTTGTTGGTTTAGTTGGCGAGTTGTTGATGGTGGAGTGTGTTGCATTGTGATATGCAAGGAGGAAATTGGTGAGCTTCTGATTCAGTGTCAGAGTAATGGGTTCTGCTGACATTGCGTGCAGTGTGTTCTTTAAACTCCCCCACCCCCACCCCATTTGTAGCCAGGTGGTATGGTGCAGATGTAATATGTCTTGTTTCATTCATTTTTAAGAATGACTGAAACTATTCCAGAACAAACTGTGGTCCATTGTACTGGCTAAGTGTTCTGGAACACCAATACCTGAGAAGAAGTTTCTCAACACATCAACAGTGTGCAAGGCTGTGGTGGAGGCTATTGGGAAAACGTTTTGCCACTTTGTAGTTGCATCCACTACTACCAAGAAATTTGTGCCAATGAATGATCCAGCAAAATCCACATGCATCCCCTGCCAGGGCAATGCAGGCCATTCCCAGTGAAGAAGTTTTGTCATTTTCAGGATGTGTTGGCATCCCAAACAGTGCATGGCAAGCTGTTTGATCTGCTGATCTATCCCAGGCCACCAGACAAAGCTTTGAGCCAGCGCATTCATTTTCACCATGACTAGATGACTGGCATGTAGCTCCTCTAACTCTTTAGTTCTCAGCTTGGACGGTACAACAACTCACAAACCCCACAAAAGACAAACCCCCACTCCCATCAAGAGAAAGTTCGTCCCAACACTGCTAAAAATGGGGGACTGGAATTTCTGCTGTTCAGCCATGTTGGGTTACTATGTAGACCTGAAACAGTATAAGTTCTTTCCTGATTTCCCTTTGGATCATCTCTGCCATAATAACGAAAATTTCAATTTGCATTGGGAGAATATATCAAGATGAGTGTCCCTTTTTAAATACATTTTACATAAGAACATACGAACATAATTCCAAGGGTAAACAGACCATCCATCAGCACTCCCATGATTAGTCGTCCTCTTGAATTCGATCTTACAATAGTGTCTTCCAAGAATCAGAGCCATCTCTGCACTTATGACTCTTACTTTTAGTGGAACACCTTTCTGTGGTTTCAAAATGGATAATAGTGGTCAGGTCATCAAAGGATATGGCAAGAAGGCCGATGTATAGGGCTGAGTGGGGTCCAGGAACGGCTATGATGGAATGGCAGAGCAGACTCAATGGGCTGAATGGCCTAATTCTGCTCTGGTGTCTTATTGTCTTATGTTTGATGATCAGTAATGTGTATAAACTCTCTTCCATACAAGTGCTGAATGAAACGTTTTACTCAAGGCTTCTCTATCAATCTGTGCATTTTTTTTCTGTAGTGGTAAGGAAACATGATGCAAATGCTATGGTGTGTTAATTTCTATCCTACATGACATGTGATATGACTGCACCTATACCATAAGGCGAAGCATCACAGGCATCCTTCACTGGATGATGTGGATCATAATGTGTGAATACACTGTCTGACGTCACCATTTCCTTTGTCTTTGGAAAGCTACCTCATACTGCTTTGTACATTGCATTTCTTCCCAATCTGCAGTAGTGAGTGCAATGGACGGGGCACAGTGGCCAGGTATCCTAAAAAGGACCATAACTGCAACACGTCCTTTGGCCTTGGAGCATCCAATACTGCTTCAATTTTCTCAGCATACTTGTGTAATGCTTGTGCATCAATGGTGTGACCACAGTAAGTGATACCTGGCTCAGTCTTGAATTCACTCTTGCTGCATTGTGCTCTGAGCTCATAATTCTCTTATCTATTTAATGCTGATTTGAGATTTTGGAGATGTTTCTTGTCATCCTCACCGATAGCAATAATGTCATTCAGATAACACTGAGTGTCTGGTCTGCCTTCCAGTCCCTAGACAGGAGTTCACCAGAGTGCAGGTTCAGATTATACTCCAAAAATATGTCTGTTATAGCGATAAAGCCCTTTGTGAGTATCTATGGTGAAAAGCACATTGGTCTCTTCTTCCATCTCCATCTGTAGGTAGGCCTCAGATAAGTGTTTTCCTCCAGAAAGGTTTGTAAAGATATCCTCTATCCTGGGCGGAGGGTATTGATCTACTTTCAGTACTGGGTTGATGGTGACCTTAAACTCACCACAGATCCTGACAGACCCATCTTCCTTGGGTACAGGAACCACTGGCCTTGTCCAAGGAATCCAAACAATCTTTTTCCAGTGCCAACCTTGATCACTGCTGTGGCACCATCCAGTAGCTTTCTTAATTCTCTTTCAGTTGACTTTATTGCCTTGTAAATGGTGGATGGATCTTCAACAAAGTTGTAGTTGGGTCAGTTACTCACCGTCCCACAATGCTGGCCCTCCTATTTTTACCAAATACAAGCCCAATATAGCTTGTTGGTTGTTGTATTTCACTGTTACAAATGTCATTCCCATAGGATTCATATTTTTTCCAGTACAAGTTCTTAGTTGGATATCTGCAGGCTTCAGTTTACTATCTTCGAAATGCCATTCAAAGTCATTTTGTGAAATGACTGAAACAGCCGAGTCAGTGTCCAATTCTATTTAAATTAATTTGCTGTTCACTTCTTGTGTAAGCCATATTGCTCGTCAGTTTTCACACCGTAAATCTCAAGGGTACTCAGTCCCCTGTCAATCTCATTATTACCAGATCTTTTCATCAACGGCATGCAGATTAGTGCTCTTTTTGAAACTGCAACTTGAGTTTTTATCTCTTTCTCTTCCCTGTGCATTCCATTTATTTTTGTCTGCTTGACATGCTCTTTGTATGTGTCCTACTTTGTTGCATTTTCTGTGAGTTTTGCCTTTAAACCTGCATCGGTCTGGTGCATGTGAGCCGCTGCAACAACTGTAACACAGTTTGTCTGGACAGGCAGGTTTCTGTTTAGATGTTGCAATTCTGTTCTGGCTCACTGTCATTCCTGACTGCAACTCAATTGTATCTCTATCTGCTGTTTGCATTCCTACAGCGATTTCAACTGCTCTCTTAAATGTGAGTCATAGTTCAGACAGAGCCATTTTTGAATGCTTTCTTGTAAGATTTGACAAATGATCTTTCAGTGCATCATTAAGCGAATCACTGAAACAGCAATGCTTGGACGATTGCTTCAATGCAGCCACATAAGCTGAAATGAACTCCCCTTTCTTTTCATTCCGCTTATGATATCTAAAGCTTTCAGCAATCAAAAATGGTTTGGTTCTAAATATCCCTGCATTACTTTCATGATATAAGTGAAGCTCATTTTGGCTGGTTTGGCTGGAGAGTCAAACTTGTAAGCAAACTGTACGCTCTTCCATCAATTACATTCTGCAAATCTGGCATTCGTTTCTCTTCAGCTATTCCTTTTGCTTTTAAATACTGCTCAATTCACTCAGCATACATCACTCAGTTATCTGTTGTACAATTGTACACACCTGTCTTTCTGATGACACCGACCATTTCTCCCTTTTTAAATTATTTATGATTATATTCACCCAGTACTCATTGTTTATGAACCGATAAATATCTTCCATTTTCTGTCTTTTTTAAACTCAGCCTACACTGCCTCTTTCTGAAGAAGCATGTGCTGTGCTTCTTTTTAAAATTGAACATCTCGCTGTGCTGTTTTTTAACTCAAACATCATGCTAAGCTTTAACAAGTAGTATATCATTGCAGGTTCATTCAGAACTTGCTTGTTGCCACTGTTATGGTATGTAACTCCAAAACATAAAACTAATCAAAAGAAAAACACATGGAGACTGGGGAATGTGTACGCTTTGTTTCTTTACTTTAGTGAAGCATACACTTATGACATGGTGGCATAATGACGCATGCCATTCACATACTTTTAGATATAACTGAAAAAGAATTATGCGAATGTCAAAGAATGTTTAACCAAACAGTATAATTACAATATTACTCAAATATTACTGAAATATTTAATACACAATACTCCTCATCTTTGCATAAAATGGGTGACCTCATTATTCTGAAAACAAGCACCTAGTTGTTATTTTCCTATATCCTCTTCTCAACAGATATCTTGTCATCTCCAAAGAGCATTGTATATGTCAAAATAATTCACCTCCATTCTTCCAAGTTCCAGTGAACAAATCGACAACCTTCTGGACATTTCCTTGGCACAAAGTAGTGAACGTTTTCTGAATTATTTTTATTGCTGTATCCCTCCTGAAGGAAGGAAAGCACAGCCACATAAGACAAAGGAGCAACATTTCGGCTATTCAGCCCATCGAGTCGGCTCCACCATTCCATTATGGCTGATTCCAGATCCCACTCAACCTCATACACCTCCTTCTTGCCATATTCTTTGATGCCCTGACCGATCAGGAAACTATCAACTTCCGCAGTTTGTGGCAGAGTATTCCACAAATTTACTACTCACTGGCTAAAAGAATTCCTCCTTACTTCTGTTCTAAAAGGTCACCCCTCAATTTTGAGGCTGTGCCCTCTAGTTCTGGATATCCTCACCATAGGAAGTATCCTTTCTCACATCCACCCTATCTAGTCCTTTCAACATTCTGCAGGTTTCAATGAGATCCTCCAGCTTTCTTTTAAATTCCAGTGAGTACAGGCCCAAAGCTGCCAAACTTTGTTAACTCCTTTCATTCTGAGAATCATTCTCATTAACCTCCTCTGGTCTCTCTCCAATGACAACACATCCTTTCTGAGATATGGGGCCCAGAACTGTCAGCAATTCTCCAAGTGCAGCCTATCTAGTGTCTTATGAATGCTCAGCATTATCTCCTCACTCCCTGAAATGTAATGCTCCCTGATACATGTTGTCTCAAGTATGTCCTACACAGTTATGGTAAGACTTTGATACTTTTCTCTTTACACAATGAACTACCTTTTTATTTGCCATCTTAATTATTTGCTATCTATTAGTTTTTCACGTATCAGGCTGAACAGATCTCTCTGTACCACAACATTGGCTTCATTTTATATTCTGCTTTACTTTCACAGAGGATATCATCACATTTCAGCCTCAATTTTTATAAGTTTTCCTTTTTTGATATACCAAGTATCAACAACCATCTTGAGATAGGGAGTGCAATACTCGCAAGCTATTTCAACTGTGGTTTAGATAGCTTAATCCCTGTAACTCGGCTTCAGGTTCTAAGCCTGAAGCAAAATACTTACTTATACTAATATATTTCAGTTGTTCACTCATATGTGGTTTTGGTGTGAATGCAGACACAAGGGAAATTACAAATCAGGAATTTGGAACAAAAGAAAATCAACACTGGGAAAATTCAACTGATCATCACATATATTGAGGCTAAAGGTGTAAGTTCTGGTTAAGACCCTACAACATGATAAGAGGGAAGAAGGGAGATTGCTGGTATATAGCAGTAAAATATGGTGGGTGAGGAGGCAGAGACTGATAGGTGGAATTACGTGACAGGACAGGATGGTCAAATGGAACTAAGTGGAGGCAGTGGGAATGGAAGAGGTGAAAAAATGAGGAAGAAATCTAGTGAACATCTGAGTTGGTTACCTTAAGTTAGAAAATACAATATTTATGCCATTGGGTTGTAGCTTCTCAAGAGGAATATAATAAATTGCTATTCCGGTTTGAGTTTGGCCTCCATGGAAATGGAGAAGGTTAAGCACAGACAAGCTGGTATAGGAGTGGGAAAGAGAATTAAAATATTATGCAACTAAAAGCTCAAAATAGCCATTTTGCACAGATGCTCCATTAAACAGTTGCCTGGTCTACACTTGGTTTCAGCAATGCAGTGCAGACAACATCACGAGCACTGAATGTTGTCGACCAGGTCGGGGGAGAAGTTGGTGAACTTTTGCCTCACTTCGATAGGCAATTGAGGTGCCTGTATTGTGGCGAAGGAGAAGTGATAGTACAGATGTTACCCCTCAACCATCAGGCTCTTGAACAAAAAGGGATAACTACACTCACCTGCCTATCCACACTAATGATCTCACTTCACAACGTAGAACTTAGAAATCTACAGCTCATTACAGGCCCTTCGGCCCACAATGTTGTGCCGACCATGCAACCTACTCTAGAAACTGCCTAGAGTTTCCTTACTGCACAGCCCTCTATTTTTCTAAGGACACTTAATCTTGTTATTTCATGTTCTCATTATTTATTGCTAATTATTTATATTTGTATTTGCACAATTCATTGTCTTCTGCACTCTACTTGATCTTTTTATTCTGTTATAGTTGCTATTCTATAGATCTGCTGAGTATGCCCGCAGTAAAATGAATCTCAGGGTTGTATATACTACCTATATATATATACACACACTCTGATAATAAAATAATAAAATTTACTTTGAACTTTGAACTTAAAATTTTATTGCCACTGCTTTATCGCCATCTCCTATATGTCAAAGAACAGAATGTAAGATATCAATGTCAGTCCTCCTTTGCAACATCTATATTGCATGTCCCAAAACTTTTCCTCTTTGTTTTGTTACTTATTAAGCTAATTTTAATTGAACGTTGTCATCTATTGACAATAATATTAAACTAATTTTCATGTTGTGAACTGCTTAATTGTGTCACATTCTTCAGGTACATCTATGTAATGACATCACGTTGACGGCTGGTTGAATTTTCTCAGGTTGCACTTGAATTGGAATATATGTGTATTCAAGGAGGTGAGCAGTCTTTCAGATAATTCCTCAAGTTTGTAGCACATAAACATACCTCAGTAGTTATTATCAGCTCTCATAAATAGTAGCATTTATTGTATTAAGAAGAAGAAACTCTTCTAGCTGTTTTGCAGAATTACAGATGGCAGGAAAACAAATGGAGGGACAAATCTGCAAGTAACTTTCGGAATGATTTAAGCATAATAGGGCAGTGAAATTGGGGAAGAATCAGTTATCTTTATATAGTCTGGAGATGATAAAACAAAATCAAGGCGAAACAATGGGATATATACAAATAACCTTCATCGCAATCTGAAAAAAAATCTAGATAAAATGCTGGAAATACTAAATAAATACAGAAAATGCCTTAATCACTTTGCAGGTCAGTGAATGTGTGTGGAATGAAAAATAAAATTAACATTTTAGTCCAAGACTTGAAAGAATTGGGAATGAGGGGAAGACATTTAGTTTTAAGCTACAGGAAAGGTGGTGAGCAATGAAAAGGAATTCATCTGTTAGGAAGAGACTAGTATTGCCTTGGGGATAACATTAGATTTATTTCTGGAGAACAAAGTGAAAGAACCTCCAGGAAGCAGGGGTCACAAAATCATTAAGTTTAAATAGTTATGGAAAATATCAAATATGATAAAGGTATCCAGATGCAAGAGAGAGCTAATTGCCAATGGTGAATTAAGGACTGTTTGGATACAGGCAGCCAAAAGATGATGAGAGGAATGACTTTGAAAGTCAAAGCTCACCAGATGATTAAAAACACTAAGTTTAAGTGAAACAAAAAAAGGGGAAACCAGGAGTGTCAAAAGAGACAAGGTGCAGAGATGAATCATGGAACAGATAGGTGGTGAGAGAACATAAATGAGATAAGAGAAATAGGTAATTAAGAAGAAAACTATGTCAGTTAGAAATATAAAAAAGTTGAATGCAAGATTGTGTTACAAGAGAAGCACTTAGTATTTGGACACGATCATTCTGCCAATGTCATGTTAAAGGAAGAGGTAGTAGAAAAATTAGTTTAAAATAGGGAGGTAATAAGAGATCAGTAACGCTGAAAGTCAAAAAGTCACCAAATTCAGATGAGATGCACCATATAATGCTAACAGGTGAAAATACAAAGCCTTCAGCCACAGTTTTTTTTCACAGTCGCAGAGGACCGTTTTCCTTTAAAGGGAGAGAAATAAACTTGGTAATTTGGTATCGGAAGCAACAGTCCAGGTTCAACTTAAATTGGACTGCATTTAGTTCAAGTATTATTCATAGCTGAAGTGGAGCTGAAAGGATAATCTCCCTATCAACCAAGGCCAATGGCCACACTGCCCACTGGGGTAAAAGAGAGGTGAGACTGCACAGGCACGTGACGTCAGCCAGTAGCACATGAAAGGTTTGAGAAGAAGACTGCTGTATCCAGCAGGCAGAATCAGAGTGGGCAGCGGAGTGAGAAGAGGCAGAGTGGTAGGGCTTTAGCTCAACGGACTTAGGCCGTAACAGGACGAGCCGAGGTAGGTTTAACTGTATTAATTGCAGAAAGGAGGTAGTATGAGTGTGAGGCCAGATTTCTGTGCTCCGTGTCAGGTGTTGGGGGGTCCTGAAGTCTCCCAGCTTCCCGGATGGACATATCTGCACCCGGTGTGTGGAGCTGCAGCTCCTGAGGGACCAAGTTAGGGAACTGGAGCTGCAGCTCAATGACCTTGGCCTGGTCAGGGAGAGTGAGGAGGTGATAGAAAGGAGTTATAGGCAGGTGATCACACCGGGGCCACAGGAGACAGACAGGTGGGTCATAGTCAGGAGGAGGAAGTGGAAGAGTCAGGTACTAGAGAGTACCCCTGTGGCTGTACCCCTTGACAATAAGTACTCCTGTTTGAGTACTGCTGGGGGGGGGACAGCCTACCTGGGGGAAGTGGCAGTGGCCGTGCCTCTGGCACAGAGTCTGGCCCTGTAGCTCAGGAGGGTAAGGAAGGGAAGAGGAAGGCAGTAATGATAGGGGACTTTATAGTTAGGGGGTCAGACAGGCGATTCTGTGGACACAAAAAAGAAACTCAGATGGTGGTTTGCCTCCCAGGTGCCAGGGACTGGGATGTTTCGGATCGTGTCCAGGATATCCTGCAGTGGGAGGGAGTACAGCCAGAGGTCATGGTACATATTGGTCCCAATGATATAGGTAGGAAAAGGGAAGAGGTCCTGAAAAAAGACTACTGGGAGTTAGGAAGGAAGTTGAGAAGCAGGACCGCAAAGGTAGTAATCTCAGGATTACTGCCTGTGCCATGTGACAGTGAGTATAGGAATAGGATGAGGTGGAAGATAAATGTGTGGCTGAGCGATTGGAGCAGGGGGCAAGGATTCAGATTTCTGGATCATTGGGACCTCTTTTGGGGCAGGTGTAACCTGTACAAAAAGGACGGATTGCACTTGAATCCCAGGGGGACCAATACCCTGGTGGGGAGGTTTGCCAGGGCTACTGGGGAGGGTTTAAACTAGAATTGTTGGGCGGTGGGAACCGAACTGAAGAGACTGGGGAAGAGGAGGTTGGCTCACAAATAGATAAAGCTTGTAGACAGTGTAAGAGGGAGGATAGGCAGGTGATAGAGAAGGGACGCGTGTGTCTATTTTAACGCAAGGAGTGTTGTGAACAAAGAGGATGAGCTTAGAGCGTGGATGAGTACTTGGAGATTTGATGTGGTGGCCATTACAGAGGTTTGGATGGCTCAGGGACAGAAATGGTTACTTCAAGAGCCGGGTTTCAGATGTTTCAGAAAGGACAGGGAAGGAGGCAAAAGAGGTGGGGGCGTGGCACTGTTGATCAGAGATAGTGTCATGGCTGCAGAAAAGGTTGACGTCATGGAGGGATTGTCTATGGAGTCTCTGTGGGTGGAGGATAGGAACAGGAAGGGGTCAATAACTTTACTGGGTGTTTTTATAGGCTGCCCAATAGTAACAGGGATATCGAGGAGCAGATAGGGAAACAGATCCTGGAAAGGTGTAATAATAACAGAGTTGTCGTGATGGGAGATTCTAATTTCCCAAATATCGATTGGCATCTCCCTAGGGTGAGGGGATTAGGTGGGGTGGAGTTTGTTAGGTGTGTTCAGGAAGGTTTCTTGACACAATATGTAGATAATACAAGAGGAGAGGCTGTACTTGATTTGGTATTGGGAAATGAACCTGGGCATGTGTCAGATCTCTCAGTGGGAGAGCATTTTGGAGATAGTGATCATAATTCTGTCTCCTTTACAATAGCGTTGGAGAGAGATAGGAACAGACAAGTTAGAAAAGCATTTAATTGGAGTAAGGGGAATTATGAGGCTATCAGGCAGGAAATTGGAGGCTTAAATTGGAAACAGATGTTCTCAGGGAAAAGTATGGAAGAAATGTGACAAATATTCAGGGGATATTTGTGTGGAGTTCAAGGCTTTGTCAAGGGCAGGTCGTGCCATATGAGCCTGATTGAATTTTTTGAGGGTGTGACTAAACACATTGATGAAGGAAGAGCAGTAGATGTAGTGTATATGGATTTCAGCAAGGCATTTGATAAGGTACCCCATGCCAGGCTTATTGAGAAAGTAAAGAGGCATGGGATCGAAGTGGACATTGCTTTGTGGATCCAGAACTGGCTTGCCCACAGAAGAATGGTTGTAGACGGGTCATATTCTGCATGGAGGTCGGTCACCAGTGGGGTGCCTCAGGGATCTGTTCTGGGACCCTTACTGTTCGTGATTTTTATAAATGACCTGGATGAAGAAGTGGAGGGATGGATTAGTAAGTTTGCTGATGATACAAAGGTTGGAGGTGTTGTGGATAGTGTGGAGGGCTGTCAGAGGTTACAGCGGGACATTGATAGGATGCAAAACTGGACTGAGAAGTGGCAGATGAAGTTCAACCCAGATAAGTGTAAAGTGGTTCATTTTGGTAGGCCAAATATGATGGCAGAATATAGTATTAATGGTAAGACTCTTGGCAGTGTGGAAGATGAGAGGGATCTTGGTGTCCGAGTCCATAGGACACTCAAAACAGCTGCGCAGGTTGACTCTGTGGTTAAGAATGCATACGGTGTATTGGCCATCATTAACAGTGGAATTGAATTTAGGTGCCGAGAGGTAATGTTGCAGCTATATAGGACTCTGGTCAGACCCCACTTGGAGTACTGTGCTCAGTTCTGGTCACCTCACTACAGGAAGGATGTCGAAGCCATAGAAAGGGTGCAGAGGAGATTTACAAGGATGTTGCCTGGATTGGGGAGCATGCCTTATGAGAATAGGTTGAGTGAACTCAGCCTTTTCTCCTTGGAGCGACAGAGGATGAGAGGTGACCTGATAGAGGTATATAAGATGATGAGAGGCATTGATCGTGTGGATAGTCAGAGGCTTTTTCCCAGGGATGAAATGGTTGCCACAACAGGACACAGGTTTAAGGTGCTGGGGAGTAGGTACAGGGGAGATATCAGGAAGTTTTTAACTCAGAGATTGGTGAGTGCATGGAATAGGCTGCCAGCAACGGTGGTGGAGACGGATACGATAGGGTCTTTTAAGAGACTTTTAGATAGGTACATGGATCTCCTTTAGCTGCACCTTTCCTCATTCCCTGTCACGCCCACTGTTGAGCTTGAACGCACGCGAGGTCATTATGCATGCGTCATCCATGTCAGCGTGGGAAGGAGATCAACTCCTCGAGCTTGCAAATGACGGTGGGCTGAAAGTATGTTTGATGTAACATCTCTGCTGGCATTCTGGATCAAAGTCAAGGCTAAATATCCTGAGATAGACACGAAAGCACGGAAACATTGCTTTCATTTCCAACATTTTTCTGCAAAACGTAGTTTTCTGCAATGAATGCAATGAAAACCAAATTGCGTAATAGACTGGATGTAAGGAACCCCCTTCGAGTATCGCTATCTCCCATCACCCCTCGATGGGACCATCTTGTTGCAGGGAAACAAGCCCAGGGCTCCCACTGATTCAGCGATATTGGTGTGTTGCAGTGATTTTATATGTTCATATGGGGAAAATATGCGCTGTGTGTTTAATATCCAAACGTCACTTAAAATGCTATGATGCTATTGACTTACTTATATAACTTCAACTTATATAACTTATGTAACAATTACAGCATGGAAACAGGCGATCTCGCCCCTTCTAGTCCCTGCCAAACGCTACTCTCACCTAGTCCCACCGACCTGCACTCAGCCCATAAACCTCCATTCCTTTCTTGTCCATATACCTGTCCAACTTTTCTTTAAATGATAATATCGAACCTGCCTCTACAACTTCTACTGGAAGTTCGTTCAACACTTACTTCAAGCTCCCCTGTCCTCCCATGATAATTGACTTATCGCTATATTCATGCGAGGAAAATATGTACTGCTTGTTTAATATTAAATTCGTTAGATAAACCCTTTTAGAAATGAAATTGAATGTATTAGCCACTTATGACCTATATTCTGGTCGTGATTAACACCTCCCCCCAAACAGAATCGCCAAAAATGATTTGCAGAAAGAAAAATCGGCTGGTACACACATGCTCAAGTTACGCATGCGCACTGGTGCCCGCACAAGGCTTCATGGTCATTGTAGTCCTTCTCTGGGTAAACACAACGTATTTGACTGCTACTCTTGTCCGTTGGCAACCCTACTCCCCTCCCCACCCCCCGGGTCAGCCGGTCCGCAAGAATATTGTCAATATTAAACCGGTCCGCAGTGCAAAGCAGGTTGGGGACCCCCGCTCTAATTCAATGATCTTCAAAAATCCAATCACTCTGATCTTTCCTTTTGTTCACAAACTGAAACCCTTTTCCTTCTGCACTGAAGCATGTGGATGATTTTATATATTACAGGGCATAATAATAGTTTTAGGTTTTTTTTCTTATGATGGATCATAGGGCAGAAATCTTAAAAGATTATTTTTTGTAGTTTCATTGAAAGACATGAGAGAAAAATTAATTTCACATATAAAGGAACATTGATATCAGAAGCACAGATTAGGTTATTCAAAATTTTGGGCACAATCCTTCAAACCCACCAGTACTTTTTCAATTCAAATGATGGGTGGTATCACCTGAAATATTCTACTTCAGGCAAGAAGTAGATATTTTTAAAAGAGCATTTTTTTAAAACATCCTTGTTGCATATTCTGCCTTCTTTTTGCATGTAATCTTGAAATCACTTTCAATTCAAAGTGTATAAAGAGGAGCTGTTGCAAAATCATTCAGAAGGACAGGAACTGTCTTGCGACGGATATAATTGTGCTGTACTCTGTTTTAAAAGCGGGGAGGACTGCCAGAAATATTTCACTAAAATCCAGCTAATCACATTTACTAATTTCAGATCTGTAATTCTGAAGATACAGTTTGATTTCTTCAAAAAATTAGGACTTCTGCCATGGCTAATTGAAAATTCTTGAAGTATACCTTGAGTCCATATCATGCTAACTTGAGAAGCACACAGTGATACTTTGTTATAAGAGTTAGATATTAAGGAGCTGTCGTGAGACAATGTAACATTAGCAGGTCACGTAAAATAAAATCCAGATTGTTGATTCTATCATTATTTTTCTCAATGTGGGTGGAATTTAATCAACATCATAATAGTACCAGTGGAGTTTTAATCTATCTCCTGTCTCAAACACAACTGGTGATACTATACAAAATCAGAAGGGATGAAATTGGACATGGACAAGGAGGAGCAAAAAGGCAATATTGCATCAATTGTCTTTTGTACACTCAGCCTGATATTCAGCTACATTGCCTTCAAAACAATTGAACATTAGGGATGCCCTACTAATGTAACCAAATGGAATTATAGTGCTGTGCATCCCTGTTAGTGTCAAATTCACCCCCTTTCACCCCTATCTTGTGACAGAACAGTTAGCCTATGTTGGCTCTTTAAGAATACTATCCAATAGTCCTAATGCGTTGCTTATTTCCCCCTTTGGCTCTCCACATATTTCTTTATCAATTTTTTTAGGCAATGTATTCCAATACTCATTCACATTACCAGAATACCAGAATTCACATTCTGGGTGTAAAAGGTAACCCTCTAAATCTCGCTTACTCTTTACCCTGAATTTAAGTCACCTACCTTCATCTATCTCTGAAATGAGGAATAGTTCCTGCAATTTACTCTATCTGCACCAATACAACAAACATGTCCTCTAATTTTCTTCACTCCAGGGAAAACAGACTTCTCTAGTCTCTACTCATAACTAAGCTACTCCATCCCAAGTAACATCCTGGTGAATTGCCTCAGCATCCTCTCCAGCACAATCATATCATTACTACAGTGTGGTGACCAGAACTGCACACAGTACTCCAGCTGAGATCCAACCCATTATTTAGAAAGTTGCAGCATAACCTCCCTGTTTGTTTACTCAAAACCCCAACTAATGAAGGACAGTATCTCATATGCCTTCTTAACTACCTGCATTAGCACCTTCAAAGATCTTTCGACTTCTACACAAAGTCTTTCTGTTCCTCAATACTCCATAAGACTTTATTGATGTGTGTCCTAGCTTCATTAGTCCTCCCAAAATGCATCACTTCACATTTATCAGGAGTGAGCTCCATCTGGCATTGATTTTTTTATGTATTGAGGCCCTTCAGGCCCTTTGAGCCATGCTGCCCATGAACCCTGATTTAATCCTAGCCTAATTATGGGACAATTTACAAAGACCAATTAACCTTCTAAGTGCTATGCCTTTGGACTGTGGGAGAAAACCAGAGCAGCTGGAGGAAACCCACACCGTCATGGTGAAGACATACAAACTCATTTCAGGCAGTAGAAGTCAATGAATCCAGGTTACTGGTATTGTAAAGCATTGTACTAACCACAAACCTTTACCCCATTTCTTAGCTGTTTTCACCCAGAGATTAAAGAGATTAAAAGGTAAAGCTTGGTTTTTTTTTGTCACATGTAGATCAAAACACACAGTGAAAGGCATCATTTAACATTAAATCAGATATTGAGGGATCTGCTGGAGACAGTATGCAGGTGTTGCAAAGCTTCCAGCACCAACATAGTATGTTGACAACTTACTACTGCAAACTCTAATCATACGTCTTCAGAATGCGGGAGGAGCCTGGAGCACCTGGAGCAAACCTATGCATTCAAGGGGAGAGCATAAGTCATGGGAGTAGATTAGGGCCATTAGGTCCACTGAGTTAGCTCGGCCATTCAATCATAGCTGATTTATTATCCCTCTCAACTGCATTCTCCTGGCTTCTTCCCATAACCTTTGATGCCCTTACTAATCAAGAATTTCACAGATTCCTTGCCCTCTGGCTAAAGAAATTTCTCCTCATTTCAGTTCTAAAAGGACATCCTTGTATTCTAAGGATGTGCTCTCTAGTCCTAGTCTCCCCCATTACTGGAAATATCCTCTCCATGTCCACTCTATTTATGACTTTCAATATTCGATAGATATCAAAAGAGATCCCCTCTCATTTCTCAACAGGCCCAGAACTATCAAATGCTCCTCACGTGTTAACCCTTTCATTCCCGGGATCATTCTCATGAACCTCCTCTGGAACTTCTCCAGTGTCGGCACATCCTCTCTTAGATAAGAGGCCTAAAATTGCTGACAATACTCCAAGTGCTGTCTGACCAGTGCTTTATAAAGCTTCAATATAACATCTTTGCTCTTATATTCTAGTTCTCTCAAAAGGAATGTTAACATTGCATTTACTTTTCCTACCATTGTCTCAACTTGAAAATTAACCTTTATGGAATCTTGCACAAGGACTCCCAAGTCTCTTTGCACCTCTGATTTTTGAATTTGTTTTCCATTTAGAAAATAGTCTATGCCATTGATCCTTCATCTAAAATGCATGACCATGCACTTCCGACACTCTATTCCATCTGCCACATTTGTGTGCATTCTCCTAATCTGTCTAAGTCCTTCTGCAGACTCCCTGCTTCCTCAGCTCTGCATGCCCTTCCACCTATCTTTGTACAGCTGCAAGACTGACCACATAGTTATCAATTCCATCATACAAATCATTGACGTATAACATAAAAAGAAATGGTCCCAGCACCAACCCCTGCGGAACAACCCCTGCCTAGTCCCAGGCAGCCAACGAAAAAGTGCCCTCTTTATTCCTCTCATTTCTTCCTGCCACTCAGCCAAACTTCTCTCCACGCTAGTGTCCTTCTCGAAGGCCTTCTGAAAATCCAAGTAAACAACATCTACTGACTCTCCTTTGTCTATGCTGCTTGTTATTTCCTGAAAGAATTCCAACAGATTTGTCAGCTAACTTTCTACGAAGGAAACCATGCTGACTTCAGCCTAGTTTATCATGTCCTTCCAAGTACCCTGAATCCTGATCTGTGATCCTGAACTCCTCAACCACTGAAATGAGGCTAACTGATCTATAATTTCCTCTCTTTTGCCTTCCTCTCATCTTAAAGAGTGGTGGGATATTTGCAAATTTCCAGCCCTCTGGAATCATTTCAGCATCTACTGATTCTTGAAAGATCACTACTAATGGATTTACAATCTCTTTCAGAACCTGGGGTGTAATCCACTTGGCCCAGGAGACTTATCTACCTTCAGACCTTTCAGCTTCCCAAGCACTTTCTCGAATACACCTTAGTGATAACAACTACATTCACTTCAGCCCCTTATACTCTTGAATTTCTGGCATACTGCTGGTGTCTTCCACAGTGAAGACTGTAGCAAAATACATATCAAAATTGTCTGCCATTTCTTTTTCGCCCATTATTACCTATTCAGCACCATTTCCCAGTGGCCTGAAATCCACTCTTACCACTCTTTTACATTTTATATTTCTGAAAAAAACAGTGGCATGAATCGAATATCAATCAGTGCTGTAAAGTGAATGCACTAACTGCAATGCTGCAGTGCTACAAACAACTTATATCGCTCTGTAGCCTTTACACTATCAAGAACTCTACCAATCTTTATGTCATTTGCGAACTTACTGACCATGGCTCCTAACTCCATATCCAAATTATTCTTCTATGTTACAAACAACAATAGTCTCAGCCCTGACCTCTATGGAACACCACTGGTCACAAAACTCCTAGTGCATCAATTTCGGATCTAAACTAGCAGCTTTGCTGGGCCCTAAATGTTTGGACTAGTGTCCCGTGTGGAACCTTGTAAATGGTTTAGTTGAATCTTAAACACAAGAGGTTCTGCACCTACTGCAAATCCAGTGCAAGCCACACAGAATGCTGGAGGAACCCAGCAGGTCAGGCAACAACTATGGAAATGAATAAATAGCCGACATTTTGGTCTGAGACACTTCATCAGAACTGAAATAAAAACCCTTCATGTAAATGAATCTCGTCCTTCTGATTTTTCCAATTACTTCACTCCTACTGATGTTAGACTCACAGGTGTGTAATTATCAGGCTTTTCTCTGTTGCCATTCTTGAAAGCGGCATTTTTCAATCTTCCAGTTATTTGGTAACTCACTTGTAGCCAGAGTTGATTCAAAAATCTCTGACAGAGTACCAGTAGTGTCTTTCTAGCTTTTTGTAGCAACCTGAGACAAATTTCATCTGGCCCTGGAGATTTATCCACTTCTAAAACTCCGAAGGCATCACATATCTCCTCCTTATTTATGAAACCAGTATCTCTGTCAAATCAAGGATTCAGGACATTTCATTAGTATTTTGATTAGCTTGTTCGGCCTGCATTGACCACATGTACATTGGAACGTTCAGGTCTATCAGATCCTGTTCTCCTTTCAAAAATTAAACCATCTGTATGCCTATTTTTTATTTCAAAATACACAATATTGCACTTCACATTGAATTTCAGCTTCAATATTTCTGCCCAGTTAAGCAGTTAATCTAAATTTCTCTTGAGGTTTGCTGCTACCCAGTTCGCAGTTCTCTACATTTCTGAGTTTTGGTATCATCTGTGAACCCAAAAATTATGTTTTCATTCCCATTTCAGTTCATCAAAATACTACTAAAATTAAGAAGGTCTTCAACATACCATAGCTTACTTTCATCCAATAGAATAGCAGTTGCTCAGTTAAAATCTTGGTTTTTTCTGTTAGTTTAGTATCCACTGCCCCTTTAAACTAATTGGATTGAACTCTGCTAACACTAATACTGTATGGCATGCTATCAAATGCCCTTTGTAAGCCCATGCAACAGATATCATTATTCCTCATTGTCTTTATTTCAAAATATAATCAGATTTGACAGTCACAGTAGCCAGAAATTATATGAGATTTTTTTGGTATATTCAGTGATCAGAATCAGAATCAGGTTTATTATCACCAGTATGTGACGTGAAATTTGTTAACTTAGCAGCTCAATGCAGTACATAATACAGAAGAGAAAAAAAATAAATGAAATAAAAATAAAAATAAATAAATAAGTAAAGAAATTTCAGTATACATATGTTGACTAGATTTTAAAAAAGCGAAAAAAAACAGAAATACTGTATATTAAAAAAATGAGGTAGTGTCCAAGGGTTCAATGTCCATAGGAATCCGATGGCAGAAGGGAAGAAGCTGTTGCTGAATTGCTGAGTGTGTGCCTTCAGGCTTCTGTACCTCCTACCTGATGGTAACAGTGAGAAAAGTGCATGCCCTGGGTGCGGGAGGTCCTTAACAATGGTCACTGCCTTTCTGAGACACCACTCCCTGAAGATGTCCTGAGTACTTTGTAGGCTAGTACCCAAGATGGAGCTGACTAGATGTACAACCCTCTGCAGCTTCTTTTGGTCCTGTGTAGTAGCCCCTCCCCCCATACCAGACAGTGACGCAGCCTGTCAGAATGCTCTCCATGGTACATCTATAGAAATTTTTGAGTGTACTTGTTGACATGCCAAATCTCTTCAAACTCCTAATGAAGTATAGCCGCTGTCTTGCCTTCTTTATAACTACATCGATATGTTGGAACCAGGCTAAATCCTTAGAGATCTTGACACCCAGGAACTTGATACTGCTCACTGTCTGCTATCCAAGTGCTAACACCATTTGTTTTTTCTGTAGCAAGTCCATATTGGCTATCATTAACCATTTACTAATCTATTTTCTGAATGACAATTAATTAAGAGCATCTATTCGCAACAAGCAGGCAACAAATATTGTGAAAGGAAATTTTAGATTTTTTTTCTAGATTGCCTGGATAATCTGATGAAGTGACATTAAGTTGAAATGCCTGACATTCTGAATATTTCCATCTTAGTGAATTTCCCTAAAACACAGACAGAGGCCATTTTAGTTCATTGGTCACCTCACAGAAATATCCCATTCCTCACCAATTTTTCCTGTAATCTATTCTTGCCACAATCCAGTGCTCCAAGATTCTAACACTCAGTGCACACCAGTGGCTAAGTAAATCACCAACCAACCAACAGCTCCTATAGGTTGGGATTGTAACAGGAAAGCAAAGCACCCAGAAAGAAAAAAACTGTGGTCATGGGGAGAACATGCAAGCTCCACACAGACAGCTCAAGAAGTTAGGAATGAATCTGGGTTGTTCATGCTGTGAGGAATTGGCATACTTTATTTCAGATTTCCAGCATTTGTGTTTTTTTTCTTAGTTTTTGTTTTGTGATGAAAGCTGGCCATACTGCAGCGCAAGGCAAACTAAATTATTGGAAAATAGAGTCAATTTTAAGAGCAGAGGAAACAACACTTCTTACAGAAATTGCAACAATTTCTCCCAATATAAAGAGTGCAATTTCTCCACAAAATTGCAAGGGAATGGAGCATAGTTACATGTAAATTATTGTATGCACACAAGTCACTTGTTGCATAGAACATAGAAAACCTACAGCACAATACAGGCCCTTCAGCCCACAAATTTGTGCCAAATATGTCCCTCCCTTAGAAATTACTAGGCTTACCTATAGCCCTCTATTTTACCTATCCATGTACATATCTAAAAGCCAAATCATATCGTTTCCTCGTGGCCCGGTAGGGCATGCTTTGCGGCCCGGTACCAGTCTGTGGCCCAGTGGTTGGGGACCGCTGAATTAGAGCAATGGAGTTAGCAAATGTTAAGGTTTAGTTCTGTTATCTATATGTAACCAAAATCTGAAGGCTGTGTTCCTAAGGATGAATTTTGTAAAGAGTAGTTGCAAGGTAGACAATAATGAGAGGAGTGGAGGGTCTGTGATTGACTTAAGAGCTGAAGTGGATTTCATAAACAGGAGTGAGTGGGTGGCAAGGCTTCATTTATAGTTATCCATAAGGCAAAGAACACAAAACTGATATCTTGAAGATGGAAAGTTTTGGATGAGATGTTCAATCCATCACTTGTCAAGAAAGTTTTCAAATATTTGCAACTTGGGAAGTGTAAATATTGGAAACATTGAAGAAATAATTTCAGTATTTCAGTAGCAGTGGATGAGTTGGAGGTGAAAGCAATGAAGTTGCTGAGACAATTTTGGTAAGAGAGGGTGGATTTTGGTTAAGACCAGCTTAAATTTAAATAGAATTTTGAGATCTCACCTTGCTAAGTGGTTATGAAGTGGTATGGACTTAAAGGTTATAAAATGACAGTTTTGCTGAAAGCTGAGCGGAGTGATTCCGACCATGCAAATAACAACTTAAAGCATGTTCCAACTTGCCTAATCTTTAATATTAGTTCAGCAGTAGAGAATCCACTGCTGTGTGTTATTTTTTTTTTCTTGTGAGATAAGGTAGTGGTGTGCTCATCAAACTTAAGGAAATCCCGCAGGAAATTAGAAAATAATTCCTTATTTTTTGAATCCACTATTAACACAAAGGATTCACAAGATGGCCACATGAAGTGAGACTTCCTACACTTTACCTCACAACTGCACTCTGTACTTGTTCATCAAATCATTTCCTTTTCCTAAAGTCATCATCACCGAAGTGACTGATACAACTTGCGGTTTTAGAATTTGTACAGTTTTGTGCTGAAAAGGATTCCTCTTTTTAGTTAGATCCTTGTGGGAGAGTTTCATTGCATCAGTCTGGACTTGCTGATTTAGAGACACATTTTACAGGTGGTTGAACCTCAGATTCATAAGTTAGAGTGATTTATTGGCTTCATTTGTCAGGTGAAATAAAAAGAATAGAATTGTCCTTAGTGGTTGTGATTATATGAATCCAGTACTTCTCTTTCATCTTTTTGAAGTTTTGCTGTTAATTTGGTTTGAATTGTCTGTTACGTGGGTGTTCATTATGTAATAGGATATCAGACTTCATTGTGCCTTTTCTCTAATTCATTGTATTCTTATTCCATCCTTTCATTCATTTTATCAGTCCTTCAGTTTTACTGACTGGATTTTCTTTGATTCTCAGTTTTTATGATTGCTTTGGAGTTTAGAAGAATGAGGGGAGACCTCATAGAAACATTTTGAATGTTAAAAGGCATGGACAGAGTGGATGTGGCAAAGTTGTTTCCCATGATGGGGGAGTCTAGTACGAGAGGGCATGACTTCAGGATGGAAGGGCGCCCACTCAGAACAGAGATGCGAAGAAATTTTTTTAGTCAGAGGGTGATGAATCTATGGAATCTGTTGCCACGGGCAGCAGTGGAGGCCAAGTCATTGGGTGTATTTAAGGCTGAGATTGATAGGTATCTGAGTAGCCAGGGCATCAAAGGTTATGGTGAGAAGGTGGGGGAGTGGGACTGAATGGGATAATGAATCAACTCATGATAAAATGGTGGAGCAGATTCGATGGGCCGAATGGCAGACTTCTGCTCCTTTGGCTTATGGTCTTATGGTCTTATATTATTTTTTTCTGCTTTTATATCTAATTTCTTTACTGTTATTCGTTTCTTCTTCAATCTTTATTCTTCTCTGTATTTCACTATCCCCAGTCGCTAGGTTTATACAGATCTTTACCCCTGTGCTGACAGTTCCTACTCATTTTACACTCTTTCTCCTGCGGCTCAGTTAACAGTAGAGACTCAGCATTGAAAATGGGCATGGGAGAAATTAAGTGAAATAATATTTTTTCATATTCTTCACTTTAATGTTAACATTAAAGTATTAAAAAAATGAAAACTTGAAATTAATGGAATAAAAAGTTAAGAGTTAAGTAAATTAAAATGATAGGCTCATGATGCGAAAGTAAAAGGAAGGGTATAATGCAGCACTTGCAAATACAGATTTCAAACAGAAGCAGAAACAAAATCCATTGAAGAAATATATAAAAAGCACAAAAAATCCGTTACTATTTTATTTGCATTCTACTGCGCAATATGAATATACTTGCACGTACCACCTGCCACATGTGTATGCTGGTATGCATATTTAATGAGCGACATTTACATGCAATACTTTGTAACTACTATTGTGCATGCTTTTGAGCGTTGTGCCTTTATGCCATTTTAAACTGCATGTTTGTCAGAATCTTACATTTTAACTTGCTGACAGATATGCATACGGAATAGCTTTGTAATACTTCGAGAAACAGATGGTCAGATTATTATCTCAAAAGATAAGATATTGGATAGCTGTTAGACTTTGATGATTCTTTTCACAGGAGGGAGGAGGAGGTGTAGTTATGGTCATGTTTTGCATGGATATTCATTGTTGCCCAGTAGAAAGAGCCTGTAACATCGTAGGCAGCCTGTGACAATTAATGAATTAAGCATGCTTGTGCACTTTGAAGCCCTGGTGATAATGAGATGTAGAGGAGGTGAACGTGATTTCTTATGGGTACATTACAACTTTCTGAACTCTTCAGGAGACAGTAGATTCTGTGCAACAAAAAGGAATTAATAATCAACATAGTATTTTGGCAACAGAATATCTAGTAATTTTGAACTTAGGCAAAGATAAAATTGCATAATCATTGGATGTTATAGCATTGACAGTATAACCGGGATTATCCTGCACATGAGCCACCTACTCTAAATCCCACTCTCTTGATTTTCCCTGCCTCTGTAACGTTTATTATTTCTTTTATTTCAGAACAGTTATCTAATTCTCCTAAAAATAATGATGTGGTCTGTTTCAGCAGTGATTTGCAGAATATAAGTCCAAATCTGAACCACCCTCTGTGCAACTCCCTGGCAACACCTAATGAACCTACAATTCCATTGCTTTTATTCGTGTAGCTATAGGGAAGGAGCAGGGAGGTGGGACTAATTGCATAGACCTATGAAAGAGATGGCACATGCATGATGAGTCCTTTCTGTGTTGTGTGATTCAGTGATTTTTCTCTTCTTCCTGAAATGTAATTCCCTAAAAAATGGACATTTCTCTTACCCCATCACGCAATCCCCACCCAGTACCATTTAACTAACATTTTGTATAGGTCTAATATTACCTCGTTACGCACATACAATACATCCAAACACAGCTTTTATATATTTAAAACTATGGATTCTGTTTTTGTTGTCATTTGGAATGGATTGTGTAGTTGTTTAATGAGGCTCTTCTACTTCATTAAATATTCAGCTATTTAAATTGTCTTTTCTCATCAATTTCATAGTTTTGAGAAGTACTACTTATGCTTTTGTCACTGATCTACAGCAAGCTTATTTTGGTATTCTTTCAAGAACTCCCTTCAGCAATTTGTCATCCTCCCATATTGGTGTCATCATTCTGTAACAATGGTCTTTCTCTCAAATGTCCAGCTCATTGATGTACTTGGTAAAGAAGAGTGGGCCCAATACAGCTTGGTATAAAGCAATGTGAGAAGGGAGTTTAACTGCTCCTTTTGCTTATCCTTCACCCCTCCCATCTGCCATCACACATAAGAACGGGAGAGAATTGAGTGTGAATTTTGCTATTGTTAGCAAAACTTCATAATAACTGGTCGCACATGCGGTGGCTCTTGGGTAGTTAGATACCCAGTTCTGGAGTCATTGCCTAATATGTAGCTGAGTCATAGTTTGTAATATTTTGCCTACTGCACAGGTTTCCCAGAGTTCAGGTAGTGTTTGAGGTGGTGCATCTGACTGAGTGGGTGATTGTATTTTACAGTTCTGCTTTTGGTCCAGAGAGAACAATACTCTTGTAAGTTCGTGACTTGTTCCTGAGTTTTAAAATAGCTATGTCTACCTGCCCTTCTTCCTCCCAACTGGCAGTTTGATGTCTCTGCCAGTTGCATGTTTTGCCAAATAAACAATCTTTGCCAACTGCCAGGGATAGCTCCCACCAGTTGTTGGATGCATTTATCATCTATTGGCCTATTGTCTGATAGATAATCGCCCTGTCAATCTCACTGGTTGATGGATGGGAATGGAAAAGAAAAAATTGAAACTGAGGATTTTCCTTTATATTCAGCAGGATTCGGCTTTAATAGGGCTTCCATCACTTCCTCCTGCCCACAAACAGGCAGTTCTTCCTCCCTCAGCCCCACCACCTCAGCTGTAAATGTTAGGCTTTTCTTTTTGTCCATGTAAACATTTTAACTCGATCCTGTGCATCCTGTTTTCTAGTTATCTCTTTTCATCTTTATTGTTCTTCTTTGGCCAGAATATCTTTCTTTACAATGCCAAGATCTTATATACGCATTTCTTAAATTGCTGTTTGTATTATGCTTAATAATAATTCATACAACCCACACCTTTAGCCAAGCAATGTCTGTCAAAAATTCCACACTAATTAGAGTTCAGTTTCTCATGTTCTCCAAATGCTCCACAATTTTAATTTAGAATTTCTTAACTCATGCAGTATACTGAAAAGAAAATCCATGTTTGGTTATAAAACTTTTTAATTTATCCTTATTTCTATTGTTAAGTGGCTCACATTTATAGGTATGCACTGATGGTTATAAGCAAACAAAGTATAACACATTAGCTAATTTTTAGAGTCGCCATATTTTTTCAGAAACTTTCCTGTACTTATTTGGATGCCAATCATCAGAATGCACTGATAAGCCCATTTTGACTTATGTAGCATCATTGTTATTTTAATAACCTTTACCAGCCAGTAGATGGATATTTCTATTGTTCTATAATATATCTGTTCATTGAAAGGAAAGGAAAAAAATCGGAGCAGGTTAACTATTCCTGTTCTCTGCGCTTCATCTCTCATCTTCGCAGGCCCTACTCATCCTCAGTTAAATACCTCTACCAACTCCAAACCCTGCTCCCATACATCCTTACAATTTGCATGGCCATTCTCTTGCTGTTCTTGAGATTGTAGAGAATTATTCTATTGTGATCTTTAATATTTGCCAACTTGACATTAATCGACTGTGCCAAAAGTCAAGAAAAAGCAAAAAAAAAGCCCTAGTATCCTGGTAAATATTTATAAGTAATCAGTATCACTGCAGATTTGTGGTTCATGTATCTCATTTTTGTCTCAAGGATCTAGCTTTGCCCTGCATGGCTTTTGCAATCCCTGAGATGCATGACTGACTGCATTTTAGAAATATATCATTGATGTTAAAGTGCTTTGGGATATCCAGAGTTTGTGAAGTGTGTTGTATTCTTTTCCTATCCTATCAGGATAGATCAAAAGTTAAAATGAACTGGAAGGAGAATCCACTGAATCAAGAATATTGCTACGTTGATGCTGGTTTTGGTTTTAAGATAATGTTAGCAGCAAGTCAGGAGTGAAGGAGGTAAAGCTGTCCACATTCTCAGTATTAGTAATGTAGTTGGATTAGGGTTTAAGAGGATGTTTTGAGGAGATTGCTGTTTTGAAAGACATCCTGGTCAGCAGCCTTCAACATGGAGTGCAATAGTGATTTCCTGATGAAAAAAAAGAGTAACTGTGCAGCATGCATTACTTGATTTGAAACAAAATCTTCAGTCAGGGAAACTGAAGAGAATAGAATAGAGGAAAATGAAATTCATTGAAAAAATTAGAACAATATCTGAAAAGAATAGGATTTATCATAATTTAGCTCCCAACCAGTATATCTTTGTAATCTGGGAGGAAACCGTAGCACATGGAGGAAACCCAAGTGGTCACAGAGAGAACATAACCAAACTCCTTACAGTCAATGGCAGGAAATGAACCCAGGTCACTGGTACTGTAAAGTGTTATGCTAACCACGGTGATACCATGTCACCCTATATGGGGAACATGACTCATTATGCAAAGCTAATGGTGTTGTCTTGGTAGCTGTTGTAAAGGGTGATGTTCTATGCAGTTTTGTGGTAGAAATGTACTCAATAGATTGAATGCCATTCTTTCATTCCACATTGAAGAAACAGCAGGAAAAAGTGGGCACAGCTCATCTCTCTGATGTTTGCAATAAAATATCATAAGACCATAAGACATTGGTGCAGAATTATGCCATTTGGCCTATCGAGTCTGCTCTGCCCATTCATCATAGCTGATTCATTTTTCCTCTCCTGGTCTCCTGCTTTCCCCTATTTCCCTTCATGCCCTGAGCAATCAAGAATCTATCAACCTCTGCCTTAAATATACAGAAAACTTTGGCTTCCACAGATGCCTGTGGCAAAGAATTCCACAGATTTTTCACTCTCTAACTAAAGAAATTCCACCTCATCTCCAAAAGGTCGCCCCTCTATTCTGAGGCTGTACCCTCTGGTCTTAGTCTCTCTCACCACAGGAAAAATCCTCTCCACATCCATTCTATCGAGGCCTTTCTCATTCAATAGGTTCAATAATATGTGGTAAAAAGAACACATCTGATGTCTGGAATATTTAATGTAATACAAAGGATAGTTAAATACAATATATTGAACAATATGAAGGAAACAAAGGTTCAAAGGTACAATTTAATGTCAGAGAAATGTATACAATATACATCCTGAAATGCTTTTTCTTTGGAACCATCCACAAAAACAGAGGAGTACCCCAAAAAATGAACGACAGTTAAAAGTTAGAACCCCAAAGTCCCCCCCCAGCTCCCCCCTCCCACACGTAAGTGGCAGTGAGCAACAATCCTCCCTCCCCCCACCAGCAAAAAAAAACATTGGCACCACCATCGAGCACTCAAGTGTGAGCAGAGCAATAGCAAAGACACAGATTTGCAGTTACCCCAAAGACTTCGCGGTTCACCCGGAATTCAACATATCGCAGGTTCTCTCTCTCCCTAATAAGGGAGAAAGAGGTGTCTCATACATTCTAAGGAAAGATTCCTTTTCCTTTCTGAGTGGTAAAATTGGTACAGCTTGTAGATTGTGTTCAAAAGTGCATTGGAAAGTAGTTGTTCTGAGTAACATTTGTGTTGCTGTGGGTCCATTTAAACATAAAAAAATTAAAAGCCTTCTTTGTTTCCTAAGCACTGAATAAAACAGAAAAAAGGTCTTCCTCTTTTTCAGTTCAAGTTCAAGTTTATTGTCACCTGACTGCACATATACAACCAAATGAAGCAAATTTCCTCCTGACGACATTGCGCCAACAAAACATATAACACACCCTGCACATAAAGCAAAATATTACCATAAATAAGTTAATAAGATATAATTGAAAAGGCATGCAGCACAGGTAAACAGTAAACTGTAGAGTATATAGTAAACAGCACGCTGACCTAAAGACGAGACCTTGGTGGTGGCAGGGTATTCATTAGTCTCACAGCCTGAGGGAAGAAGCTGTTACACAGTCTGGCATTTCTAGTCCTGATGCTTCTGTACCTTCCTCCTGATGGTAGTGGGTCAAAGAGATTGTGGGGTAGGTGGTGGAGATCCTCTACAAGGCATTGAGCCCTTCGTGCTCCAGGTAAATGTCACAAATAAGGGGGAGGGAGACCCCAGTGTCCTCTTGGCAGTTTTAACTATACTCTGTAGGGTCTTGTGTGGTCTGATGCCTTGCAGCTTCCGTACCACACAATGATGCAGACAGACAGGACACTCTCAATGGTGCTCCTGCAGAAAGTTGTTAAAATAGGGGCTTTTAATTGCTTAAAGTAGTTTAGGCAAGTTTACAAAAGGCCAGTGACTTTATAAGTAATTGATAAAAAATGAACTTATTAAAAATAATGACTTTACCTCTGCAGCTGAAACATCTTGCACGTGCTTCCCTTATATCTGTTGCAAATGTTTTCTGGTCAAGTCAGGTCAAAGTGAACTAATATGATTGAGACTTTCCATATCTTCTCCTCTAGGGAGAGCTTTTTTTTCCTGTTTTGTGAGACCCAAGCTTAGCGTTCTCATTTATACTACTTATCAATACAAAACTGATTTGATGCTGAGCTATATAATAATAAGCCCTTCATCAGCCAGGACTGACACTTGCCTTGTAATTAAGGCCTTGATAGTTGTGTTGATGGGAAATGAAAGAAAATGGCCTTGTTCTCATTCCAGAGAGTGATTGCTGGTTCTGGTACTCACCTGAATTCGACCCATTCTGCATTGTGAACATGATTGCTGAAGTGTAAGTAATTGCAGCACCGGCAGATGACATTTTCACAAAGCATACTTCCCACTTTTCTAAAGGGAATTCGCAGAATATCTGTCTGTGAAGCTAATCAAACGTGTATTTTAAAAACGCCAGTTTAAGCAGACTGGCAAAATTGCAGACAAATACTAAAATTTTCTTTATAAACTTTTACTTGAAAACAATAATCTAATATTAACATTTTAATTTTTTGCAAAAATATTAATCCTTATAATTGATAACAACAAACATGCTTCCTAAGGTAGCTTATTAAGCATCTCGAGTGAAAGGAAATAGCTTAAAAAATCCTTGAAATTTTGGATAAGTAAATAAAAAATCTGAACTATTAAATCAGCTGCCAGTAATGAAGGTTCGGAGAAGGAGATCCACCAGCAGTTTCCAATCCTCCAGCCTTCTCCTAACTTTACCAAGCCTCAGTTTTAAGAAGTTGTTGCTAAAATAAACAATGCCTGTCAGATCACAGATACATTTCCAGAGTTTGGCTGCAGCTGCTGGCCTAGGTGCTGAAGAGAGCTTGCACTGCGACTGGGGAAGCAGTAAAAGGTTCTCAGCAGCTGCAGCAGCCAGAGGAAAAAAAACAGCAAATGAGCAAAAACATGAGGCCAGTTCTATTCTAATGGAGAATGGAAACATTCTTTCCCCAGAATTTGCAAATATTGTGACATTAGCAGCCAGTCCTGGGAGTTGCTTGTTCTGCGATTTGTATGGTAGACAGGTGGGTGGTCTTATGTGCACTTTGAATAAAAGAATAATGCTGAGATTTTATAGGAAATATTGACTAAATAGGTATGTAACTTGGATGTGAAGATAAAAGTAGAAATGTGGAAAGTGCAAAACTTGAATATTTATTTGTGGAACCTAAAATACAATTGTTTTGCTTTGTTTATTTAAAAATAAATCTCATATGATGTACCAGATACTGTGCGCTACATCAGTGAGGTTAAAATAATGTTTAGCAGCAAATTTGTTTCTTTGAAATTCTCTGTGGTGCCTTTTGAGCTATTAGGAGATTTATGGTAGAACAGCTCTCCAGTGGATGCTGATTTTAGCTGATTATAAACATCGTGCCAGGCCCCCAAGGGTCCCTTCATTTTCCTGACACACTTGACTGCTGCCCCATTAACACTTCGTCTGTTATTGCAATATACCAATTTTAATTAGTATCATTGAATTTGGAGCTTGACATGAAAATAATGCCATATATATTTTTTGGTACAAATAACATGAGACTACTCTTACAGCCATCCCTCTTTGTTGTAAACAAAAGAAGTAAATAGGTATACTTTTATTTCTCTTCTTAAAACACATTATTTCCCTGGTTTAGATGTTATCTGACATTTTCCACAGAAAATGAACCTAGAGGAACACTGGTGAATCGGTATTTGTGGACTCACAGCTGCCGTGACTGGCTCAGAAGGGAAAAGTGTGGACCAAAGAAAAATCACGCCACTGAACAACTTCAGGTACCGAACCATCAAATGAAAGCCTTCTATGGAGACTTGGAGTTTTCTTCATTGCCCTAATATTTTTCTTTTTATAAAATATTGCTAACTACTGTGAGATTATTTGTAAACTCTTCTATTGAGTCTTCATGGCAATAAAGGATCTGTATTATTTTTGCATTCACTGCCACTAGGTGATTCATGGGTAAAAAGCCCCATTTGCCGTTCGATTAGGTGATGCATGTGCTGTTCCACTTGCTAAAAAAAAATCACACACATAAGTAGAATGAGCCTTTACAGAATAATGCAGTACCGATAATAAATGACGCTAGATAAATTGTAAAGTCAGAACAAGGTGGGAAGGGGATAAATCATATGCCTATCTATCTAGCTTTCTGTTTTTTAATCAACAGAAACTGTACAATGATGGACTAGCTGCTTTCAAATGTTGTAGACATTCAAAATACTACCTAATTTTTGGAAATAATCTCTTGATGCAATTTTTCAGTTGTTGGTTCTTTCATTATTTTCAATTATAATTTGATGAAAATTTTAAAATACTTCAAAAAATCATTGATGCACTTTTTGTGTAATTGATTGAAGCTTATAATAGGATATTTTTTAAAAAAACGATTAGAAAATAAATTCCAGCAAAATTATATATGTACATTAAATCAGCAACTAAATAGTTAACAGAAATAACACTTGTGCATGAAAAGGCAATGTAGTGTTTCTGTTGGTTGACAGGAAAATCCCAAGCAATGCTGCTTAACAGGGCAGTACACAGACATCCTTGCGGTGTAAATAATGGCTGTAATATTAAAACATTACCAAATTCCATTGAAAAGAGGGTAGTGAAAATATAGATACGTGCCATAAATAAATTAACTTACCATATCTTAAATGTCAGTAATCCATCATACTATTTTACTCACAGGTTGGATTTAATATTGTGTAGTATGCAGTGCAAACAAAAATGTTTTAATTTTTCTGTGAATTTAGTATATTTTCCATTGGCATCTTCTCTCTTCTCTGGTTCTGTTGTTTGCTTCTTTTGAATTAAGCTGCAAAGGAAAGCAAGGATGTGCAGCTAAAGCCTGATATATCCAAAAAGGGCAGAATATTGTTCTATTTTTCAAATGCCTTGCCCCAGACTCATGCGATGCTTCTAATTTGTATTGTTATCAACGTTCTTTTGATGGTATTATGGTAAATGCTCTGTCCCGATGTGGTGCATGGCTGTGTGGTCAATAAAAGCCTAAGATTCACAATTGCAGTGAGAGCACTCCAGCTTTTGAGCGTTCGGGAAAGAAGAACTTGACAGGCTTTCTGCTCTTGACTGCTATCCAGCCATGTCTACTGGAAAAGCATGCAGGTACCAGCTGGTGAAAAACATAGGCATCGCAGTTATTGGCAGTGAGGATCAAATCCTTACTCTGGATAAATATGGTCAAATTCTCCACCCGTACTAATACTCACCTAAACAATCTGAAGGTTTTCTAGGTAAGCATTTGCCTCTGGAATTATACAGAAGAATAATGTTATTGAAATATATAATTTAAACCAATATCCAATACTGGCTGTTCATTTTCCCTATATACTCGATCTGTATACTACCCTTTACTGAACATAGTCAGGGAAAGTAACAACCTTAGAACCTGATAACATTCATACTTTCTCTTGGAGAAGTGCAACTGAAATTCTGATGTAACATGAAATGGGGGAAATGGATTTCAACTGGGCAATGAATACTTATTTGGCAGGGAGCACTTGCATTTTTCATCACTAAATAAAACATCACAAGGGAAGACAAAGCTCAATGTGCCAGCTAGCGTGCTAATCCATTGTTGAAGAATGTCGTTCTACCACTCCTTGGCTTTGTTTACTCTTTTAAAGATTAATTTGCCCTTATTTTTTCGATCCCTTTCATTTAGTTTCCTTGCCTTATCCTCGTTGCCTATCCAAATGAAATAGCTATGCCTGACTGGCTTTAGATTAATGAGCCCTACTCTCATTCTGTGCAGCAGCACTCCCCTGTTGCACTGCACTTCCATACTAGTCTGCCTTAATTTTTCGGTGATTCTAATCACACACACCTTCCATGACGGTTGCCCTGATGTGATCAGCAAACTCTGCACAGGCCTGATTGATGGAGCAGGATCAATGTGCTGAATGGCCCACTCCTAATCTTCCTATGTTGGTACTTGGGGAATCATTGTATATGGTAACTGAAGCAGTTATCCTGTCTGCTTCAAGCCTTTTCTAATGTTGTATTTCCTTAGACTGCCAGGTGGTGCATAAGAATGAGTCAGACATCATACAGTTTGCAATTCTTTCCTCCCACTCTGTTTTTCATATACAGCATTTCCATATCACTGACACCTTGTTTGTTGGTGAGAATCTAGATGAAAAAAGTTCAAAGTCCCTGGGTAGTGTATACCTACCTATTCACGTTAATGTCTCGCACAATGTGATTTGGAGAGAATACTTCAATTTCATTCTTGTCATAAGTGAATGGGAGCCTCAATAGCCCATGACATGTTGTGGTTTCTGGACAGCAGGCACACTGCGGAAGCTTAGCCGTGGAAATCTTTGTAGGACAATGTTTATCAAGTGGCGGTCTGAGCAACTTCAAAATATCCAATTTAAATTTGTTTAACTATTCTTGAGTGGGTCAGAAGAGAAATAGGAAATATGAAGGAAATATGTATAGTAGGAGGTCTGCAGCCCCTTTATTATTTCCTTTTATCTTAAATGATTTAAAAATTGAAAATTTGGGTTGTTGATATGCTCTTTTACAGTCAAAATTTATGTTATGTCTTCAAAATCAAGTGCAGCATAAGAGATTACCAAAAACACTCAACTTGAAAGGGAATAATTAAATACCCAGTATTTTTGCTTTAACCTCAGAAAGGCAGTTGGGCAGTTAGAGAAAAATAGATTATATGAAAGTTACAATTGCTTAGAATTCCTGTGAGAGTTCTGAACTGCATCTTTAACTTAGAGTCATAGAGAAGTACAGCACAAAAGCAGGCCCTTCAGCCCATCTCCTCCATGCCAAACCACTTTAAACTTTCTACCCCATCAGCCTGCACCAGGACTATAGTTCTCAAAACCCCTACTATCCATGTACATATCTAAACTTCTCTCTTAAACATTGAAATTAAGCTCACCTGCACCACTTGTGCTGTCAGCTCATTCTCATGACCCTCTAAGTGAAGAAGTTTCCGCTCATCTTCCCCTTAAACTTCTCACCTTTCACTCTTAACCCATGATCTTTGGTTGTAGACCCACCAAACATCAGTAGAAAAAGCCTGCTTGCATCTATATCCCTTATTATTTTGTATACCTTTATCCAATCTCCTCTCAATCTTCTACATTCTGAAGAATACTGTTTTAACCTATTCAATCTTTCCTTATAAAGACCTTATGTGTATAAGGTCTTCCAGACCTGGCAACATCCTTGTAGATTTTCTCAGTACTCTTTCAACCTTATACACATCTTTCCTGCAGGTGTAGGTGACCAAAACTGCACACAATACTCCAAATTATGTCTCACCAACATCTTATACAATTTCAACATAACATCCTGTCTCCTATACTCAATATTTTGATTTTTGAAGGCCAATATGCCAAAAACTTTCTTTATTATTCTATTTACCTGTAATGCCACCTTCAACAAATTATGGACCTGTATTCCCTACCAAAGTGCAAAACCTCACACTTGTCTGCATTAAATTCAATCTGCCATTTTTCAGCCTATTTTTCCAGCTGATTCTGATCCCACTTTAAGTCAAGATAGCCTTCCTCACTGTCCACTACATCCCCAATCATGGTGACATCTGCAATTTTCTGATCCAATTAACCACAATATCATCCAGATCATTGATATAGATGACTAATAACATAGGACCCAGCACCGATCCATGTGGCACACTACTAGTCACTGACCTCCAGTCAGAGAGGCAACCTTCTACTACTGCACTCTAGCTTCTTCCACAAAGCCAATGTCTAATCCAATTTACTACCTCACCCTGAATGTTGAGCAACTGAACCTTCTTGAACAGCCTCCCATGTGGGACTTTATCTAGTGCCTTACTAAAGTCCATGTAGACAGCATCAACTTCATTGGCTGTTTGGCGAGGATCAAGAAGGTATAGTGACAATCCAGCAGAAGTCCTTAAATTAATAAATATACAGTAGATCATTTCATGACCATAAGAAACTGGCTGAAATTCTGTAAATTCCTGATTAATCTTTAAAATCAAATGCATTTTGAAATTAGTTACCTTATTTTTCTCTGTATCCCTATTTGTTGGTCTACTTTGGTCATTTTCAATAATGTGAGTTGCAAAGGAATTTTGCTTGTAGTTAAGCCACTCTATTATCATTGTTTATTATAAAACAAATAAGAGGAAATTGTTGTTTGTGTAGATCTATAACTTCTCATTCAATGATCAATTATTGGATGAATAAAGTAATTATAGCCGGCTGGTGGCGCAGTGACAGTGAACCTCCGAAGTGAAGGTTCCTGAGTTTGAATCTAGTCAGACTGCTCCCGGGCACGCTTTCTGTCCGTGCCGGGTTGAGTGTCGATCTCACAACTCCACCTCGTTTAAAAAAAAACTGCACTGTGAGAAGGGCGAGGAGGACCACTCACAGAACCTTTCCTCCAAGAAAACAACTTGGATAAAGTGGTCGCCGAGGTTCTGGCAAAGTATGGCACACAAAAAAAGTAATTATATCCCAGCTGTGGAATGCTGAGAATATTTGAAAATTTTGTTGATGTTGACTAGGTAGTAGGACTTCAGACTTGTGTACATTCCTGTTAAATTTTAGCAAAGGTAATCAGGTTTCAGTAATGTTTGCAACTATCAAAATCATGAACTAGTTGAAATCTAGTTGAACTAGGTTTTTTAAAATCTACTCCTCATCTCTTTTTTTCCAGTCCTACTGCAGGGTCTCGGCCTGAAATGTCGACTGTACCTTTTTCCGTAGGTGCTACCTGGCCAGCTGAGTTCCTCCAGCATTGTGTGTGTGTTAACTACTTGAAATTAATTAGTTAATGGGGAAGAAACCTTGAAAAAAATATAAGAAAGAACAAAATATAAGAACTGTTTTTGGACGCATGCCATTTGGCAGAAAATGCAAGAGGGCTTATTTTTTTATGTTTTATCTTTTAGTTATCTTTTTCATAGTTTATTTTATAGCGAACTTATTAGGATTTTATCTGAAGGATTAGATGTAAAAGATTGTAATTTAAATGATAAGCCATTAATGTGCTTACCTTTGGTGATTGTTAAATCTATTCAGTAATGTCATTTAGTAAGAGATGAGTATATTTCTTTCTGATTATTTTTCCTGCCAAGTTGTTAGTGCAGAAAATCCCACAAATGCAACTTCGGCATAATGTATTTGATGTCAGCCATGTTATGCCATTGGGATAAATCTCATTTGACCTTTTGTAGTACTGCATAAAGATCCTTCTTCTGTGCACGTGCATCAGTTTTCTTGTATTGTTTTTCTCCCAGTGGTCAGAAACTCCCCAAATTCTACTTCATTAAGAAAGTTTATGGTCCATCAGACTTCTAACCAATATTTCAGTAATGTAACTGAATTTTTAATTTAAAATAGAGAAAAAAACTTATCTCCTTAAAGTGTGCAAACATTTCATTTTACAGTGAAATAGCATCTGCAATTATTATTTGTGTATTTGTTCATGATGTATCCTTGTTTGCATTTTACACCTTGCATCTGGTGAAGCTATCTGTAGAAATCAGAATGATCTCTCAGGAAGATCTGAACTATCACACTGAGCCAGAGGCAACAGGAAAATTGACAACAAAATCAGCAGTATTCAATGGCTTACAAGTAAGGTGTCTGTGTGGTTTCCTCCATTACTAGACTAACACTTTTGGACTAGATAAGATACTTTATTTCTAGTACCATGGACAGTGCTTTATAGTGGTATCAACTTGCATAAAAGATCAAGCTTGGTATCGAGAGATGTGGAATCACAACTCCACACTGTGTGTCTTTTCTCATTTGAGTTTTAAACTCTTTTTCTGTTCTTTGGTCAGGAATTGCATTCACAACATGATGACAAGGACTTTTGAAACCTATGCCTGAACCTTCAAGTTCTAATTATCAGGACATTGTGACTTAAGTTTAATCCTGATAAAGTACATTAGCTAAATGCTGGCAGGCCAGATTGTTGTTCTTGGCTTTGTTATTAATGAAATGTTGCAGGTTATGTTTCAGGAACCCAGTCCTCTTTCCTGTCATAGTATCTGCATAAGTGAGGAGGTGTTCTCTCAAGTATGTAATTGGTGAGTGTGCGATGCATCTGGAAGCAAGATACTGCTAGATCACAAATTCTAGAATTCTAGAATTCTAGGGTTAAAGGCTAAATGGCTTTGGGTAGAAATGTCTAAATGACCTTGTGGAGGTTAGCCTAAACTGATGTTATTGTATTGACAGCATTCATCTTATGTGTAGATTAAAATAGCAAATAATTATTAAGAAATATCTCGTAGGGGATTAATGCCAAGCCGTTCATCTATAATTTTGATTCAATTGGTTTTGCCTGCTTGAAGCAAAACAACGATGCCTCTTACACAAAGGCTAATGAATGTCTAAGAAGGAAGGTAGATGTCTTCCATTTGGAATTTAGTAACATAGCAAAGAGAATGGGAGATAGTTTAGTATCCAGGAACTATTTGCTGGATCGAAGCGCAAATATCTAGCTAACAGCCAGTTGTAAATGATGTACAAAAAAAGAGAGCATAGGTCTGGAGCTATGGTTTGAAATGCTGATATATATTTAGATCCTAGAATTTTGGAAAGTTTGATGAAGTTGTACAATCAGGTGCCAAACTTCAGTGACGCAGGCTATTAGAGAAGAGGATAGGTACACAGGATAGATTTGAGATCCACCAATAGGAGTGCTTAAAGATTTACAAACATGCAACACACTCAAAAGTATTTGAAAACAGAACAACTTTTGAATCAATATAGACTAAACAGGGAAAGGTATCAGAAGTGTGAGAGATTGCATAAATTAATGGAGGCAAATTTCTTAAAATATTCTCCAGAACAACAAAAACATTAACTATATATTGGACCATCTAGACTTTCTCCGTGAGTGAACTATAAATGGTACAGGTACAACACAGATGTGGGTTAAAGAGGAATACAAAGGTGGGTGAGAGATCAGAACTTGGCAATAGATATGCTGCAATTGAAGATTTTTCTAATTAAGAAATAAATAAAAACATGGATTTTCTGTGGACAATTTAGATATGCTAATTAAGGTGCAGAATAAAATGACGATAATAATGGGAATCATGAGATCTGTTGTAAGTTCCCAACCTCAATGAACCAATGGGCACTGAAATATACTGTGGATTAGGAAGAAATTATTCATGCATTAATATGATTCTTTTGGGAATGGGCGTGTAGTCTACAATATCTGTTTTGAATTAACCATGAGCATCCTCTCGAACAAAGAAAAAACATTTTGTCTTAAAGTTAATTGTGGATGTTTTCATGGCTCAATTATTAAAGAATATAAAAGGGAAGTACAGCTGGTTTCTTTTGATTTTTGTCTAATGGACCAAGGAAACTTAAACAATCAAGGTTTATGTATCAGAATTTCAACATCTGAGGTTTTTTTGACATCAAGGTTTGCGAACATCTTAGGGACGATAAATAAATAATGCTGGAAAGACTCAGCATGCCATTCCACATCTGTTGGAAGAGAAAAAGAGTTAACATTTCAAGTCAAAGTCCCTTTGTTGGAATTGGAAAGGAAAGAAAAATAACTAACTTATATCTGTAAAAACATAGATTTATCTGGGGTAGCGATTTGGCTTTGTGCAGAGGACGTCATATCTTAGAAAATTGATTGAATTTCGTGAGGCAGGGATGAAGGTGCTTAAAGAGGGCAGAGCACCATGGTGTTGTATACATGGACTTTACCAAAGCTTTCAAAAATGTTCCTCTTAATAGGCTGATCAGCGAGGATCCATGGTACTTTAGTAGATTCAACTGAAAGAGAACAGAATGGTCATAGAAGGAAGTGCTGTTCCTTGAGTTTGCATTGGGACTCTATATTACAGTAGAGGAAGCCACAAATTGACAAGTCTGAGTGAGAGTGGGAGAGAAAGATAAAGTGGTAGGCAATGGGAAGGACAAGGTTGCTCTGCGGACGGAATGTAGGTGTAATAGAAAGTGATCATCAAGTCTATGTTTCTCCATTTGGGAATGGAGATCCCCTTTAAGACACCATGGAAATCCTCTTTGGGTCCCTGGCCAGTGAGAATGAAAGAAAATTGAAAGGGCAAGTTTAGATTGTCTGTGTTTGTAAAGAAAAGTAAGATAGTAGGTAAGAACAAATGAGCGAACCAGGGTGGCACAGTAGAGCAGGGGTTAGCGTATCACTTTACAATGTCTGCAATCACCACCCGGGTTTCAATTCTGACACTGCCTGTAATGAGTTTGTTCATTCTCCCCGTGGCCACTTGTGTTTTCTCTAGGTGCTTCGGTTTCCTCACACGTTCCAAAGACATACGGTTATTGTTAACGAGCTGTGGGCATACTATGTTGGACCTGGAAGTGTGGTGACAGCACAACCCTCGCTGGTTTTACTGCATGGTTAAATGTACATGTGACGAATTAAGCTAATCTCTTCTCAAAAAGGAGAGGGTAAAATGTGCCTGCTGGTGGAATCACTTTGAAGGTAGCAGAAATTGCAGGGAATGATCTATTGAACAGCAGGGATATAGAGCTAGAAGATAAGGACAACTCCATATTTGTTCTGTCCCAGAGGGAGGATGCGAGCACAGCAGAGTGGAAAATGAGTTATATGTGGTCAATGACTTTGTTAACAGCGCTAGAGGAAAAACCAGTGTTTAGGAAGAAGAACAAACTTTAGAGGCACCTGTACAGATGTCTTATCATTGAAGGGACTGGAAGAATGGAACAGAATCAGGGTGGTATGTAGAATAGTCAAGGTAACTGAAGGAGTCAGCCATCTTGTAATCAATGCCTGTAGGTAGTCTGTCTCCTTAGCTGAAAACATTAAGATCCAGCAAAGGAATGGAAGAGTTGGAGATTGACTATGTGAGGGCAGGGTGGAAATAAACAGAAAAAAAATAATGGAATTGTCGAATTCTACATGAGTATCATAGGTGGCAGCAATGCAGTCATCAATGTACCGGTAAAAGAGATGAATGCAAGGCTCATTATGATTGAAACAAACTACAAAAGGAACGTGATGAAGCTAGAGAAGATGCCAAAAAGATTCATAAGGTTGTAGCCTGGATTGGAGAGCTGAATTTTTGGGGGAGATTGGATAGATTGTTGTTTTTTTTTCACAAGCGCTAGAAAATCTGCAGATGCTGGAAATCCAAGCAACACACTCAAAATTCTGGAGGAACTCAGCAGTCCAGGAAGCATCTATGATAAAGAGTAAAGAGTCAATATTTTGGGCCAAGGCCCTTCACCAGGGCTAGAAAAAAAGATGAGGAAGAAGGTGGGGGGGAGGGGAGGAAGAAATACAAGGTGGCAAGTGATAGGTGAAACTGGGAGAGGAGGCAGAGATGAAGTAAAGAGCTGAGAAGTTGATTAGAGGAAGAGATACGGGCTGGAGGAGGGCTAATCTGATAGCAGAAGAAGAAAGAGAAGGGGAGGAGCACCAGAGGGAGGTGATGGGCAGGTAAGGAGATAAGGTGAGAGAGGGAAACAGGAAAGGTGAATGGCAAAAGGGGGAGGGGGTGCAATTACCGGAAGTTCGAGAAATTGATGTTCATGCCATCAGGTTGGAGGCTACCCACATGGGACATAAGGTGTTGCTTCTCCAACCTGAATTGCACCAGTAGAGGAGGCCATGGACTGACATGTTGGAATCAGAATGGCAAGTGGAATTAAAATGGGTGACGACCAGGAAATCCCGCATTTTCTGCTGGACGGAATATATGTGCTCAGTGAAGGGTCTCACCGATATACAGGAGGCCACACCAGCAGCACAGGATAGTGGAGATGACCCCAACTGATTTACCAATGAGGTGTTGTCGCATGTAGGACAGTTTGATGCCCTGAAGAGTAGTGAGGGAGCAGGTGTACGGGCAGGTGTGGCACCTGTTCCACTTACATGGATATGTACCAGGAGGGAGATCAGTGGGAAGGGAGTCGCGTAGGGACCCATCCCTGCAACAGCAGAAAGTAGGAAGGAGGGAAAGATGTACTTCATGGTGGGATCCTATTGGAGACTGCAGAAGTTATGGAGAATTATGTGCTAGACGGGGAGTCTACTTGGGTGGTAGGTGAGGACAAGAGGAACAATATCCCTGGTTATGGTGGCAAGAGGATGGGGTGAGGGCAGACATGCATGAAATGGAAGAGATGTGTGAGGACAGTTTTGATGGAGGAGGAAGGAAAGCCTCTTTCTTTGAAGAAGTACATCTCGTTAGTTCTGGAATGAAAAGCATCATCCTGAGAGCAGATGCGGTGGAGACAGAGGACTGAGGGAAAGGGAGTGTCATCTTTGCAAGTGTCAGGCTGTGAAAAGGTATAGTCCAGGCAGCTGTAATTATCAGTGGGTTTATAATATATAACAGTAGTTAGACTGTCTCCAGAGACAGAGACAAGAAGATCGAGAAAGGGGAGGGAGGTATCAGAAGTGGACCAAGTAACTTTGAGGGCAGGGTGGAAGTTGGAGGCAGGGGTGATGAAGTCTACTAGCTCAGCATGGGTGCAGGAAGCAGCACTAATGCAATTGTCAATGTAGTGTAGGAAGAGTTGAGGAGCAATACCAGTGTAAGCTCAGAACATGGACTGTTCCACGTAGCCAACAAAAAGGCAGGCATTGCTGCGACCCATAGTCACAGTCATACTTTATTGATCCCGAGGGAAATTGGCTCTTGTTACAGTTGCACCATAAATAATTAAATAGTAATAAAACCATAAATAATTAAATAGTAATATGTAAATAATGCCAGGAAATAAGTCCAGGACCAGCCTATTGGCTCAAGGTGTCTGACCCTCCAAGGGAGGAGTTGTAAAGTTTGATGGCCACAGGCAGGAATGACTTCCTATGACGCTCAGTGTTGCATCTTGGTGTAATGAGTCTCTGGCTGAATGTACTCCTGTGCCCAACCAGTCCATTATGTAGTGGATGGGAAATATTGACCAAGATGGCATGCAACTTGGACAGCATCCTCTTTTCAGACACCACCGTCAGAGAGTCCAGTTCCATCCCCACAACATCACTGGCCTTACGAATGAGTTTGTTGATTCTGTTGGTGTCTGCTACCCTCAGCCTGCTGCCCCAGCACACAACAGCAAATATGATAGCACTGGCCACCACAGACTCATAGAACATCCTCAGCATTGTCCAACAGATGTTAAAGGACCTCAGTCTCCTCAGAGATGGCTCTGACCCTTCTTGTAGACAGCCTTAGTGTTCTTTGACCAGTCCAGATTATTGTCAATTCGTATCCCCAGGTATTTGTAATCCTCCACCATGTCCACTTTGACCCTCTGGATGGAAACAGGGGTCACCGGTGCTTTAGCTCTCCACAGGTCTACCACCAGCTCCTTAGTCTTTTTCACGTTAAGCTGCAGATAATTCTGCTCACACCATGTGACAATGTTTCCCACTGTAGCCCTGTACTCAGCCTCATGCATCCAACTATGGCAGAGTCATCAGAAAACTTCTGAAGATGACAAGACTGTGCAGTAATTGAAGTCCGAGGTATAAATGGTGAAGATAAAGGAAGACAAGACTGCTGATCACTCTGTCTGACACACAGTGTTGCAAGCACATGTACTGTGGTCTGCCAATCAGCTAATCAAGAATCCATGACACTAGGAAAGCATCCACCTGCATCGCTGTCAGCTTCTCCCCCAGCAGAGCAGGGCGGATGGTGTTGAACGCACTGGAGAAGTCAAAAAACATGACCCTCACAGTGCTCGCTGGCTTGTCCAGGTGGGCGTAGACACGGTTCAGCAGGTAGACGATGGCATCCTCAACTCCTAGTCGGGGCTGGTAGGCGAACTGGGGGGGATCTAAGTGTGGCCTAACCATAGGCCGGAGTAGTTCCAGAACAAGTCTGTCCAGGGTCTTCATGATGTGGCAGGTCAATGCCACCAGTCTGTAGTCATTTAGGCCGCTGGGGCGCGGCGTCTTCGGCACAGGGACGAGGCAGGACGTCTTCCACAGTACAGGAACCCTCCGGAGACTCAGGCTCAGGTTGAAGACATGGCGAAGTACTCTACATAGCTGAGGGGCACAGGCTTTGAGCACCTTGGTACTGACACCATCTGGGCTGCAGCCTTGCTTGGGTTGAGACGTTTCAGCTGTCTTCTCGCCTGTTCAGCTGTGAAGCCCACCATGGTGGTTTCGTGTGGGGAAGGGGTATAGTCATGAGAGCAGGGTGGGGGACTGTGAGGAGGGGTAGGAGGGGAGAGTGGAATATGTGTTGGTTGGGGGTCAACAATGGATGACTCATGTGGGGGATGGGCAGGGGCCACAAAGTCAGATCTGTTAAAGAACAGGTTAAGTTCGTTGGCCCTGTCCACACTGCCTTCAGCTCCTCTGTTGCTAGTTTGCCGGGACCCAGTGATGGTCCTCATCCCACTCCAGACCTCTCTCATGTTGTTCTGCTAGAGTTTCCACTCAAGCTTCCTCCTATACATGTCTTTAGCCTCCCTGATCCTGGCTTTCAGGTCCCTCCCTATTTCCATCTCTAAACATAGAAACATAGAAAATAGGTGCAGGAGTAGGCCATTCGGCCCTTCGAGCCTGCACCGCCATTCAGTATGATCATGGCTGATCATCCAATTCAGAACCCTGTACCAGCCTTCCTCCATACCCCCTGATCCCTTTAGCCACAAGGGCCATATCTAGCTCCCTCTTAAATATAGCCAATGAACTGGCCTCAACTGTTTCCTGTGGCAGAGAATTCCACAGATTCACCACTCTCTGCGTGAAGAAGTTTTTCCTAATCTCAGTCCTAAAAGGCTTCCCCTTTATCCTCAAACTGTGACGTCTCGTTCTGGACTCCCCCAACATCGGGAACAATCTTCCTGCATCTAGCCTGTCCAACCCCTTAAGGATTTTATACACTTCAATAAGATCCCCCCTCAATCTTCTAAATTCCAGCGGGTATAAGCCTAGTCGATCCAGTCTTTCATCATATGAAAGCCCTGCCATCCCAGGAATCAATCTGGTGAACCTTCTTTCTACTCCCTTTATGGCAAGGATGTCTTTCCTCAGATTAGGAGACCAAAACTGCTCACAATACTCCAGGTGTGATCTCACCAAGGCCTTGTACAACTGCAGTTGTACCTCCCTGCTCCTTTACTCGAAAACGCCCTCTTTTTAGCGTTCAGGATGTCCTTAATGTCCTTTGTCACTCATGGCTTGTTATTTGAATAACAAAGGACAGCTCTTGTCGGAACATTGCAGTCCACACAGAAGTTGATGTAATCAGTGATGCACTCTGTGAGCCCATCAATATCCTCTCCATGTGGCTCACAGAGTGCCTGCCAGTCTGTCACCTCAAAACAACCCTGGAGCGCCTCATAAGCCTCCTCCGACCATTTCCTCACTGTCCTCGAGGACAGTGTAGGCCATACAAGTGCCCATAAGTACACCGTTGGTTTAAAGGAAGTGGCATGAGCCAAAGGAAATATTATTGCGAGTGAGGACCAGTTCTGCCAGACAGAACTCCCCTGGAGAGGAGGAGGCTGAGAAATGAGAGCTGAGAACATCTGCTCTTTGCCTTCAAGGTGACATGATGGAGATATATAAAATTATGAGGGTCATAGATGGGAAAGATAACCAATGACTGATTCCCGTGACAGCGAGTGTATAAAGCTAATGGGCATTGGAATAAGGTGAGAGGAAGGAGTTTCTGAGAAGTAAAAGTAAAATTCTCATGCCATAAGTGGAATGAGCTGCCATAGGAGATAGGGGAGGTAGAAACAGTAACATTTCAGAGGTATTTTGACATTCAGTGAGAGAGAGGGGGAAAGGGAGTGGGAAGTGGGAGAGGGAGAGAATAAGCCTAATGGCCAGTTTAGACTCTCTTTCTGTTTCTGTGCTGTACAAAGATTGTTCTACGTGACCCATAAAAAGACAAGCATTGTTTGGTACAAAGTTGACCAGATAACCTTTTTACAACTTTTTCCCTTGGTTATCCTGGTTTTACCCTATCAGTGGCCCTATCTCCTTCCCCCATCTGTACTGCAGCAGAACAAGTCTCTTTTGACTCCTGGAGATAATAGACTGAAGATGCTGGAATCTGGAGCTACAGACAATTTGTTGAAAGAACTTAGCAGATCGGACAGCATCTGTAGGAGGTTAGGAATTGTCAATAGTTTGGGTTGAAACCCTACATCATGACTGAGAGAAGAGAAGTGAGATGGTCTATTCAAAGAGGAGAAGGGGAGTGTGAGAAAAGAGCTGAAAGTGATTGGCAGACAGAAGAGTAAGATGTCAGGCAGGTAGGGATGGGAGAGAAGGGGTAGAGTTCAGAGACAGTGACAGATGAAGCAGACAAAGAGAGGAAAAAGAGGAAAAGATACAAGAAAAATGGAGAAAAGTGGGGTGGAGGGGCAAATGTAATCTCCTTTCCCCATTTTTTGCCTCCTTTCATCTCTTTCCCACTTCCAATAAGGAAGTATGACCTGAAACGTTGACTATTTCTCTTTCTACAGATGCAGAATGACTTGAATATTTTCAGCATTTTCTGTTTCTATGTTAGACTCTCTGCATCCGCAGTTTTTATGATTTTCTCTTGGGGACAATATATGTACTTAAGAAAATATTTAAAACGTTTTAAAAAATGTCATTAAGAACATACTTACGGGACTGGGACTATTTCCACTGAAGAAGTAGTTTAGTAAATATTTTTAAAGTTTTTAAGACTTTGATATGTTAATTGACATTGCTTAACTTGACACATGAAGTTCTTCTGTACCTGCTCTGCCAGTAAAACTTTAGCAGACACTGCATTTGGACATAAGAAAAAAAGCAGTCTGCTTAACCTGTATCCACTGTTTAACGGCTGGTGCAGGAAGGATTTTGAGGGAATTTAGCTAAAAATTCTCTTATCATTCAGAGAATAGAAATGAGAAGAATTCAATGGAGCTGGACAGGGCTGCATTTTTAGGAAGGTGAAGCTTGGAGGAGATCAATTCATGTCATTGGTTGAGAAATACAGCAGAATTCAATGAAGTCCTATGTTGACAAAAAAGTTATCATGCAAAATAGAGGGAATTCTTCAGATATGACCTCCCAGGTTCAAAGACTTGTAAGAGGTTTATTACACAGGATGAGCCAAGATTGTCCATCACTCACCCCAACCATGAGCAATCCAAAAATTAAGCATATCTCCTTGATCTCTCCATATGACCCTGCATCTTCCTGACCTGTATGTAATTGTCCACTCTGTTAGAAACTGATGCAATATAATCACCCGGGGAAATCATTTCAACTGGTTAGTTAATTTCTCTTATTTTCAATCTTGTAAATTCAGTCATTCATTACTGACTTCCCCACCAGAAGGAATAATCTTCCTCAGTTTAACATGTCAAACAAGCAATAATTTTATATATATTCATTTAATTTATTACTTGATTTCTCTGTTTTAGTGGAAGTAATTACAGCATCTCAAGTAAGCTTTTCATCACCAACACATAATTTGGATGAGCATATGATGAACCATAGATAGTACTGATAAATGTTTTTGAGATCGTATTGATATATGGGGTCCAGGGGCCTCCTAATACTACATGGGTTGTTTGTAAGTTGGATTTTAAAAAATATTAAGATAAAGTACAAAATAGGTCCTTCTGGTACTTTGAGAAGTGATGCCCAACAATCCCTCGATTTAATCCTGACCTAATTACGGGACAATTTACAATGACCAATTAACCTACCAACTGATATGTCTTTGAACTGTGGGAGGAAACTGGAGCACCTGGAGGAAATGCATGCAGTCACGGGGAGAACATATAAACACCTTACAGGCAGTGGTGAGAAATGAACCTGAGTTGCCTGTATTGTAAAGCATTGTGCTAACTCTATACTACCATTTAATGTATAAAAATGGAAAAGTGGACCGATTTCTGAACCTTGAACAATACTCATCTTCTGCTCAACATACACAAAATGCTGGTGGAACGCAGCAGGCCAGGCAGCATCTATAGGAAGAGGTACAGTCGACGTTTTGGGCCGAGACCCTTCGTCAGGACTAACTGAAAGAAGAGATAGTAAGAGATTTGAAAGTGGGAGGGGGAGGGGGAGATCCAAAATGATAGGAGAAGACAGGAGGGTGAGGGATGGAGCTAAGAGCTGGAAAGTTGATTGGCAAGGCTGGAGAAGGGAGAGGATCATGGGAAGGGAGGCCTAGGGGGAAGAAAGGGGGAGGGGAGCATCAGAGGAAGATATAGTGAGAGGGACAGAGGGAGAAAAAAGAGAAAGAAAGAAGGGGGGGATAAATAAATAAATAAAACAATAAATAAATAATGGATGGGGTACGAGGGGGTGGTGGGGCATTAATGGAAGTTAGAGAAGTCAACGTTCATGCCATCAGATTGGAGGCTACCCAGATGGAATATGAGGTGTTGTTCCTCCAACCTGAGTGTGGCTTCATCTTGACAGTAGAGGAAGCCATGGATAGGCATATCAGAATGGGAATGGGACATGGAATTAAAATGTGTGGCCATTGGGAGATCCTGCTTTCTCTGGTGGACAGAGCATAGGTGTTCAGGGAAATGGTCTCCCAGTCTGCGTCAGGTCTCACCAATATATAGAAGGCCGCATCGGGAGCACCGGACGCAGTATATCACACCAGCTGACTCACAGGTGAAGTGTCACCTCACCTGGAAGGACTGTCTGGGGCCCTGAATGGTGGTGAGGGAGGAAGTGTAAGGGCATGTGTAGCACTTGTTCTGCTTACACGGATAAGTGCCAGGAGGGAGATCGGTGGGGAGGGATGGGGGGGGGGTGAATGGACAAGGGAGTCACGTAGGGAGCAATCCCTGCGGAAAGCAGAATGGTGGGGTATGGAAAGATGTGCTTGGTGGTGGGATCCCATTGGAGGTGGTGGAAGTTACGGAGAATAATATGTTGGACCCGGAGGCTGGTGGGGTGTTAGGTGAGGACCAGGGGAACCCTATTCCTAGTGGGGTGGCAGGAGGATGGGATGAGAGCAGATGTGCGTGAAATGGGAGAGATGCGTTTGAGAGCAGAATTGATGGTGGAGGAAGGCCCTTTTCTTTAAAAAAAAAGGAAGACATCCTGGAATGAAAAGCCTCATCCTGAGAGCAGATGCAGCGGAGACGGAGGAATTGCGAGAAGGGGATGGCATTTTTGCAAGAGATAGGGTGGGAAGAGGAATAGTCCAGGTCGCTGTGAGAGTCCGTAGGTTTATAGTAGACATCAGTAGGTAAGCTGTCCCCAGGGATAGAGACAGAAAGATCAAGAAAGGGGAGGGAGGTGTCGGAAATGGACCAGGTAGATTTGAGGGCAGGGTGAAAGTTGGAGGCAAAGTTAATGAAATCAATGAGCTCAGTATGCATGCAGGAAGCAGCACCAATGCAGTCATCGGTGTAGCGAAGGAAAAGTGGGGGACAGATACCAGTATAGGCTTGGAACATGGATTGTTCCACAAAGCCAACGAAAAGGCAGGCATAGCTGGGACCCATACGGGTGCCCATGGCTACACCTTTAGTTTGGAGTGAGTGGAAGGAGCCAAAGGAGAAATTATTAAGGGTAAGGACTAATTCCGCTAGATGGAGGAGAGTGGTGATAGAGGGGAACTGGTTAGGTCTGGAATCATCTCTTGCTCCTTTATTTTTAAGTTATAGAGGTGAGTCAAGGGTTGGATAGTCAGCCTGCTGACTGGAAGTGACTTGGCATATGAAATGTGCTACAAAAGCTGTCAATCTCTGACAAAATTTGGTTTACAAATTGTAAAATGATCAACTGGATCTTAAAGACTTGAAGAAATCTAACAAGAGAGTCAAGGCTGGCTGAAGGAGAGAAAACTAAATGAGCAAATGAAGAAATGGGTGAAGATGCAGAAAATTTCCCCCAAAAAGTGGAAAACTGAGGTTTGGAATGAATGAGGACTCCTATGAAAAAGTATTCGAGAAAATGGGGAATAAAGAAATATACTGTATTGTATAGGACTGAAATTCTCTCAAAGGTGTGGCAAAGCAGAGAGTGTACAGTATGTGTTGGGTGATATCTTCCAACATTTAATAGAACACCACATAGAATAGAATGAATCAAATATATTCCAATTGTTTAATAAAGGACACAGAGAAGACAAATAGCCTGGTAGGGAAAATGCTGGAATTTACTATTGAGGAAGTGGTAACAGGGCACTTTAAACATAATAATAAGATATGACAGAAGCAGTGTCAAATTTAGAAAGGCAAAGCATGTTTGAATAAATAAGGGGGAGCTCACTTGAAATGTGTGTCTGGACTTCTTAGAATTGATAAGGTGACATTCAAGAGATTATTGATCAAGATCAAAGGACATGGTTTGGGGTTATTTCAAAGATCAAAGTTCAAAGTAAATTTATTATCAGAGTACAGACATATACTATCTTGAGATTAATTTTCTTGAAGGCATTCACAGCAGAACAGAGAAATACAATAGAATCAATGAAATCCTACACACAAAGCAAGGACTGACAAATAATCAATGTGAAAAAGAAGTGAAATTGAGGAAATGAAAGAAAATAAATAAGTAAATAAACAAACAAACAAATAAATCTTGAGGACATGAGTTGTAGACTTCTTCAAAGTGAGCCTATAGATTGTAGAATCAGTTCAGATTTGAGATGAGTTAAGTTATCCATGCAGGTTGGTGGGTATTAACTGTTAACTGTTATAACTAAGAACTTCCTGAACCTGATATTGTGGGACCTGAGGCCCCTGTACTTCCTTCTCAATGCAGCAGTAACAAGAAAGCTTGGCCTGGATGTTGGGGTCCTTAATGATGAATGATGCTTTCTTGTAGCAGAGCTCCTTGTAGACATGCTCAATGATGGGGAAGTGTGGACTGAGAATTGCTTAATGAATAATAAGGTCAGAATGACTAAGTCAATTTCAGACCAGGAGGCTGAAAGTAGTGGACCAAGTGTAGGACCACCAGGTTTACTGATGGTAGAAATTGATGTGTATAAATAAATAAAAAATTAAAAACCAGGTGGCAATGTAAGTTGGAGGATCTTGCAAAGAAGTTTAATGGAGATAGGTTGAGTAAATGGTGAACAGGTTGAGTGAATGGCTAAGAATACAACAAATATAATATGATCTTGGAAAATGTTTGATCATTCACTTTGGTAGAGAAAATGCAAATAAGTCCGTACAGTACGTAAGTAGACCACTTAGACCTCAATATCTACCTCAACCATCAAGTACCTATCTATATTGAACCCATTTAGTAGTACTTGGTCCTATCTTGCTATGCCTTTAAAATGTGACAGATTTTCAGACTTTTGATTATTTGGAAGGTTTTGATGTTCAAAGAAATCCTGATATAACTTTACACAAATCACTCAAAGTTAGCATGCATGGACTGAAAACATTTCAGAAGTCATGAGTAGAGATGACATGCTCTAATTACACAAGGCCCTAGTGACACAGCACTTGGAATATTGTGTGCAAGTCTGGTCTTCCTACCTTATATTGCTCTTATAGCTTTGAAGAAGGCCTTCAGCCTATGCTGATTCTTAGAGCAATCCTATCTATATCATTCCCTGCAATCCATTTATCTCGCATGCCTCCTGATTTTGCAACATGTACCTACACCAAGGGTAATTTAGAGTGATAGGAACGCACACAAAATGCAGGAGGAACTCAGCAGGCCAAGCAGCATCTATTGAAGGGAGTAAACAGTCAATATTTTGGACCAAGACCCTTCACTAGCATGTTGTGTGTATTGCTTTGGATTTCCCGCATCTGCAGATTTTCTCAGGTTTGTGATTTAGAATGGCAAATTAATCTTCCAAACTGTATCTGTTTAGAATGTGAGAGGAAAACCCATGCAGTCTCATGAGAATATGCAAACTCCACGTAGAAAGTCCAGATTGGTCAGAATCAAGTTCCAGTCACTGGAGCCATAAGGAAGGATATACCTGTGATAGAGGAAAGCAATGAAGGGTCATTGTCAAACACGAGAAAATCTGCTTGTCAATCAACTTCCCAGCTCTTGGCTTCATCCCTCCCCCTCCTGTCTTCTCCTATCATTTCTGGTCTCCTCCTCCCCCTCACACTTTCAAATCTCTTACAGTCTCTTTTTTTCCGTTAGTCCTGACGAAGGGTCTCGACCCGAAATGTCGACTGTACTTCTTCCTATAGATGCTGCCTGGCCTGCTGCGTTCACCAGCATTTTGTATGTGTTGAAGGACATTGGATTGATTCTGGAATGATGGCATTAGGTGATCAAATAGACTGGGCCAGTATTGTCCTGAATGTATAACAATGAAAGGTAATCTCAATGGAACATGAAATACTTATTAGTTTTAACAATTCTGGGGATAGTATTTCCCTTGGTTGGAATGGCTAGATCCAATGGTAATCAGGTGATTAATTAAGCAGGCAGCAAATTAGAACAAAAATAAGAGGACATTTTGTCACCCAAAATATAGAGAATATTCAGCATTCTCTACCCAAGAGGGCTGTAGAGGCACAGTTGTTAAATATGTTGTATACAGAAATAAATGAATTAGTAGATACCAAAGAAGTTAAGAATGTGAAGGTAGGGCAGGAAAGCAAAACTGAGAAAAATATCAGCCAGGATCGTATTGAATGACACTCCTGCATTTGTTTCTTATACTCTGAATCACATGGCGGGCCAAGAGAGTTTCCTCCATCTCTTGAGATTTCCTCATGTCAAACACTTATCTCTTACAACACGCTGGAGGAACTCAGGAGGTCAGGCAGCATCCTTGGAAATAATCAGTCAACGTTTCCGGCTGGAACCCTTCATCAGGACTGAAGTGGGAACGGGCAGAGGCCCTATAACGAAGGTGGGGGGGGAGGGTGGAAAGGAGAAGGCTGGAAGGTTCCAGTTGAAAAACCAGTAAGAAGAAAGATAAAGGGGTGGGGGAGGGGAAGCACCTCTTCAATAACTTCCAGTTCCCTGGTCCCGACCACTTCATTTTCACTGTGGATGTCCAGTCGTTATCCACCTCCATTCCCCATCAAGAAGGCCTCAAATCCCTCTGCTACTTTCTGGACAATAGACCTCACCAGTTCCCCACCACCACTACCCTCCTCTGGTTGGCGGAACTGGTACTCACACTTAATAATTTCTCTTTTGGCTCTTCCCACTTTCTTCAGACCAAGGGTGTAGCTATGGGCACTCACATAGGCCCCAGCTACGCCAGCCTCTTCGTTGGCTATGTGGAACAGTCTGTGCTCCAAACCTATAATGGTACTGCTCCCCAACTTTTCCTTCACTACATTGACAACTACACTGGTGCTGCTTCCCGCACCCATGTTGAGCTCGTCAATTTCATCAACTTTGCTTCAAACTTCCATCCAGCCCTCAAATTCACTTGGTCTATCTCGGACACTTCTCTCCCCTTTCTCAATCTCTTGGTCTCCATCTCTGGAGACAGACTGTCCACTGACATCTTCTACAAGCCCACTGACTCTCATAACTACCTTGACTATACCTGTTCCCACCCCGCCACATGCAAAGATGCAATTCCCTATTCCCAGTTGCTCCGTCTCCACCACATCTGCTCCGAGGATGAGGTTTTCCGTTCCAGGACATCTCAAATGTCCTCTTTCTTTAAGGATCGTGGTTTCCCTTCTGCCGTCATCAATGATGCCCTCACCCGCATCTCCTCCAGTTCCCACACTTCGGCCCTCACCCCATCCTTCCGCCACCACAACAGGGACAGAGTTCCCCTTGTCCTCACCTACCACCCCACCAGCCTCCGGATCCAGCACATTATCCTCCGCAACTTCTCCCACCTTCAACAGGACCCCACCACTAAGCACACCTTTCCCTCTCCACCCCTCTCCACTTTCCACAGGGATTGATCCCTCTGCGACTCCTTGGTCCACACGTCCCTCCCCACGGATCTCCCACTCGGCACTTATCCCTATAAGCGTAAGTGCTACATCTGTCCAAACATCTCCTCTCTTGCCACCATTCAGGACCCCAAACAGTCCTTCCAGGTGAGGCAACACTTCACTTGTGAGTCTGTTGGGGTCATCTATTGCATCTGGTGCTCCTGGTGTGGCCTCCTCTACATCGGTGAAACCCGACGCAGATTGGAGGACCACTTCGTCGAGTACCTCTGCTCTGTCTGCCACAATAGACAGGATCTCCCTGATGCCACCCACCTCAACTCTGCTTCCCATTCCCATTCGGATACGTCCATACATGGCCTCCTCTATTGCCATGATGAGGCTAAACTCAGGTTGGAGGAGCAACGCCTCATATACCGTCTGGGTAGTCTCCAGCCCCTTGGTATGAACATCAAATACTCCAACTTCCCTCCACCCTCCCTTCCCCTATCCTAGTTTCACTCTGCCCCCTCCCCCAGCTGCCTACTACCTCCCTTATGGTTCCGCCTCCTTCTACTGCCCATTGTGTTTCCCCTTTTCCTTCTTCACCTTTCCTGCCTATCACCTCCCTGCTTCCCCTCCCACACCCCTTTATCTTTCCCCTTACTGGTTTTCCACCTGGAACCTACCAGCCTTCTCCTTCCCACCCTCCCCCCACCTTCTTTATAGGGCCTCTGCCCCTTTCCTCTTCAGTCCTGAAGAAGGGTTCCGGCCCGAAAGGTTGACTGATCATTTCCACAGATGCTGCCCGACCTGCTGAGTTCCTCCAGTGTGTTGTGAGTGTTGCTTTGACCCCAGCATCTGCAGAGTATTTTGTGTTTACTTATCTCTTACAGTGGCTCCCAAGAATGGATGTTGACCCTGTTTTAAATTGATATTGTGATCTATCTGTTAGTAACAGCAATCCAACTAACTTTTCCAATCCAAACTCCAAAGATGTATTGAAAAATTTGATATCTCTCTCTGATGGCTGATCGGGTCTAAATGATATAAGACTTACAAGGGATATTAGATCAATGCAAAATTATAGTTTTTTTTAAACAATTACAGCCATTGAAACCACTAGTGAATAACCCCATTCATGTGCATTCCTACTTGTTTCCAAAGCCAATAATGCATTTAACCAATTCTATTTTGCATGCTTCAGTCTTTTGGGAAAGAGATGCTAAGCAGAATTTATTTCTATTAGTTCTGTGGAAAGAATTATTTAGTTTTCGAAGGAAAGTCTTATTATTCAGAAAAACAGGAAGATACAGTATATGAAACACAACAATAATTATTGACAAAGTGATAGAGCTAGAAAGAGGAAGAAAAAATAGATAGCCACCACTTCCCCAAGAACCTAAAGGACCTTTGACCCTCACTTTTTTTTTTAATGAATGCAACTTAGAAAGCATTCTATTCAGATGCATTATGGTTTAGTCTAGCAACTGCTCTGCCTGAAACTCCAAGAAACTGCAGAGTTGCATACACACATCAGCATATAATGGAAACCAGCTTCTCATAGGCTCTTCCTGACGAAGGGTCTCGGCCCGAAACGTCGACTGTGCTTCTTCCTATGGATGCTGTCTGGCCTGCTGCGTTCCACCAGCATTTTCTGTGTGTTGCTATACTGTTGTCTAGCTACTTTTCAAGCTGGAAAAGTATGCCTTGATGACCGTCAGGTCTAAATGTTGGGAGCACAAGTCTTATGCTGCATGTTTGTGACCTGTGTGTGAGTACATTGGCTATAATTCCACAGTTTCTAAATGATACAAATCTCAATCATTTAGTAACCAATGAAGAGGATTATATTGGACTTTTGACTAAAATGCCAGACCGACAATATAGGCTGACGTATAGATGATGAAGTTCAATCTAGAACAGTGTGAAGTGATTTATTTTGGTCGTGGAAATACGATGAGGCAATGTAAGCTAAAAGATAAAATTATTGGAGTAGTTATTCAAACCTTTGAAATTGTTACCGTTACTACCAAAGAATACCGCGTTAGGGAACTGGAGCCGCAGCTCGATGACCTTCGTCTGGTCAGGGAGAGTGAGGAGTTGATAGAGAGGAGTTACAGGCAGGCGGTCACACCAGGGCCACGGGAGGCAGACAAGTGGGTCACGGCTAGGAGGGGGAAGAGGAAGAGTCTAGTAATAGAGAGTACCCCAGTGGCTGTGGCCCTTGACAATAGGTACTCCTGTTTGAGTACTGTTGGGGGGGACAGCTTACCTGGGGGAAGCGACAGTGGCCGTGCCTCTGGCACAGAGTCCGACCCAGTAGCTCAGAAGGGTAGGGAAAGGAAGAGGAGGGCAGTAGTAATAGGGGACCCGATAGTAAGGGGACCCGATAATAAGGGGGTCAGATAGGCGATTCTGTGGACACAGTCCGGAGACCCGGATGATAGTTTGCCTCCCTGGTGCCAGGGTCCGGGATATTTCTGATCGCGTCCAAGATATCCTGAAGTGAGAGGGTGAGGAGCCAGAGGTCGTGGTACTTATAGGTACCAATGACATAGGTAGGAAAAGGGGAGAGGTCCTGAAAGGAGAATATAGGGAGTTAGGAAGGGAGTTGAGAAAAAGGACTGCAAAGGTAGTAATCTCAGGATTACTGCCTGTGCTACGCGACAGTGAGAGTAGGAGTGCAATGAGGTGGAGGATAAATGCGTGGCTGAGGGATTGGAGCAGGGGGCAGGGATTCAAGTTTTTGGATCATTGGGACCTCTTTTGGCGCAGGTGTGACCTGTACAAAAAGGACGGGTTACACTTGAATCCTAGGGGGACCAATATCCTGGCGGGGAGATTCGTGAGGGCTACTGAGGTGACTTTAAACTAGAATGGTTGGGGGGTGGGAATCAAATTAAAGAGACTAGGAGAGAGGAGGTTAGTTCACAACAGGGGGATGGGAATAAGTGCAGAGAGACAGAGGGGTGTAAAATGAGGGTAGAAGCAAAAAGTAGTAAGGTGAAAAGTAAAAGTGACAGGCCGGCAAGTCCAGGGCAAAAATCAAAAAGGGCCACTTTTCAACATAATTGTATAAGGGTTGTAAAAGCAAGCCTGAAGGCTTTGTGTGTCAATGCAAGGAGCATTTGTAACAAGGTGGATGAATTAAAAGTGCAGATTGTTATTAATGAATATGACATAGTTGGGATCACAGAGACATGTCGCCAGGGTAACCAAAGATGGGAGCTCAACATTCAGGGATATTCAACATTCAGAAGGGATAGACATGAAAGAAAAGAAGGTGGGGTAGCATTGCTGGTTAGAGAGGAGATTAACACAATAGAAAGGAAGGACATTAGCCGGGAGGATGTGGAATCGATATGGGTAGAGCTGCATAACACTAAGGGGCAGAAAACACTGGTGGGAGTTGTGTACAGGCCACCTAACAGTAGTAGTGATGTTGTGGATGGCATTAAACGGGAAATTAGAAATGCGTGCAATAAAGGAACAGCAGTTATAATGGGTGACTTCAATCTACATATAGATTGGGTGAACCAAATTGGTAAGGGTGCTGAGGAAGAGGATTTCTTGGAATGTATGTGGGATGGTTTTCTGAACCAACATGTCGAGGAACCAACAAGAGAGCAGGCCATTCTAGACTGGGTATTGAGCAATGAGAAAGGGTTAATTAGTAATCTTGTTGTGAGAGGCCTCTTGGGTAAGAGTGACCATAATATGGTGAAATTCTTCATTAAGATGGAGCGTGACATAGTTAATTCAGAAACAAAGGTTCTGAACTTAAAGAAGGGTAACTTTGAATGTACGAGACGTGAATTAGCTAAGATAGACTGGCAAATGACACTTGAAGGGTTGATGGTGGATATGCAATGGCAAGCATTTAAAGATCGCATGGATGAACTACAACAATTGTTCATCCCAGTTTGGCAAAAGAATAAACCAGGGAAGGTAGTGCACCCATGGCTGACAAGGGAAATTAGGGATAGTATCAATTCCAAAGAAGAAACATACAAATTAGCCAGAAAAAGCGGCTCACCTGAGGACTGGGAGAAATTCAGAGTTCAGCAGAGGAGGACAAAGGGCTTAATTAGGAAAGGGAAAAAAGTTTATGAGAGAACACTGGCAGGGAACATAAAAACTGACTGTAAAAGCTTTTACAGATATGTGAAAAGAAGAAGATTGGTTAAGACAAATGTAGGTCCCTTACAGTCAGAAACGGGTGAATTGATCATGGGGAACAAGGACATAGCAGACCAATTGAATAACTACTTTGTTTCTTTCTTCACTAAGGAGGACATAAATAATCTTCCGGAAATAGTAGGGGACAGACGGTCTAGTGAGATGGAGGAACTGAGGGAAATACATGTTAGTAGGGAAGTGGTGTTAGGTAAATTGAAGGGATTAAAGGCAGATAAATCTCCAGGGCCAGATGGTCTGCATCCCAGAGTGCTTAAGGAAGTAGCCGAAGAAATAGTAGATGCATTAGTGATAATTTTTCAAAACTCTTTAGATTCTGGACTAGTTCCTGAGAATTGGAGGGTGGCTAATGTAACCCCACTTTTTAAAAAAGGAGGGAGAGAGAAACCAGGTAATTATAGACCAGTTAGCCTAACTTCAGTGGTGGAGAAACTGCTAGAGTCAGTTATCAAAGATGTGATAACAGCATATTTGGAAAGCGGTGAAATCATCGGACAAAGTCAGCATGGATTTGTGAAAGGAAAATCATGTCTGACGAATCTCATAGAATTTTTTTGAGAATGTAACTAGTAGAGTGGATAGGAGAGAACCAGTGGATGTGGTATATTTGGATTTTCAAAAGGCTTTTGACAAGGTCCCACACAGGAGACTAGTGTGCAAACTTAAAGCAAATGGTATTGGGGGTATGGTATTGATGTGGATAGAGAATTTGTTGGCAGACAGGAAGCAAAGAGTGGGAATAAACGGGACCTTTTCAGAATGGCAGGCAGTGTCTAGTGCTGGGACCCCAGTTGTTTACAATATATGTTAATGACTTAGATGAGGGAATTAAATGCAGCATCTCCAAGTTTGTGGATGACACGAAGCTGGGTGGCAGTGTTAGCTGTGAGGAGGATGCGAAGAGGATGCAGGTGACTTGGATAGGTTGGGTGAGTGGGCAAATTCATGGCAGATGCAATTTAATGTGGATAAATGTGAGGTTATCCACTTTGGTGGCAGAAACAGGAAAACAGATTATTATCTGAATGGTGGCCGATTAGGAAAAGGGGAGGTGCAACGAGACCTGGGTGTCATTATACACCAGTCATTGAAAGTGGGCATGCAGGTACAGCAGGCGGTGAAAAAGGCAAATGGTATTGGGGCATTCATAGCAGGAGGGTTCGAGTACAGGAGCAGGGAGGTATTTCTGCAGTTGTACAAGGCTTTGGTGAGACCACACCTAGAGTATTGTGTGCAGTTTTGGTCCCCTAATCTGAGGAAAGAGATTCTTGCCATAGAGGAAGTACAAAGAAGGTTCACCAGATTGATTCCTGGGATGGCAGGGCTTTCATGTGATGAAAGACTGGATCGACTAGGCTTATACTCGCTGGAATTTAGAAGATTGAGGGGGGATCTTATTGAAACGTATAAGATCCTTAAGGGGTTGGACAGGCTGGATGCAGGAAGATTGTTCCCGATGTTGGGAAGTCCAGAACGAGGGGTCACAGTTTGAGGATAAAGGGGAAGTCTTTTAGGACCGAGATGAGGAAAAACTTCTTCACACAGAGAGTGGTGAATCTGTGGAATTCTCTGCCACAGGAAACAGTTGAGACCAGTTCATTGGCTATATTTAAGAGGGAGTTAGATATGGCTCTTGTGGCTGAAGGGCTCAGGGGGTATGGAGAGAAGGCAGGTTCAGGGTTCTGAGTTGGATGACCAGCCATGATCATGCTGAATGGCGGTGCAGACTCGAAGGGCCGAATGGCCTACTCCTGCACCTATTTTCTATGTTTCTATGTTTAATACAAATACAAAAACATTGTACTTATAGGATACATAAACATTACTAATGTACCAGGTTGAAGATTGTATAAATTTCTGGGCATCGTGCTTCCAGGAAGACATTTTTACTGATTTTTTGAACTTTGAATTATGGGCATCGCCAGCAAAACTCATGTTTGTTAGTGTCGTGAATGTGGTGGGTAGCTGCTTTCTTGTGTGGTTGGAAACTGTTTAGTTTAAATAGTTCTCTACTTCCATTAGATAAGATATTTCAACATTTTGAACCCAGATCAGAAGCAAAAGCAGAATTGAGTGAAAAAATGGCAATATATTTCCAAGCTGGAAGCCTACATGACTTAGTGTTAGTGTTATTTGAATATGGTCATGAATTCATATGCCACTTGATGGTAGACTTTACTGGCTTGGAAGGTACTGTCATGAATGAGTCTGTGTGCCTCACTGTTGTTGGTGCAGTACTCACTCTTGCTTATGGCCAGTATCCCATCACATTCCAAACTTGTGCTTGTCGGAGGTGATAGGGCTTTGAGAAACCAAATGTTGAATCACTCACAGATTATCTAGACTCATCTGTGCAAGCTCTGTGATGAGTGAAATGATTTCTGGTGTTTTTGCTGAACCCAAAATGTTAATGCTGGTGCATTTAGTGACAGAAGTATTGATGAATTTCAGTGAGAGGTTAGACAGTTATGTAGAACATCGCATTTGCACCACATATTAACCCTTTCTGAAAGATGTCTTATTTTTGCTGAACACACACATAAGCTGTTTCATTATGTGAGAAGCTGCAAATGGAACTATGCATTAGAATCCTCAAAATAGAGACCCATTTATAACTTCAGAATGGAGGGCAGGTTCTTAAATGTTAATGGAGAAGTAATTCCTGGAATAATATCAAGAACTTGTCATAATTTGCTCAGCAAGATTCTGACTGTGTATGACGAAAGGTAGTGTTATATTTGTATAGCACAAAGGCCCTGTGGCCCAATTCACCTATGCCTATCTACACTCATCACTTGAACCTCCATTGTCCATATCCTCTACTCTTGTATCCAAACACATACACAAATATGCATAAATGTCATAATTGTATCTGCTTCTACCATTTCCCATGATGCTTGTTCCATATATATCTCCACTCTCTAGTGTAGAATAATGAAGAGAAAGGGGGCCTGGCATTCCTGAGGCTGAGGGGTGGGGTGAGGTTTATGGGGAAGGTCACAAATTCAAGATGCTGGAATCTGGAGAGAGTGAAAAAAACAATTATACATTCCTAAGAGACTGGCTGTGACAGAACTGGAAGGCCTGGAAAAGGAGAAATGTTAGGGACTGCTTGGTGTAGGAGGTTCTGAAGTTTGATCACAGGATTAGTGAAGAGATATGTTGACTCAGTGACTTTCGTGGGTTGTGGGGGGCGGGGCGGTTTGTCGTCCCTTGGTACGGCAAAGTTAAGGCAAATGGAATCCTTTCGAGAAAGAACAGAAAATGGTGGTAAACTTGAAGATCCAGAAAAGCATTTATTTAGAGCAAAATGGTGTTTCATCAGGCTAAGATATTGTCTTGACATTAAAAGGTCATTACTGAAAGATCACAGCAAAGGTAGACTGCCTGCCATTGTAATTGAGGCAGTGAATGCCTGGACTGTGGCCAGCAGCATTCCTGTTAGCTAGCGGGTCTTAGTTTTGAAGTTGCTTCTAAATCTGGTGAGAAAGCTCCAGAAAGTCATTTGATCATCATGTAGGGAATCTGCAATTTGTATGAGTCAACAAATGCCAAAGTTATTCACGTATTGACTCCATGAGCTAAAATACTCATAATTATAATTATTTCAGGTCACATTTCATGTGCACAAATCAGGAGTCTGAGGATTTAGTCAGACATGGGCTGCATGTTGCCAACAATATGCATAAAAATATTTGTCTTGTTAAAGGAAGAGGAAAGGAATTTGTATTGACTTACCAAATATTTAATATTTTCCAAAGTACTTTAAAATCAATGTAAAATTTTTGATGCCATTATTTATTTCTAACTTAGTGCACATAATAAGATCCATATAGGCAAATGTGATACATATCCAGATAATATGATGGTACCAAGCAATACACAAAAACTTTTCTAGGGCAGATAAAGAACAAGTCCTGTTCTTCATTAAAAATTTTTATCTATTTTACGTTCACCTCTTCAGTAAAAAAAATGCCTGGGTTTAATTGTCCATCTTAAAGCTAGATGACTGGCAGTGCAGACCTAATTCAGATCTATGGTAGATTACTGACAAATTTCCTTCATGGACCCATATTGGTGGAAGTGAGCCCACAGTTAACTGCCATTTTTACATGGATGGGATTTTTATAGAAGTTGCAATTAAACTCGATTATCAATAATGGTATCATGAATCCACCAAGTGCTTTACAGAGTAGTTAATTCACTGATGTCAGTGAATTCAGGGAAGAGAAGCTCATGTCTTTGTTCTGTATACATTGTACGTGACTCCAGACCCAAAACCAAAAGATTGACTCTTTAGTGGTCTCTATTCAAATCAGCGAGAATTAAAAAAAAACGTAAGAATCAAAGAGGACATTCTGTACAGGAAAACATTTGAAACCAGATTTTGAAACAATGAAGACAGAGTTCAGGCAATCAACTCTGCTAATCCTATTCACAAATATAAGGGAATTTTTCCTAAATTGGTAAAAAGTGACAAGTCAAGGAATAATCTGCACCAAATGATGAATGAGCCAATATGAGGGAGACAATCTATTTGAATTCATCAATTTCAATTTACTTGTTGCTTATGAATCTGCTAGTTGCAACTACCACCATATAATCTAAGTCCCACCTTCATCCCGAAGGTTTGCTACATCACAGTGTGTGCCATTACCAATGTGACCTGGGCATAGGCTCCAATTGGCTACAATTAGATATCCATAAAGTGCAGTAGGCCATCAGCAGTTCCAGAAGTCAGAATGAGCATCAGGAGGCACTCTTAAAATATGGGGTCAGTGGATAAAACAGCAAGCCTTTACATATGGGGTAGAGCCTATGTGAATTTAGATGTGGTAGATGTCAGGGCCTCTGGATGTTAGTTATTAAGGCATGTTGCCTTGTTTTTCTTAGATATGGGATGATAAAGGTCTTTTTAAAGCTGACATGAAACTTGAATTGAATCAGGGACAGGTTGAAAATGTCTGCAAATACCTTTGCCAGCTGATCTGTGCAGGATCTAAGGCATGGCCAGGGACACTCTCTGGGCCTGGTACTTTCTGACGGTTAACTCTCAAGAAGACTGATCTTTTGTCTGAAATGGTGACGATGGGTGAGTGGTGACATTCCAATCCCTTTCTATTCAAAATCTATACAGAATATATTTACAAACATGAGAAAATCTGCTGATGCTCAAAATCCAAAGCAACATACACAAAATGCATGTCAGGTAGCATCTACGGAAAGAAAATAAACAGTCAATGTTTCGGGTTCAGATATTTCCCTCTCCCCCCGCCCTCCATCTTCTTACTCTGACTTGTCATCTTTTTCCCAATCTTGATAAAAAGTTTTGGTCCATTCAATATCTGAATATTTATTTCCTTCACTACTGGTACGCCATGGCCTCAATATACGCCATTTGCAATACGACTTGCAGTGACTCATCAGATCACGATGTATAACGAGGGTTCCCAACCTGGGGTCCACAAATGCCTTGCTTAATGGTATTGGTCCATAGCATAAAAAAGGGTTGGAAACCCCTGATCTAGAAGGATAAGAAGCAGAGATGATTGTATTAAATGTCTTGAGTGCACTTGGAGCTCCAGTTATTCAGGCAAGTTGTATGTATTCCATCACACTTGTGATTTAGGGGTTGTACATGATGGAAAGTCTTTGAAGAGTCAATTAACATTAGGTACTATCTGCAGGGAGAGAAACAGTTAACTCAACACATGAAATATTAATTCTGTAACTCTGTATGGATTCATTCACTGATCCATGCTGACCATGAAGATCACAGCTATGCCATGGCTAGTGGCACAGCAATTAATGTTGTTTTCTGGGCCTGAAAAGATTTTTTGAAAAATCACCTAGTGGTCATACTCTTGGTTACTATCCAATAATCCTTCTGAGTGTTAGTTAAGGACATGATTTATTGCCAAAAGTAGCAATTTGCCTCATACAAAAAGGACTGGACAAAGTAGAGTACATGAAGATTAAATTAGTTTATGTTACCGTCTTCACAGATGTAGAGTAAACAGAATGGGAAGCAAAATTGATGGTATTTTGGCAGCAGCTCTTTTAAATTCAATACAGGGGAGACAAATAAGCCAGAAAATTGGGGTTTTAATTATTAAAAAAAAAGTTTCCTAGAACAGAAATTTAAACGGTTTAATTTAAATTTTGAGCTGCCTGTGACTAGAGTGAAGACTTCTTACTTTCATGTAATCATGTGGCTTTGCACAGGCATTATTTTAGGCTGAATGAATAACAAGTACAAGGCATGCATAAAACTGTGGTCTGAATTACTGTACTCCTTCCTTTCATCCTGAACCGTGGCTTCCCCATTGCCATTGTCAACAAAGCCAGTGAGTACATTTCATCCATTTCTTGCACCTCTGCTTTCAACCCTTCGCCTCTAGGACAAGAAAAATAGTTATCCTGGCCCTTCATTTCCACACCACCAACCTTTGTGATTAATAGATCATTCTCTGTGGTATCTGTCACTTCCAAGAGAGTCCTCCATTGAACACATCTTCCCCCGCCCTTCCTTTATGTGTCTCTGAATCACTCAGCCTTTCACACCTCCACCCCATTCTCATGACACTCCCCCTTGTAACCGCAATTCATTCAGCACTTGTCCTTTCATCTCTCTCCTTCCCACCATTCCACCATCTTTTCCAGTTGAGGTGGCATGTCACTTGCACTTCGTCCAATTAAGTATACTGCATTCAGTGGTTCCCTCGATAATGGAGAAAACAAATGGAGATTGGAAAATGCTTTGCAGAACGTTCACATTCAGTCATGAGGGTGTTCCTGTTGGGACTCTGGCCTATTGGTTTGTGGCCTCTGCAATCTTACAATGAAGCCCCACAGAAACTTGAGCAACAACATCTCATCTTTCCCCTGGCCAAGCTGTGACATTTTGGACTCAGTATTGAATTCTATAACTTCAGGTAATTTAATTTCTTTGACCATCTGTGCTATTGGCTCAATTTTTTAAAAATCTGGAAATGAAGGATATGCCCAACCTGTTCTGCATTTTGCAGCTTCGACATTTTTTGTCTATGTTCTCATTCCCTAACTGGTCTCATATACTAATTGATCAGATAACCTTGTTTACTGCTTATCCCCATCGCTACCCCAGTTTTGTCTTTTCGGGGACATTTCTCTACCTACCCTTATGCAGCTTAAGAAGCTGCTTCTGTCTCATTCCCAGTTCTGATGAAGGGCCTTTGACATGAAACTGGAATTTTGTTTCTTTCTCTATAGATACGTCCTGACCTGCTGAGTATCTCCAGCATTTCTGCATTTACTATTATGTAACCCAGTCTCTTAAATCATAAGCATGCTATCAACTGCAGGAAGTGTTTAGATGCAATATAGAGGAATGTGTCCAATAACATCATCAGGGTATCAAACATCTTTCAGGAAGTGTATTCGTAGTGCTTCTCCCAGCCAGCACTCTAAAATTACTTGCCTGTCATGTGAAGGCTCATTTATCTGAAAACAAGAATTATCCTAGAAAAGGAACCAGTGCTTTGTACACAGAAACACTGTCAAAATCACAATGCACACAATCACCTTGGTTGTGTTCAAATTTGGATTAAAAGTTGTTTAATTCTGACGGTAAATGTTTTCAAGTTGTATTTTATTCCATGCTGTAACTGTGAGCAATAGAAAAATGGAGCAAACATGGCTTTGCATTTTAGTATTACATAAAATATGTTTTTCAGTGATTAGTATGCCGACAACCAGCATAAAGTTATGTGGTTCATCTGATGACCTTTGACATGTTGAGAATGTAAGGCCACATTGCTTCTTTTCCCCATTTGGTTGGCAGACGTGCTCTGCATGATGAAAGGCAGTGCACATAAAATGCATTCAAATTAAGTAAAAATAAATCGTAGCGCAAAACCGCCTCAGTCTATTTATGAAAAATACACAGAAGTAAACAATCTTGGACAATAACAATATATCCATATTCATGTTTATTATTACAGTGTATTGTATAGATCAAGGATTTTTTAATTGAGGTGGTTGTTAATTTTTATTTTATTTTACAGGTTAAGCAATTATAACCATATTTTCTTTCTGCATAATTAAATTATTCCTACTTTCATTTGACATCAATTATTTTATAGAATAGTTTCTTTCCTGTTTTATTTTCTCACAGTTAAACTCTACTAACCAAAATCTAAACCAATAAACTTCTAATAAAAACAATCCTTAAAAATGTGGTTGACCTTACATGGGGCATACGAAATACATTTAGTGTGAAATATAGACATTAAAATTTTCACAAGACATTTGTGTATGAAAGTTTGTGTCCTCATGAAGGGTCCTGGCTTGAAACATTGACTGTTTACTCATTTTCCTAGATGCTACTTGACCTGCTGAGTTCCTCCAACATTTTGTGTGTGTTACTCCAGATTTCCAGCTTCTGCAGAAACTCTTGTGTTTGTTTATAGATAACTCTACCATCTCATCTAACTGAGTGACTAAATATCCTGAACTGAGTGTGAGCTACCGTTAGTATGCTTCATATTCTCTGACTGTTCTCGAAGAATGCAATTCATTGCAAGACTTGAGTAAGATCATCAGTGTAAGCTAACATAATGTGCATGCACAGGGCATCTCTCCAAGACAGATACTTGAATTCCAATGATATGCCTGTTGGAACTCTTAGGGATTGCAGCCTAGCAATTCACTGGTGGACAGAAAAGGAAAACAGGAAACTAATAAATGAATTGAGGTGTGAACATGGTGAGTGATAGAACTGCTTGGCTGATAGTAATCCCAGCAGATTTTTTTTTATGTTCTGTTTTTAGTTTAATTAGGAACGCCTGTGATTTGGGGAAGGGAGCAACAGAACAATAAGGTGGAGGCAGGGGAAATTGAGCAAAGGCGGGAACTACGTACGAGTGTGCACTGGAAAAAAAGACGGGAAGTAAAGGAAGAAAATATATCACAGAAGTTGCATGAAGAGAAATAGAATGAGACACCTAAAAAAAAGAGAAGCATGCTAACTATAACATACAGGCAAAGGATGTAAGGTACTCATAAAATATGGTAGAGGAAGGTGAATGGGGAAGCTATAGAAACTTTGGACAAATTAGATTCAGAAAGGCAATCACCCAGAAAATAAATATTATGCAGAAGAAGTATATGTTTGAGTAAAAATTAATAATGGAAAAAGGAGAAATAAATAAATTAGAGAAAAGTTTGAATGTAGATATCAGGGTTCTTTTGCTTGACCTTTGGATGAATGATGCTCACAATAACCATAATTATAGATCATCACTGGTTTGCCTGAGAAGATGATAGGCTTCCAACTTAAATTGTCCCAATTATTCTCAATAGTTTCCTTTTGAAATTGTTGATGTATCCTGAGTTTTGACTGGACAAAGAGCTTTTGAACTAAATAAATTATAAAGATACCAGCTGGCTGATAAAGCTTGCCCTACTCTTCTCATCTGCCCTCCTTATTTTCCTTAGTCACCTTTCTCTGATCAAAGTGCACCAGCCCACATGACATGCTGCCAGGTGTTCATGTTCTGAGCATACCACCACAATTAGCACTGTCCAGGACAGGTTTGAGCCAACGAACTGGGCCTACTGAAGTGTAAATAACTGAGCTGTGGCATGAAAAATTATGTTCTAAGACTGTGAGAGATTAAGGAGGAATTTCACCTGCTACAAGTGAAAATTATGAATTAGTACTGTCAACATATAAATGATTTAAGGTTATCATTATACTCATGATCACTTTTGTTAACTGTTGACTTAAGGTACAAATAAATTACAATTTTATAACTGGGTAACTCTGTTGCACCAGCCCTTTTACCAGCAAGTGCCAGGCTATTAGCTCAAGGGTAACTTACTCTACAGGCCTGATTTGGAACAGGAGTGAAAGATCATCTCAAGTTGGTTACTTTGCACTGATGTTCTGTGACCATCTTTCCTGCAAGGAAATGAGAAAACTATGACTGGTAGTAATGGAATGTGGTGAAGGGATAGGTGGAAGTCACGTAATAGTGACAATATGAGAGAGGCATGGCATTGAAATTTGAGGCTGAATGGACTAGTTGGGCAGATCAGATGTAAAAACAGGTATGCATGCGCAAGATAAATCAGCATTTGAACTTGTATGTGTAATAGATATATTAGGTGGATTGAAATAAGATGACTATGTTTACCTTTAATACTCTAATGAGGTCATTGGACAGTGCGTGGCACTGGATCCAGGGTTGGAGTAATTATATTCCTGCTGCTCAATTCTACAGCACCCATTGTTATTCCTTTCAGGTATTGCTTCTAAGCTGGGCACATCATCTAGTAGCCATAGGCTTGTTCTTTGCCACCAACATTTCAAAGTCAATGGAAGTGAATTTCAGTGACGGAGTATACAACACATGGTCAGCCTTGGTATTAGTGTTTGTTTGTTTTTTTATTGTCACCTGTACCAAGATATAGTGAAAAGCTTTTCTTGCATAGTGTTCATACAGATCACGCAGGGCACTGAGGTCAAACAAGGTAAAACAATAACAATGCAGAGTTGTTTAAAAGTGACAGAAAAAGCAATGCAAGTAAATAATAAAGTGCAGATCATACTGAGGTAGATTGCGAGGTCCAGTGTTCATCTTATTATGCGAGGTCCATTCAGGAGTATGATAACAGTGAGACAGAAGCTATCCTTGATCTAGTGCGAGGTGCTTTCAGGCATTTTATCCTCTGCCCAATAAGAGAGGGGAGAAGATAGAATGTCTGAGTGGGTAGGATCTTTGATTATGCTGATGCTTAGGCAATGACAAGTGTAGGCAAATTCCATGGAGGGGAGGCTGATTTTGCGATGTGTTGAGCTGTGTCACAACACTCTGCAGCTTATTGTGCTCATGTGCAGAGCAGTTGGCACAGCAAGCCATTCTGCATCCAGATAGTGTGCTTTGTATGGTACATTGATTTTAAAAAATGGTAAGGGTTAAAGGGGAGATGCCTAATTTATTTAGCCTTCTAAGGAAGTAGAGGTGTTGGCGAGCTTTCTTGGCTGTGACATCAACATGTTTGGAACAGGACAGGCTATTGCTGATGTTCACTCCTAGGAACTTGAAGCTCTCAACACCCTTTAACATCAACATCATTGACGTAGACATGAGCATGTGCACCACCCCTTCTTAAAGTCAATGACTAACACTTCTGTTCTGCTGACATTGAGGAAAAGGTTGTCGTGACACCATGTCACAAAGTTCTCTATCTCCTTCCTGTAACTCCAACTCATTGTTATTTGAGATATGGCCTTATCTTCAAGGAAAATTTTAAGCCCATCTATTTACCTATCATAGCTTTAGCAATGAAAAGTTTTAGACCATAGAAAGCTAAGAATATTTCCAATAAAATTTGCTCTGCTTATAAATAACAACAACCATGCATACACACCGAGAAAATTTACACACAATATGCATATTCTTGGTGCACACGAGCGCGCGCGCGCGCGCACACACACACACACACACACACACACACACACAAATTTGCCACTACCCACATCTTGAACCCAGACTTAAGAAGCTAAAACTATAATCAATTGGCTGTCGCTATTTTTTGTCTTTGCTCCTTGTACTTGAACAAGCCCTGATTTTCTCTGCCAAACTTTATAGTTGATGAATGGCTACTTATGTGGGATGTAGGGCACATACCCGATTCTGAAATGGTATATGAAGGCATTATTCTGCACTTGCTGATCGAAACAGTGAATATGGAGGGGGTTTATGATAGCCAACATTAGTTCCAAACTCATCCAATCAAATACACCCAAGCTCAGAAATTACTCTCAAATACCTTCAGCTGATACTTGGTTATGATGTTAGCTACAGCCAGTAGCTGGAGTGTCACAAAATCCTCCACTCACTCAAATGCAGTAAGCTGATTTTTCCCTTAAACCACAAAGATAATGAGCAGGGATTATGCCCTGGACTGTAATGACATACTCCAGAGTCACTTCTGTGAAAACTGTGTGGGTATTTCCCATAGGGAACATTAATCTTCAACTTTCAGCACTCCAGTTTGAGCTATGAAGATCCCCAGTCCAGAGAGTCATTGTCATTGGCCCTTGTTCACACCCTCCAACCTTTAAGAGACAACTTCATTTCACACATGACCACACAGGAGCTCCCAGACCAGACCATAGCACAGTATATTCAAGTTGTTTCCCCACAGCAATGTATATACTGAATCAAAACCATTTTGAATTGAGTGGTGAACATTTACACGTGAGAGGTGAATTTAGTCTTGTTACCAATGAAGTCAACTAGCTACATAGATCATATTGAATTAAAATTGATCAAAAAGGATTTTTTAATCTTAATTGTGGTACTTTTAGGACCGTTCTTGGAGATTCAGAGAATAGAAGTGACAAGGAGTATCCTAAATAAGAGAGCTATGAATACTTGTAATTAATTGGCATTGCTGATTTTTATCATTTTGTTTCTTAAGTTTCAATACCTTTAAATACAGACCTGAAGATTTCAAATGGCAAAGGCAGTTTAAATTGATGTTAGGTTTTGAAAGGGTTCTATTTTACAACATGTGACAATTAACTTGGTTAATAACATTTTTGCAACCAGAAGGCTTGAAGATAAAATCTCACCCCAACAAATTGAGCAAAAATATCCAAGTTGATGTTCTAGTGCAGTTGTAAGGATGAGCCATACTGTCAGAAGTGAGACATAGACAGCACTGAAGTAAGCTCTTCAGCCCAAATCTGCCATTCTGACTTAAGTTGTCTCACTGAGCAGGTTCCACTTTCCTGCACTTGGCCTATATCCCTCTCAACTTTTCTTATCCATGTACCTGTCTAAATCCCTTATTGGTGCTGTAATTGCACCTGTCTCTACCACTTCGTCTACCAACTCCTTCCGGGTATGCACCACTGGATATTCTGACTAATGAAATCAAAAATGACAACAAAAACCTTCTTCACTGCTCTGTCTACTTGTGTCATCATTTTCAAGAAACTATATACTTGCACTTCTAAGTATCTCTGTTTTACAGTACTTCTCAGCATCTAATAAGTCCTGCCCTTGTTTGTCTTACCAAAACGCAACACTTCACATTTATCTGAGTTAAATTCCATTTGCTGTTCCTTGGTTCACAGGCCCACTTGATCAAGATCTTCTTGTAATCTAACATAACTTTCTTCATTTTTCACTATACCACCAATTTTAGAATCATTCACAAATGAGCCTACCTGCATTCTAATCCAATCATTAATATAAATTATGAAAATCAGTGAACGCAGCAGCCGGTCTCTGTGGCAGACCACTGGTGACAGGACTCTAGTCCAAAGACCAACTCCAAGCCAGCAACCTCTGTCCCTACCATCAAGCCCATTTGTAGCCTATTGAATAAATTGTAAATTGGATGCCTCTTCTGCTCCTCCCTCTAAGCATAAAAATTCCCATGAAAATGATATCCCTTAGTCAACAGTGCTAAAACAAAGCATCAGGCTATAATCACCTAGTTCTTTGTGGAAGCATGTCATATACAAAATGAATAGCATATTTCCTCCATGGCAATAGGTACAACACTTCACAAATGAATTTAGTGCCTTAGTTGGAGCAATGCAACAAAGAAAAGTGAAAAAACAGTTTTTTCTTTTGCATGTGCACCTATTTGATCTATCAGAGGCATAAAATCTTCAATATCAATACAACAAATCTCATAGGTATGATGAAGGCTTTCATTTTATTGCTGTTGCGTAAAGGAAAACTAGACATCTATCGGTAATCAAGAAAATGCATAAAAATTCTCCCAACATCTGAACAGCAGTAGATTGTTACTAACCCCAACCGGCATCAGAGAACCTGACATTCATGATATATACTATATGCTTAAATCCCTGCAGGTCCTTGCTTCTCCTCATTCCAGGAACAAGGGCTCGTGTCCCAACACTGTATCACAACCAACCCAACCCTTACCTTATTTACTTAATTTTCTATTCATCTAATGGTGGCATTTTGATCACTTTTCCTACTATTTCACTGGCATTGATAATCCATACTAATAAATGCCTTCCATTTTGAAATTTCCTCTCAAAGTCCTTCAATCGTCCTGGATTCCTTTGAATTTTTAAATCTATCTTTTTGGCCATTCTCTGTTTATGATAGGATAAGGAACTTTACTAAATAGGTTGACAGTAGATAGGCAAAAGATATATAGAAAATGTTTATTAAAAATTTTTAACAATTATTCTTTTCTATCAGGTCAAAACAAGTTAGGCTACATGGTTCAATCATTTATTTTTACAAAGAAAGAAAATTAAGGATAGTATTAGAGGTGACATATAAAATTGCCAGAAAAATGAAGCAGGGCTGAGAATTGGGAACTGTTTAGGATTCAAAGAGTCAGGGATACATAACAGGTCCACGCCAACCATGGTGACCCCACCCTGTCCCAATTTTCTGTGTTCTAAACCTTTCCCCTACATGTACCTATCGTAAGTCCTTTTCAAATGATTCAATTGTACCTGCCTCAACCACTTCCTCTGGCAATGTTCTATGTACACTTAGCATGATTGAGTTGCCCTCAATTGTTCTTTAAATCTTTCCCCTCTCACCCTAAATCTTTACCCCCTAGATTTGGACTCCGTACCCTGGGGAAAAAGCTGCCATCATCCATCATATCTAAGCCACTCATGATTTTATAAACTTCTATGATGTCTTGGATGCTCCTAGGAATAAAAACCTAGCCTGGTCAACCTCTCCCTGTAAATCTGACATTTTAGTCCTGCCAACATCCTCATAATTCTTTTCTGACCAATTTGACCATTTTTTTGATAACAGGATGTCCAAACTGTACACAGTACTGCAAGTGTGACCTCATCAACAACTGACACAACTGCAGCTTAATGTCCCAACTTCTGTACTCAGTGCTTAACTGATGAAAACCAATATACTAAATGCCTTTTTCACACCCTCTCTACCTGTGGCATTGTTTTCAAAGTAAGCAATGCACTTTCATACTCCTAGCTCTCTTTGTTCCATTAAACTCGCTAGTGCTCCACCATTAATAGTATAACCCCTATGCTGGTTTGACATTCCAAAATGCATCACTTCACGCTTATCTATATTGAAATCCATTTGCCACTCCTTGGCCCACTTCCCTAAATGATCAAGATCTTCCTGTAATATGCAATGACCTTCCTCACTATCAATAACATCCCCTAATTTTGTGTCATCCAGAAATTGCTGATCAAGTCTTGTGAATTTGTATCCAAATCATTTACACACAGTAAATATGAGTAACAGGAGTCCCAACACCAACCCATGTGACACACCTCTAGTCACCTGCCTCCCTTCTGAGAAACAGCCTTCAAACACCACTTGCTGCTTTCTACCTCTGAGCTAATGTTGAAAACATGTAATTAGCTCTCCTTGAATTCTATGAAACCTAATGTTCCAAAGCAACTTGTCATACACAAATTGTCCAAAGCCTTACCAAAGTCCAGATATATAATATCCACTGCCCTACACTCATCTACGATTTTGACTAAAAAGATTGAGATTTCAGCGGAGGATGATTGAAGAGAGAATATGAGAATAAATGCATGAAGTATAAAAACTTATAAAGCATCTGTAAATGTATGAAGAAATATATTCTAGAAATTAATGAAGAGAAGAGGGGTAGTGAGAGTTAGTAAAGATAAATGTGGGTTTCCTAGTCATAAATGGGAGAATAACAGGGAACAAAAATAATGGCAGAACAATAAAACAGATACTTTGGTTCTTTTTTCATAGAAGAGAGAATAGATAAAGTCCCAGATATTTCAAGGGACTGAGATTTTCGTGAAGGGGAGAATATGAAGGATATCAGAATCAGTAAAGAAATAATGGCAGGGAAACAAATAGGGCTAAAATCCGATGCACACAGCCAACGTACTAAAGGAAGGGGCTCAGGAAATACCGGATGCATTGGGTGGAGGGGCTCATCTTCAAATTTTTCTAGACTTTGGAGAAGTTCCTACAGATTGGGAGCAATAGATGCAACCACATTATTTTTTTAAAAAGGGAAAGAAAAAGATCTAGGTAATTATAGACATTTATAAATTAGCCTCTAAGAATTTGGTCTTATTTTACTCCAATGTCTCTTTGAAATTTTCTACATTAAGGACATGTTATAAATACTACTTATTATTATGTAATATAATACAGCTCTGGAACACTGAGCTCAAAACCATGAGAAAGCGAGTTATTGAGCTTTTGAAGGGAACTTTATTTCCCTGGTAATCTTCCTGACAAATATAACGTTGTATTTAATGCAGTAAACTATTTAGAGGAACAAAGGAATGCAATGAAGATTCTGGCAACATTTTTATTTGTTAATAGGCTTTCTTTGATAATGTAGATTGGCTAATTGTGTCCATTGCTCACAATGTTAGTAGCGTTATGAAAATAAGCTGCAAATAGAAAAGAATCTGAAATGTTTGCTTGAAATGAACAGCAGGTCTGTCATCATCTGAAAAAGAAATGAGATCAATTAAATTTTGGACAGGTATACTGTTGGAGTGAAGTATCGATATCACCTTTGTTTCAAAGAATGATGTAATTTTGACAACTCTGTCTCTAAGTGAGGTGGACAAAAAAATTAGACACTGGTCCAAAGGTGCATTTAATTTAAGGTGGCTGTCCCAGCTATGTATGTCATACACTACTCTAGACTTTAAGAAACATCAGTACACTCTGTCTGATTTTTTTATGGGTGATTTTTTGTTGAGTGCATCAAGATCAGAATCTAGTTTATTGTCACTAACATACTACAAGTCATGAAACTTATTGTCCTGCAGCAACAATGCAGTGCAGGCGTAATAAGTTTCTAAAGTTATAATTAATAGCAAATAAATTTTATACGAGAGGGAAAGCAATCAGAAGTCGTGATACATGTTGGCACCAACAACGTAGGCAGGAAGAGGGACGAGGTCCTGAAGTGTGAGTTTCTGGAACTAGGCAGAGGGCTGAAGAACAGGACCTCAAGGGTGGCATTCTCAGGATTGCTGCCAGTGTTATGTGATAGTGATGGTAAGAATTGGAGGAGATGGCAGTTGAATGCGTGGCAGAGGAGTTGGTGCAGGGAGCAGGATTTTAGATTTTTGGGATCTCTTCTGGGGAAGGTGGGACCTGTACAGATTGGATGGGTTGCGCCTGAACTCAAGGGGGAGCAATATCCTTGCAGGTAGGTTTGCTAGCATGGTTCGGGAGGGTTTAAACTAATTTGCAAGGGGGATGGGATCCGGAGCGATAGAGCAGTGAAAGAAGTGCATGGAGTAAAGCCAGATCTAACATATAGAGAGGCTTTGAGGAAAGAGAAGCAGAATAAATGGTGTAAAGACAGTAAGATAGAAGGGCTGAAATGTGTGTACCTCAATTCAAGAAGCATCAGGAACAAAGGTGATGAACTGAGAGCTTGGATACATACATGGAATTATGATGTAGTGGCCATTACAGAGACTTGGCTGGCACCAGGGCAGGAATGGATTCTCAATATTCCTGGATTTCAATGCTTTAAAAGGGATAGAGAGGGTGGAAAAAGGGGAGGAGGGGTGGCATTTCTGGTCAGGGATATGGTTACAGCTGCAGAAAGGGTGGGTAATGTAGCAGGATCCTCTTTTGAGTCAGTATGGATGGAAGTCAGGAACAGGAAGGGAGCAGTTACTCTACTGGGGATATTCTATAGGCCCCCTGGTAGCAGCAGAGATACCAAGGAGCAGATTGGGAGGCAGATTTTGGAAAGGTGCAAAAATAACAGGGTTGTTATCATGGGTGACTTTAACTTCCCTAATATTGATTGGCACCTAATTAGTTCCAAGGGTTTAGACGGGGCAGAGTTTGTTAAGTGTGTCCAGGATGGATTCCTGTCACAATATGTTGACAGGCCGACTCGGGGGAATGCCATACTAGATCTAGTATTTGGTAACAAACCGGATCAGGTCACAGATCTCTCAGTGCGTGAGTATCTGGGGGACAGTGACCACCGCTCCCTGGCCTTCAGCACTATCATGGAAAAGGATAGAATCAGAGAGGACAGGAAAAATTTTAATTGGGACAGGGCAAATTATGAGGCAATAAGGCTAGAACTTGCGGGTGTGAATTGGGATGATGTTTTTGCAGGGAAATGTACTATGGACATGTGGTTGATGTTTAGGGATCTCTTACAGGATGTTAGGGATAAATTTGTCCCGGTGAGGAAGATAAAAAATGGTCGGGTGAAGGAAGCATAGGTGACAAGTGAGGTGGAAAATCTAGTCAGGTGGAAGAAGGCAACATATATGAGCTTTTGGAAGAAAGGATCAGATGGGTCTATTGAGGAATATAGGGTAGCAAGAAAGGAGCTTAAGAAGGGGCTGAGAAGAGCAAGAAAGGGGCATGAGAAGGCCTTTGTGAGTAGGGTAAAGGAAAACCCCAAGGCATTCTTCAATTATGTGAAGGAAAAAAGGATGACAGGGGTGAAGGTAGGACCGATTAGAGATAAAGGTGGGAAGATGTACCTGGAGGCTATGGAAGTGAGTGAGGTCCTCAATGAATACCAATGAGAGGGAACTTGATGATGGTGAGGACAATATGAGTGAGGTTGACGTTCTGGAGCATGTTGATATTAAGGGAGAGGAGGTGTTGGAGATGTTAAAATACATTAGGACGGTTAAGTCCCCGAGGCCGGACAGAATATTCCCCAGGCTGCTCCACGAGGTGAGGGAAGAGACTGCTGAGCCTCTGGCTAGGATCTTTAAGTCCTCGTTGTCTATGGGAATGGTACCGGAGGATTGGAGGGAAGCAAATGTTGTCCCCTTGTTCAAAAAAGATAGTAGGGATAGTCCAGGTAATTATCGACCAGTGAGCCTTACATCTGTGGTGGGAAAGCTGTTGGAAAAGATTCTTAGAGATAGGATCTATGAGTATTTAGAGAATCATGGTCTGATCAGGGACAGTCAGCATGGCTCTGTGATGGGCAGATTGTGTCTAACAAGCCTGATAGAGTTCTCTGAGGAGGAGTCCAGGCATATAGATGAGGGTAGTGCAGTGGATGTGATCTATATGGATTTTAGTAAGGCATTTGACAAGGTTCCATGCGGTAGGCTTATTCAGAAAGTCAGAAGGCATGGGATCCAGGGAAGTTTGGCCAGGTGGATTCAGAATTGGCTTGCCTGCAGAAGGCAGAGGGTCGTGGTGGAGGGAGTACATTCAGATTAGAGGGTTGTGATTAGTAATGTCCCACAAGGATCGGTTCTGCGACCTCTACTTTTCGTAATTTTTATTAAAGACCAGGATGTGGGGGTAGAAGGGTGGGTGGGCAAGTTTGTAGATGACACAAAGGTTGGTGGCGTTGTAGATAGTGTAGAGGATTGTCGAAGATTGCAGAGAGACATTGATAGGTTGCAGAAGTGGGCTGAGAAGTGGCAGATGGAGTTCAACCCAGATAAGTGTGAGGTGGTACACTTTGGAGGGACAAATTCCAAGGCAGAATACAAAGTAAATGGCAGGATACTTGGTAGTGTGGAGGAGCAGCGGAATCTGGTGGTACATGTCCACAGATCCCTGAAAGTTGCTTCACAGGTAGATAGGGTAGTTAAGAAAGCTTATGGGGCATTAGCTTTCATAAGTCGAGGGATAGAGTTTAAGAGTCGCGAGGTAATGATGCAGCTCTATAAAACTCTGGTTAGGCCACACTTGGAGTACTGTGTCCAGTTCTGGTCGCCTCACTATAGGAAGGATGTGAAAGCATTGGAAAGGGTACAAAGGAGACTTACCAGGATGCTGTCTGGTTTAGAGAGTATGCATTATGATCAGAGATTAAGGGAGCTAGGGCTTTACTCTTTGGAGAGAAGGAGGATGAGAGGAGACATGATAGAGGTATACAAGATATTAAGAGGAATAGATAGAGTGGATAGCCAGTGCCTCTTCCCCAGGGCACCACTGCTCAATACAAGGGGACGTGGTTTTAAGGTAAGGAGTGGGAAGTTCAAGGGGGATATTAGAGGAAGGTTTTTTACTCAGAGAGTGGTTGGTGCGTGGAATGCACTGCCTGAGTCAGTGGTGGAGGCAGATACACTAGTGAAGTTTAAGAGACTACTAGACAGGTATATGGAGGAGTTTAAGGTGGGGGCTTATATTGGAGGCAGGGTTTGAGGGTTGGCACAACAATGTGGGCCAATGGGCCTGTACTGTGCTGTACTATTCTATGTTCTATGTTCTATGTTATTTTGTTTTAGATGGACGCTGATGCAAAACTTCAGCAAGGTCATGGACTGTATACGGATTACAGAGGAGGTAGTGCTTGCTGCTTTCAGGTAAATTGGGGGGATAAATAGCCAAGGCCTGTCAAGGTGTTCTCTCCAATTTTGTGGGAGGCTAAAGCAGAAATTGCAGGGCCTCTAGTAGAAGTAGATAAAACATCCAAGGCCACGAGTGAGGTGCCAGATAATTGGAAGATAGCTAATGTTGATCCGTTGTTTAACAAAGGCTTTATAATTAAACCAGAAAAGTATAGGCCGATGAGCCTCACATCAGTAGTGGATAAATTATTATCTAAATCTATAAGTATTTGGATTGACAGGGCTTGATTTGTGATAGACAACTTGATTTTGTGCTTGGTAGGTCATGCTTAACCAATCATAGTGTTTTTAAGGAAGTTACCAGAAAGTTGATGAAATACAGGAAATTAATGTTGTCTACATAGATTTTAGCAAGGTCCAGTATTGGAGGCTGGTTAAGAAGGTTCAGTGACTTGGAATTCAGGATAAGTAGGTAAAATGGATTCAACATTGCCTTTCTTCATGGGAGAAGCCAGTGAGTGGTAATAGATGATTGCTTCTCTGACTGGAGGCCTGTAAATAGTGCCACGGGGATTGTGCTGGGCCTATTGTTTTCACTTCATTGACTTATGTTTCACGAAAGGAAGTCTGCCATTCTTATCTCTTCTGATCTCTCAGTGACTTCAGGTACATCAATTGACTTGACTTCTAACTCTAACTTCAGTTCAGGTAATTAGGAATGGAGATTAAATGGCAGACTTGTCAGCAAAGGCAGCATCCTGTGAATAAATAAAAAATAAGAATCTGCAGCTGTAATAGACCTCCACTTATTCTGAAAATTTATTTAATGAATTAAATAAGTATTACATTAAGTATTGGAAATAAGTATTAAAATTTGATTTAATAAATTAACTAATTCTGAAATGGATTTGTCCAATTATTACAAAAATATAACTTTCATTTCTATTAAATATTCTTAAGGTTAAAGTTCAACACTAAAAAAAATAAAAAGTAGTTTGTCAAGGTGTTATTTGACTAATCATTTTATTATTGTTTTTTTTATCAAACCAAATGTCAAAGCAGTTGATTTGGAGACACAAGAAAGACAGCTGATGCTGGAAATCTTGAAGAAGGGTTTTGGTCTGAAGAAACAAAGGTTTAGACTATTTTCTAACTGAGGAGCAAATTCAAAAATCAGAGGTGCAAATGGACTTGGGAGTTCTTGTACAGGATTCGCAAAGTTTAACTTGCAGTTTGATTCTGTGGTAATGAAGGCAAGTGCAATAATAAGATTCATTTTGAGAGGACGATAATGCTATAAAAGCAAGGATGTAATGCTAAGGCTTATAAGGCATTTCTGAGACTGTGCTTGGAGTATTGCGAACAGTTTTGGGTTCCTTTTCAAAAAAAGGATGTGCTGACATTGGAGATGAACCTGAGGAGGATCACGAGAATGATTCCCGGAGTGAAAGGGTTAATGTACGGTATGAGGAGCATTTTGTGGCTCCAGACCTGTACTCAATGGATTTTAGAAGAACGAGGTAGGACCTCATTGAAATTTAACAAATATTGAAAGGCCTAGATAGAGTGGAGTGGAGAGGATGTTTGCTACAGTGGAGAAGACTAGAACCAAAGGGCACAGCCTCAGAATAGAATATTCCTTTAGAATAGAGATGATTTTTTTTTAACCAGAGGTTGTGAATCTGTGAAATTCTTTGCCATGGACAGTTGTGGAGGCCAAGTCACTTGCGTATATTTAAAGTGAAAGTTGATAGATGCTTGATTAGTAAGTGTGTCAAATGTTACAGGGAGAAGGCAGGAGAATGGGATTGAAAGGGATAATAAATCAGCCTCGATGGAATGACAGAGCTGACTTGATGGGCCGAACGGCCTGATTCTGCTCCTACTGTATGTATTATGGTCTTCTGGTTAGCTGTTTATTTCCCCCCATAGATGCTGCTTGGCTTGCTGAGTTTCTCCAGCATTTTGTATGTTGCTTAAAGCAGTTGACATACACTCATGCAGAAAATGATGTAAGTTGCATTCACATCCTACAAAACCTGGAGTAGTCCACCTGAAAAGGTATAGCAATCTAAGCATTGCATCCAACTCTGGGCACATCACTTTAGGAAGCAAGTGAAATAACTAGAGGGTGCAGAGACACTGAATAGAATGGTAACAGGGATTTTAGTCATAAGCTTAGTCATATCTGCGAAATTCCTTAGTCATAAGCTTGGACAGTTCTTAGAGCAGACTGTGCTGAGAAAAGATTTGAATGAGATATTCAAGCTTATGTAGATTTGGACATAGTAAATAAGAGAACACTTTCTGTCAGCAGATGATCCGTGGAGCAAGGTAGATTCCCTTCCTCCTTCCCTTTTTCCTATGGTCCAGTCTCCTTTCCTGTCAAATTCATTCTTCTCCAGCCTTTGATCTTTTCCACCCACCTGGCTTCACCTATCACCTTCCAGCTGGCCTCCCTCCCCTCCCCTCCATCTTTTTATTTTGGCACGTTCCCCCTTCCTTTTCAGTCCTGAAGAAGGGCCTCAGCCTGAAATGTCGACTATCTATTTATTTCCATAAATGCTGAGTTCCTCCAGCATTTTGTTTGTGTTTCCAAGGTAGATAAATTTTAAAAATTAGGGAAATTATACAAGGGGCATATGAGGAACAATGATTTCATTTCCATCAGCCTGTAGAAGTGGAATCATTTAGGGCTCTTAGAAGGAAATTGGATAAAAAATTGTAGGCAAAGGACTGCAGGAATGGGACTAACGTGACAGCTGTAGAAATGGCTAGCATAGATGTGATGGGCTGAAAGGATTCCTTCTTTGCTGAGACAATTGCATTATTTTGTTCTGAAATGAAAAGGTACACGGTATGCATGGAAAGAATTGAAAATGAATCTGGCATTAATCCGAATAAAAAAATCTGGTAGATGGACTGAGTAGTTCTTCTCATTGCTTTATGTATGTATAATCATAAGGATAATGGAAACTTAATCAGGAAACTTTGCTTATTAATGTTCTGGCATCAGTTCACTTTACCTGTCCTTCCTTTTTCCTGATGATATGATTTGGTTCTAGGAGTCCTTTCAGTATTTCACAGACATGAATATTCTCCTGTGTGAATCTAGGTTGTTAATGTTGCTGGGCTTTTTAGTCACACAGACATCAAGGCCAAATCTTGCGCTTGCCTTGGCCAACAACTCAGCACGCACACCATCCCTGAGCTATTGGCTGCCTTATCCCAATTTACTAATTTACCAATTACAACAACTCAACACATTAGATTGGTTGAAATTGACCAGTTCAATACAGATAAATTGTTCTCGTTGAATCTTGGGTCTTTCTGGCTCGCATTCCTTTGTGAAATGCTGAATGACAACATTTACTCACCGAAACCGAAAGAAAATCTGATATATGAATATGGAGGAAAATTTAAGACACTATCACAATTTGCATTTACTTATCAGTTCTTTATTAATTCATATTAAATAGTATATTATTCATGCATTATACTGTAAATCAAATATAAGATTGAACTGCAGCCTCATTTTATGATGGAAACAGTTCTGTAGCATAAAAATAAGGCATTAAATTCTTATTCTGGAATGTATTGTATAAAATAGCCCTGAGAATGATTTTCTTGCAGCTTCAAATGTTGGTGCATTCATGATTATTGACTTGCGGTTTTCCAGCATTACTTCTGTGCTAGTCTTTGTAGCAGTTCACAGCATTTAACTCTGAAGGTTTATTTGCTTACATACTTCAGCCAATCCCTGGTTCATCAGTCATGCATTCTCAGTAGGCATTGTGCCCGTCAGGTTTTTTTTTACCTGCTCCGGCTTCTCCATCCGTGGGAGGAAATGACCTCATTATTCTTACTGTTTGGTAGGAAAGAATTTCCTCCCTGGTGGCCTGCTGTAATTTCAGCAAGCTCCTGTGTGAGGGTACTGGAATCTCACATACTCAGTTTGCTTTAATCCAGCCATACAAAGGATGATTCAACTTTAGAATGAAATACAAGTTTGATGCATTCTCCCACCATTTCATTGCACGTAACACTGACCACTTTTTTTTGCAGAGAAATTAACCTTACTGGAAGGTAGCATTTTATTGTAATATGCTGTCAAATTTCTTCTGTCTGTCATGATTGCAATGTTAATCCTTTTTAGCAATATCATGACTCCCACATTCTGTGACGTTTAGATTTCAATTTACCTTGATTAAGATGGGGGACTTTAACTTAGGATGAAAGAGCTTCTTTGGCACTTTTTAATTAAGTGTTGGAATTGAGTTCAGGAGTCAGGCATTGGTTAGATGTATGTTGTCATTCAGCTGTTGTAGTGGGCAACAAACTTTAGAGCAACTCCTTTGGTATCACAGTACATCATTCTCATCTTTCACACTAGCTCTCCTTGAAGTATTTGGTGTGATATTTTACTAAATTGGTGCCAGTCTATGGTTGGTTTCATGCAGCTGTGATGATAACCAGAAACTACGTTTAAAATGGGCAAATTAATTCAACACTTACAGTCAGCAGAAAAAAGAAGTCTTCAATCACATCCAGTCTTAACTGCATCCCAGAACCCAATATAACCATCAGGAGTTCAACTATTTATATTGATATTTTTGAATAAAATTAAACACCATAAAGTTATTGAATATTTTTTAGATATCATTGATACATTGGCATGTTTTCCTATGTTTCTAATTGTAGAATATCTAATCCTTTTTGGTTTTTTAATAATAAACTAAAACTATCTTAAAATCTGGCATGTTTTTTGACAGTAAGCTTGCAAAACCTGTTTTCAAGTGCTTCTGAAGTCAGGAATGAATGGGGTAGTGGTGGAATCAATTGCTCAAAGAGAAGTGTCAACATTGGACTAAAGTGAAAATGAAGAGCAAAGTGCATAATGCAATGGAATTTATCTGGGTTCATACCTAGCCTTAGGCAAGCAGATGCTCTTGAGTGATTATCTGTCCTCTGGTATTGCATTAAAAAAAATCAAATGGTTAATATTTTGAGGAAAGCTTGTCCTTCTTTGCAGATGTAATTCTTATTGTAAACTTTTGTTTCTCAATATTTGGATTGTTGTCCTTTCGTTTCTAAGGGATGGATTTTTAGAGGTTCAAGTTCAAGTTAGAATGAAAAGAGTGATACTGAAGAGAAATTTTGTGTACATTTGCAAATTGCCGTTAGTTGTGTCAAACATATTTTATTATGATGCTTTAAAAGAAATTGTCTATATGACTCAAACAGAAAGAAAGCCAACTAAATATTGAATTGCAAATCATTAAAGTATTATGCAGAATGAAGACAATGTTATAGACTATTTCTCGTTAAATATTATTGCCGTATCCTTCTACGATGTAATAATTTATGGCTTAGAAACAGTTGGCAGCATCTTTGAGCCTGCAATTGAAGGAGTTCACCTTTTAAGTAGACTTAAGTGATTCTTTAATGCTTCAGTTTATAATTCTCCCGTAAAATGGGAATGGTTGACATCCATCCTAATTAATTTTATTGCAATCAACATTGTGGTTATTTTGGCAAAACAATATCTGACCCTGAAAGACATTGGATTGCAGTGTTACATTAAAAATATTAAAGTCAAATATTTTCTTCAAATGCAGACTTGTTTTTTTAATAATCATAAATAATAGGAAACATTCAAGTCATAAATTTTATTAGCTTTTTAGTTTATATAGAGAAGCAGGAAGAGGCTTGTTAATAAAGCCTGTAACACACTTTGACAAACTGCATATGAAGGTCTGTGTGTGCTGGATAAGGACACTGAATGCCTACTAATCTGTTTTCAGATGGAGGCGGATGCAGACCAGAAGCGTCACCGCACACGCTCTAAAGGTATCCGAGGTAAGGCTTTTGGCTTAGTAAATCAGTCAAACCCCAGCTCAGGGTGACCTTCATCCACCAGAGCCTCTCTGCTTGTCTCATCCTGACTGTAGTTATTATGGCAACTTACTGGATGTTATATATGAAGAACCAGGTAATTATAAGAGATGATAAACCTGTGTTGTTTTCATTTCTCCCCAGTCCCCATAGAACCTGTAATCCAAGAACTATTCAGGTGAGTGCTCATCATAAAAAAAATCACCACATTAGCAATTCTGAAATTTCATGCTTTTTAATGGATAAAGCACATTGTCACTTACATTGGTGGTCAGCTTACGTCTGTCTGCTCTGGAGAAATTGATTCTCTTGGGACTTGCTAATAAAGAAAATCCAGTATTCAGCCTTTTTTTTCTTCCCTGTTTTTTAATCCCTATTTCTCCTACATGTATACTCACAGATGTGCACACATGAATCGGTGTTGGTGACAATTATCACAATCAAGCTTTTCTCTTTTTTTAGTTGTCCAACCCCTGGCTGTGATGGCACAGGCCATGTTAGTGGGAAATACGCAAGGCACCGAAGGTAATTTGTGTGCTTCAATTTAATTATTTTCTCTCTGAATGCTGGAATGAGGCAAGTGTAATCAAAGTGTGAGTTCAGGGCTGCAAATGTTCTAGCTACATTGTAAAGGTTTAGCTTTTTTTTAATGATGGGTAGCCCCACAAGCAACTGTGAATATCCTGCTCCTGACACTTTGAAAATTGCATTCATTCTGGAAAATGAACACGGAACAACTGCCTCAGACTGAGACAGAGTTCTGGCAGGAACAATGGAGCTGCAATGGACTTGTCCATTGTAATTCAAAGAGCAATTTTTTAAATGGAGACAAAGAAAGGAATAACAAATTTAGTACAAAAATAGCAATAGGACCAAAGCAGTAAAAGCAACCACGCATTATCATGTAGGCACACAGAATTACAGAAGTTAATATAATCGTATCATAATTAAACCCGTTGGACTTCAACAAATGTACTATAGTTTGAGCCAATATTGTAACAAAATATGCAACTAGATTCACCAAGCCTGCTTTACAGACAGACCTAGAAGTAAGGTTTGCTTTTGAAAATGTGACAGACATGGAAGCGCTGTGACATTGTGCCACTGCCACTTGTGTTTTGTTTTGAAGACAATCATTATACCTTGTGCAATGCTCTAAAGGTTGCAGGCAATGTTCAACACATATTTATGCACAGAAAAAGAGTCTACCTAGCACCTGGCCTTTAACATGAAGAAAACATCAGTGAAAGAAGCAAATGTGCATAAATGTGCTGGTAAATCAATGGTCGAAAATTCTGAGACTGCTCTCTTATAAATAAAGCAGGAAAAAAAAATCAATGATATGATTTACACTGACTAAAGTCAGCCTTTTCCAAAAAAGAACCTCTGTCTTTGATTTGATTTTTGACCTCATGTCTCTTTGAAAATTCAGCGGATTAATAAATGAAATTATACAGTTTAGTATTCTGAACTGTTTGATAAACTAAGTTACTTAGTTATAAAAGGGTCAATACTGGAAATAAGAACCTGGTGCAGCTCTGGCATCTGATGCCTTCTCCTCGTTGTCCATACCAGTACAAAATAAGTGGCAGCTTATTTTGCAGGAATTCAACCTGGCTCACTGGAACTCAGACATGTTTCCAGGTTCAGTTGCCCTAAATATGCTGGAATAATGACAAAGTGATCAACTAAATGGGAGTTGTTTCTCATTCTAAAATGGAGGAAGAAAGTTGCATGGTCTGTGGAATTAAAAATCTATAAAGGGAAATTTAGGTGCACTTCTGTGGATGTGCCGGCTGTCCTTGAAATAGTGGCTAAATACTTCTCTCTCCTTTTGGGCATCTGTCCTAGACAAGTGAGTGAACAACGTAGCTGAGATGATGTTCTGCAATGCTCCTTTGCAAAAAGAAATAAATGCAATAAGTAAGGAGGACAGGAGCAAATCTGACCTGAGAGCTGAGAATAGTGAATCACAAATGCTGTTGGTTTAAATAAGAAAATGCTGAGTGGCAGACCAGATTAGAACCTGAAGATGACTAATGAGTACTATATCCCCCTGCAACCTATGTTTCATGAACAATTTTCTGTAGTCATTTTTATTGCCAGCAATGTATACTTTTTCCTTTCCCAAATAATGAGCTGTCTAAACTACCTGCAGATTTTATGTTTTTGCTGTAGGAAAATGACATGCTTCCATTCCTTTTCAAGCTGATGTCTGACGTCACAATGACATAATTTATCTCATCATTACTTCTATTCTTTCTAATCCTGGCTGCACTTTCTTCTTGAGCTTGGTTTTTTTACATTGCTTTAGCAATTAAAAATCCACTGCTGGCCAAGCTGATGCCTTTGTATGGTTGGCCTGAACTTGAATCTCAATCTATGGAGCAGATATTACTAAACTGAGACAATTAAATATGATGGGCATGAGTCAGGATGGTCTTTCTGATGGAAGTACCAAATGAAGGAATGATGACTGCAAACATTAAAAAATTGAAAATGAAAATCCAATTCACTTCTGTTGGTATTCCTTGACACAGTAGCTGAATAGTTTACTCTCCTTCTGTAAACTTCTCCTGAACCATGCTGTCACAAGAGCCTACTTGAATCACACTCCAAATAACTTCAGCGATATTGATGAGCTAATGCTGGTACGAGTGCTAAAAGGGCAATTTTAGCTTGATAGCAAAGGTGTGACTGCACTTCTAAGGTCACCTCTGAAAACGTGTCGATCTGTTCCTACACTATTCTTGCCCATTATCTCTTTAACCGTGACTGTGTTTCGAGGGAAGAGATGCATAGTACTTAGATGCTTAGTACTAGCACTCTCAGAATGAGAATCAGATTTGTAACTGAAATATGTTAGGAAATTTGTTGTTTTTGTGGCAGCAGTACTGTGCAATGCAAAAAATTCTGTAAGTTACCCAGGTGATATTTAAAAACCAAAGAAATCACCCAAAAAGAGAGCAAAATACTGAGTAGTGTTCACATTCATAGACTGTTCAGAATTCTGATGGCGGAGCGGAAGAAGTTGTTCCTAAAACTTTTGAGTGTGCCTCTTCAGGGTCCTGTACCTCCTCCCTGTTTGTAGTAATGAGAAGAGGGCAGCCCTGGATGGCGCAGGTCTTTAAGGATGCTTGCCTCCCTCTTGAGGGACTGACCTTTGAAGATATCCTCAGTGATGGGGAGGCTGGTGCTCAGGATGGTACAGGCTCAGCAACCCTCTGTAATTTGTTTTTCAAACCTGTGCATTTAGGCTTCACACCAGGCAGTTATACAACCAGTCAGAGTTCTCTACATGGTACATCTGTTGAAATTTGTTAGAGTCTTTGTTGACATACCTAATCTCCTCAGACTCCTGATATTGTATAGCCACTGGTGTGCCTTCTTTGTGACTGCATCGTTAAATTGGGCCTGGAATAGATCTCTGAGATATCTAGAATGCCACCAAGATCCTCTAACTACTTTGTGATTGGAGTGCCCCTATGTAAACCATTCACATTTCCTGCCCTTGCCCTTTCCATCTCCTTGCCAACCATTACCCTACCCCATCTTCCATTCTACACCACCCCCCACTCACACTTCTGAAACTTTCCTTGTCAAAAATAAACTGCATTATGTTCCTGTGTGCCAGAAAATGTCCTTTGATTGTCACTTGCTACCAGCTAACCATTTTGCTGCCTGCATTTATTTTATGTGCATTGGGGATTTGACCGCCAGCAGGATTTAACATAGCCTGGACTCAAGTTAATGACACTGAGCAGACAAGTAGGAGATGGTCAAAACAAAACAGTTGTATAACCTACCTGAAATCAACATCTAGTTGTATCCTTCCCTGACCAGCAGTCAAAATTCTGGGTTATTGATCCATGTTCAGATCCCACCACATCTGCTGGAAAATTTATAATTCAATTAATTTAAAATTTAAAAGAAAAAACAGCTAGACCCAGAAATGGTTACAATAAAGCTATAAGGATCAATTTGGCACTCTGCTGACTTTCAGGTAAGGAACCTGTCTGCCCTTTTTGTAACTCCAGGTCCAAATTGTGGTTCAAAAATAAAGTACTACAGTCACTGGAAACCTGGTATAAATATTGAAAAAAAGAATGCAAATAGCCAGCAAGTGAGGTAGCATTGTGGAAAGAGAAAGAGAGATAATTGTTGAACTTGATGATCATTCATCAAATGTGGTTGCTTTTTAACTGCTAAGGAAGGACACAAAGATGCTTATGCAGCCAGTAACATCCACACCCTATGAACAAAGAATATGAAAACTAGTAAATTTTAAACCTGAGTTGGGATTGCATTGCTTTGCATGTCCAAAACTGCACGCAGGGTGTGCGTTGTGAGTAGGATCAATGATGCAGCTTGTGGAAACTCCATTGTTCAATTCTCCTAAGGCAGATTACTTCAAGTATTATGTGGCATCAGCATTCATTTGTTACAGGATGCACATTTATTTCACTGTGTATTACCTTTCTCTCATACTCCTTGCATCGTAGTTGATGTCTCTTTTCCAGCTTAATCCTTACAATTTGTAGGTTTTGATTTAATTCTCTAGTTTCTCATTAATAGCCAGTTCTTTTGTTATTTATTTTGTATTAAGTTTGTATCTAGTTTAATTAATAATGCCTATATATATTTGGATGCTTCCCTTGCTGAACTAGTGTATTTATTTATGCACATGCTTTCTCAGCTGAGAAATTATTTAATCACATTATTAGGATTTACCCTCTTAAATTTGCTACATCAAGGATGAGGTGCAGGAGCCCAAAGACATGTACTCAGGAACAGCTTTCTCCCTTCCACAATCAGATTTCTGAATGGAAAATCAATGCATCGACACTACCTCAGTATTTTTTCCCCCTCTGAACTACAAGTTTGTTTATTTGTTTATTTATTTATTGCAATTTATAATTTTTATTATTATGTATTGCAATGTAGAGCTGGGGCAAAGAAACAAATTTCATGACATGGTATTTGCCAGTTATATTAAACCTACTTCTGAATTATTGGCAATGAACATCGTGCCAAGAACTTTATAGAATTTTCTGAACAGTTGCAAATCCCACACTGAACAAAAAAAATCCTCTATAAACTTAAACCTTGTGTGTTACCTTGATTATTCCTGCCTAGATTACATTAAAATAAACTTACACTTTGATCATTTCTGTCTAGATTATATTAATGATGATCGTTGAACCATTCACTCAATTTTTATTTATTTAGAGATGCAACAGGGTAACAGGCCCTTCTGCCTCATGAATCCACCCAATTATGCCCAGATGATCAATTAACCTACTAAACCAAACATCCTTCACATGTGGGAGGAAACCAGAGCACCTGAGGAAACAGGGAGAATGTGCACACACCTCATCAACAGTGGTGGGAAATGAACCCAGGCTGCTGGTTCTACAACAGTATTATGCTAAAGCTACACCACTGTGCAGTCCCTTGACTCTCTTGATAATGAACTCTTTAACAAACCTTAAATGAAGAGGAAACGATCTGATGACACCACTTCATGAAGAGCTATTTTCTACTAAAAAGTATGACTTCAGCATGCACCAAAGAATATTGTGTCTAATTAAGTACTTTATTGAAAGACCCCAATCAATTAATATGTTAGCTAACAAGATACGAGAAATAGCATTGAGAAAGCAATCATATAATCTGTTTAATTGATCTTTTGTTGAAAGGTACAAAGGAGGTTTTTCTGCTCTGCTTTGAAAGTTGTTTTGCGCCAGTTTAGATCCAACTGAGAAAGCAGAGAGGGCTTCAGTGTAAAGTTTGCTCTGAAGTATGATAAGTTTCTAACAAAACAGCAGCAACACATGTATCATACAACATTCCATGATCATCCACAGGTGAGTCACATAATCATGCTGTAACTTCTCAGCCAGAAGCACGCTAACACTTATGGAAATCTCAGCAGCGCCACGAAAAGAATCACATGTAAAGCCTTCCCCACTATTGAGCAGATCTGCAAGGAGCACTGTCACAGAAAACAGCATCCATCATGGACACCCACCATTCAGGCCATGCTCTCTTTTTCACTGCTGCCATCGTAAGGGAGGTGGAAGAGCCTTAGGTCCCACACCACTGAATTACCCCTCAACCATCAGGCTCCTGAACCGAAGTGGATCATCCTAAGGTATCAACGCCCCAACACTGAACTAATATCACAAGCTACGGACTCACTTTAAATGACTCTACAACTAATATTCTCAGTACTTATTTATTTATTCTTCTTTTTTTTTCTTTTTGTACAATTTATTGTCTTTTGCACATTGCTTGTTTGTCTGCCTTTGTGAGCAGTTTTTCACTGATTCTATTGTGTTTCTTTGTATTTATTGTAAATGCCCATGAGAAAATGAATCTCTACGTAGTATATGGTGAAATATATGTACTTTGATAATAAATTTACTTTTAACTTCTAACTTTAAAAAATAATGGGAGAAAATCAGCCACCTATAATACCATCCTTCCAATCTTTTTTTTCCCCTTGAATTAAATTGAAAGAAAATCAAATAGCCAGAATAACAGAATCCAATGTTCATGTTGTTCTTGTTCCCTCTTTCTAATCTATGTGCTCTGATTGTATAATCATCCCCAGGGACAGTATTTTATGGTGACTGAATGTCAAGGCCTAGTTTCATTATTTTAGATTCTGGGATGTTTAACAATATTTTCCAATCACATTTTGTAATCTTGCACATTTATAATTAAACTCATTGATTTATGTGACTAAGTGAAATTTCACTTTGTCCTGAAGGAGAGCGTCTCAGCCCAAAATGTCGACTATTTGTTCATTTTTATGGATGCTGCCTGACCTGCTGAGTGCCTCCAGCATTTTGTGTGTGTTGCTTTGGATTTCCAGTTTGTGCAGACTTTCTTGTGCCCATTTTGTCCATTTCTTACTGTTTACTTTAAATGACACTTTGTGTTCCTGATCTCCAGAAAGTGGGAGGTGGGTCATTGTCCACAATGGATAGGGTTATGTAATGGAGGTGAGCACATTAAAAACTATTCTGGAATTTTGTTTAATTGCAGAAATTGACAGAAATATGTGAGTATTCATTTATCACTTTCTTTTAATTAATAGTAGAATTTCAAGAGTAAATGTCACACATGGTCTACCTAAGGCAATTGATGGCTTAGTGGACAGTGGTGTAAGTTGTAAGAGATAAAACTCTAACTATCTTAGTCTTTTTATAATTTGAACATCGGTTCTTATGCAGACCACTTCGGTTTGTGTCTGCTGTGGGTAGCAGTAATAAGCATTCTTAACTTAAGTTGACTAAATCCCTGCACCTGCTGTTGCCTCAGTGCTCACCCATGACTAAATTGATTCATTTACTTGAAATCCTGGTTTCTTACTGCTCTAACAGCCATGTAAAAGAGAAAAATATTTTTGTTCTCCATGCTATATTTTAAACCGAAAGCTAAAACTTCGGAGTATTGAAGAAGGCAGTGTTTTAGTATATTGTATCTTCATTCTCTCATTGTTATTAAACCACTACTAATCTTAGACAATTAGCCTTCAAGTTTGTTCAAATTAGAAGAAAAATTAAAAGATGGATGCATTCAATTCCTCAATTACATACTTTGTTTGCAGTTCAGTCATCAAATGCACCAGAGAAATGCAGGATGGAATATTAGTCATTTTAGCACAAGAGGCAAATAAGTGAATTCATGGGTTTTCCTCAACTTGTGTTCACTTGTATTCTTGAATAGGTTTTTAAGCTGGGATTTCTCATAATATTTTTTAAATAGAAAGATTTTCTTTGCAATTTACTTACTCTATTGTCAAATTGATTGTGTAGCACATTGATAAATTCTTTTTGCAGTTCCATTTAGTTTGCTATTGAGGTGGAATTACCCAGATATGATCATAAACATTAATTAACCTTTTCAGTTTTCACCCTTGCTGTGTTCTATTGAAGGGTATTGCTTAAAATATTAATGAATCTTTCCCCTCTAGATGCTGACAGACCATTTTCAACATTTTCTGTTTCTTTACCTTCTGTGCTTTTTGTAAGTAGCTTCAGCTATAATGACACTGAGGAGTTCCTCATACATGTTGGGGTAATTAGCTTTTCTATTCAGATTTCTCTTTCCTGTTGCCGAGTATTTTTATGTGCTTCTAGTTTTTGTCAGAAGCTGCCATTTTAAATGAGGACTGCAGCTGTGGGTGATTTTGTGTTCAGTGCTTGAGTCAATAAACATATGGCCATCGAGCTCTTTGTTCTTATTTCTCTAAGTATTAGCAATGGCATCTCTTAAAATGCTTATAATACAATGATGTTTCCGGTGGGCAGTTCAAGAAAATGTAGGTTAAATACTTGGAATCTGATAATTGATGATCTTTTCAACAATGGCCAGTCTGAATTTTTAGGTTGCTCTTCTAAAGTGTTTCCTGTTTTCTGCAATAATAATTTATTGCTTCTCAACATCAACTATGTATTTTTGGAAACCCGTGAAAATCAGATTTTATGAATAGATTCTCATAAAGCCATGAAACAGAATGACTCAGAGTGTTTATAAAATTGGTCATTGCTCTCTCTTGATAAAGAATTATTGAATAATCTCTGGCCTATTTTGCTGTATTTTATTCAAATTTCTTTTCATTTTGTGTACCTTTTCACCCACCAGTTTGATTGCCATGGCTGCTGCAGTGGGTGAATAATTGCCTGTCGTAGCAGGAGCATGTTCTGGAGCTAAAGTCGAGTGCTTTCTTCGTGATGTATGCCTCATTTGGATTCAGCCGACAGCCTAGGGGCTGTATTATTCATGCCTTGACAGATAGCACTCACTAAAAGCATTGGACTAGGGCCAGGTACTGGCAGGGAGATTCTGGAACATTGCACCTTACTACTCAGAGTATCATCTACAAAACGAAAGCTGCTTCATTTCCATAGCTACATTAGCACGATAGAAATATAAAAATATGATTTACGTTCACCAAATGAAGTACAGAATTGTAGGCTTTTTTTGCAGCATGCATGGATTAAGATTTTTAACAGCATTTTCTACATTTAATTGCAAGGCTTATGTTTAATTAGTAAGTCAACATAAGTGAAAAATGAAGATTCACATGAATGCATGTAACACAATGCAGTGACACTGAATTCACTAATTAATGTATGACTGCTCTACAGCAGAATGCACTGTGGGATATTTATTAGAAATGCAGTGCCTATACTAGGACTAGTTTTAAGTTCTTTTTTTCCTCCCCTGTGATTTTTCTGAACCACATTAATGTAATTCTGCATCTGCTATCATGATCTTGGACAAAAAAAACCTCTCAATTAAATATTAGATTTATCTTTCAGCCAGAAAGATTCTTAATTTTTGTAAGCGTAAAAGCAACTGCATTTTTGACTCATTTCACGATAAATGTTTCAATTTGAATAGGTATGAAGAGAATTCTGAATATTTTGTGTGTTCCACTAAGGTTCTGTTAAATGATAAATGACTTCATTAATGCCATTTTTACAACCAAATATTTATATTTTCTGGATTAACCCTGCAGTTGCTGCGGCAGTAGCTACTTCTTTCCAGCCTTCATTAACTGGTTATTTTAAATCTCACTCTATCCCGTACTTCATTGATTCTTCCTCTCCTTTTTCCTGAAGCAATGATTTATCTTTGGACACATTTCCTCCAGCTCCAGCTTGCCAGGGCTCACCCAAGTGGCTACTTGTCATATACAGTGTACAAGTGCTGCAGACAACATTGGGTATTGCAGTCTTCAGCAGCAGTTGACACATCCGCATTTCCAGTCAGAGTTATGGAATAGCGTGGAGGAGCAGAAATTGTGATTATGCTTCTCCCTTTTCTCTGTGCCTAGCGTCAGTGGAACCAACTGGAGCTGCCCTAGGTCAGATGAATGTAACTGGAGAGAGGTTTAATTTAATTTTGCAGCTTGTGCATTTTGCCAATACGAAAGTCATTTTATAGTGGCAAAATGTAGCGTTTATGCTGTAGACCTGCCAATTATTTAGAGAGTTGGTGGACAAAGGAACCTGATCAGTCCTTTAGTGTGAACAATATTTCTAACTGCAACTTTAAAGATCTCTAGATTTTTCAACACCACATCACCAAATCAGTATTATAGTAAATGTCAAAGTTGAGTTTATTGTTATACAGTATGTATTGTTACATTGGTTGACATGAGATGTGGAAAACCTACACAAGGAGAAAAACAAAGAAGCTTATTTAAGGTTTAGGAAGCAAGGACCGGACAGGGCTCTAGAGAGTTACAAGGTAGCCAGGAAGGAGCTTATGAATAGACGAGGAGAGCTAGAATGAGGCATGAGAAGGTCTTGGTAAGTAGGACTAAGGTAAGTTCCAAGGCATTCTACGTCTATGTCAAGAACAGGCTAGATATGATAACAAGACCAATCAAGGACAGTAGAGGAAACATGCCTGGAGTTGCTGGAGATAGGCGAGGTCCATAATGAATACTTTGCTTCAGTATTCCTCACTGAGACGGACCTTGGTAATTGCAAAGACAGCGGAAAACAGGCTGATATATTTAATGTTAAGAAGCAAGATGTGCTTGAACTTTTGAAAATCATTAGGATAGATGAATCCCTTAGGCCAGACAGGACATATCCCAGTTTACTAAGGAAAATGAGGTTGGAAATTACTGCAGCCTTGGCAATGATCTTTGCATCCTTATTGATCACAGGAGTAGTACCAGATGATTGGAGGGTGTCAAATGCTTTTCCTTTGTTCAAGAAAGTGGGTAAGGACAACCATGGGAGTTATAGACCAGTGAGTCTTAGTTGAGTGGTGGGGAAATTATGGGAGAAGATTCTTAGAGGCAGGATTTACAAGTATTAGGAGAAGCATAGTCAGATTAGGGTTAGTCAGCATTGCATTTTGAAGGGAAGATCATGCCTCATGAGCGTGATTGAATTATTTGTGGTTGTGGCAAAGCACATTGATGAAGATGGAGCAATGGATATCGTGTATTTGGATCTTACTAAGGCGTTTAATAAGGTTCCCCAGGGTAGGCTCATTCAGAGAGGCAGGTGGCATGGAATTCAAGGAAACTTCTGAATACAGAATTGACTTGCCCCTAGAAGGCAGAGGGTGGTAGTAGATGGTAGAGTATTCTACCTGGAGGTCAGTAACCAGTGATTTTCCGCAGGGACCTGTTCTGGGACCTCTGATCTTTGTGATTTTTATAAATGACTTGGATGAGGAAGAGGAAGGGTGTGTTAGTAAGTCTGCAAATGACATGAAGCTTGGTGGAGTTGTGGATGGTGTGGACGGTTGTTGTAGGTTGTAATGGGACATTGACAGAATACAGAGCTGGTTTGAGAAGTGGCAGATGGAGATCAACCACGAACAGTTTGAAGTGATTCATTTTATAGGTTGAATTTGAAGGTTGCACAAGGATTAATGGTAGGATTCTTAGTAGTATTCTTTGAGGAGCAGAGGGATCTTGGAGTCTATATCCATAGATCCTTCAAAACTGCTGTGCAAATTGATAGGGTTGTTAAGAAGACATATGGTGTGTTGGTCTTCATTAGTCAGAGATTGAGTTCATGAGCTGTGAGGTAATGTTACAGCTTTATAAAACCCTGGTTAGACCTCACTTAGAATATTGTATTCATTTCTGGTCACCTCATTATAGGATGCATGTGTAAGCTTTAGAGAGGGTGCAAAGGAGTTTTAACTGGATGCTGCCTGAACTAGAGAGCATGTCTGATGAAGTTAGGTTGAGCAAGCTAGGGCTTTTCTCTTTGGAGTGAAGGAGGATGACACGTGTCTTGATAGAGATATACAAGATGATAAAGCATAGATCGCAGTGGACAACCAGAGTTTTTTTTCCGCAGGGCAGAAGCTAATATGAGGGACATCATTTTAAGGTGATTGGAGGAAATATAGGCAGGGATGTCAGAGGTAAGTTCTTTACACATTCTGTGGTAGGTGTGTGGATCACCTTCCAGGGGTGGTGGTAGAATTAGATATATTAGAGGCATTTAAGAAACTCTTAGATAGGCACGTGAATAATATAAAGACGGAAGGTTATGTAGGAGGGAAGGATTAGATTGATCTTAGAGTAAGTTAAAAGGTTAGCAAATCGTGGGCCAAAGGGCCTGGTAACTGTTCTGTAATTTTCTATGCTCTATGAATGTACAAACATATGAAAAACTTACTTGCAGCAGCATCACATTGCACCTGATACACAACGTTCACACAAAAACACAATTAGAACAAAACAATCAAAGTTCATGGTCATGTAAAGTAGTGATTGTACTGTTATGGTTGTGTAAGCACTTGTGTCGAGTATGATGCTCTTTTAAGAATAGTCTATTGTGGGGGGGAAGGTCCTTCAGATGGCTATACAGATTTATCCAAGACCTGCATATTCTGAATGGCTTCCAGACCTCACAATCCTGCCCTCTTCACCACTTCTTGATCACCACGGGACTTACTCTAGGATACTAAGGTGGAATCCCTTAACAGAGAATGTGTGACTTTGTTTAACATGAGGAGTTTGATGCATGGGCAGCCTCCACCCATTTGTTGACAGATAGGAGTCAGAATGCAAGATGATTGGGTACCCTTCCCTGCTGCAGCCTTCCTCTGCCTTCATTTCAATTGTGAACCTGGAACCTTCCCCATGAACCTACCACCATGGGTGACCCCACCAGGGGCTAGTGCCAGATGGCTCAACTCCAGGCGGCATCACCTTCAGGGTCTCAGGAAGTCACCAGCCTCTCCACTATGGCGAGCGACAATCCTCAGAGAATTGTATTGTAATACTGACGTAGTGATTGGGGTTGCGTATTTTGGTTTAAGAACTGAAAGGTTGAAGGGGAGTAGTTGTTCTTGGATCTGGTGCTGTGGGACTTGCTGGTTTGCATCATGATGTGCCTCTTGTGTTACTTCAATGGCTGTTGGATGTGCATGGGTACATGGACATAAACTTTGCAACAAAATCTATGCTTCCACTGAAGATGCTGGGAGTGATGTTTGTCACGTTGAAACAATCTTTTCACAGTTTGAACCACTTTACTAGAGTCTGCAGTACTTGTGCTGTGTGCTGCACAACATTGCCATCATGAGGGCCTGCCAATTATATAGTGAGCAGGTGGACAAAGGATCCTTCGCAGTTCTTTACTATGAACGCAATATTCGCATATGCAACAGCAGTTCTTCATCAGCAAATACTCTATACATTCACGGCGTCTTTGCTGCTGACCATAACAGTATCACTTTGGCAACCATGGAAAAACAATAGCTAAGCCAAAGCAGTTATCGCATCATTAATTTATAAATTAAACATGTCAAGTTCCTTGTGACTGTCTTCTACTTGCTTTTGTCTGTTCTAGTTCTCCTGTGCAGTGCTAATTCTGCATTCTCACTGTGAGGTGGAGAAATTTCCAGATGTCCTTCGGCCCAATTTATCCATGATGACCAAAGCACCTACCAGAGATACAGTAGTCCCTTTTGCCTCTACTGGGACTACTCAAAACTCTGTAAATTTTCCATTTGTATGACTCTGCACAAATGTCTGTGTGTCTGTAATATTATCTGCCTCTGCCATTTTCCCAGGCAGCTTAATCCATATTCCCACCAGCCTCTGTGTGAAGATCCTGCCCCTCTGATCCCCCTTAATTCTTTCCCTCTCAACTTAAACCTATGCCTCTAGTTTCAGTATCCCCTGCCTTGGAAAGAAGACTGAGAGCATCGACTTTATGTAAGCAACTTATTATTTTATAAAACTCTAAAAGATCAATCCTCAGCCTCCTTCACTCCAGGGAACGCAGTGCTAGTCTATATAATCTTTCAATATAACTCAAACCCTCCAGTGTCAGCAACACTTGTGAATCTTTTTACACCCCTCAAGTTTCATCATATCCTTTTTTTTGAGTATGGTGACTAGAAATGTGAACAATATTTTAGGTGTGATCTCATCAACCTCTAATACAGCTGGAACATGACATCCCACTTGTACTCAGTGCCTCACCAGAGGGAGGCAAGTATTCCATGTGCCTTCTTTACCACCATGTCTACCTGTGTTGCCATTTTCAGGGAAGAATGTACTTGTACACTAAGATGTCTTTGTTCAATAACACTCTCTGGGGCACTGTCATAGAGTCATAGAACCTTCTAGCAGAGAAGCAGGCTCTTTGGCCCATCTACTCCATGCCCAACTGTTTTTCTGCCTGGTTTCATTGACCTGCATCTGGACCATAGCTCTCCATACCTTTCACATTCATGTACTTTTCCAAACTTCTCTGAAATGTTGCAGTCGAACCCGCATCCACCACTTCCGCTGACAGCTTGTTCCACACTCATACCGCCCGTGAAGAGATTCCCCTTAAATATTTCACCTTTTACTCTTAACCTATGACCTCTAGTTCAAGTTTCACCCCATCTCAGTGGATAAAATCTTCTTGCACTTACCCTATCTATGTCCCTAATAATTTTGTATACCTCGATCAAATCTCTCCACATTCTTCTATACTCCTGGGAATAAAAACCTAACCTATTCAACTTACCCTATAACTCAGGTCCCTGGCAACAACATTGATAATTTTCTCTGCGCTTTTCAATCTTATATCTTTCTGGTAGGTAGGTGACCAGAAATGGACATAATACACCAAATTTGGCTTATACAACTTCAGCACAACATTCCCCTGTATCTCCTGTACTCAATACTGTGATTTAAGAAAGCCAATTGCAAAAAGCTCCCTTTATGAACTGTGATTCTACTTTCAAGGAGTTATGGATTTGTATTCCCAGATCCCTTTGTTCTACTGCACCCCTCAGAGCCCGACCATTCACTGTGTAAGTCCTACCCTGGTTTGTCCTCTCAAAGTGCAACACCTCACACTTTCTGCATTAAATTCGATCTGCTATTTTTCAGCCCTCTGTTGCTGCTGGTCCAGTTCCTGATGCAAGCTATGACAACCTTCCTTGCTGTCCACTCACCCCAATCTTGGTGCCATCTACAAATTTGCTGATCCAGTTTACCACATTATCATCCAAATTATTAATATCGATGACAAAACAGCAACAGACCCAGCACTGATGCCTGCGGCACTCCACTAGTCACAAGTCTCCAGTCAGAGAGGCAGCCATCTACTATGTCTTTCTGGCTTCTCCCACTAAACCAATGTTGAATCCCATTTACTACTTAATCCTGAAGTTCAAGGTAAGTTTTTTATCAAAGTACATGTATGTCACCATATATAACCCTGAGATTCATTTACTCATGGGCAGACACAGTAAATACAGGAACCATAATAGGATCAATAAACGATCGCACCCAACAGGACAGACAAGCAACCAGTGCGCAAAAGACAACAAGCTATGCAAATACGGAAGAAAAAATAGATAATAATAATAAAGAAATAAATAAGAAATATATATCAAGAATATGAGATGAAGAGTCCTTGAGTCCGTGGGTAGAGGCAACGGTTCAGTATCGGAGCAAGTGAACTTACCCACTGGTTCAGGAGCCTGATGGTTGAGGGGTAATCACTGTTCCTGAACCTGTTTGTGAGAGCCCTAAGGCTCCGGTACCTTCCTCCTGATGGCAGCAGTAAGAAAAGAGCATGATTTGCATGGTGCAGGTCTCTGACGATGGATGCTGCTTTCCTGCGACAGTGCTCTATGTAGATGTGCTCAATGGTGGGGAGGGCTTTACCTGCATTGGACTGGACTGTATCCACTATGTATGTAGGATTTTCCATTGAAGGGAATTGGTGTTTCCATACCAGGCTGTGATGCAACCGGTCAATGTACTCTCCACCACACATATACAGAAGTTTGTCAAAGTTTTAGTTGTCATGCCGAATCTTTGCAGACTTCTAAGGAAGAGGCTTTCCTCCTAGTTGCACGTCTGCTTTGGGCCCAGGCTGAACCTCTGGACACACCTCTCATGTGGGCCACTGTCAAAGGCCTTGCTAAAGTAATTCACTGTTCAAGTTCAAGTTTAAGTTCAGTTCATTGTCATTCAACCATACACATGTGTACTACCAAATGAAACAACATTTGTTTTATGTTTATGTATATATGTTTGTTGTATTTTGGGTATGTCTGTCCCTGGTTTAACTCCAAAATGCATCTGAGCTGTGTCCTTTGGGGTTCAAGACTCTTACACTATAGAAAACATCCTCTCCACATCCTGTCTATCTAAGTCTTTCAGTACTTACACAAGAGATTCTGCAGAGCCACACTCAAAATCCTAGAGGAACATAGTAGATCAGGCAGCATCTGTATGATTAAACAGTGGACACTTTGAGTTGAGACCCTTCCTCAAGACTGAAAAGGAAGGGGGACGACACCAGTATAACAAGGTGGCGGTAGCGAAAGGAGGACAAGCTAGAATGTAATAAGTAAAGTCAGGTGGGTGGGGAAAGATAAAGGGCTGGAGAAGAGAGGAGAGTGGACCTTGGAAGAAAGGAAAGAAGGGGGTGATAGTCAGGTGAGGAGAAGAGGTGAGAGGCAGAAGTAGGGAATAGAAGAAGAAGGTAGAGAGCTGGGAAAAGAAAGAAAAAAAATTACCTATAAGAGTATTCAATACATGGCATCAAGTTGGAGGCTACCTAGATGGAATATGAGGTGTTGCTTCTCCACCCTGGGAGTGGGCTCATCTTTGCACAAGAGGAGCCATGGACTGACATGTCAAACGGGAATGGGGAAAGGAATTAAAGTGGTTGGCCACTGGGAAATTCCACTTTTGGTGGTCGGATCAGAGGTGATTGACAAAGCGGTCCTCCAGTTTTATGCCAGGTCTCATCAATATAGAGGAGGCTGTTTCGGGAGTCCAGATGCAATTAACGACACCAACAGATTTGCAAGTGAAGTGTTGCCTCGCCTGGAAAGACGGTTTGTGATGAATGGCGGTGAGGGAGGAGGTGAATGGGTAGGCGTAGTATTTCTTTCCCTTGAAAGGATATGTGCCTGGAAGGGGTTTCGTGGGGAGTGATGGATGGACAAGGGAATCCCAGAGGAGACGATCCCTGTGGAAAGTGGATAGTTGGCAGGGAGAGGAAAAGTGAAATTTGGTGGTAGAGTCCCACTGAAGATGATGGTAGTTGTAGTGAGTAATGAGTTGGATGCAAAGGCTCGTAGGGTGGTAGGTATGGATAAGAGTAACTCTATCCATGTTATGGTGATGGGAATTTGGGTGATTGTGGATGTCCAGAAATTGGAGGAGATATGGGTGAGGATCAATGGTGGAGGGAGAAAAACCCCGTAATTTGAAGAAGGAGGGCATGGCTGATATCTTGGAAAGGAAAGCCTCATCCTGGAAACAGGTGCTGTGGAGATGAAGAAACTGAGAAAAGGAAATAGCATTTTTACAGAAAACAGGGTCGGAAGAGGTATAGTCAAGATAGCTGTGGGAATTGGTAGGTTTATAAAAGATGGCAGAGGTCAGTTTGTCTCCAGAGATGGAGACAAAAAGATCGAGGAACGAGAGAGAGGCATCAGAAATGAACCAAGTTACTTTAAGGGCAGGGAGGAAGTTGGAGACAAAGTTGAATAAAATTGACAAGCTCAGTATGGATGCATAAAACAGCACCAATACAATCATCAATGTAGTGCAGAAAGAGTTGGGGAGCCTTACCAGTGAAGTCTTGGAACACAGACTGTTCTCCGAAGCCAAGGCAAAGGCAGGTATCACTGGGGCCCATGCAGCCACACCTTGAGTTTAGAGAAAGTGGGGGCAGTTGAAGAAGAAATTGTTCAGAGTGAGGACCAGGTCTGTCAGATGAAGGAGGGTGGTGGTGGAGGGGAACTGGTTGGGTCTTTTGTTGAGAAAGAAGCAGAGAGCTTTAAGGCCTTCTTGATGGAGTTAGAAGTGCATAGGGACTTCATTTTCATACATGGTGAAAATGAGGCAATCAGGACCAAGAATTGTAAGTTATTGAGGAGATCAAGAGCATAAGTATCGCGGATGTAGATGGGAGCAGACTGAACCAAGTAGATAGAATGGAATCAAATTATGCAGACACGAGTTCGGTGGAGCAGGAGGAGGCAGAGACAATGGGCCTACTTGGACAGTTGATCTTGGTTTGGTGATCTTGGATAGGAGATAAAAATGAGCAGTATGCGATCAGGGAACTATGAGTTTGGTGGCAGTGGATGTGAGATTTCCAGACTTAATGAGGTTAGTGATGGTGCAGGATACAGTGGCCTGATGGTCCGGGGTGGGGTTCCTTTCAAGGGTTAAATAAGAGGAGCTATCTGAACTCAAGGTAGAGATCAGTCTGCCACGCTGCAAGAATATACCTTTTGATGTGGCTTCTTCTATATTAGTGAGTCCCAACGTAAGCTGGGGGAGCATCTTGTCAAGCACCTCTGCTCCATTCACCAATGGCAGAATTTCCCAGTGGCCAAACATTTTAATTCCTATATCCATTCCCGCTCTGAAATGGCCTCCTCTTCAGCCATGATGAGGTCACTCAGGTTGGAGGAGCAACTCCTCATATTCCATCTAGGAAACCTCTAACCTGATGGCATGAATATCGATTTCTCCCTCCAGTAAATATATTTTTTCTTTTCCTCTCCTCTTTCTCTCTTCTTCATTCCCCCACTCCAGCCTCTTATTTCTTCTCCTCACCTACCTATTACCTTCCTCGCTGCTTCTTCTTCTTCCCTTTCTCCTTTGGTCCACTCTCCTCTCTTACCAGATTCCTTCTTCTCCAGCCCTTTACCTTTCCTACCCACCTGTATTCACCTATCACCTTCTGCCTTGTTCTCCTTCCTCTCCCTACCTTTTTGTTTTGGTATCTTTCCCCTTCCTTTCCAATTCTGATGAAAGATCTCGACCAGAAGCATTAACTGTTTATTCATTTCCTTAAATGCTGCCTGACCTGCTGATTCCTCCAGAATTTTGTGTGTGTTGCTCTTTCAATATTTGATAGGTTTCAGTGGGATCCCACTGCATTCTTCTAAACTCCAGCGAGTACAGGCCTAGACCAAAAAAAGTCTCCTCATATGTTAACCCTTCCATTCCCGGAATTATCCTCGTAAATGTCCTCTGGACCCTCTCTAATGCCAGCACATCCTTTCTTAGATGTCCAAAACTGCTCACAGTACTCCAAGTGCAGTCTGACCAACGTCTTATAAAATATCAACATTACATCCTTGTTTTTATATTCTAGTCCTCTCGAAATGAATGCTAACATTGTAGTTGCTTTCCTTATAACTGACTCAACCCGCAAGTTAACCTTTAGGGAATCTTGCACAAGAATACTCAAGATCTTTGCAATTTTAATTTTTGAATTTTATCCCTGTTTAGAAAATACTCTACCCCACTTCTTTACCCATTCTCCCAATCTGACTGATTTCTTTTGCCCACTCCCCACTTCCTCAACACTACCTGCCCCTCCACCTATCTCGGTATCTTCTACAAACTTAGCAACAAACCCACTAATTCTGTCATCCAAATCATTGTCGTACTGTATAGCATGAAAGGAATGGTCCCAAAACCAGCCCTGCAGAACACCACTAGTCACCAGCAGACAACCAGAATAGGCCCCTTTATTACCACTCTTTCCCTCCTGCCTGTCATTCAATTTTCTCTCCATGTTAGTATCTTTCCTGTAATACCATGGGCTTTTATCTTGCTTAGCAGCCTTATGTGTGGCACCTTGTAAAATGCCTTTTGAAAATCCAGGTTAACTACATCCACTGATTCTCTTTGTCTATCTTGCCTGTTATTTCCTCAAAAATCCAACAGATTTGTCAGGCAAGATTTCCACTTATAGAAACCATGCTGCCTTCAGCCGATTTTATCATATGCCACCAGGAACTCCAGAAGCTCAACCTTAATGGTAGACTCCAACATCTTACCAACCACTGGAGTCAGGTGAACAGGCATACAATTTCTTGTCTTTTACCTCCCTCCCTTCTTAAAGAGGAATGATATTGATAATTTTCCAGTCCTCTGAAACCATTCTGGAATCTGGTAATTCTTGAGTGATCATTACTAATGATTCCAAAATCTCTTCAGCTACCTATTTCAGAACCCTGGGGTGTACTCTATCTGGACCAGGTGACATAACTACCTTCAGACCTTTCAGCTTCCCAAGCACCTTCTCCTTAGTAATAGTGATGAGAACTCACTTCTGCCCTCTGACATTCTTGAATTTCTGTCATACCACTGATATCTTCCACAATGAAGGTTGACACAAAATACTGAAGTTTGCCCACTATTTCTTTGTCTGCCATTACCAGCATTAATTTTCAGTGATCTGCTATCCACTCTCACTTTTCTTTCACTCTTTGTATATCAGAAAAATCTTTTAGTATGCTTTTTATATCATTGGCTAGCTTACCTTGATATTTCATCTTTTCTGTCCTTCTTACTTTTTTAGTTGCCTTCTGTTTGTTTTAAAAGGCTTTACAATCCCCTAGCTCCTAATTAATTTTTACTATATTATTTGCCCTTTCTTTTCCTTTTATGCTGTCTTTGAGTTCCCTTGTCAACCACAGATGCCTCCTCCTCCCTTTACAATCCTTCTTAATTGGGATAAATCTATCCTGTACCTTCTGTATTGCTCTCAGAAACTCCAGCCATTGCTGTTTTGCCATCATCCTTGCTAGTGTTCCCTTCCTATCAACTTGGTTCAGGTCTTTTCTCATGCCTCTCCAATTGCCTTTACTCCTCTGTAATACTGATACATCTGATTTAACTTCTCCCTTTCAAACTGCAATGTGAATTCTGTCATATTATGATCATTGTCTTCTAATGTTTCCTTTACCTTAAGCTCCCTAATCTAATCTGTTTCATTACAGAACACCTAATCTAGAATTGCCTTTTTCCTAGTGGGCCAAAACACAAGATGCTCAAAAAAGCTATCTCTGATTTTCCCAATCTACCGGCATACTGAAATCCCTCATGACTATCATAACATTGACCTTTTAAATATGCTTTTTCTATCTCCCATTGTAATTTGTATCCCACATCTGAGCTACTGTTCAGAAGCCTGTATATAACTCCCATCAGAGGTTTGTTTTTAACCCTTGCAATTCCTTAATTCTACCCAGAATGATTCTATATCTTCTGATCCCATGGTACTTTCTAAAGATCTGACTTCATTTTTTACCAATGTTATATTTTAATGCACGTGGTATACCGAATCAGGTAGATAATCTTGTAATGAAGTTAGAAAATGGCAAGTATGATGTTGTAATCATTACTGAGTCGTGGCTGAAAGAAGATCATAGTTGGGAGTTTAACAGCCAAAGATATGCAGTATATTGAATAGACAGACAGATAGGCAAAAGGGAGTGGAGTGGAGTGCCTCTTAAGGTTCAAAATAAAATTTATTATCAGAATACACATACAACCCTGAGATTCTTTTTTCTGTGGACATACTTAGGATTGTATGTGGTGACGTGTATGACCACAAATCATACCTGCCAATTTCTAACATCACAACAAGATCATCTACCTGATTCCATATACCAAGTGCACTAAAATATAACATTTTCAGTCATGTATTCATTCCCCTTTTCAATTTTGCCTCCATGTTACTGGAAATTAAATTCTTGTCCCTTTCTAAACTTTTTGTCTTTTTATTTAGCCTGGGGACTTTTATAAGTTGTCCTGCACTCTCCTTCCCTTTTACTTTATCCTCGCTTTTCCAAACTGTTGAAATGTTGACCTTACTACTTAGTTTGAAAACACACTTCAATCCTGTCTGTTCCTCCAGCTATTGAATCCCATATCACCACTACACTCCTCTTCTCCCCACTTCCCTTCTAAGCCACAGAGCCAGACTCAATGCAAAGACCTGGGCGTCACAGCTTCCTCATGGTAAGTCTCTCACCTCCCAATCCCCCAACAATATTCAATGTGGTATACATATTTTTGAGGGAAATGACCACAGGTGTACTCTGCACTCTCTGCCTATTCCCTTTCACTCCCCTGACAGTCACCCAGCTACCTGCCTTCTGCAACTTAGAAGTGGCTATCTCTCTGTAGCTCCTCACTCTCCCATATGAGCTGAAGGCCATCCAGCTGCAGCCCCAGTTCCCTAACTCAGTTTGTAAGGAACTGCAGCTCAGTCTAATCACTCAAACACTGTCCACTCTTACAATGACCGCTTCGCTTAAATCTAACTTTTTTTTGGCCTCTATCATTTGTCTAATAAATCAAATTGACTGAAGCCTGCCAAAAATTCCAGACAGGTCCCGCTCTCTCTTTAAATCTCATTCTGCCTCACCAAAAGAAGCAACTGTTCACGATGACCGAAGCCCACTCTTCTTTCTTCCTATCAATGGGTATTCATGTGCAGATCCTAATGAAAACTAGTGTAAACTTGAGTGATAGTGTTTTGTGATCTCTATTTTTCCGCTCATCAACCACCATCTGGCTTAATTGCAATTCTTGGCTACCTGAAAGCTGAGAGTTTTATGTTAGAGATACCGCACAACAACAGGCTCTTCTGGTCCAGTGAGCCCACACCACTCAATTACACCCACGTAAACAATTAACTTATTAGCCCATTCATCTTTTAAATGTAGGAGGAAACCATTGCACCCTAAGGAAACACTGGGAGAACGTCAAAACTCCATACAGACAGCAGAGTGAATTGACTTCAGGCGGCTGGTGCTGTAATAACATTTCGCTAACCTTCCCAACCGTTCAGTACAGCTACATGAAATGTTGCCGTAGGAGAGCAGCCTTCATTATCAAAGATCTTCATCACCCCGGCCATGCTTTTTTCTCACTGCTGCCATCAGGTAGAAGGTACCAGTGTCTCAATACTCGCACCACCAGGTTCAAGAACAGTTACTACCCCTCAACTGTCAGGCTCTTGAACAAAAGAGGATAACTACACTCATTTAAAAACTCTTTTATCTTGTTGTTTCATACTCGTTGTTTATTGCTATTTACTTATATTTGCATTTGCACAGTTTGTTGTTCATTGATCCTATTTACAGTTCCTGTTCCACTGATTTGCTAAATACGTCTGCAGAAAAAGAATCTCAAGGTTGTATGTGATGATATGTATGTACTCTGAGAATAAATTTTAATTTGACTCTGACTTTAACTGCTACTCTACCATGCTGCCCCTTACATCCCCTCATAAGTTAAGGCTTTCACCATTTCAACTTGTAAGTCAGATGAGGGATAACTGGGGTGTAATAATGGAAGCTTAGTTGGAGTATCAGCATTTCTGTTGTTGCAAACATACCACAGGCAGTAGTTGCTACAGTCTGGTGAACTCTTTGTTTTCAACAGACTTTGATCTGCAATTTCCAGCCTCCTACCCTAACACCCTTCACTGCTTCTTCCTCCATGTTCTGCATGGGAGAAGGAAATATCCCAATATATGTTGCATAATACTGTATGTTAAGATGAGGCAGGTTGTATAAGCCTTGACATGTGAATGTAAGACTGGCAGCAAACAGATATAACTACTGATTGATAGAAATTGCAGTGAAGTGGGTGATATGAGAGTGATCCATTAAGGAGAGTCTGAGGCTTAGTGGGTGCGATTGGTGAAATGTGACATCTAAAGATCTGGTAAAATTGATTGGTGATTATCACCACCAACCAGCTTCCCAGCTCTTCACTTCTCCCCTTCCCGATTTCACGTATCATCTTGTGTTTCTTCCTCCCCTCCCCCCCCTCTTAAATCTACTCCTCATCTTTTTTTCTCCAGTCCCGGTGAAGGATCTCAGCCCGAAACGTCAATGGTACTCTTTTCCCTAGATGCTGCCTGGCCTGCTGAGTTCCTCTAGCATTTTCTATGTATTGCTTGGGTTTCCAGCGTCTGCACATTTTCTCTTGTTTGTGATCTAAAAATCTTCTCACTAAACCTGGCCGCTCTTGGGAGGTTATTGTACTTATTTCAATGATGTGCCAGATTCTTGGAGTTTTAGATCCTTCCATTGCCTTTTGAGGTTATTACCATCAGATAATTTCTTGTGAGTCCAACTAACCCTTTCTATTCACCACCGCTCCACTTTCTCATCTAAAAAAGTGATGAAAAGTTTTCTCTGGGCAAAGGTGTTAAATTATTTTCCAAAAACAGCATCCACCATTTGCTTTAGGAGAAATAGGTTGGCTTTAACTTAGCCCAGGCTCTTTTGAAGCATTGGAGGCCACTGCCATTTCTGAGGAGCCTACTGAGCCAAGCAACAACTCAGCAGCTCCGAATGTACTGGGTGCATGGAGCCTTCATGTTAGTGAGCAGACAACGTGAAGTAGGCACTCTGCTTGCATTGGAAGGTTCAAGTATGAATTACTCATGCATTAAAATCCTTCTGCCTGTTTTCAGGAGCTATCTATTTGATGTCTGGAGTGCTTTGATGTGTATTCCTGTGATGACAAGAAAGAGACATCAATTTTTGGGGTACCATGTTCTAAAAAAGAAATCAAGGCATGCCATTTTTTTTATAATTTCAAAGATTGTTGCTGTGAGCTCTGTGTCTGCATTAAAATAAAATTGAACCTTGACCAGCTACAAGAAATTGTTATTGTGCTGATAGACGTTCTTGTAATTGATCAAATAAATTATCAATGCATTTACATCTAGTTTATTGTGTTAAAATCTGATGCAATATTTGTGTATACTTTCTCACTATCCTTTTTTTTATAATGTAGGCCTTCTTTGTGTAAGAGAAATAGTGAATTTGTCTACAGTTTTTTCCTCCTAAAATTTATTGGCTTTTAAACCTAAGCTAGCTAAAAATGGCACACAGCTGTTTCATCTTCTTTATTCTTTTCACTTATGTTGACAGCTGCATGATCATTCTTGGTCCTTTATCTTGATTTCTCTCTTAACACACTTAACACTCAAATTCAATTACAATACATAATACTGCCCAATCAATCAGGTTGCCTAAGTAATATTTTTTTAAGGTGAAAGTTTTAAAGATAAAAGATCTGTCCAAAGACTTTCTGATTGGTTTCTGCATATCTTAGTGGTGCTTGAACAATTTTTTGTTTATCACTACTACTCAAATATATCTATTCCCATTCCGATCTCCACTCCCCACTCTCCCCATTCCACTTTCCCTGAAAGCAGCATTTGTCTCCATGGAAGAATTGCCAAGAGGTATATACAACAGTCTTCCCAGTCACACTCTAGAAGGTAGCTTGAACATTCACTACTGAGTAACGAACTGCAGCGGAGGATCAGCTGCCTGCCAATCTGATTTTTGTTTTCTCTTTTGATATCGGACATGTACAATGGACTACCAATTTGCTCTCAGCCAACGTACCACCCAGGGTCTACGCTTAAATTCTATCATTGGGAACCCTATGAAGTTACACAAGTAACTCTCAGTTCTGGTTACCTCACTACAGGAAGGATGTGGATACTATAGAGAGAGTGCAGAGGAGATTTATAAGGATGTTGCCTGGATTGGAGGGTGCGGCTTATCAGAATAGGTTGAGTGTACTTGGCCTTTTCTGCTTGGAGCGACGGAGGATGAGAGGTGACCTGATAGAGGTGTATTAGATGATGAGAGGCATTGATTGTGGATAGTCAGAGGCTTTTTCCCAGGGCTAACACAAGGGGGCATAGTTTTAAGGTGCTTGGAAGTAGGTACGGAGGGGATGTCAGGGGTAAGTTTTTCACACAGAGAGTGGTGAGTGCATGGAATGGTGGAGTGGTGAAGGTGGATACAATGGGGTCTTTTAAGAGACTCTTAGAGAGGTACATAGAGCTCAGAAAAATGGAGGACTCAGCAGTAGGGAAATTCTAGGCATTTTCTAGTGTAGGTTACATGGTTGGCACAACAATGTGGGCTGAAAGGCCTGTTATGTGCTGTACATTTCAATAATCTATGTTTTATATTCTAAGTAAATAAGGAAAAGAATAAAACAAGCTCTTCACTTCCCAAATAAAGTGCAAAATCAAGAGAAAAATGGCAGCAGACTAGTGGCAGGTCTATGAGTCAATGGAGGTGCAAACCAATTTCTCCCTCCAAGAATTCATCCCAGCAGAACTGACAAACGCAAAGGCAAACAATAAAAAAGGAGATAATAATTTCCTTGAAATACTTGTCATTTTTGCCTTATTCTCAAGCAGTATTCTGTAAGATAAAAAGAAAAAGAAAATAATGAACACCAGAAGTACAAAATAAAAGTCAGTCATTGAAGCACGTAAGAAGCCTGACTGTTGAAATTTCAGTTAACATATGGATGGGATATTTCAATCAGATAATTTGTAATTAGTTCCAAAGCTAGTCAAACCTGTTCCTCAATGCTTTTAGACATGGCAGTTAAGTTTAGACCAATGTCAATTTCCTCTGGTGCAGTGTCATTGATGACTATGTGTGCAGGAAGCGTGTTCCTCTCCACACACTTCATACACACAGCCATGAACACCATGGCAGCCCCTGACAGACAACATGGTGGCATTGGAAGTGCACATGGATTCATGCTGGAGCATCCCTGATGACAACAGCGTTAGACAAAGGAACAGAATTAGGCCACTCGACCCATCACGGCTACTCCACCATTCAAACATGGCTGATCTATCATCCCATTCAACTCCGTCCTCCTGCCTCCTCCTCTCAAGAACCAACCAATGCTCACTTTAAATATTCCCAAAAACCTGGCATCCACAGCCATCTGTGGCAATACATTCCATTGATTCACCACCTTCTGGCTAAAGATATTCCTCCTCATCTCTGTTCTAAAGCCATGTTCTTCTATTCTGAGGCTGTGCCCTCTGTTCCCAGATTCTCTCACTACTGGAAATTTCTTCTCATATCCATTTAATCTAGGTCTTCCAAGATTTCACAGGTTTCAGTAAGATCCCCCATGTTCTTCCAAACTCCAGTGAGTACAAACCCAGATAAGAACATTAAGGATAACATATTCAGTGAGTTGGTCACTCCATAGTTTAAGTCTAAGGACAGATATGGAATGAGTGCCCAGTAGGCAAAATGGCAGCAGGAAAATAATGCAGGAGTCCCCAGTGGTCATCTCCATCAAAAGCAAATATAGCAATTTGAATACTGTTGGGAGAGACAGATCGTCTGGAGAAAGCATCAGTTGCCAAAATCATGGCTCCTTCGCACAACAGGGCAGGAAAAATATGGTAAAACTATCTAATGTGATGGGGGAATTCCTTGATCGTGGAATAAACAGGAGCTTCTGTGGCCACAAATGATGCTAAAACATAATGATGGAAAATACAATTCACACCTTTGTATTGAATAGACTAGATTACTACAATTCACTTTATATTGTCTTCCAAAGCAATCTATTGATAAACTTTAACTTATTCAAAATGCTGTCGCTGTACTAAGACCAGGATAGGGGAGCATATCACTCCCATCCCAGCTACTCTGCACTGGCTTCTTCTGTCTTTTAGAATGGATTTTTAAATTCTCTTACTTGTGCTTAAAGCCTTCAATGGCCCAGGAGCAGACGAAGAACATCACAGAATCGCTTTTGTTTAATAATCCTGCTAAAGCTCTAAGGTCTTCATCTGCAAGTCTGTTAAATTTAAACTATCTCCCTCAAAGATGATTGGCAGGTCATCTTTTTCGAACTACGCCCCTAAACTGTGGAACTCAATACCTAAACTATAAAGGATGCATACTCAGTTGACAGTTTTAAACAACAGCTCAAAACATATTTATTTAAACTTGCTTTTAACTAACATAATTTTGGCTTTATTTTCATGTTTGTACTTTAACCCATTGTAAAGTACTTTGAACTATTTGTTGTATAGTAAGTTATCTTTATTACTATTACTAAAAATGACTCTTGGTTGGTGATTTGCCTCCCAGGTCCAAGAGTCAGGGATGTCTCAGTTTAAACTAAATACGAGGGGATGAAATCCATGCAAAAAGACAGAGGGAAGCATTGCAGAGTCCAAAACAAATTAGAAAGGAAAAGGTTGAGAGTGGAGTACAGAAAAATCAAATGCAAAAGACACAAAGATTAGTAGATTATAAAAGGACAATGAATGTAAGGGCACTTTATCTGAATGACAGTAATATTCAAAATGTTCAGTGAACTTTTGGCACAAATCAATCCAAAGTGGAATAATTTAGTGGCCATTACAGAGACTTGTTTGCAGGGTGAAAAGGATTGCAAATTATATATCCAAGGTTATCATGTAATATGGCAGGATCGGCAGGAAGGTAAGGGAGGTGTGGTAGTGCTCTTTAGAGTTAAGATCAGGGTAATAGTGAGAAATGTTATTAGATCTAAGGAGTAGAACTTTGAATCCATTTGGGTAGATATTATGAATAATAAAAGGTAAAATATCACTAATGGGGTTGTCTATAGGCCACCATATAATAACATTACAGTCCCAATTTTAAAAAATGATATCTGCATGTAAGAAGGGAACCCCAGTCATGGTCAGGATTTTTAAATTGCACACAAATTGTGCAAATCCAGTTAGTTGAGGCAGTTTTGAGAAGGATTTCGTAGAATGTATCTATGACAGCTTTCTTGAAAAGCATGTTACTGAACTTTCAATTGAACATGCTTAGATCTCATCTTGTGCAATGAGAGAGGTAAAATTAGTGATCAAGTTGTTAGGGATCTTCTTAGAATGAGTCATCACAACTAAACGGAGAGGTCCTGTAGCCTTATTCTTAATCAATATAAGACAATGGGTTTATGTTAACTGGCCTGCATCAAACCAGACTAAGTTATTTGCACCATTGTGACTAGTTCAAAGATTCTTGTAGACCAGACTGATTTTGTCACTTAGCACATCAGTCATGGACACATAAAAGAAGCACACAGAAAATGCTGGAGGAACTCAGCAGGACAGGCAGCGTCTTCCGAAAAAGTATACTCGACATTTTGGGCCAAGAATCAATAATAGTTGGGATATTTGTGTACTCAGAGAGTCAACCCTCACAACATTAATTTTGGGTGTCTGGGATCTCTGTCCCCAGAACCTTATAGACCACCTGTGTGAATTACTTCGTTGCAGCAAGGGTATTTGAAAAACAACATTCACAGATAACGTCAACTTGTAACAAAAGAATATAAATGTTGGCAAGCATTGGTAATTGTTAGGAATGACAGAAATATGGGGTGACAGAAAGAAGAACTCATCCTCGTCTTTCAATTTCTGTGACAGGTGAGTCATTCATCTGCAACTCATTGGTATGTTCTTATAGTTTCTGAGAATTGAACATGTGCTTTAAAATCTCTTGTAGTTTATAAATCTTTGTAATTCAAAAACCTTTTACAAATCAAAAATCCTCTGTGAATGTTAGATGTGTGTTAAGAACTATTTGTCTAAATTTAAATGTGTATCATTAAAAATAAAAATAAACTGTGTTTAAACTACTTTGTTAGCTGGAGGTATCTCCTCCTTAGTAGGGAATGGGAACCCACCAGACTAACCGTGGGTATTGGCAGCTAGGCCTCACTGCAGGGACTAGACGGGAAAGTAAGCTAGTCTTTCAAGAATAGGTTGATAAAGCATAACCTCCCTATAGTGAGGATATCCGTAGATACCAATATTGAAAAGGGCTTAAAATCTCCTTTGAGTTTCGAGCTTAGCGAACAGTGAACCAATACCGTCACAAGAGGAGGGAGGAATTGGTCAGCACAGACAGGGAACACAGATGCGGCAGTTGAGGAACAGTGAAGACTTTCAAAGGAATTTTTCATAGTACTCAATAAAAGTCAATTCCAGTTAAAAGCAAGGATATTAAAGGTGGAGAGAGTCGGCCTTGGGTAACTACAGAAATAAAGGACAACATCAAACTAAAAGCTCATCCATACAGATGTCAAAAGTAGCAGATGCAACAGGTTATCAAGAGAGCAAATAAAATGTTGACCTTCATTGCTAGAGGGAATAAATTTAAGAGCAGGGAGGTTATGCCACAACTATGCAGAGTACTGGTGAGGCCAAGCCCTGGAGTACTGCTTGCTTTTCTGATCTCCTGGCGAGAGAAAATATGTATTGACTTTCGAGGTGGTGCCGAGGAGGTTCAATGTGTTGATGCTCTATAAGGAGAGATTAAGTTAGGATCTTACAGAAATATATAGATTTATGAAAGGGATAAATAAGTTAGAGGCAGAAAAATTGTTTCCACTAAGACTAGAACTAGAGGATTTAGCCTCTAGGCTTGGGGTAGTAGATTTAGCATGGAGTTGAGGAGGATCTGCTTTTCCCAGGCAGAAGTGAATCTGTGGAATTCTCTGCCCAGAAAGGGAACAGAGGCTATCTCATTAAATATATTTAAGACAGAGTTAGACATATTTTGTCTAGTAGAGAAATTAATGGTTATGGAAAAAGGGCAGGTAGGTGAGGCTGAGTCCATGCCCAGATCAGCCATTACTTAAATGAATAGTGGAACAGGCTCAGTGGACCATTTGGCCGACTTCTGCTTCTATTTAACTCATGCAAAATACTGGAAGAACTCAGCAGGCCAGGCAGCACCTATGAAGAAGAATAAACAGACAACATTTCGAGCCAAGACCTTCATCAGGATTTGTGTGTGCTACTCTGGATTTTCGGCATCTGCAGAAGATTTTGTGTTCTAGATTAATTTATAATCAGAACACAGTTTTGGTATTGACCAGAGAAGTCTAAGGATAATGAAGTAAGGAATTCAAAATCACCTGAGTTCTATGAATCCCAACAGAGAAGGTCACATGCTCAGTTAACCTCTGTTACCCAACATTGTGTATATCAGTAGCTTGCCATGTATTTGCTTGGGGTTTTGGATGGATGAGGGAAGATGAGAATTGCACAGAAGCAAAACCTTCAGCCATAGTGAATGAAAAGCATGATGAAGAAAAAAGCTGACATGGTCTGTCTTACAAATTATACCCCTGGTTAGCTGACAATAACCAGCATTACCAACCATCTCCGTACAAACTGATTTAAGATCCATGGATGCGAAAATTTTTAGAGGATACGGGTCAAATGCAGCCAAATAGGACTAACTCTGGAAGGCATTTTGGTCAGCATGGACAAGATGGGCCAAAGGACCTATTTCCATGGGAAATAAAGTTAATGTTAAGTTTATTATCATATGCACAAGTACATGTGTGCACGGGTGCAAAGAGAAACTTACTTGCAGCAGCATGACAGGCAATGTTTTTGGGTTGCATAATTTAATGAAAAAAATGTTACTTTAAAATTAAACAAATGCCTAAAATAGGGTCTTTGCCTCCTTAATGTATGGCAGTGCTCTTATTGTTGAATACCAATTTGTAGCATGCTCTTTGCAAGTTTAAAGAAAAATAAAATATTATAGTCTGGAAATTAAACTCCATAATATTATTCCTCAAGCATTAACAGTATTCTGTTTGTAATATAACAGAATGTTCAACCTGCTCTCTTAAAATATAGAGGGAATTGTGAAATGTGCATGCTAACTACTCGTAAGAGTGATGTTGCAGAGTACAATTTGCAGGCTTATATGTCGTTAATTATACTTTGAATTCTATGTGCTTGAAATGTTTTGGGGAATGAAATTACAGATATTTCATGAACAAGAATCAGTTTTATTATCAGATCATGAAATAAAAATAAATTGCAGATTAGTTTTTGTTGCCTACAGATATAAAGGTGTTCAACTGAAGCAAATGAACAAATGTTTATCATTGAGATAAATGTAGTAACGCAGGAATATTAGTTTTGAATGTTTAAAACAAGTTCACCAGCAACTTCAGATGATGCTTCAGATAAACTTGCACTTTGCATTCAGAGATTTGAATATCATTTTCTCTGAAACCGAATCTAAAAATCATTATTGACTGACTATCTCAGGATCATTATGAATCTTACCACATCCTCTGTCCTTACAAGGTCACTCTAAGTTAGACAGCGGGCCCTACCACATTACTTGTTCAACATACACAAATCACAGTGATCGTGAAATCATGCATAAAAGGCTTAGTCACAAAGAATACTTCAAAAAAAATCCCTGGATGACAGAGTCACAGTTTACCACCTGAAGGTGATAAAATATAGGTTTGAACCAATGATTTCCATGAAATTAATAGATCCCAATGTCACCCAGGTCATCTGACTGAGGTGCTGAAATGGAGAGGAGGAAGAATTAATGTTAACATGCGCCACTCCAGTGCACCACCTCGTGGTCAAATAGATTAGCATTAGCAAAAGCTAATCACTGCACCAGTCTAGCCCACTGTTAGATTAGTGGTACCCCTTGATGGGATTATCAAAAGAGAAAACAAAGATGAACAACCAATGCTATCCACAATTGCAGATACAATATTGATATGAGATTGTTTCATAATTTCTCACCAGCCATTTTAAAATGTAAGCCTTTTTATTCAACAGAAATAGTGAATTCATCAACATTTCTTTCCTTCAGAAATTTATTGGCTTTTAAACCTAAGATATCTTAAAATGGCACTTTGTTGTCTTGTCTTCTTTATTATTTTCACTTACACTATTTACCACAATGAAGCAACAATACCTTGTTGTTCGTCTGCATGAACTTCTAGACTGGCAGTGTCCTGCTTCTTTTAAATTTTGCTCTTATTTTCATATGAACAAAAACAAAAAGAAGGAAGGATAGGCCAAATAGCCTTTGAGACAATTCTGCCATTCATCAGGACCATGACCAACCTCTGCGTCAGCCCAATTCCTCTACTGCTTCCTTCCTTTAAAAAGGCAAATAGGAGACAAGATATACTTGACAGATAAGGTGAAGGATAATATAAGGAGATGCTGTTCATGTATTAAGAGTAAAGTGGTAGCTAGGGAGAGAATACAGTACTGTGCAAAAGCCTTAGACATGTTGTTGTCGAGTAGCTCGCCAAGCTGGCTTGTTTGCTTGCAGACGTTTCGTTACCCAGCTAGGCAACATCATCGGTGCAACTACGAATGAAATGTTGGTGATCTACGTTGTTTGCCTTTTATGTGTCCTATTATTAATCCGTGTGTGTGTGTGTGCGCACACGCCATTTCTATTGGCTACCGATTATGTAATCCGCGATTGGTTCGTTAAAATCTGATCAGGTGTCCAGGCTGTGTTTGTCGACCGTTATGTAGGATTAACATTGTCCTCATTGATTGACACGTGTAATCAGGTGAAAATTGGCTTTTGGCTCTGGGCTGATGACTTGACCCTGAGCTGGGATGTATCTATAGCCAGGACACCTAAGATTTTTGCACAGTTCTGCATTTGTCAATGTGGAGTGGAGAGTGAGTGTGTAAATCTGGTGAGAGCAAAGGATATTGGGAATGGTGGGAGTGGAGCACTGCAGTAGGGGTGTGGGACAGGTGGCAGAGATGGAGTGCCAGGGTGGGTGGTTGCCCAGTTGCAGAAACACCCAGCCTGAGACACCATGCAAGGCCATTTGATTCCAAACAATTGGTTTATTGATCATTGCAGCTTGTCTCTCTAGTGCTTCCTGCTCCTTTCCCCTTTTCCCAACCATGATTCCCCTCTCCCTGACCTCTTCCCACTCTCAGTCTACAATAGAGATCCATAGCAGAATCAGGTTTATCATGACTCACAAATGTCATGAAACTTGTTTTTTTTTGCAGCAACAGTAGTCCATTACATAAAATTACAACAGTACTGTGCAAAATTCTTAGGCACCATAGATATATATATATATATATATATACCTAAGACTTTTGCACAGTACTGTAGGTCCACTTAAGTATCAGCATGGTTGTCTAGGTGGAGCCAAGGGAGATAGGCTGGATCTTAGATGAATGTTTCTCATCTGAATTTACCCTGGAGAAACTCATGGAAGCCAGGGTAGTCAAGGAAGAAAGCAGTGAGGTCCTAAGACATAGCAATTTTCAAAATAGGAGATGCTGACAGTCTTGATGTGAACAAAAATGGATAAAAACCTAGGGCCAGACCAACTAATAGCATGGAAACAAGCTCCTTAGCCCAAATGCTCTTGCTGACCAAGACCTCCATCTAATATAGTCTCATTTGTCTATATTTGACCCAAATCCTTTGAGACTTTTCCTATACATATGCCTAACAGGCGTGTTTTAAATGTTGCTAATATACCTGCTTCAACCACTTCCTATGTTCTATATACCAGTCAACCTCTATAAGGAAAATGATGGCTCTCAAATCCCTTGTAAATCTCTCCCCTCTCACCTTAAACCTATGCCTTCTAGTTCTTGATTCTCCAAACCTGATAACAAGACTGCCTATTCACCCAATCAATGCCCTCATGATTTTATGTGCTTCTGTAAGATTACCTCTCAGTCTCTTATGTTCCAATGAATTAAGTCCTAGACTGCTCAACGTTTCTCTAGAGCCAATTCCCTCAAGTCATGGCAATATCTATGTAACACTCACAACACGCTGGAGGAACTCAGCAGGTCAGGCAGCATCCACGGAAAGGATTGGTCGACGTTTCGGGCCGGAACCCTTCGTCAGGACTGTAGGGGGAAGAGGCAGAGGCCCTGTAAGGAAGGTGGGGGGAGAGTGGGAAGGAGATGGCTGGTAGGTTCCAGGTGAAAAACCAGTAAGGGGAAAGATAAAGGGGTGGGGGAAGGGAGGCAGGGAGGTGGTAGACAGGAAAGGTGAAGAAAGAATAGGGGAAAACACAATGAGTAGTAGAAGGAGGCAGAACCATGAGGGAGGTGATAGGCAGCTGGTAGAGGGGGCAGAGTGACATAGGGATAGAGGAAGGGAGGGGGAGGGAATTACCAGAAGTCGGAGAATTCTATGTTCATACCAAGGGGCTGGAGACTACCTAGACCGTATATGAGGTGTTGCTCCTCCAACCTGAGTTTAGCCTCATCATGGCCATGTATGGACATATCTGAATGGGAGTGGGAAGCAGAGTTGAAGTGGGTGGCTACTGGGAGATCCTGTCTGTTTTGGTGGACGTAGCGGAGGTGCTCGACGGAGCGATCCCCCAATCTGTGTCGGGTTTCACCGATGTAGAGGAGGCTGCACCGGGAGCACCGGATGCAATAGATGACCCCAACAGACTCACAAGTGAAGTGTTGCCTCACTTGGAAGTACTGTTTGGGGCCCTGAATGGTGGCAAGAGAGGAGGTGTAGGGACAGGTGTGGCATTTATGCTTGTAGGGATAAGTGCCAGGTGGGAGATCTGTGGGGAGGGACGTGTGGATCAGGGAGTCGTGGAGGGACCGATCCCTGCGGAAGGCGGAGAGGGGTGGAGAGGGAAAGATGTGCTTAGTGGTGGGGTCCTGTTGAAGGTGGCGGAAGTTGCGGAGGATAATGTGTTGGATCTGGAGGCTAGTGGGGTGGTAGGTGAGGATAAGGGGAACTCTGTCCCTGTTGTGGTGGAGGGAGGATGGGGTGAGAACCGAAGTGCGGGAAATGGAGGAGATGCAGGTGAGGGCATCATTGATGACAGCAGAAGGGAAACCACGATCCTTAAAGAAAGAGGATATTTGAGAGGTCCTGGAACGGAAAACCTCATCCTCGGAGCAGATGCGGCGGAGACGGAGGAACTGGGAATAGGGAATGACATTTTTGCATGTGGCGGGGTGGGAAGAGGTATAGTTGAGGTAGTTATGAGAGTCAGTGGGCTTGTAGAAGATGTCAGTGGACAGTCTGTCTCCAGAGATGGAGACCAAGAGATCGAGAAAGGGGAGAGAAGTGTTCGAGATAGACCAAGTGAATTTGAGGGCTGGATGGAAGTTAGAAGTAAAGTCGATGAAATTGACGAGCTCAGCATGGGTGCAGGAAGCAGCACCAATGTAGTTGTCAGTGTACCGATGGAAATATCTATGTAAGTCATTTCTGCACTCTATTCAGCTTAATAGTATCTTTCCTATAACAGGGTGACCAAAACTGAGCATAATATTCCTAATGTGGCCTCACCAACATCTTGCACAACTTCAAGATAACAAACATCCCAACTTCAACACTCAATGCCTTGACTGAGGCACACCACAAATCATGGGCTTTCAGTCTATAAAACAATCCTAGACTATAAGACTCAGGTAGAGCATTAGGCCATTTGTCCATCCAGTCCGTTCTGCCATTTGATTATGGCTGATTTATTTTCCTTCTTAACCCATTCTTCTGCTTTCTCCCCATGACCTTTGACACCATAACTAATCAAGAATCTATCAACTTCTGCTTTCAATATATCCAACAATGTGGCCTCCATGGCCATCTTTGGCAATGAATTCTACAAATTCACTATATTCTGGCTAAAGAAATTTCTTCTCATCCCTGTTCTAATGGGATGTCCTTCTATTCTGAGGCTTTTTTCTGCACATCCACTCTATCTAGGCCTTTCAATATTCAGTAGCTTTCAATGAAATTCACCCCCCATTCTTCTAAACTCCAGTGAGTACAGGCCTAAGGCCATCAAATGTTCTGAATATATTAACCTTTTCCTTCCCAGGATCATTTTCATAAATCTCCTCTGAGCTCTCTTCAATACCAGCATATCCTTTCTTAGATATGGGGCCCAAAACCATCATCATTTTCTACCTACCATCAAGCTACGTCAAATTAGCAATCTCTACCCTGATCCCATGCTCTCAAACCTTCCGAGGAAGCCTATCATATGGAACTTTATCAAAAGCCCAGCGAAAGAACAGTTTAAGAATAAGGGGTAGACAATTTAGAACGGAGTTGAGGAAAAGCTTTTTCACAAAGAGGGTTGTGGATCTGTGGAATGCTCTGCCTCTGGATTCTTTCAAGAAAGAGTTAGATAGAGCTCTTAAAGATGGCGGAGTCAAGGGATATGGGGAGAATGCAGGAACAGGGTACTGATTGTGGATGATCAGCCATGATCACAGTGAATGGCGGTGCTGGCTCAAAGGCTGAATGGCCTACTCCTGCACCTATTGTCTATTGTCTATTGAAAGTTCTATGTCTTCTGCTCTGCCTTGCTTTCATTGGCCTTCTTGGTTACTTGTCCAAAAATTCAAATGAAATTCATGAGGTACGTTTTCTCATGCACAGAGACATTACAAATATCCGTAAAGAACCTGTTTTAGTTTTCCGTTAGCATGTATAGCTTACCCCTTAGAATCCTTTCCGAAAACACTAGACAACAAAGAATTTGATTCCTGAATACTTTTGAGTGCACCTTATGAATTGTAGGCTGCTGATCATGAAAATCACCATTAAATTTCCCTATCATGCACTATTTAAAAATAATGCCTATATTTGTCATTTCAATTCATAATTCAAGTCAATTAAAATGTTGTCCACGACGTAAACTGAAAAGTTTTCTCTCTCGTCCAGGCATGCCTGGGCATCCTTAGGCAGGGTGGATGCTGCATGGCAGGACAAGTTTCGGAAAGGCTATAAAAGCATCGTACACACACACACACGCGTATATTGGTTTGTGATCACGTTGACAGGCATGCTCTATGCGCATAGCATATTGTGTGTACTCATTATAATAAAGAAATTGTATTTTCAAGAGTACTTGTGATAGCAAAATGTCTCACCAATGTTGCAACAGCTGTGATACCTTCTGTTTTATTTGAGGTGAGTATATGCTTAAATCTCAAAGGCGGAGCATGACTCCTCTTATTAAGAAAGCCTATGAGCTCTACTTTGGGGAACCAAGACAAAACCTGGGCTCCTCACATTTTCTGCATTCCCATTTAGGCTTCTTTGCTATAAATCTTGGCACTGTCAATGATGAGCACGGTGAAACGTTTCACCAGTACGTTCTGGTTATGGAGAAAAGGCATCAGGGCAACTGAAATCCATCAATGCTGGCTGATTATTGTTGGACACTTAAGCAAGAATTTTTTTAGATTAGATTAGATTATGAGAACACTCAGTCTTGTTTATTGTTATTTAGAAATGCATACATTAAGAAATGATACAATTTTCCTCTAGAGTGATATCACAAAATAAAGGACAAACCAAAGATTAACACTGACACGACCACATAATTATAACATATAGTCACAGCAGTGCAAAGCAATAACATAATTTGATAAAGAGCAGACCATAGGCAAGGTAAAAAAAAAGTCTCAAAGTTCTGATCGACTCCCGATAGTCCCGATAGCAGGCGGCAAAAGGGAGAAACTCTCTCTGCCATAAACCTCCAGGCACTGACAATTACCGATGCATTGGAAGCACCCGACCACAGCCGACTCTGAGTCCGTCCAAAAACTTCGAGCCTCCGCCCAGCCCTCCGACACCGAGTACAGTGCACCATCTCTGCCAAGCGCTTCGACCCCGCCCCGGCCGCCGAGCAACAAGCAAAGCTGAGGACTCGGGGCCTTCTCCTCCAGAGATTCTGGATCACACAGTAGCAGCGGCAGCAAAGAAGGCATTTCAGAAGTTTCTCCAGATGTTTCTCCATACTCACACGTCTGTCTCCATCAAATCAAGATTGTGCATGGTACCCTGCTTGACGAATTCCAGATATCATTCACCGGAGTGGCCGCTGCATGCTGCATTGCACCGCTATCTTCTCCTCCTCCAACACTGGAGAAGCCTCAAACACTGAGTACAAATGAAAATCATTAACAAAGCATTTCCAGATTAGTTGAAATATTGGAAAGCATCAGGACCAGTATGCAATTAAACATATTCTATTCAATAAAAATGGCTAGCGCGAGAAGCGCTTGGAAGTAGGTACAGAGGAGATGTCAGGGGTAAGTTTTTTATGCAGAGAGTGGTGAGTGTGTGGAATGGGCTGCTGGTGGCGGTGGCGGAGGCGTAAATGATAGGGTCTTTTAAGAGACTCCTGGATGACTACATGGAGCTTAGAAAAATTGAGGGCTATGGGTAACCCTAGGTAGTTCCAAGGTAGGGACATGTTTGGTACAGCTTTGTGGGCCGAAGGGCCTGTATTGTGCTGTAGGTTTTCTATGTTTCTAAAAGGTAATTTTTTGTTTCTCCAAATTCCTATATGATACAAATAGTCTGAAATTATAGTTGTTTTCAGCTTCAAGTGGTCCATCATAAATGCAAAAAGAAATCAACACTTTCAAAAAAATTTGGTGTCCAGTGTAACAGATGTTGGACTTAATTCTCTATACTCCCCCAATTTTTCTTTATAGCCCTTCTTAAATAAAGGCACAATATTACCTACTCTCCTTCTCTTCCTAGGGTATCTAAATAAATTGTAAGAAATAAATTGTAGGGAAGAAATTGCTAGAACACTAGCAGAGAATTTTGGATCTTCCTTAGTAATGAGTGACATACCAGAGAGCTGGCTAATACTGTACCTTTATTTAGAAAAGGACAAAGCATGGCACTACAGGCTGCTGTGCCTAACATCATTGATGGGTAAGCTACTCTAGAGGATTCTGAGAAACAAGGTCTATCTTAAGGCAAGGATTGATTAGGGATAGCCAGAATAATGTTGAGCATAGGAAATAATGTTGCACAAATTTAATTGATTTTTTAAGAGCTGATCTCTTAAAATCGTTTGAAGGAAGCAGGTGGTAGACATTGTCCACAAGGACTTTAGCAAGGCTTTGGACAAGGTTCCACAATGGTCAAACTAGACCAGAAAGTGAGATCACATGGGTTCCAGGGTAAATGTTGTAGAAGAGAGAGCCCTAGAGGTACATACACTCTGAAAGTGGTGACCCACATCGTCCATACAGTTTCAGCTTTCAAAGGATAATTGGGCAGTTTCTTAAGTAGGTCAGTTTCAGGAGGAAATATGCTGACAGATGGGATGTGCTCAGGAAAGCACTTTGGCCAACATGGACAAGTTGAGCAGAATAGCCTGTTGCTCTGCTGTTTAACTCTGTAACTTCATAATTCTAATATCTTGAAATCTAGAGCAACACACACAAATGCTGCAGGAACTCAGCAGGCCAGGCAGCATCTATGGAGGAGAATAAGCAGTTGTTATTTTGGATTGAGACCCTTCCTGATGAAAGATCTAGGTCCGAAACATCAATTCCTTATATTCCTCCATAGATGCTGCCATACCTGCTGATATCCTCACAAATTTTTGTGTTATTCTCTGGATTTCCAGCATCTGTGGAATGTCTTGTACAGCTAGAAATCTATCAGTCTTAATTTCTAATGAACTCAATAACTCAGCATCCAGAGTCCTCATTGGTAGATTTCCAGAGTCACCACTCAGAGTGAAATTAAAGATCTCACGCTTTTGCACCTTATGCTTTGTTTATAGTTCAAAGAATCTACATAAGAAATATAGAACAGTACATGTCTTTCTTTACTTTCTCAATGTTATCAAGTCTATACTTTCACAATGTAACGTAGGTAATGTCATCAAGTCATTACATTCAAAAACAAAGAACCAACACCACTCATAGTCTTTTTGAACAATACACCCTTCAAATGTTTGCGGGACTAGTACACGGGGCTAGGTAGACTTTATTTGACTTAACGTCCATAATTTATTCAGGGAAGTTTTACTCTGAAGCAGGTACTCTATAAAAACAAGTTCTTGCTTTTTCTTTATTAAGCTACTGCATAGCATTGATGATAAACACGAGCTAAATTTGGTTGCATTTAAATTATTTAGTTTCCATATACTATAAAATAATGCAGCACTGTTTTAAGAGGTACTGCTTGGAAGATACTTACACAAAGGCTGTAATATAAATGGACTTCTGGTATACACAGAGATTGGAAACCCCAATTAAGAAAATGTAATAATCGTGTAGGTTGTTTATTCTAAAGTAGATTAAGCTTCCTACACCAGCTTTCAACATCACAATTATTGGGCTTCTTATCAAGGATGCACTTCTGCATATTAAAATGCACCAAAAGCAATTGTCTATCTATAGGAACAGCTCACTGAAGAGCTGTTCAGAATTTGTCTGATCATGGAATGATTTAACACCTACATTAGCTGATACAAAGAACCCAGAAGAAATTCCCAATAAGTAAAGCTAAAATTAGCCCCATGTAAAACATTGTCAATGGCTTAACTCTGGGGACAAATTATGCCAGAAATGAAATAGTTTTAATCATGATTTTAATTAAAAATATATTTTATAGGCAAAGACATTTGATTGACTCATAACAATGGAATAGATCTCTAGAAACTTTTGAAGTCCTCTGCTGACTACAGCATGGAATTTAGATATATTTTTGCCTGTTGTATTTAGTGCATAGATCATCATAAAATCTAATAATGCATGTTTTAGACTGATGGTGAATATATTCTGTTTAAATTCTGCCCATCGCAAGACTGAACCAGACACTTCTGGGGCTGAAGCTTTTCCAGCATCTTTCTAGTGTGCAATGACCCATCAATGTACGTACCTTAATGACAGAAATTGGAGCAATAACATGCATCCAATAACTTTCTGTATTAGTAAAACAAGAAACAAAGCCTGCAACAATTTGGCAAGGAGGTACAGGTGTCCACTGAGACATTGATGAGTAGCTGTCAGTACCTGCCTGCCAAAGCTTTTATTGCTGGGTCTCGGAGTACTTGTTGCGACTATGCACAGCACAGATGCATGCTGTGATCTCTGTAAAGCTCTGAATCCAAACCCTGTCTCATTAAGGTTGAGAGCCTTACCCCTATGTGTGCCCTCACCTCCAAGGCAGCCGTTATGTTGCCATGCACTATCTTTTAAGGTTGATAGTTTCCATGATGTCTGGTGCTTAGGTGCAATAGCTATAATCTTTGTTGACAGCTGCCATCAGAAACTGTGCAATTCATAGCTCAACACAATAACCAGGATGAAAAAAGGTTTTAATGTTTTTACTTTAAATAAAATTGCCCAATATCTTGTTTTTGGTCAGAATGCCAAAAGGAAATTAAATATAACACCAATGTTTAGGCATGTATTTTTAAAACTGTAGGAAACAAAATGTTACAAGGTTTAAGAAGCAGTCGACTCATTTTCTTTTAATTGTGACACTCAGTTTTAATGGTTCAAAGCATGTACAACTCAAAAAGCCTTTTAGAGCAGAGAGGTTGGTGCACATTAAATGTTTGGAAACAAAAAAAAATAATGTGCATGACAATGATGGTCAAACCTGCTGCTTTCAAAAGTGCACTGCACAATAGATGCAACGTATGCTTAGCTTTTATACACGTATCTCCACTGCTGGCACATCACTTTATGAAAGAAGTGAATACAATCATGAGAAAATCTGCAGATACTGGAAATCCGAAGCAACACACACAAAATGCTGGAAGAACTCTGCATCTAAGGAAAAGAGTAAATAGTCATCTTTTCAGGCTGAGACCTTCACCAGTCCTGATGAAGCGTCCTGGCCCAAAAGATTGACTGTTTACTCTTTTCTGTAGATGCTGCCTGGCTTGCTGAGTTGCTCCTGCATTTTGTGTGTGTTGCATTGAATAGCATACCTTGTTTGAATGATTACTTTGTTTTCTATCATTGTGATCTGTAAGGATATTCAGATAGAACCCTTTATGAATAGTGTTATGATGATGTTTCTAGTTTGTAGTGAGTGACTGCTGCTTTGCAGGTAATAGACAGCAGATTGTGGTTTTTACCAAGTAAAATCTGCTTTCATTTACATTTACTTCTTCTTACCTGCATGTTAATGATGTCCTGTCAACTGTGAATTCATTTAACACTTTATCCCATTAGCTAAGAGTACCATTTCTAGTAAATTCTGCATTTCACAGGTCCTGTTTGACTCATACCATCTGACATCAGAGTCTCACAATACAAACTGGCAATCTTTTAGAGTTAGAAGAATGTCATGGCTCGACTTCACGCGTCTTCTGTGGTCAGAGGGCATGATGTAATGGATGGCTAGCCCCCTTGATACATGTCTGCCACAGTCTCAGAGTACCTTGTGCAAGAAATTAAAGATCATCAAGGAATATCTGTCAAAACCATGATGCTAGGGCATCACTGAAATGATATACCACGAATCTCTCAGAACCCTTCCTGAACTGCTGGAGAGTGGATGTTTGACTGCTGAAAATATAGAAGTGAACGGTAAAAGCTGATTCTTAGTATTAATATTTAAGCCATGAAGGAGGCTGAAAGATCATAGGCTTGTTTTCTTTCGACCTTATAGAGACCTTGATTCAAATAGTCAAAATTGTACTGTGCCATTCACTATGGCAAGGGTCCAGATACCGGGACCACAAATATTCACCTGAGGGAGTATAAGAATAAAGAAGTGAAATTGCAACATTTTAAATTATGGAATATGATAAAAGCTGAAGTTGAAATAGTTTATAGAGACAATAACAATTTGAAAAGACTGAGGATAACAGTGGACCAGCGTATTTTTGGAAAAGAAAGTCACCTATTGGGCATAATGAAATTATGTTGCCCATAGAGCAATTATTGTTACATGCCAGTGAATGAAAGGGTTCACATGACACATTTATTTGTTTGGGCATGAGGTCAGACCCTGAGATGTGGTCAGTTGAGGAAAGGATCAGGTGAAAGTTCTGGGTTCCAAATTACTGGTTGGAAAGGCCTTGAAATGGTCAATAACAGTCAGATAGTTGACTGGCTATAAATCAATATCTGGAAGCTTTGGACAAGGGTCATAAAAATGAAGGACATGTGGATGCAACCAGAAAGGGGAGGATTAAATTTATGTAGGCTAAATGATTAGTTTGAAGAAAACAAGGTGGATTCAAATACCCTATTTTTGTGCTGTACAGTTCTATGATTTTATGATTAATATTTCAAAACAATGACCTTTGCTTTTGCTACTCTTTCTAACCTGGCAGTCCTATGTTTTGTCTTTTCAATTTGTTTGGCCATTTTGAAATAAGTCCTGCTTTATGGGTAATGATTCACACATATTATTTACATCATTTGTTCAAAATTTCTTGTTTCTACATTTTCTTAGTAAGTTCTTTGCTGAATTCCCTGTTTCATTACATGTAGCACTTTCTTTAACCTCAAAGAGAAAACATTATTGGAAGTCTAGCGGTGGACTAGTGAAAAAAATCCTGTGATTTATGTCGATTTGCAACTACTGCTATCTGTTCTTAATATTATTTAATTGTATGCACTAGTACACACTGGGTGAATAAATTTCTCCTCACCTTGGATTCGAATGGCCCGTCCCTTATATTAAGACTATTAACTGAGATCTAGACATTATCCAAACATCATCCCTATATTTACCCTATTAAGCCTTGGGGAAATTTTACACATTTCAATTACTTCATCTCTCATTCTTCTAAACTTAGTCCAATCTGCTTTATCTTTCCCTTCTTTCCCCATCCTAGTGATAAATTGTGGCATATTTCCAGATATTTTCTGTATATATGATAAACACACCAGGATGTCACTAAGAGAAAGCAGTGATATCAGCTGCTGTACAGCTATGAATGACATCAGTCATTAAACAGCTGAATCCTGAGGTTAAGACCTGCATTGATATTAGCAACCAATATGCTCAATGACCCTGACACCGCCCCCCGCCCCCAGTCATTCTTTTTTCTCCTTCGTTCTGTTGGGCAGAAGATACAAATGTTTGAGAATACATACCACCAGACTCAAGGATAGCTCTTGTACTTACTTACCTACTGCCTGTTACACTGCTGGTGTTCAGGGCAGCAATAAAGGTCTTTCATCTCTGGTGGTATTCAGGCTTCCTTCATCAGGTCAGTAGCTTTCTCTCAGTTTTCTTTACTGCCAGTCATGCAGGTCATGGCTGGAATACTATTGCACTCAGATGTAATATTCTTCAAAGCTGCTACCACAACAATTTTGTTTTACACATCAGGATTGTTAGTCCTGAGCTGAACTCTTGAACTGGGAGGACTGGTGCACCACTCTTCTGGCCTCTACCCTTTAACCTTTAGGTCATGTGTGGCCCTACTTGGGATCGCTTCTATACTGATGTTATAACACTCTCGAATGGACCTCTTATAAGAAAAAGGATGAATTCTTGGTCTCCTCAGTCCATGTTATCATTGCTCTTGCTCTTTGTTTATCTACCTGCCTTTTCTCGGTAAAAGTAACACAGTCAATAACTCTACTGGATGTTTTTAATAGAAGTCGAAGAGCAGGTAGGGAGACAGATTCTGGAAAGGAGTAATAATAACAGGGTTGTTGTGGTGGGAGATTTTAATTTCCCAAATATTGATTGGCATATCCCTAGAGTGAGGGGTTTAGATGGGGTGGAGATTGTAGGTGAGTTCAGGAAGGTTTCTTGACACAATATGTAGATAAGCCTACAAGAGGAGAGGCTGTACATGATCTGGTATTGGGAAATGATCCTGGTCAGGTGTCAGGTCTGTCAGTGGGAGAGCACTTTGGAGATAGTGATCACAATTCTATCTCCTTTACCATAGCATTGGAGAGGGATAAGAACAGACAAGTTAGGGAAACGTTTAATTGGAGTAAGAGGAAATATGAGGCTATCAGGCAGGAACTTGAAAGCATAAATTGGAAACAGATGTTCTCAGGGAAACGTACAGAAGAAATGTTGCAAATGTTCAGGGGATATTTGCGTGGGGTTCTGCATAGATAAGTTCCAATGAGACGGGGAAAGGATGGTAGAGTACAGGAACCGTGGTGTACAAAGGCTGTTTTAAATCAAGTCAAGAAGAAAAGAAGAGCTTATGAAAGGTTCAAAAAACTAAGTAATGATAGAGATCTAGAAGATTATAAGGCTAGCAGGAAGGAATTTAAGAATGAAATTAGGAGAGCCAGAAGGGGCCATGAGAACGCCTTGGTGGACAGGATTAAGTAAAACCCCAAGACATTCTACAAGTATGTGGAAGAGCAAGAGGATAAGAAGTAAGAGAATAGGACCAATCTTGTGTGACAGTGGAAAAGTGTAGATGGAATTGGAGGAGATGGCAGAGGTACTTAATGAATACTTTACTTCAGTATTTACTATGGAAAAGGATCTTGGCCATTGTAGGGATGACTTCCAGCAGACTGAAAAGCTTGAGCATGTAGATATTAACAAAGAGGATGTGCTGGAGCTCTTGGAAAGCATCAAGTTGAATAGGTCACCAGGACTGGATGGGATGTACCCCAGGCTACTGTGGGAAGCGAGGGTGGAGATTGCTGAGCCTCTGGCGATGATCTTTGCATCATCAATGAGAATGGGAGAGGTTCTGGAGGATTGGACGGTTGCAGTTGTTGTTCTCTTACTCAAGAAAGGGTGTAGGGCTAGACCATGAAATTATAGACCAATGAGTCTTACTTCAGTGGTTGGTAAGTTAATGGAGAAGATCCTGAGAGGCAAGATTTATGAACATTTGGAGAGGCATAATATGATTAGGAATAGTCAGTATGGCTTTGTCAAAGGCAGGTCGTGCCTTACGAGCCTGATTGAATTTTTTGAGGATGTGACTAAACACATTGATGAAGGTAGAGCCATAGATGTAGTGTATATGGATTTTAGCAAGGCATTTGATAAGGTACCCCATGCAAGGCTTGTTGAGAAAGTAAGGAGGCATGGGATCCAAGGGGACATTGCTTTGTGGATCCAGAACTGGATTGCCCACGGAAGGTTGTAGATGGGTCATATTCTGCATGGAAGCTGGTGACTAGTGGTGTGCCTCAGGGATCTGTTCTGGAACCCCTACTCTTCGTGATTTTTATAAATGATCTGGATGAGGAAGTGCAGGGATGGGTTAAAAATTTGCTGATGACACAAAGGTTGGGGGTGTTGTGGATAGTGTGGAGGGCTGTCAGAGGTTACAGCCGGACATTGATGGGATTCAAAACTGGACTGAGAAGTGGCAGATGGAGATGACCCAGATAAGTGTGAGATGGTTCACTTTGGTAGATCAAATATGATGGCAGAATATAGCATTAATGGTAAGACTCTTGGCAGTGTGGAGGATCAGAGGGATATTGGGGGTCGAGTCTATAGGACACTTAAAGCTGCTGCGCAGGTTAACTCAGTGGTTAAGAAGGCATATGGTGCATTGGCCTTCATCAATCGTGGGATTGAGTTTAAGAGCCGAGAGGTAATGTTGCAGCTACATAGGACCCTGGTCAGACGCCCACTTGGAATACTGTGCTTACTTCTGGTCGTCTCACTACAGGAAGGACATGGAAACCATAGAAAGGGTGCAGAGGAGATTTACAAGGATGTTGCCTGGATTGGGGAGCATGCCTTATGAGAATAGGTTGAGTGAACTCGGCCTTTTCTCCTTGGAGCAATGGAGGATGAGAAATGACCTGACAGAGATGTACAAAATAATGAGAGGCATTGATCGTGTGGATAGTCAGAGGCTTTTCCCCAGGGCTGAAATGGCTAGCACAAGAGGGCACAGTTTTAAGATGCTTGGAAGTCGGTACAGAAGAGATGTCAAGGGTAAGTTTTTTACGCAGAGAGTGGTGAATGCATGGAATGGGCTGCCGGCAGCAGTGGTGGAGGTGGAAACGACAGGGTCTTTTAAGAAACTCCTGGATGGATACATGGAGCTTAGAAAATAGAGGGCTATGGGTAAGCCTATGCAGTTCTAAGGTAAGAATATGCTCGGCACAGCTTTGTGGGCAAAAGGGCCTGTATTTTGCAATAGGTTTTCTATGTTCCTGTGTTTACTATCTGCTTTTTGTTTAGTTTTCCTTTTGTAACTTCTCAATGTACTTATCTATGGGATAATCTATCTGGATAACATGCAAACAAAAACTTTTCCTTGCATTTCAGTCCAATTGACAAATACACCAATTACCAGTTAGTTATAAGGCCCTGACCATTCCTGGACTGATGACAAAGCTTGATCATTTTCAAACCTTTAGATTGCACAATGGACAACTGGCTGATGTGTACTGAGAGAGTTGAGCAATACTTTAGAACAAGTGAGAAATGAGTGCCAGTTTTGCTGAGTGCCATTGGTGGAAAAGCATATAGTTTGCTTAGGAGATTAAATGGTCCATCCAAACTAATTGAAATAAGCTTTGCTGATATCGTGAAAGTAATGCTGGAACATTTAGGACTGAAACCATTGTTGATTGTCGAATGCTTCAGGTTTCACAAGCAGAATCAAATGGCAGATGAGTCAATTTCAGCATATGTGGCTGTACTGAAGAGATTGTCTGAGCATTGTCAGTTCAACAATGGGCTTAGCAATGCTCTGAGAGACTGTTTAGTTTTGGATCTTACAAGAAAGCGTTCAAAAGTGGCTCTTAGCTGAAGAACAACTCGCATTAAAAAGATCAGTTGAAAAAGCTGTATCAATGGAAACAGCAGCCAGAGATCCAATTGAGTTGCAATCAAGAATGAAAGTGAATGTGAACAAAATGCAGTGTCTCAACAGAAAGCTGCTTGGCTGAACAAATTGTGTTACTATTGTGGCAGGGGCTCACATACACAATACCCATGCAGATTTAAAGGTGAAACTTGCAGAAAATGCAACAAACTAGGGCATATATAGAGTACAATGAGCATTTCAGGAAGACAAAAACAAATGGACTGCACAGGAAAGTGGTAAAGATAAAAAGACAAGTTGCAGTTTCAAAAAGAGCACTGATCTGCATACTGTTGGCGAAAAATCTGATCATATTAAGTATAACACAGAACTGGAGAGCCTAGAGGTTTACACTGAAAATTAACAAAAGTCAACCAAAATGGCTTACTTCAGAGGTGAACAACAAATTAATTAAAATGAAATTAGACACTGGCTCGTCTGCTTCAGTCATTCCACAAAATGAGTTTTAATGACATTTCAAAGATACTGAATTGAAGCCTGTGGATATCCAGCTAAGAACTTATACTAGAGAAAAGCTACCTCCTGTGGGAATGACATTTGTAACAGTGAGATACAATAACCACTGGGCTTGTATGTGGTAAAAACAGAAAGGCCAACATTGTGGGGTCATGAGTGGCTGAGACAAGTACAACATGATTGGAGATCCATCTGGTATAATAGGCTTATTTTAGGAGCAGCATTTTCACCTGCACTCTGGTGGAAAGCTATTGACCAGTTGATGTAAGGCTGCCCAGGCACTTAGTGTTACCTGGATTACATCATTGTTACCAGTAAGGATGACAATGTACATTCCAAAATCTTAGGACAGTGTTAAAAAGATTAGATAATTATGGGATCAGAGCATGAAACAAGTGTGAATTCTTTAAACTAAGCATCACTTTCTGTGGTCACACCATTGATGCACAAGAGTGCTGAGAAAATCCGAGCAGTGGAGGATACCCCAAGGCCAATGTTCCCTTACAACTACAGAGAAAAATGATGCACAGATAGACAGATAGGTCTTGAGTCTGGTTTGGGGCATAAAATTTTTCAACAAGTACTTGTATGGGAGAAAGTTTACCCTCGTAACTAATCATCGATCACTAGTTGTCATTTTCAACATGGAGAAGGATGTTCCACTAACAGCAACAACACCAATGCAGAGATGGTCTCTCTTTCTTGGAGGACACAATTACTAGTTCAAAATCAAGAGGTCAACTGATCATGGAAATGCTGATGTTTGTCCCATTTACCCTTGGAAAAGGAAATTCCTGATAAATGTACAAAAGAGGACACTCCTCTTGATATATTTTCCTAAATGCAAATCAAAATTGTTCCTGTTACGGGAGAGATGATCCAAAGGGAAACCAGAAAAGACCCCACACTGTCTTAGGTCTACACTGCCACCTAAAATGGCAGAAACGTGCAGCAGAAATACTTGTTACCCCATTTTACCAGCATCACGTTGAACGTGCTGTGGACAGAGGTTGCCTTATGTTCAAAGTTCAATGTAAATTTTATTATCAGAGTATCTATATGTCAACACAGTAAAACACTGAGATTCTTTCTTCCTGTGGGCGTACTCAGCAAATCCATAGAATAGTAACTATAACAGGATCAATGAAAGGTCAATTAGAGTGCAGAAGAAAATAAAATGCGCAAATATAAATAAATAAATAAATAAATAAATAAGCATCCAGGCAAATAAAAAAACAAATAAACAAGCAAACAAATAAATAAATAAATAAATAGACAGACAGCCAATCTGGATACATAAATAAATGAATAAACAATTAAAGAATTATATAGATTATGGATAGATAGATAAATAAATATATAAGAAAGCAAGCAAGCAGGCTGATGGATAAGTACATTAATTATTAAATATTGAGAGTTTTGAGAGTTTTTGAGAGATTGAGAGATATTGTACTGTACCATCCAAGCTAAAGTGCTGAAGGAGCTTCATGCCAGTCATCCAGGTGTGGTCAAAATGAAAACATTAGTTTAAAGTTTTGTCTGGTGGCCTGGGATAGAGTCTGCATGCAGTGCTTGGAATGCAAACACATCCAGAAGATGCAGAGAACATCTTGGAGCTGAAAACGGAAAGGAGAAGAAAAGTCTCCAGAGTTGTCAGAACCACTTCCTGCAGTCCCAAAGTCATCCCTATGGAGGAGGCCCCAGAACCTGAGATTGTTTCACAGCCACGTCTCTCCTGCCAAGTAGAGTGACATCCCCCACACCCTCACCGATTTCCCTTGCCAACAAAGACTTTTTCCCACAAGAGTAAGAAGTTCTCCAGAGGAATTTAATCTTTAGGCCTGAATGGGAAAATTTAAAATTTACTATGTCTATATGCATGTCTATATAGTAGTTGTGTTATTGAGTATACTGTGTACATAGTTGAGATGCATTCTATATTGAGTTGGAGTTTATAGCTAAGCAGGGAAAAGTTTTGTGTATTTAATATAGAACATAGAACATAGAATAGTACAACACATTGCAGGCCCTTCGGCCCACAATGTTGTGCCGACCCTCAAATCCTGCCTCCCATATAAGCCCCCACCTTAAATTCCTCCATATACCTGTCTAGTAGTCTCTTAAACTTCACTAGTGTATCTGCCTCCACCACTGACACAGGCAGTGGATTCCATGCACCAACCACTCTCTGAGTAAAAAACCTTCCTCTAATATCCCACTTGAACTTCCCAACCCTTACCTTAAAGCCATGTCCTCTTGTATTGAGCAGTGGCGCCCTGGCGAAGAGGCGCTGGCTATCCACTCTATCTATTCCTCTTATTATCTTGTACACCTCTATCATGTCTCCTCTCATCCTCCTTCTCTCCAAAGAGTAAAACCCTAGCTCCCTTAATCTCTGATCATAGTGCATACTCTCTAAACCAGGCAGCATCCTGGTAAATCTCCTCTGTACCCTTTCCAATGCTTCCATATCCTTCCTATAGTGAGGCAACCAGAACTGGACACAGTACTCCAATATATCACTATTGTTTGAGTAATATTGTAAAATTTTGTTTGATTAAACTTTGTTTGTTGCTTAAGTAATTTATTACAGGTTGTATGTAAAAGTATGTGAATAGCAGACGTCATTATGCCACCATGTCATATGTGTGCGCTTTGCTAAAAGTAAAGAAACAAAGCCAAGTCACACATCACTTGACTCTGTGCTTTTTTTCCCAATTAGTTTTATATTTTAGAGTTTCAAAACATAGTATCTTCACTATAATTTCAGTCCAGTTCTCCCTCATCATCACCCTGTATTTTTCCCCTCTGGATACCTCAATTCTCCTTAATTCTAATGATCTCTGCAACTTCCCTTCTCATCTCAGTCTCCATGCTGCCCTTTCACCTTGCTACCTTGCTATACAATCCCTAACACATTTCTATTGCTTGAAATTATGCCTTTGAATGCCTGGGAATGAAGAAAACAAAAGGAATAAATATAACAATTAATTAAGTGCATTGCTGATTTTTAAGAAAAGCATATTTACATGTATGTAAAAATTCAATTGGAGACAATTGAGTCAGACTGTCAAGGGCTGAAGAATGCAAGATGAAACTCCTCACAAATTTTTAATCAAACTAATTATGTTAACCTCAGAGGCAAATATGCATCCAAGGGCATTTTTAGTTAGAACTAAAATAATTGTGTTAGATAGGACATTTGAAGAACAGCTTGGTGATTTTTGTGTCATGTTTAATTTAGGGATAATATTCCACCTCCGCTGGAGGGAATGGAAACAAAATTAACAAGAATATCCAGAGGCAGAGGCTGATAGGTAGTGCTCTCTATATATATATAAAACAGTCTAATAAAGATGTTGGAGGCATTCATTATGAGACTATTTCAGTTTTGAGGGAAGAACTGTCTTTGGAATTTCCCAAAGCACTTTACAATTACTGAAGTTTTTTTTAAATGTAGTCATTGTTGTAAAGCAATCAACAACAACATCCAATTTGTGAACAGCAAGCTTCCAAAAATAATAATGTGAAAGTAGTAGACAATAGTAATGTTGGTTATGAGATTAAATTGCTCAAAGGATTAGAAATGCTCCTAGGTTCTTCTTCAAAGTGGTGTTATTTACCTGAAGGGGCAGTGAGTGCGAAAAAGCAGTGCGGAAATTCCTCATTACTGCAACTGGAGTGTCGGCCTAGATTTAGTATCTAGCCAAATCAGAGAGTGAGGCTTAGTGAGCTGCAATGATTTCTTTCCCAAAAGTTTTGTGGCCAGAGCTCGTTGTGATCCCGTTATGGCATGGAAAGCAGGACTTCAGCACCAAGAACTCCTCCCAGCTCTTCCTAGAAGTTCTCATCGGGAGAACTACTAAAGGTATGTTCAAATATAGCTCAGAAATCAGTGGTAAATATGGGAATTTGGATATAGAGGGCAAATTCTGACCCCTCCTATTCTTTTTATAACCTATGGATTATTCATTAAATTTCCCAAGGCTTTCATCTAACTTCATATGTGCTCAATGGTACTTTATACAGTGTGTACAGTGTGTGCTTAAAGACACTTATACAGTATGCTTTAACTCTGTTGTAGTATTTTAGCTTTTCAAATGTATTGGAAGTACTTTTAGGCTTTTGTTTGAGTAAGTTGTTTCATGCATTTTTCGCACTTACGAATAATTTAGATTTTATAGTATCTGCAATCCTTCAATGGTTCCAGCTAACACATGATGCTGCCAGCTCATCAAAATGTTTCTCTTCTGATTGTGGGAACAGTTTCTTTCAGCTCCTCCATGTGTACCCATGCTATTCAGAGGACTCTCTAAGCAATCTACTCCTCACCGTCAAGGAATCACACTAGTATCTTCCAGACATTCCTGCTGGGAGGCACATTAAACAAAACTTGGAATTTTCTTTGCAAAATCTAGGCCAAAGAAAACTGTAGATCTAACAGTTTCTGCTAAGCAGCTTTGGACTTTTTATTTCATAGCATCAAAATCAGCCAGATGAGCACCATTAGTACAAAATGTGGCATTGAAGAAAAATATAATAATTGAATCAAATTGAATGCTAGAGGTGACCCCTGGACAGGCTCCTTCTTATGACGTTAAAAGATCCAGGGTTTTCAAATGCATGTTGCATTTAGGGCAAACGGATATTCTATAATCTCTTATATTATTTTTAAAAACATTGTGCTGAAAACAGTTCATAAAATTAACAGTAGGTTTTACATAAATCAGTCACGACAGCAAACTCCCTCAGATTATGCACATTAGTACACTTTTCTGGTGGCCTTAAAATTAAATATTTTTCAGAGAATATATAAACACACAGTGCCTCAGACTTTTACACAGTACTGCAGTCATTTTATGTATTGCACTGTACTGCTGCCACAAAAAAAGCATATTTCATGACATATGTGCATGATGATAAACCTGATTGTACTGTGGACTGGGAGTGGGGAGGGGGCAGGGAGAGGGGAACACGTTTGGGGAAAGGGGAAGAAAGAAGGGAGGGAGTGGGAAGCACTGGAGAGACATTCTGTAATCAATAAACCGATTGTTTGGAATCAATGAGCTTGTTTGATGTTCCAGGGTGGAGTGTGTCTGCAACTGTGCCACCCTCATCCCTGGTACTCCTTGTTTGCCACCTGTTCCACATGCCTCCTGCATGCCGCCCTTACCAGTCCCAACATCCTTTGTTCCTGCCAAATTCATAAACTCACTCGCCACTCCACTCTATGTTGACAAATACAGTTCTAGGAAAAATAGTGTGTGTATACATATATATACACACACACATGCACACGTGAGGGGTGATTGATAAGTTCATGGCCTAAGGTAGAAGGAGATGAGTTATTAACTTCAAACTTTCTACATTTTCACTCAAAGAGTTGAACTACACGTGCATGTAACGAGAGTGTCTTGGACCTCCAGGTGGTCTACAGCAGGGGTGATTGATAAGTTTGTGGCCTTAGGTAGAAGGAGATGAGTTATACAGCTTTTGTTACATCTCCTTCTACCTTAGGCCACAAATTTATCAATCACCCCTGCTGTGAACCACTTTCTGGAGGTCCAAGACGCTGACTTCTACAAAGAAGGGATCCATATGCTCCACGACCACTGGACTAAGTGTGTAAATGTGGGAAAAGTAAATGTGCTAGTTTTTCTAAAATTGACTCCTTCTACTGTCGGCCACGAACTTATCAATCACCGTGTGTGTGTGTGTGTGTGTGTGTGTGTGTGTGTGTGTGTGTGTGTGTGTGTGTGTGTGTGTGTGTGTGTGAGAATATATATATATTTACCTGCAACAGTATATCAATATGACAAGAAAATGGATGTGTACTGTTCTTAATGTAATTTCTGAAATTTAAAATCACTGTGGCCGGACTAAACTGTTTAATTAATATATTATTATTATTATTATTACAATAATGCTGTTTTCAGCAGTATCCATAAAACTGCACCAGATAAACACTCTCAAAAATATCAAGATATTTGGCTCAAATGTAGTTAAGTTTGAGCAGAAACTTGATCAAATAGAAAAATTTGTAAAACTAGGTCAATTTGAACCAAGTTGAACCTAGGTCAGTTCACCAATTGTGCCCAAGTTGTGAATTATTCGCCTTAATATCTATTCAATGTTTTACTTCAGCCTTAACAAGAGTTTCTTTTGCCTGTTTTAATACTAAGTTAACAAATTTCGCAAGAGATGCCAGTGATAATGAATCTGATTCTGACATATGATCTGTGGTACTTTGAATTGTCAATGGAACAGTTTTATTAATGCTGCAGAATTGCGAAGAAGAACATGCACATTCAGCTCCTTGTCTCAGCATGACTGAGCACTGTGCTGCAATGAAATCCTGAGATGCACCACCAGCTAATCCCCACCTCATTCCTGACTTCCACATTGCAATGCTCAAGGGCAGAAATCTGTGCAATGCAGCAAGCTAGTGATTTTCCATGGAGGTAGCTAGCTGTGCAACTTTACCTGTTAGTTGCCATCTGGTATACTTTCTGATTAGTTACTAATTATGGTGAAAATTTCACTTCACTCCTTCTTCCTGGTATGTTGTCCTTGAAAACTGTTAACAGTTGCTGCTTTTCAACATGAGAGTGGGTTTCAATGTTTACTTCGTCTTAACGTCACATGTGACTTTTAAAGCCCTAGCAACTAATTTAAAGAAAAACTACAAACCAAAAAAACAATTTCAAAACTACTTGTGGTAAACTTTAAAGTCAATACTTAGAATTTGCTGTAGGCTATCATGTCTGAATTGTGCTGTTAACAAGATAACAAGGATTCTTGATGCACCAAATGTGTTTAATTTTAACATGGTGTTTGCAAAGTCACACTTGGCAGATTCTTCTAAAATGGAAAAGTAATGAAATCCAAGGGAAAGTATGCAATTCGATTAAGAATTAGTTGGCTGACAGAAAGTAAAGGATAATGGTTACCAAACTTTATTGACTGGTTGGCTGAACAGAGTGGGATTCCAGAGGGCTTAGTACTAGATCCCTTGCTTGTTTCTCCTGGTATATATAAATACCTTGGGTTTAAATGTAAGAAGTTTGTTATTGACAGCAATTTTGGCAGCATGGTTGTTAATGAGAATATGCTACTGATTTAGATATTATCGGACTAGTTTCGAAAGATCAGTAAGGTGGAGATCTGATAGAAAAGAATACATGAAAAATGGTAAGATATTAACAAGGGCTGAAGAATTAACTTCAAGTCTATTTTCAGTTGGACATAATATGCCACATTTCCACTTGTGCTATAAATTTCTGATTCCAAAACTTACTAACAGAATTCAGTGGACAATAGATCTTCCCAGGGCTCATAATTGAACGACTAGGGTCAATAAAACTTTAATAAAATGAATATAGGAGTGTCCGAGTTTACAAGAAGGTAAGTCAGCTTTCATGAAAAAGGTGAGTACTGAATAAAAACATACATAGGTTTTAAATCTCCTGATACTTGTCTGAAGTTTGATTTCTCTTGTGAGAAGCAAACATGTAGGGCAGAGTTACATAATCTTTGCTGATTATATTAATTAATTTTATAAAAATCAATAGTCCAAATGCTTCTCTATCATTGTACTGATAGAGAAACTTTTGGACTATTGCTTATTAAAGAGATAAAAATGACATTTTTAAATCATCAATGAGCCAGTTAATTTTTTAGGAGCTTAGTAGTGATACTAGATGCTCAAAGAGAGTTTCTGTCTGACATCAAAATATTAAAGCAGTATTGATTCTCTTATGTATTTTTACCAATATTGATATTCTAGTTGTGGAAGTTCTTCCTACTGTGTTAATGTTTCTGCTTCCATGTTCTAGTGTTTATGGATGTCCATTGGCAAAGAAGCGTAAAATACAGGACAAGCAACCAAGTGAACCAACTCCCAAGAAAAAAACATTTCTGGTGAGAACAGACAACTCTTCTGTTGATGAGTGCTATGAGACTGATGGAACAGAGGAGTTGGATGAGAAAGATGAGGAATATTCTGATGAGAATGATGATCAGGAGGAAGATGAAGAAGAGGAAGAGGATGTGGAAGCAGAAGAAGAAGATGAGGATGAATTAGAAGAGGAAGATGAAGAGGATGAGGAGTATGAAGATCAGAGCAATGAACAAGGTATGAATTTCCATCGTTTTTAAAGAGCTATAAAATCTATTGAACGTTGTTCAATGTTTAACCATAAATGCAAAGATTTCCCAAGTTTGGATTTAATATTTTCCATTTTAAATATGCATTATTAAAACAAATTAGGGGATGAAATCAGTCAAATAATTTTCCTAATCTCACATTTACTGTGATGAATGGTATTCAAGAAAAGCTTGGCTAAACAATGGAAATCCAAAACTATAGTCCAGATATTTTTGATAAAACAATCATCTTACTGTTAAAAATAGTGTTATATAATAGTAATTATATTGTGAATTAGCATACGTTTATTTTTAACTGAGTAAAATTTTATTAACTGACCACTAGGTCATGAAAAAGCTATTTTGTTGGTAAGCGTCGGTCATTTCTTTAATTTGTGAGTTAATTTCTAGCTGATCTGTTATTTTAAATCTTTGCCATCAAGTGACTGTATTTAAACCTACAAATATGAATTTGATTACAATTGCAGTTTGAGAGCTTAAAAGATTTTATTTTAATTGTGAAATAATTTGTTTCATTAGTTTCAAACAATTTTATAAGTTGTTTCATTAATGAATTTGGATTAGTTTTGATTTTCTGCACCAAAGTAGTTATTTAGCATATTATTTGCTTTTACAGAAAGGTGAATATAGCATTATTCCTAATTAAAGATTGTTTGCTGTAGAACAAATATATCAGTTTAATTCTCTGACTAAAGTTACATTAGTCCATGAGTTAAGCTTAGTTTTAAGAGCATTTTAACAAGCATTGTGAATGCTATAACTTCATCAAAAAGTTTTGTAAAGGTACTAGCTGATTCTACTAGCCAATCTTTTTTCTCTCAACACAATTTTTTTATCAGTGTTCCTTTATGGACCTAAGTAACAAATTAAATTGTAATTTTATTGATGAATCTATCATCAATTTTGCACAAATCGGAAAATGTGTTTATTTTTAATACATTTGCACTTATTAATAACTATGCTCAGTGTTTTCTTAACCAGTGGCACATGCATTTAGAATATATGAAAAGACATTCCTGAAACCAGAGGGAAAATGCAGCCATATGGTATGATATTGAGTGCACCAGTTAATATCTCTGGTCTTTGATGAGACAGATAATTCCGGTAAGAGCAGCAGGAGGCCATAATAATTTACCTCAATGTTTTTAAACTTTGTAGAAGAGAAAAGTAATTACCCAGGAAAATAAAAATTGGTGTTTCTATTTTGATGACTGTTGCTGGAACTCATGCAAAATTCGGAAGAACAGTATGGAATACAATGATGTGTTATATTCTCTCATTACAAATCAGTGTAGTGTCATTCAGTCTTTGAAACTCCGCGGAGGCTGTCCTTGTGAAATACCTAACCAAACAAGTGAATGGTCATTTTCAGCATTCACATTGTTTTCTTGGGTGTTTATTCTGGTTTTTTTGGAAAAAAGATGATAGGAGATTGGAAGGGACCCTGTGGAATTCATAATTCTTATTATTGATACATAAAAAATTATTAATAAGTTACAAGATGCCACCTGTCTGCAGAATTTGAGCCTCTGCCTTTAGAACAGGGTAAAAATTGGGTAGAATGGTAATAATATCCATTGAATAATTTTATCTCAAAGTTATTGAAAAACAATAATTAAGCTTTGCTCTTTTGTTTTCCATCAGAAGATCTTCAGGAAGAATCTGATAATGTCAGGAGAAACCAGGACAATGAGAAAGATGATAACAACAATGATGAATATGACAATTATGATGAGCTTGTTGCAAAATCATTATTAAACCTGGGCAAGATAGCTGAAGATGCAGCATTTAGGGCTATGACAGAGTCTGAAATGAGTGACAGCACAGCACGTGGCCTGGAGGATGATAGCGACACTAATGGGAGCAGGGTTAGAAAAACAAATAAAAGTGACTCCTGCCAGTTGAGTTTAGATGTTGACAGTGATGTTGTTAGGGAAACAGTGGACTCTCTTAAACTACTGGCACAAGGACATGGTGTGGTACTTTCAGACAATGCAAATGTTAGGGGTCGTATAGATGGTTTAATACAGAATGAACTTAGAAATGTGAACTTAGGATCATGCAAGTCCACCAGTGATGGCTTGGAAAAGACCGTTGATGAAAGTGATGAGGCTGTTTGCCTTAGCAGTCTTGAGTGCCTAAGGAACCAATGTTTTGACTTGGCTAGGAAGCTAAGTGAGAGCCAACATGAAGAAAGAAACCAGCAACATCATTTTAGTGATTGTCAACAGAACAGACCTGATGATGACGTCACACGAAGGATGTCAGATCGGAACTACTCAGATATGGTCAACCTGATGAAGCTTGAGGAGCAACTGAGCCCCCGCTCTAGGGCTTTCTCTTCTGGTGTCAAGGAAGAAGAATCACGTGACAGAGATGATGATACAGGCTCAGTCAAATCTGACAGGTCTGAGGAAGTGTTTGATATGACCAAGGGAAATTTGACTCTGTTAGAAAAGGCCATTGCACTGGAAACAGAGAGGGCTAAGGCAATGAGAGAAAAAATGGCAATGGAAGCTGCAAAGAGAGATGCTTCAGAGCAAATTCCAAGGCATCATGTTGGAGATGAGAAGAAGTCCAGATCCTCTGATGGCCATGTTAAAAAGCCATACTACCCTAAAGGTACAACTTCAGTATGTTTCTGGAATTGTTAAGAGATATTAATTCAACTGCCTTGTCTTCAAAACAAAGTTTACCTAAAAAAAACTGAACAATATAAAAATGACTAATATCAAAAAACAAATTATCTTAATGGTATTAACATTGCATGCTTATTGAAATGATTCATTGTGTAAAGCTAAAAGAAATTGGGGTTGGATCAGTAGTTATTGATTTTTAAGCCACATTCCACTTTATTTGATTTCATTCTTTTGTAAATTGATGGTCAGGTAATGCATACTAAAGAGCCTACACATCTACAAGATGAAAACAAAACACCTAGGGGATAAATTTTCATGGAGGTTCCTCTGTTTATCTTCAAGTAGGAACAAATAAGCAGAAAGACCTTAGCAGAATATCAGTCTTTGGTTTCAACATTATCAAAATATATACAGAAAGACTTTTCAAGCTATTATATTGCTTTACTCTTGTTTTACTATGATAGATTTACTTTAATAGTGTTGTAATTTTTGCATACAATGAGATCCATATTCCAATATTTTTTCATAATTAACATGGCACCTGATGTTCCTGTTTAATGCACCAAATATATATACAATAATTTATTACTTTGATGTATACAATTATGGTATGTCCCTTCAAATTGTATATGTTAGTTGTTCTGAATTTTATGAGTGCTTATGAGAATGAAGTTGGTCTTACCTTTTTGAGTGCTTGTTCAATCAAGAGTCAGTAAATTTATTGACTCATCAAATTAAAACTGAAAAGGTGCATGTGGTTTTATTGTTTAAAGTCATAGACTGTTTGCAATTTTGAGCAATTTTAATTTTCCTAGTGGCAGTGTATTTTTAAAGCAATTCAGCCTTCACAGTGGTTCTAAAGGAAGTATGATACCACAGTTTTAATTTATACAAATATAAGAAATAACTTTTGACCATTATAATTGTAGAATTTAAAATATTTCTGCATACAAGAGTTCTCTTTTTCCTCCATTCTGTTGCCTTTTCCCTTTCTCCTACTTTTATTATCAGTCTGTTATAATCAACTTCTTAATTTATGTTTTTGTAATCTTTGCTTTATGTGCCTCCGCTTTGGAAATATTTATAGTTTTGAAGAGATTGCCTTCTCTTTGGATGAAGATTAACTATAAGGATAATTTTCAATAATAAAAAGCTGGTTTTCCTCATTCAATTTGTCTTGTTTAGGGCTGGGCCAATGGTATTGAAAATAAACTGTATCAATATAGTGCCTTTCAAAACCTTAGATTGTCCCAAAGTACTTCACAGCTTCAAGACAATACAGAAGTCAAGCAGGGGTCAATTCAATACTGATATACTTGAAGACTGGAACGAAATTAATGAGTCAAACATGTTAAGATACGAGCAAAATGAGTAAAATATGACACATTTTCCACCTCCAAATATTTGGATTTTGTTCTGTCTCAATTCTCTCCTGGAAAAGTGCCAAACGAGGTGAGGGCCGTATTTGCCCTTGAGCCTCTACCATCATTCAATAAGATCATGACTGATCAGATCTTGGGCTCAGTTTAAATTTCCTTGTCCAATTCCCCTAGCCTGCCCCCCCCCGCTGAATTTTACATCATATCAGCCTTGAAATCACTGATTATTCAGCATTTTAAGTTTTCAGAAAGGAGAATTCCCAAGATTCACAACACTTTTAGAGACAAAAATCTTCTTTATTTCATTCTTAAGTGATTGGCCCTTCAAACCAGCATAATGACCCCTATAATCCAATTTCATATGCAAGCAAAAAAAACTGTATATAAAATATATAGCAAGTACTGTATCGTAAGCAGATGACAACAGCCTGTAATCTACTACTCATTGGAAAGTTAATGAAGTACAGTATGTGTTATGCTCATATTGTAAACATAAAATATATGGAAATTTCCTTAAAATATTAATCATATCTGGATTCCATTATTATTTAAGGGAAGATGTGAATAGGCTTTGAATTTAGGTTTTCTGCAAGAATAAAACTGTAAGTTGACATTGTGTGTTGTATGATTTGTACTGACTGAAGTGACATGAAGTGAGTCACCCCATAATAATTTCAGGGATTAATTAATATAGCTTTGAGCACCAAAAGCACAACCACCTGTTGGGGGAGGGCAGGAATGGCAGACATGAAGGTTAGTTTGGTTGGAGCCTGCAGCAGCTTAAGTGATAAGTGATGCAAAAAAAAAAATTAAGAAGGGAATACCTTAGCCAGGTTACTGCCAAAGTAATGTCCGAAGAAGGGCAAAAAGCCTCCAGTTTGACTAAGTAATTTGGAAATGTTGCTGGATGAAGTCATGCAAAGGAAGACACTGTTGGGAAACTAATGCAGTAATCACAGGTCATGGTCAGATGCAATTGGAAGAGTGTAAGAGCCAATCCGAAACTTTAACATTGCAACAGATGCATAAAAAAATCAACAAACCTAGCTGAATTGATATTTTTTTTATTATAACCTCACCTCACCGTTTCTGAACTGATAATCATCTGAGATAACCTCACCTCGTGGTGTGTTCCAAGTGCTTGAATTGCATTCCATTTGTAACAAAAAAATAGCATGGAGTCTTTTATATTCCCAGCATTCTCCAGAAAATTTGTTTTAAACTATTCAACTAAAATGCCTAGAAATTCACCTTCTGTCAGTAGTGCTCAGCACATTGTATAGTAACATGCATGGAGAGCTCCTCTCATCCAAATAGGCAATGCAATGCAGGATGACTTTGCAGCCTTCCAGTCATGTGCGGTTACTGTAACGAAAGCTTCAAATTTAATTATTTTGTGCAAGCAACTGTCGTTACAGTCACAATGGTCTGCATTCTAATATTTGGATGTCCCACCATGATAATTCTTGTGCATTTTTTCTTATGGAGAATACAATCATAATTCCAGATAGAGAGCTGCAACAGATGATGAACCTTACTGTTCTGCTCTATGACGGAATATCTCTCCACAACCTGGGAAGTGAGGCGATAGGAGTTCCTCAGAAGAGAAAGTAAAGACGTAGAAATAGAAGTGCCAGTTGATATTTTGCATCTCTTCCTTCTCATTCTACTGATCTCTATATTATTTGTTTCTTAAAAAAAATCAAAATACTTATGTGACTCATCTGTTAAAATGATATGTAATCCTTGGTCCACACTAACATTTCTTCCTCTTTTCATCCTCCAGCTGTTTCAGAAGAAGCAAAAGCAGGATCCTGTTGTTCTGGTCCTGCAAAGTACATCATCACTCACTCTATATCTTGCATGTAGGAAACTTAGAATGTGATCCAGGGAGGAGTGCATTGGAGCAGCTAGAGGTAGAACATAAAGAGGAACATGCCAATGAATGGATGTTCAAGACTGGTGATAGAACTTAGAGTGCTAATTTTAAGAACACTTGCAGCTCATCAAAGATGTATGCAGGCACTGGTGGCGAGGTCAAACACTATACCATAAATAGATTGCATTAAGAGCTCCTCTAATCCAAACAGGCAATGCAATGCAGGATGACTTTACAGCCTTCCAGTCATTTCCAGATTGGGCCAACTCCAAGGATAACTACAGTTCAGGCTCCTAACAAGAGCCATGAAGATTGCTGAGCTTCTTCTGTTGATTAACTCCTAGATTCTAACCAGAGACCTCCTTCCATGGGTCAAGCACTATTCAACAAAAATGCCTAAAAATGTATCCTCTGTCAGAACATTGTATAGTAACAAAGGTGAATTGATCCCTATTGTCAGATTCATTTCACTAATGTCAACACAGTATGTCCTGTGTTAGTAATGGGGGATGAATTTCTCACCATCTGAATCAAAAGAATATTGAGGGAGAGTATTTTTTCACCCTTCTGTCTGGTATTGGCACAAATCCTTCATGTATGGGAAATGGGTTGAATTTGTGACTCCTCAGTCAATGGCAAATAGTCTGCTCTAGGAGTTCCCAACATTTTATACAGTGTGAACCCCTAACATTAAACAAGGGTTCTATTCTGTGTTTTATTGCTAGTATTATAAAACCACCAGTGGTTTGCCACAGTACATCTGTGAACTACTGTTTAGCTAACATTGCATATGCTCCAGTTTGCAGTCTGGAATGAGGCTGCACATTGCAATTAAATGTACTTCTACAAGCACCGTGGGGCAGCTTGTTAATCAGCTCTCTCACAGCTCCAGTGATCCAGGTTCAGTCTTGACCTCAATGCCGTATTATTTGCATGTTCTACCTGTGGCCACATGAGTTTCCTCCAGGTGCTCTGCTTTCCTTCCAAGACCCAAACATACCGGTTGCTAGGCCATTGTAAAATTGACCCCCTAGTGTATAACTGAGCAAAACTGAGCAGAGAATAAAATGTGATTAGTGCAATGTTCATGTAAATGGATGCTTTACGGTTGGTGTGGTCTAGTGGACCGAAGACCTGTTTCTGCGCTGAGTGACTCCATGTCTCTTTTGGTCATTGTTGCTCAGCAAGATAGGTAAAAGTTCCAGTACTTCTATTCAGTAGCATGTGCTCAGCCCACCACCTGCCAATACCCTTCCAAAAATGAAATATTATGAGGAGCTCCTACAAAATAACTGTTAGATATACTGTATTTTTCCTTCCATCGACAGTAAACTTGCAGAGCAGATTGCTGGTGCTTTAAAGAATTTACTCAAGTACAAGTGAGTGCAACTGACAACTACTCAAAAGTTCAAAGTCCAAAGTACATTTATTATCAAAGTACATATACAACCCTGACATTAATTTTATTGTGGGCATTCACTGTAAATACAAAGAAACACATCAGAATCAATGAAAAACCACACTCAACAAGACAACCAGCCAATAAAAGACAACAAGCAGTGCAAATACAAAAAAACAAACAAACAAATAAGTAAATAAATAAATAAGCAATAAATATCAAGCACATTAGATGTAGAGTCCTTGAAGGTGAGTCCATAGATTATGGGAACTGTTCACTGTTGGGATGAGTGAAGTTGATTGAAGTTATCCTCTCTGGTTCAAGAATCTGATGGTCGAGGGGTAAAAACTGTTCCTGAACCTGGTAGTGTCAGTTCTGAGAATCCTGTACCTTCTTCCTGTTGGCAACAGTGATAAAAGAGCATGGTCTGATACAACCAGTCAGTACAACTCATCAGTATACTCTCCATAGCACATATATAGGAGTTTATCGAAGTTTTAAATGACATGCCAAATCTTGGCAAATGTCTAAGAAGGTAGAGGCGCTACCATGCTTTCCTTGTAATGGCACTTATGTGTTGGACCAAGGGCAGATCTCCTGAAATGATAATGCTGAGGAATTTAAAGTTGCTGATCCTTTCCACCTCTGATCCCCTGATGAGGACCTGGTTCATAAACCTCCGTATTCCTCTCCCGTATTACTCAGAAAACTGAATTAAGGGAGAGGGCAAAGTAGTTGCATTATGAACAAGACAGAGAAATCTAAGATACATAATTCTCATTTACAATTGCTATGGCACCAGATAACTCTGTACAGCATATAAACGTATATAAAATCAGGAACATTATAAAATATAATTGGGTGTATTTTGTGCTCACTTTAGTACTGATTCCTTTGTATGAGATCATATATGGCAGATAGTCCGGTGATTTGCAGGAATGACAGCAGAAAATAGGTCAGGTACAAAACTGGGTAAATATACCTTATCATGGATCTGTATGTCAATTCCCCCTGCAGTCTGCCCCAGATATACTGAAGAATTGGGTAGGTGGTCAGCTATTAACTATTGGAATAGTGCCCAATTATACAAACGTTTGTAGTTAGAAGTAATGCATAATTTGGGTAATTCAATTTAGATAATTGAACATCCATGTTTATTAAAAGCTTGCATGTTGCTTTCAATGCAAGAGGGATGTAACTTTGTTTTTATCTGGGAGCAATAACACACAATGTAGCTTTTATGAAATATAGTAATACAGTAAAATATTTTCTATCTTGCACTCTTGAGACTGGGACTTGTAGATTTTATGGACTGTTGGATAATATTCCAAAAAATATTCAAAAACACTTTTAACTCACTTTGTTTGGAAGTTACATTGTAAACAGGCTGTCAGTGAACTTAAATGAAGAGAGGATAAATTTAAAGTGGGTGCAGGAACTGGGTTTTGCTGAGGAAGATCCGTTGATTATGTCCATAACTTTGGCTGCTCACATTACATGTCAAATCCATAGAATTAGAATAGATTTTAAATAGCATGGTATGAGTACGTGTTGAACTCTGAGCTTACCTGATATTAAGAAGCTTTGATGCTGAGTTGGATACTACGCTAGGGAGAAAAAGGATAGAAAGCATCATCGTAACAGGCTGAGAAACATAAAGTATTCTTGTAGATCTTGAAGGAACGTCCTGGCTCATCATAACCACAGAACATTAATTTGTAATTCACATTCTGTACATCAGCTTCGGCTCAGAGAAGAAGGGAAAGCATTCAGTTCACTAAATTGCAAAACTGTCTTGGAGAAATTAAACACAGATCTCAGCTTATGATTTCAGCAGGTAAGTAGCATTTTGAGTCAGGAAAACAGCCCTTGCTTGAGAAAAGAGATCATCGATTGATACATAAGCAGGAAGAGAAGTCTAGCTACTACTGTTCTTTCAGGCTCAACCAGAAAAGCTTTAAACAAGAAAAAGTTATCTTTTTGGTTCCCTTCTAAGCGCAGTTCCAACTTGTTACCCCTACAGTAAACAACACTTAGGCATCCCTATTACAATTGCAGCCCTAAAGCAAACAAGTCAGAGATTATCAATTATCAAGTCAGTGATTATCAATTCCCAGTCACATTAAGACAGTTAAGTAATGAGGACAATTTTACTTTCTCTCTCAGCTAGATCGATTGGGCAGATGGTGTAACAATTTGCCAAAAAAGTTGTTTGCGTGGTGAAAACACTAAGGATACCCAAAAATAATCAAACTATTTTATGTGGACAGTGAGAAGTGAAACGCAGGACACAAAATTCACAGACTTCAAAATATGAAAATCCATTTTCTTCCTATTATACTGCCTGTTCACACATTGGTGGACAAGATGCCATGGTCTTGGGTATGATAATTGATTCAAAGTTTATGGGTGCCTTTAAAAAGAAACTTGATCAGTTTCACTAAACAAAGGTAGTGCAGTTTATAACAAGCACGGTACTCAGTAAACAACATTTTTACTTCAACCAATAACTATTTAAATAATATACACTTTAATATTTCCTGCACTTAATAAAGTGGCCACTGAGTATATGTTCATGGTCTTCTGCTGCTGTAGCCCATCTACTTTAAGTTCAACACGTTGTGTATTCAGAGATGCTCTTCTGTATACCACTGTTGTAATGTATGGTTACTTGAGTTATTTTAGCCTTGATGCTAGCTTGAACGACTCTGGCCTTCTCCTCTGACCTATCTCATTAACAAGACATTTTCACCCACCAAACTGCTGCTCACAAGACTTTTTTTTTGTTTTCACTCCATTCTCTGGAAACTCTGGAGACTGTTGCATGTGAAAGTCCCAGGAGATCAGCAGTTTCTAAGATACTCAAACCACCCCATCTGGCACCAACAATCATTATCTGTCTTAGATCACATTTTTTCCCATTCTGATGTTTGGTCTGAACAATAGAAGAACTTCTTGATAATGGCTGCATGCTTTCATGCATTCAGTTGCTGCCACATGATTGGCCAATTAGATATTTGCATTAACAAGCAGGTGTACAGTTGTACCTCATAAACTGGCACTTGAGTGTAGATGTTACCATATTTTTGATGTTATAAGAGTGATGAATGCCATCCTATTCCTATATTTTTGGAAATCCCATAAGCTTATTGGGTTGTCAGAAGAGCATTTTCAGGTTTCTCTGCATACTGAAGAAGCTAATGCAGTAATATGTCAGCCTTTACTTTGTTGGTCTGTTGCAAGATCTTGCAGCTGCCAACATTTAGTCTAGCAGTAATGCCCTTGGTAGCCCCCTCTTAAATGTGCCTATTGATATATAGATGGCACATTCCAAGTACAAGATGGAAACTTGGGGATGAGGTGGGAAAGTTCCCCACGGGATCAGAAGGAACTAGACAGGCTGATGGAAAACAATGCTCACAGGAGGAATTTTTGTTTTGTGCAAGAGAACTGAAGAGACAGGCAAGTGTTCTTGGCAAGTGATTACCAAGGAGGCCACTAAGGAATAAAGCTACATGTGAGCCTGTACTTTGGTGAAGCCTGCCATATAGTTACATCTGTGTGCCTGCTCCTGAAGGATAAACAGATAGAAATAGAGCAGAGAGGTTAAATATTGGGTGTTGTATAAATATTGATATCATCTGGAAAAGTTTTATTTTCAAAAAGGTGTAAGCACAAATGAAAGTACTTCTGAAAATTTGAGAATCAAATTTCTCAAGGGTGCTAAGATACCAGAAAATGTTTGCAAAATTGCAGAACTCTGTGCTGAACAGATTTTTAACTGCCAGCCATTATTTTCTTTGGAGATGTTCAAAGGAAGTTCCAGCAACTGATATTACATTAAATAGTAAAATAATCCCAACTAATTCAGAGAACTTCTGAAAATGGCATAACTCTGATTAAAAGGAAAAGAAATGACCAATTAGCAAAAAAAAATTCTTATGAAACTAGTGCAGGATATATTAACCATGATATATATTACAATATAACCAATGCTTGTAAAGAGTGATTTATTCACGTGGAATAACAGATTTTTCTCTCTCACGAAGGTATATACTGAATGAGCACTTACTATTCCATCTGAATGCCTTTGCATGTGTCTATTATTTTTGAGAAAAAGAAGGAATATTCCATTGTTTTGGGTCAGTTTATAGCCCACATGCCACTATGTAAAAATGCTACAACTCAAGTCACATTCCTGGAACCTGAGAAGAAATAAATTCCAGTCTACTATCGAAAGAGTACTATACTATCAGAAGTGCCATTTTTCATAGCAAATACTTAGTTGATGGATGGATGGATGTAAAGATCTACTAGGTCTATTTGAAGAAGAACAAGGACGTTATACCCAGTGTCCATCAACTGATATCATCAGTCATTGTCATGCTACTAGGCTCAGACTGGCTGCCACATTTCCCACATTGTATTGATGATTATACATCATAAGTATACTACTGTTTGTAAAGCTCTTTGAGAGGTCTTGAGGTCTTGAAAGGCACTATTTATAAAAAAAACATCTCATTCAGCTATTTTCCTAATTAACTTGTAAGAAGACCCCAGGTCCTCCACTGCTGGTCAATTTTAGGTAAAAGGATGCAATTCCAAATTCATTAATGATCTATTAAATACAGTATTTGTGAGTACCCTTTGAATGTGATGACATTATACATTTTTCATTTCAATATAACTCTGGCAAACTATATAGAGTGATAATTTCAACAGTAATTCTGCTCAACATTTAGTCAATATTTTATTAATGTGTTATCAGCAAACTGGGATCTGATAACAGTATATTAGTTTTGTTGCATCAAATTTCCAGCAGTATTCTTTTCCTCCAAGTTCCACCAAAACCTTGAAAGTCATTTGGAAGAGACCACCAGTAGATCTTTTGAAGCCGTTCACATCTGGAACCATGCGATGTGGAAGCAAGAGGAGGACATTCCGTTAATACATCATACAGCTGTTTAAATAGCCTGTTGCTATTTTTCTGCTTTAACTTCATATACTCTGTACATTTTACCATGCAACAAGGAGGATCTCAGCCCGGATAGTTCCAATGAATTCAGGCTTTTGATAAAGAGGATCCCAGACTTTCACAACTCCTTTTTGTGAAGGCATGATTTCTAACTCCGTTTTTTAATGACTGAATCTTAATATAACATCCATGTTTTCTGGACTTCCTCTGCTGATGCAATAAGTTACCAAGACCAACTACTTTCATCTTTAGTGTTACCTGCCACTGACCGTGATTCAGCTTATCCCAACCATAGATTCTATTTGTTCCCCATTGTAAAGTCATTGATGTGAAGAATTTGCCCTGTTTATTTTTTCTCAGGGTCTGCCTGGCCTGCAGAATGGCTTGTGCTTTTTTTAAATTTATAGTTAGAATTTCCAACATGCACTTTATTTAACAAAATTATCCAAAGCTCTTCTGAGAATGAACTTACTATTATTAATTTTCATATCTGACACTTATCAAATCTTTACTATGCTTGCAAAGCTTCATCAGCCTCAATCTTCAATTTTGTTTTTGAATTTGAGCCACTCTATGGTGACATCTCTTCTTTTCTTTGTTACTTCCATCAATGCTAAACTCCTCATCACTCCTCCAATTCTGCCCATGTGTACAGTACTAATCTCACGACCATCAGAATATACAAAATAAAATAAGGGAAAGGAATTTGAGACTGATTTGCTCTTGTACAATGTCATGACTGATCTTCCTCAACTTTATTCTCACTCAATCTCCATACTTCTTAATCTCTCATGCAATCCAAAAATCAATAATTAAGCAGCTATTATCCTGTTTAGAATATTCACAAATTTCACCAACTTTCAGAGGAAGAAATTATTCCTCTTAATCTCAATCCTAAATATCTGATCCCTTATCTTGAAACTTTGCCCATTGTTTTAGACACCAGCTCAAGAGGAAACTTCCACTGAGCATGCAACCTATCTGGCATCTTAGGAATTTTATGATACAATGAGATCACCTCCACTTATTCTGAACTTCATGGAACATGGCCCCATTGTCACAAGAATTAATGCTATAAAGCATTATTGTATTATCACCAAGATAAGTGTATCCTTCCTGAGATAAGGAGACCAACACTCTGCACAGCACTCTAGCCCTGTAAAACAAAAGCAAGACATGATGTTACACATTACAATATGTTACATTAACCCTCTAACAATTAAGGGTTATTCACCCTCTGAATTGCCTACCAATTTCCTGTAATTTTTGAACAAGTATACCCAGATGTCTTTGAGAGCCAACAGGGATCCATCTTGAACTTGGATGACTTCCGTTTGAAGTTTGAATATTTGTGATTCTCTGGGTGCTTTAGCACTAATATTACAGTTGCTATTTTTCAATCCATTGGGACCATTCTAAAATCCATGTAGCCATCTGCTCTAGGTCTTGGGATCATTTGATTAAGGGATTTGCCATTGTTTTTTATATGTTACTTTCTCCAGAATCTTATCTCGAGCGGTATTAATGAAGTTTATCACGTTTTCTGCCTGACTTATTTCACTATATTTTTCGACGTACGTGTGACAAATAAAGCCAATCTTTAATCTTTCGGTCTTCAACTATCCATAAAGCATTTTTAACAGATGTAAATCAATTTAATAGATGTAAATAAGGCTCCCCCTGTATCCATTTTATCGTTTAGAGTGGTCCTTAAAATTTACTTTTGACTTACACTTGTATATTCTTATAAGGATTTGTGTCAAATTTTGGCTAGTAAATTTACTGTGAAGAACTGTAGGGCGCTTTATTTCTTTAAAGATCTATATAATTAAAAGTTGTTTCTTTGTTTTGACTAAATCATGTTATAATTTCTAATTAGAGCACCCCAACCTTCTAAATTAAAGGCTTTCAAGCTATGCTTTCACAACTTTTTTTGATTCATTTATTTTTTATCCCAACTCTTAATAGAATTAATCTCTTTACAGAATGTGTATAGTTTGATACCTCTTCAGCTTTAACACCTGAAACAAAAATGATTTCAGGAGTTATCAAGTTTCATTTTGAACCTGCACTATTGCTCCCTGTTATGGAGTAGCTTAAACAACAATTAATAAGTGTATTGCTACAAACTTTTCTAAAAAAAAAATAGGTCCTATGCCTTTTTTTTGCACAAAAGCCACATTGCCAATCCAGGCTTGCCCAATTTCAAAGAATTACTTCCCTCTGGTTCCATTTCCTACCCACCTTAATTGATAAGGTTGCCGAGAACCCCAAACGGAAACTGTCAGTACACTGTTTGCACAAGGCTGACTATTCAGTTTTATTCTGGTCAATAAGTTGGCAGAACTGCAGCTTGTTATATATCCTCTTCGAATGTGACTCAAAAGCCTATTTCAGACATCTGACCAGCAAACGTCAAAAAAGGAAATTTACTTGACATGCCTCTCAGTGTGATCAGACTGTTGACGAGAGTGCAACGTTGTTTACTAATTAACAGAGTAAACTAATATAGGTTCCAGTTTCTGTATGATGGAGTACCTGTTTTGCCAAGCTCTGTAACAGTGTTGTCATTTTTCTTGTAAAACAACTTCTCTAATTTTGATAGATTCATCACGGCCTGAAAAGAAAGAAAGCAAGTGCCCCACGCCAGGATGTGATGGAACTGGACACGTCACAGGCCTTTACCCTCATCACCGCAGTTTATCAGGCTGCCCACACAAAGACAGAGTTCCCCCAGAAAGTAAGTGAAAAGGAAATTCAAAATGCAAGGTAAACATATTTGTAATTACCTAAAATATGTTGGTTGCAGTATCTCTCAATAGAATGTCATTTCCCCTCACCTTTGATGCAGTACCAATCTCTTCATTTATTACCAAGGTGAAACACATGTTTTTTTTTTGTTTCTTGATGAATTACAGAACATAATACAGGGAATTGTGTACACAGATGGTATTGAGAGTGGGGAGGAAAGGAGTCATGGGGGCGAGAACAGAAGTTTAATACACCTGTGAATCAGCCCAATCGACTTTCATGAATAATAAATTCCCACATCATTCAACCAAGCTACCAGTTGGTTCTGAAAAATAGTGTGTTTCTGGCAAAGCCCAGTTTCAGTCTTTCTGCTGTCACTCTCTTGTAATCAATGAATATATAAAGAACCGGAGTATATAGTGCAGGTGAATATCAAACTTGCTGCAGTGCTAAAACCTTTTTAAAAACATTTATTTGTGGAAGAAAAAATGATACGAATCAAATGAATGCATGTTGCACTATTGCCACAAGTCACATAGGTCATAAGACCGTAACACCTAGGGGCGTAGGTGCAGAACTCATCTACCTAATGGGGTGGAACTTTCGATTTTGGAAGTGTAAAGTAGGAAAAGGCTAGTCACCAGTCTTGAGTATGCTATATCCAATGTTCTTTCTATTAAATCAATGGAAAGCGAAATTGGCCAATTTGTAAAATATATTTGTTTAGAGTTTACTGCATCTTAAGTTTACAAGATTAGCTCCCAATTGCAAATGCAGTTTTCAGGAACTCAAAGGATTAGCTGAACAATCCAAAACAAGTCCACAAAAATTACCGGGTAACATATTAGACATTCCAAGTTGAGAATTTCTTCAAGGTATAATGCTAAGCAGACTTGTCCTCATCACTGAAATGTGTGTAACCCCTCCCCTTCTCTATTCCACTTCCACCCTCTTCTGATCCTTGCAATAGCTGTAACTTGACTTTGCTGATGCGGTCACTGATTGGAAATGATCCCTGTCAACTACAGCCAGCAGGGAGCTAGACCATAAGGCACAAGTTCAGAATTAGCCAAATCTGCTCTCCATCATGGTTGATTTATTCTCTTGTCTTCTTCACATAACCTTTGAAGAGGTTCCTAATCAAGAACTTATCAACTTTTGCTTTGACAATTAATTCCACAGGTTCACCACTATCTGTCTAAAGGAATTCTTCCTTGCCTCTGTTCTAAAGGGACATCCTTCTATTCTAAAGCTGTGCCTTCTACTCCTAGAATCACAAATTATAGGAAACATCCTCTCCTTGTGCACTCAATCTAGGTCTTTCAATATGTAGTATATTCTAAAATCCCCCCCTCATTCTTCTCAGGTTCAGTGAGTACAGGCTCAGAGGCATCAAACGTCCCTCATACATTTAATTCCTAGGATCATTCTCAAAAGCCTCCTCTGAATCTTCTCCAATGCTAGCACATCCTTTCATAGATATGGAGTCCAAAAAAGCGAAGAAATAGCATTTCAGGATGTATATTGTTTACATTTCTCTGACATTAAATGTACCTTTGAAAACTGTTCACAATACTCGAAATACGTTCTGACCAATTCCTTATAAAGCCTCAGCATTCTATCCTTTCTATTATGCTCTAGTTCTCCTGAAATGAATGCTAATATTGTATTTGCCTTCCTTACTACCACTCAACCTGCAAGTTAACCTTTAGGGCATCCAACACTAGGACTCTCAAGTCACTTTGCACCTGATTTCTGAATTTACTCCCCTTTCAGAAACTAGTCTTGCCTTTATTCCTTCAACCAAGTGCATGACCATACATTTCACTACACTGCATTAATCTACCACTTTAACTATTCAAAAATCTTTCCGAATCCTTCTGCAGACTCCTTGCTTTCTGAACGGTATCTGCCCTACACCTATCTTTGTATAATCCACAACTGTGGCCAAAAGGCCATAAACTCTGCCATACAGACCTTTAACACATAAACAGTAGTCAATTCAACACCAATACCTGTGGGACACCTCTTGACAGTGGCAGCTAACTGGGAAAGCTCCACTTTATTCCCATTACTTGTCTTCTGCCAGTCAGCCAATCTCCTGTCCCTGCTGGTACCTGTCCTGTACTACCATGGGTTTTTATCTTGTTAGAAATCCCATGCTTGGCACCTTGTCAAAGACCTTCTAAAAATCCAAGTACACAACATAACTGACTGTCCTTTGTCTATCCTGCCTGTTACTTCCTCAAAGGATTCTAACAGATCTGTCAGTTGAGATTTCCCCTTATGCTGATTTTAGTCTATTTATCATGTGTCTCCATGTACCACAAAACCTTAATAATAGACTTTAACATTTTGCTAACCACTGAAGTCAGTCTGCCTCCTTCCCTTCCTAAAGAGGAAAGTGACATTTGCAATTTTCAGAATCTGGTGATTCTTAAGACATTACGGCTAATGCCTCCATAATCTCTTCAACTTCCTCTTTCAGAATCCTGAGGTGTAGACTATCTGGTCCAATTGAGTTATCTACCTTCAGACCTTTTAGCTTCCCAAGCACCTTTTCATTAGAAATAGTGACCACACTCAATTCTGCCCCCTGACATTCTTGGAGTCTGGCATGCTGCTGGTGTCTTCCACAGTGAAGACTGATGCAAAATACTTCTTCAGTTATCCTCCTTTTCTTTAATCTCCAGCATCACTTTCCAGCAGTCTGATGTCCACTCTTCTCACTCTTTTTCTTTTTATACTGTATTTCTGAAAAAAAAGTTTGGTATCCTCTTTTATATTATTAGCTATCTTATCTTCATATTTAATCTTTTATCTCCTTATTGCTTTTTGAGTTGCCTTTTGTTGGTTTTTAAAAGCTTCCCAATGCTTTCCACTGCACTTCAATATATGTGCACCCTCTATTTTGCTTTTATGCTGTCTTCAAATGCTCAATAGTTCATTTTTTATCAAAGTATAGAACTCTGAAATTCTTCAATTCTCCGGTTAGCCATGAAACCAAGAAAGAAAAGAAAGGTAGTATGATCATCAACCCCCAATCTCTACCTCTCCACAGAGAAAATCAACAAGAACAGGACAGGAACGTCAGCCCTTGATCTCTTTTGTCAGCCACAGTTGCCTCATTCTCCCTTTAGAATGCTTCTTCTTTGCTTCTACCCTCAATCCCCATGACCATCATAACACTATCCTTTTTACATGACATTTTATTGCCCATTTTAATTTGTACCCCACATCCTTGCTACTGATCAGAAGCCTGATATAATAACTTCCAAGAGGATCTTTTTACCCTTGCAGCTTCTTAACTTTATCTTTAACAGCTCTACATTTTCGGATTCTATAACACTTCTTTCTAAGGATTAAATTTCATTTTTTACCAACAAAGCCGCCCACCTCCTCTGCCAACCTTAGATGTTAACCTTCTACATGTGATCCTATCCAGCCACAACACAGTGATGCCTTCAACATCATACCTGTAAACTTCTAACTGCACTACAAAGACATCTACCTTATTTCCTACATAGCATTTATTCAAATTTCACACTCTCAATCCTGTATTCATTACCCTTCTTTTCAATTTTGTCTCCATGTTGCATGAAATTAAATTTGATGGTTCAAAAGTTCAAATGTTCATTTATTGTCAAGGTATACAACTCTGAAATTCTTCTTCTCCGGGTAGCCATGAAATCAAGAAAAGAAAGGTAGTACGATCATCAGCCCCAATTTCTTCCTCCCGCACCAAAAAATGAACAAAATGCTGTGCCAAATCCCTCTCTCTGCACAAAAAAAACAAGCAAAATCAGGCAAAAAACACAGAGTATAAAAAGTAATAAGACTAAAAAATTCTTATATCTTTCTAAGCTTTCTTTGTCTTTTCCTTTATTCTGGAGACTTCAGTAAGCTCTTCTGCACTCTCCTTCCCCTTTACTTTATCCATACTTTTCCAAGTTGTTGAATCTTCCCCATTACTGTTTACAGTCCCCTATTGCAGTCCTAGTTTTGAGATTTACCAAGACCTGGTCCAAGTATGGCTCATGTTGACCCCATCCCATTAGAGTAGCTTCCTCCTTTCCTAATGCTGGTGGCATGAATTCAAAACCATTTCTTCCACACCAATTTTTGAGCTATACTTTCAGCTCTCTGGTCCTATTAATTTAGCCCCTGGCCGTACAAATTCCCTTAGCAAAATCTCTTTCCTTGTTCTTCATATATTGCTAGTACTTACAGGGCAACTGGATTTTCCCCTCCCACTCCAAATTCCTCTGGGGATCAGAAGAAGTGCCCTGAACCTGGACACCAAACAGACAACACAGCCTTTGGGACTCATTGTGATGGAGACTTAGACCTATTCCCCTGATTATCTTATCCTCAATTACAACTACATTTTTCTTCTACATTTCATCACATTCAGAGGTATTCATAAAATCTGAAGTATAATGATTGTAGTAAATAGACAGTGAGGGAGAATTTTTTGGACAACATTATTTTGTTATAAAGGAGCAATCTATACAAATCTGTGAGAGAGGGAGCAAATAAATGGAGGTCTAAAAACAGAGGAGGAGGGAAACTCTATTTTCTCATGGCAGGTTGGAGGAGCAGAGGATGAGTGATCTGGCGTTTGCAGGAATAATGCACAAAAATCTCAAAAGTAAGTAAAAATATTAGTTACATCAAACTGTGACTCTTAATCTTGATATTTTCTTAATGGTTTCTGCTACTTTTACCTTGCAGGAAAAAATTGCAGCATGTAAAATCTGAGGACCAGTACCTCTGTATTAACAGGCAATAATCAGTGGGGTTTCACACTCCTGAGTAATTATATTTGCTTGGAAGTGTCGTTATCCATTGGGGTATGGAAAGAAACAAGCTGATGGTGACGACTTAATTAAATGTTATTTCAATTCACAAACTCGCTTTTCTGCCAGTGACCTTAGTTCATCTTGTTTTCTAGCTGTTCACAGTGAATGGCAGCTACTTAATAAGTATGTACATATTCATCTCTTTTTATTTATTATGGACTGTGAACTGAATGGCTTGCTGAGCTACTTCAGAGGTCATCTCAGTGCCAACCGCATTCCTAGGGTCAGAAGTTACATGCAAACTACTGTAGATACCTGGTTAATATAACAGAATTATCCCTAAAAGGTATATGTGAATCAGGTGGGCATGTAGGAACAATCCACTCATTTTATAGTCATTGTCATTATAGTTCTAATTTATTCATTTAAACATATTTAAATTCCCCCACTCCTCTGGTGGGATATGAACTTCTTAAGATCATTGATGCAAGTCTCTGAAGTGTGGCTACGTCCACACTACACTGGATAATTTTGAAAACGCAGCTTTTTCTCTTTGTTTTGACCCTCCGTCCACATTGAAACGGAGTTTTCATCCCCCAAAAACAGAGCTTTTCCAAAACACTCTCCAGAGTCTGTAAATTTGAAAACGATTGTTGTGCGTTGTAGTGGAGACGGGGTAAACGGAGATATTTAAAAACGCTGTCATGACAAAACCACAACAATTCTTTTTCTGCCTCTGCTTGGTACTGCGCCAGCACTGCCGGACGGCTGTTATAAAGCGCAGTCGGTGTGAACGGCGTGAGAGTTAAATTGTAAAGTGAGCTTTTTTGACTATTTAAAAACACTGTCATGACGTGCCGGAACAGACGGTGGCAGCGCGGCATTTCGTTGTTTTCTTGAATGCAACTCCCCACACAACCTAACAATTTCAGAACAGATGGCAATGAGACTGAAGCCAGAAGAGTTAGAAATGTACTCACCAAATACCTTGACCCATAGCTTACTGAATAAATAAGTATACTCACTTTGCCCTGTTTTCTGTCCTTGCTTGTATGAAGGTGGTTCACCTATTTATGCAAGTATTTCTCTGACAATAGATGTGTAACAACCTAATGTAACCTTGTATGGAAATACAAGATAACACTGATGCAGACATGTTTTATGCATTTAACAAAGTGCTTTATTAATGCAACAGAGTTAGTCAGTTTTTCAATGTTCATCGTCAGCCAGGTCATACTGTCTGTGAACTCCCTGTCGGTCGCCTCCATACGCTCCAGTATTTGTTGTTTTTTAGTTTTAAGTCCTCCTGCGCGAGAGCCAATAAAGTTTTTCATGTCTGTAACTGGACAAACGCGCACCAAGTATACCGTTTCCTCTTTGCTTGTTTACTGTGTCCTGCACATGCCCAGTAGGAGGAGATTTGCCTGAATATCTGTTCTAATATGGACGGAGATATTTTGAAAAACGCTTGGTGTGGATGCCTGTCGTTTTTACTCAAAACCGGTGTTTTCAAAATTATCTCGTCTAGTGTGGACGTAGCCTGTGATCATAAATAAGTAACCACTCTATGATCATAACATGGAGTTCTGAAGCAATTAATCTCTGAAACAAAGAATTAAACCAATTGAGCAATATAGTTATAGATACATATTGTTTATTTGTTTCATTGTTACCCTATATTCAGAGAGGGAAATCAAAAACATTTCTGTGCCTTTCTCCTTGGTTATTAAATTTCTTCATTTACTCCGAAATTAATATTGATGAAAAAAGGATTCAGATCTATTCAAAATGCAGCAATTTGAAATTTGCAGATTGGAGGAGGGACTGTCTCAAGACATCTTTATCAATGGCGGAGAGTGTTCAAATTAGGTTCTACAGATTTTGTTGCTTAGGTTAGCCAGTGCAACAAACCTAGGAAACTGAATGGTGACGGATATTCCGACAGGATTTTGCAGCCACTTGATACAGACGCTCTCTGATTGTGCCTATCTGCTTTTCTGTTGTGCCTCAGATTTTCAATCCTTCCAATACTACAAATTGTTTTCTCCATTTCCCATTCTTCTTTTGGAGCATTAGTCACAAATAGGAATTCATATCATGGTGAACCATCAGTCCGTGTTGGTACTAGGTGCCACAATATCTGCACTGGTCCTGCAAAGTGGCATTAATCCTTTGCATTTATAACATGCCTGTTTGATTCAATTTCAAATAGCTAGCTCAGCTGTAGAGATAGGCAAAACTCATCTTTGATTCAGGGTTAACCTAACAGAAAGGAAAATTAGACTCTATGCATATAGGCAGTTGGCAATATCCAGGTGACAAGGTTATTTAAAAGTGGAACCATGGACTAAAAATTAGTTAGAATACAAGTAGGTACCTGAGTTTCATAATAAGAACATTTCTGAAAATGTATCACAAAAAGTTTCTGATTTGTAATTTTTAAACTGCAAATAGACAATAGAATTTAGAAATTTAAAGTCAGGTGCACAAACTACAGCAAGTGATGGAAATAAGAATAGTATTGCTGGTGAAGAAATTAAATATAATAGTAGACAAATTGAAGAGAAAGCTGTTAGCAGACTGAGAGTGCTCAATGATTGGACAGTATATGGTGACATGTACATACTTTGATAATAAATTTACTTTGAACTTTGATCTTTATTCTTTGAACTTGTCCTTACCTACCACTCGACAAGTCTCCACGTCCGGCACATTATTCTCTATAACTTCTGCCACCTACAATGAGATCCTGCCACTAAGCACATTTTGTCATTCCTCACCTCCTGTTTCTGTAGCAATTGCTGTCTACCTGACTCCATTGTTCACTCACTCCTCTCCATTGATCTCCCCCCACCCCATCCTTAAAAGCAGGACAAGTGCTATATTTTAGTTATAGTCATAGTCATACTTTATTGATCCCGGGGGAAATTGGTTTTCGTTACAGTTGCACCATAAATAATTCAATAGTAATAAAACCATAAATAATTAAATAGTAATATGTAAATTATGCCAGTAAATTATGAAATAAGTCCAGGACCAGCCTATTGGCTCAGGGTGTCTGACCCTCCAAGGGAGGAGTTGTAAAGCTCGATGGCCACAGGCAGGAATGACTTCCTATGACGCTCTGTGTTGCATCTCGGTGGAATGAGTCTCTGGCTGAATGTACTCCTGTGCCCAACCAGTACATTATGTAGTGGATGGGAGACATTGTCCAAGATGGCATGCAACTTAGAGAGCATCCTCTTTTCAGACACCAATGTGAAAGAGTTCAGTTCCATCCCCACAACATCACCGGCCTTACGAAAGATTTTGTTGATTCTGTTGGTGTCTGCTACCCTCAGCCTGCTGCCCCAGCACACAACAGCAAACATGATCGCACTGGCCACCAGATCTACACATTCTCCCTTACCACTTGTCAGTCCCCCAAACAGTCCTTCCAGGTGAGGCGACACTTCACCTGCAAGTCTGTCTTCTATCTGGTGCTCCTGGTGTGGCCTCCTCTACATTAGTGATACCCGATGCATATTGGGGGTCCCCTTTGTCAAGCACCTTCACTCTGTTGCTGCAAAAAGGCAGGATCACCCAGCAACTACCTATTTCAATTGGACATCCCATTTCTACTCTGACAAGTCTGTTCATGGCCTCCTCTACTGCCATGATGAGGCCAAACTCAAGTTGGAGGAGCAGCACCTTATATTTCATCTGAGTACTCTCCAATATGATGACATGAACATTAATGTCTCAAACTTCCAGGAATTGCTCCACCACCTCCCCCCCTCACCCCCCTTCTGTCTCTCTTTATCCGTTCCATATTCTGGTTACCTTCTCACTTCTTCTCTTCTCCTCACTTGCCCATCACCTCCCTCTGGTGCCCCTCCTCCTTTGTTTTCTGTCATGGTCCACTGTTCTCATTTAATAGATTCCTTCTTCTTCAGGTCTTTACCTCTTTCACCTTTCTCAACAACTTCTTACCATCACCTCGCCCCCTCTCACCTACCTTCCCACTCGCCTGGTCTCACCTATCACCTTGTTTTTTTTCCCTCTACCCACTTGCTTACTCTGGCTTCTTCTGTCCCCTCCCTTTCCCGTTCTGAGGAAGGGTTTTGGCCTGGAATATCGAATGTTTCTTCCCACCATACATGCTGCTTGACCTGCCGAGTTAACATAGAAATATAGAAACATAGAATACCTACAGTACAATGCGGGCCATTTGGCCCACAATGCTGTGCCAAACATGTCCCTACATTAGAAATTACTAGGCTTACCTATAGCCCTCTATTTTACTAAGCTCTATATATCTATCTAAAAGTCTCTTAAAAGACCCTATCGTATCCGCCTCCACCACTGTTGCCGGCAGCCCATTCCATGCACTCACCACTCTCTGAGTAAAAAACTTACCCCTGACATCACCTCTGTACCTACTCCCCAGCACCTTAAACTTGTGTCCTCCTGTGGCAACCATTTCAGCCCTGGGAAAAAGCCTCTGACTATCCACACGATTAATGCCTCTCATCATCTTATCAGGTCACCTCTCATCCTCTTCCGCTCCAAGGACAAAAGGCCGAGTTCACTCAACCTGTTTTCATAAGCCATGCTCCCCAATCCAGACAACATCCTTGAAAATCTCCTCTGCACCCTTTCTATGGCTTCCACATCCTTCCTGTAGTGAGGCGACCAGAACTGAGCACAATACTCCAGGTGTGGTCTGACCAGGGTCCTATATAGCTGCAATATTACCTATGTCATCAACATTACCAATGTTCATGTCATCATATTGGAGTTCTTCCAACATGTAGAGTTATAGTGATGGAAAACTACAGCGCAGAATGAGGCCCTTGGGTGCATGTATTTCATGCAAACTGTTTAAACTGTCTAATTCCATTGACCTGCACCTGGACCACAGACCTGCACACCTCTCTCATTCATGTACCTATCCAAACTTCTCTTGAACATTGCAATCAAAATCCCATCCACCATTTGTGCATGCAGATCATTCCACACTCTCACCACCCTCTGACTGAAGTTTCCCCTCATGTTCCCCTTAAACATTTCACCTTTCACCCTCAACCCATGACTTCTAGTTGTTGTTGCACCCAACCTCAGTGGAAAAAGCCTACTTGCATTTATTCCATCTATAACCCTCATAAATCTCCCCTCAATCTTCTACGTTCTAGGAAATAAAGTTCTAACCTACTTAATTTTTCCTTATAACTCAGGTCCTCCTGTCCTATCAACATCCTTGTAAACTTTCTTTGTACACTTTCAATCTTATTTACATCTTTACTGTAGGTAGATGACAAAAACTGCACATAATACTCCAAATTAGGCCTCACCAATGTTTTTATTCAATTTAAATGTAGCATTCCAAATCCTGTACTCAATAGATTGATCTATAAAGGCCAAACTGTCTAAATCTTTCTTTATGGACCAATTTTATGTGTATTGTTCAAGATTTCCAGCATCTCTAGATGTCTTGTGTTTAAACATCGGATTCTGTTCTTCTTGCAAAATTGGATTCTGTTGGATTTAACGGAACCAAATTTTTGAAATGTCGTAATAACTTCCTGCTGAAGGGCTTTGCCCCAAAACATAAATGTCAATTTCCCTCCATAGATGCTGACTGACTTGCTGAGTTCCTCCAGTATTTTGTGTGTATAGTTTAAGTCAAATCCTTGTTTCAAGGAGCTGAAAGAAAAGTGCTGCAAATGCAGGGCAGTTTCTCAGTTCAAAGTATATTCATTATCGAAGTATGTATACATTATACAACCTTGAGATTCGTCTCCTTACAGGCAGCCACAAAACAGAGAACCCTCAAAAAAACTCATTAAAAAAGACCAGAACACCCAATGCCCAGAGAGAGAAAGAGAAAAAACAAATCTCACAGACAATACAAGTAAGCAAGTAGCATTCAGAACTGTAGTTTTACAAAAGACACAAAGCTGGGCATCACTCCAGCCTGAGCAGGCAACAGCCACAGTTCATTGCAAAGCAGAGTAAACTCTGCAAGACCTCAGACGCAAAGCCGGGCATCATGGCAGTTCAGTATAGAGCTGAGTAAACGTCATAGATCAGTAAGCAGAACTGGCCCTCACCTCACTTCTGGTCCTAACACCATGACCTTTCCAATCAGGCCCGGCACTTAAATCATCTCAACGTCAGGTTGTTCCTCTCTCTTAGACCGCTCTGAGGCTGGACCCCAGCTGCCACAATTCGGCCCGTACCCAACCTTTTCAGTTCAGCCCGACGCTTAAATCAATCAGACATCGGGACTTCCCTCACTCTAGGAGATGCCACGACTCTGCTTCGAACACAACTCCACTTGCCATGACCGTGCCTCGCCTGCGCCTCTGCTACTGCTCGTCTCCGCTTGGCTCAACCACCCTTTGCTTGTCTGTCCATTGTTAGTGTTGTTAGCACTGATCATTATTAATAAGGTGTTATTAATAAAGTAGATAGTGGTTTCCTTTGTTTTGTAAGTAGACGCTGGGCAATACCAGTGCTATCTTAAACTGGAAATATGATATTAAAACAGAGCTTGCTGGAAGTAGTCAACAGTTCAGACAGCACTTGTGGATAGAAAAACAGAATTGACACTTTAAGTTGATGACCTTTCATCATATTTCAGGAAATTTGAATGTCTTGCAATATTCATGAGATGCTCTGTACTTAACTGTGATTTTGTGAAAAGGTTTGCTTGCTCTCAGTGCAATGTTTAGGTTTTATTTAAACATATTTGTTCCACTCCTATTCATTTTTTTAAAGTTCTAAGCACTGATGATCTTATTTAAGAATCAATTAGGATGATTTACTTAGCATTTACTGCACAAAGGAACTTGATTTTCAGAGTCAAGATGTTATAGGTTCAGATCCAATATCAGACTTTGAAATTATCTTTATGCAATGCTATACTCTGAGTGTGTTGCATAAAGAGCAACATTGCCTTTTATTTGAGATTTGAACTGGTGTCATGCTCTTCTTTTTATGGGACAGACATTAAATTCCAAGTACTGGCTTTCAAAGCAGAGACAATGGAACTAATTTTACATTCAGTTTTAACAGTTTATCTTTTTGAGAACAGAATGGGTGCTTGTTTCGGAAATATCATGTGAAGAGATATTGCATCATTGCTGGATAAAATTTAAGCATCAAGGGATCAATCTGAAATTCATTGCATGAGCAAGAAAGGCTGATTGCTGTCAAAAATGTGATTGGTCTCATTTCTGATGTGGAGGCTCCTTATGCAGGGTGCTGACACCTGTCTATTTTAATTATATTAAACTGGACTTCATGATCCATAGAGGATTGACAAAATGTGAGATAGCAGTCAGTGTAACATACACTATATTGACTAACTTAAGAGAAACCCTTAACAAACCAATGCAAACTGTTCCAAGGCAGTCAGGTTCTGTGTGTGCTCTATGATATTTGAGTGGTCAAGTGAATGTTAACATTATAATTCTGAGCTTTCCTTGTATCTATATCCTACACACCAACTGCTTCCCAATCCCAGAGTTTTGTGGCACCACGAATTTTCTGTAAATCCTTATTGGTACCCTATTATGTACTTTCTCCAGCACCACTGCTTCCTCTAATAATGAGAATGGGTGTGTGGGAGTTAAGGGTGGTGACTAGGTAGTAAACGTAATCTACAGTTTAGGCTGAGGAAATCACCCTATGGAATATGCTAGGATGCTTTATGATCATTAGTATTAATTGTAGGAAGATTGATTATGGAGATGACTATACAATAGGAAAACTACTTCAAGCTATTTGCTTCAATATAGTTGATAGAGATTTTGACAGAGATAGATTTGATGGAGATGTTTAAGATCATAGCTGGAGAGCAGCTATTCCAATTAAAAGGGAGTTCAATAACCATAATACTTATTTTAAGGTGGTGCAAACAAGATCTGAGAGGATGTGAGGAAAAATCTTCTTTAACAAAACAAGTGATCTTGGTGTGGAGTTAACTGCTTGTCAGAATGAAGGAAACAGAACTAGTCAAGATTTTCAGAAGGAATTTGGTTTGCACTTGAGGGAAAATAAACTGAAGAGTTTGAGGGAAAGAATGGGGAGTGAGACCATCTCAATTGCTTGTCAATGTGAGGAGCACTGACTTAACTGACCAAGTACCTTCCCTTTGAGTCAAAATGGTTCACTGATATGTGAATATCAAAATAATCCATGGCATTGAGTTTATTGCCACATCATGGTGCTTTTAGACTCACTTAACTGAAAAAAACTTATCAAGGTAATTAATATCCAGCATACTCTGCTTTGCAGTACAGCCCTTATCTCTTAGAACAGGTGTGTTTGCTTAATGTATTTAGCCTGTGAAAAACATTTGACAATATTTAGTATTTTACAGAGACTAAAACTTTCATTCCTAAAAGGCTGAGTGCAGTATAAACTCATGCATTCCATGCCAGTTTGTTTAAGTTTTTCCATTACCACTACATGGAAGGTGAGAATCACTTTAAAGTGAATTTACAATGTCTTGTGTTTGACAACAGGCTGGGATATCCATGATCCAACATGATGTCCATTCTTACATCCACTATTTGAGCATTGGGCCCCTCTTCCTACCAAGGGGAAGATACTTCCAGCTAACAAAGTAGTTTAAAACACAGTTCATTTATTTTCTGTTATACATGTTTCAATTGAAGCAACATCCTTAAAATACATTTAAAACTCACAGAAGATTTATATCCCATAAAAGATTTCCAAATTACGAACCATTTCTAAAACACTAAGAATTACAAAAACAAAGGTATATGTCCTATAAGCTAAAAAAAATACCAAAGATGGAGATGAACTACTCATCCGTTGCAGAAATTGAAGGCAGGGGAATGAACTCTAGTTCACCCCATGTTTCTTTCATGCTTCTTGATGTCCTTTATCCTGTTCCTAATAAGCATAAACTGCTCTCTTCATTTATAGAGTTTCTTTGCCACTTATGTGACTTCACACACATGTGATATTCTTTCAGACACCCTTTAATACAAACAGTCTAAAAGCTTCTTGGAGACGCAGATCCCAGTTATTAACATTTAATGCTATTAACTTCACTGGGAGATAAAAAACACATGTCAAAAGGGCAATGTATTAATAGCCATGGGGGATTTCAATACACAAGTAGATTGGAAAAATCAGGTTGGTATTGGATCCCAAGGGAGAAAATCTGTTGAATGCCTATAAGATAGCTTTTTAAAGCAGATTGTGGTTGACACCACTAGGAGATTAGCTATTCTGGATTGGGCATTGTGTAATGATACAGATTTGATTAGGGAGCTTAAGGTAAAGGAACCCTTTGGAGTCAGTGTTCATAATATCATAGAAGTCACCCTGAAATTTGAGAGGGAGAAGCTAAACTCAGATGTATCAGTATTACAGTGGAGTAAAGGGAATTACAGAGTCATGGGAGAGGAGCTGGCCAAAGTTGACTGAAAGAGAACACGAGCAGGAATGGCGGCAGAGCAGCAATGGCTGGAGTTTCTGGGAACAATTTGGAAGTCGCATGATAAATACTACCCAAAGAAGAAGAAATGTTGTAAAGGCAGGTTGAGGCAACCATGGGATGTCAAAGGGAATTCAAAGCCTACATAAAAGCCTAAGAGAGGACATAAAATAAAGCAAAAATTAATGGGAAGTTGGAGGATTGGGAAACTTCAAAACCAACAGAAGGCAACTAAAAAAGGACATAAGGGGAGAAAAGATGAAATATGAAGGTAAGTTAGCTAATAATATCAAAAAGGATACCAGAGGTATTTTCAGATATATAAAGATGAGAGTGGGTATTCGACCGTGGGAAAATTATGCTGGAGAGGAAATAATGGGGGACAAGGAAATGGCAGATGAACGGAAAAGGTATTTTACATTATTCCTCACTGTGGAAAACTCTAGTAGTATGCCGAATGTTTGAGAGCGGCAGGGAGCAGAAGCATGTGAAGTTGCCATTACTAGTGAGAAAGTTCTTGGGAAACTGAAAGGGCTGAAGGTAAATAAGTCACTTGGCCCAGATGGTATACATTCCAGGGTTCTGAAAGGGGTGGTTGAAGAGATTGTAGAGGCTTTAATAATGATCTTTCAAGAATCAATAGATTCTGGCATGGTTCCAGAGGGCTGGAAAATTGCATATGTCACTCCATTCTTCAGAAAGGGAGAGAGGCAGAAGAAAGGAAATTATAGGCCAATTAGCCTGACCTCAGTGGTTGGGAAGGTGTTGGAATCGATTGTTAAGGAAGTGGTTTGGGGTTACTTGGAGGCACTGTACTCGCTGGAATTTAGAATAATGAGGGGGAACTCATTGAAACTTATCAAATGTTGAAAGGCCTAGATAGAGTGGATGTGGCAGGATGTTTCCAATGTTGGAAGAGCTAAGGACCAGAGGGAACAGCCTCAAAATAGAGAGACATTCACTTAGAACAGAGATGAAGAGGAATTTCTTTAGCCAGAATTTGTTGCCACAGTTAGCTAGGGATGTGTTTAAGGAGGAGGTTGACAGGTTCTTGATTAGGCAAGGTGTGAAAAGTTATGGCGAGAAGACCGAAGAATGATGTTGAGAGGGAAATGGATCAGCCACAATGAAATAACAGAGCAGTCTCAATGGGCCGAATGGCCAAATTTTGCTCCTATGTCTTATGGTCTTATGGTCTTACAGAAATAACATTTCCCTTTGCTTATTTTAAATTACTTATTTTCATAACTTTAGCCTTCAACACCAACCTAGGATATCATTGGGAAGCTCTGTGGAGGTGTCATTCAGAGTGGCTGAGTGCCAATGTTCCATTACTACTGCCAAGATCTAATAATATGGCATGTTCATTTGTCTCCCATTTTGCCACCTTAATCTTCATCATCTGTGTATCAGTTTTGTGCACTCAATTAAAACTCAACAAACTGTTAAACACAATTTACAATGTGTATCCATTGAAACCCCAGATGTTATAGAGTCATAGAGCTATAGAACACTACAGGTCCTTTGGCCTATCTAGTCCATACTAAACTATTAGCACGCTTAGCGCTATCAACCTGCATCTGAACCCCAGACCTCCATACCCCTCCCATCAATGTACCTCTCCAAATTATTCTCATATTTTGAAATCAAACTCGAATCCACCACTTCTCACCACCCTCTGAATCAAGAAGTCCCCATTATATTCCCATTAAACATTTCACCTTTCACCCTTAATCCATGAATTTTGTTTATATTTATTTCCCATTTCTCCTATACCTGTGAGTCTAAAATTCTCACTATTTCTCAAACTCTGCAGTGCAATTCAAGGGTGCTTTGAGTCTTTTAGTAAGGAGTATAGACTTGTATATTCTTCTACTAGTTCACAGATAGTTGGTGAAGAGCAGATATCTAGCAACATACTTACTGTAATGGCCCAATTATTTGTGTTGGTTGACAGGATGATTATATTGATGGAAGATGATTAATTGGGCTAATATGGATTTCTGACAAAACTGATGAGAGACTTAGCATTACTTTAACAGTATTTTTATCTTGGGCAATTTTGCTACTTCAACATAAGTTATCAGAACAAATTTTCATCTTTGTTAAAAGTCCATAAATACATTGACATAAAAATATGTTTTCTCTGCCCTTAAATCACATGGTTATTTTATTTTGCTTCAGCTAATACCTCAGCACTATCAAGCAGCAGTGTTCAGCTCATTCTAAATCATGACGCCAGGAATAAATACTTGAGGTCCACTAGTTGGTCGCAGCACTTAGCTCTATTCAATAACTCAAGAAGGTAGATCAGTATTCCAACACTTCGCTGGTATGAGCAAAGGTATCCATTGTTAAACTTCAGAATCAGGATCAGGGTTATGTCATGAAATTTACAGTTTAGTGGCAGCAGTACAGTGCAAGACATAAAATTACTAAAGCTATAACTAAAAAGTAAATAAATAAATCGAGCAAAAGAGGAATAGTGTTCACGGGTTCATGGGCCATTCAGAAATCTGATTGTGGAAGGGAAGAAGCTGTTCATAAAATATTGAGTGTGCATTCTCAAGTTCCTGTAACTCCTTATTGATGGTAATAATGAGAAGAGGGCATGTCCCAGATGGTGAGGGTCTTCAATGATGGATGCCGCCCTCTTGTGGCCCTACATTATGAAGATATCCTGGGTGGTGGTGAGTCATGCACAATAGCAGGATATTAATGACTGATTGTAATCACCATCATCCTTTGGGGTTGCATTACAGAAAATCACCCACTTTCATCGTTGATGATTTTTTTGAGCAAACATCTCGCAGCACCCATTTTCTCAGAGAGACTCTGGCCCCAAGAGGAAAGATCTGCAAATTCTACATTATAGCAGATCAATTCATCTTTGATTAACATACTAATAGAATATTTTTATCCCATTATTGTTCTCAAAATAGTTTCCAATACCTCTTATCCTTGGAGGCAAGTTATTTCTTAATCTGCTATCTCTCGCACATGATTAGCCTAAACAGCATGCTACTTTCATTCCATTGATGGCATTATAAGTTCAGAGGTCAGGAACTCTTGAAAATCAAACTTAGGATCCACTTCTTATAAGATAATGTGGTCAACCAACTGACAGAGGAAAAGAACCTTCCTGAATAATGAATAAACCTTCTCTCTATTGTGTCACTGCTTCTTGGGTTAATCTCCAAGATAATGAGCTGGGACTCACTAACTGCTTTTCACAGTTCTAAATGGAAGCACCTGCATTCAGCCATGTGAAAGGCAACAAGTCCCCAACCACTGTGGACACATTCAGAAGGCCAAATTTGTCAGTTTATTCTTCCTGTAGTCTCCATGTGGAGCCCAATCTTGCTGAGGTCACCCACATTACACTATGGACGTATCTCTTGGGTCCTATGCTGTGTCTTAACATTATGAGGCAAAGGAGAAGGCAAGTTACTTACTGTATGTATTTGTGTTAAAAATACTTTTTATATTGTTGGATTTGTACTGAGTTATAATCACCCAAATTATTACAATGCTGAGTGATATAAAACTCTGAGTATCAGAGTTGTTCAGATACTATCAAAAATCATTCTATATACAGGTAAAAGTCTGGGCAGACATGATTCAGATCTGTTCCAATTGATTAACAGCTCTATATTTAATAAAGATGCTAGGAATTACTTGATGTGTCCAATACCTTCATGGATGAAGCAATTGCAATGAAATTCTGCCAGAATGTACAAGTGATAAAGAAAAGCATAATGCTTTTATGGTAATGTAGTTGATGCCTATGTTATAAGTTGGTGTTGCATTCCTGGAAAATAAACTTCATCCCAATTTGCTGTAATGCTAAACCCTATCTTCTGTGCATGTCGAGAAATGAGTGTTGCAAAAAAGTAATTTTATGTTGATTTATTATTCTCACATAAATTCTGGAGAGAGAATTCGATTCCTTATCTCACATTTTTGGAGAGTGATTTCTGAATTCTGTAAGAATGAATATCTTTTACCCATACAGATGTAATGTGGGGTTGCCTGTACAGTTATTCATGTATCTGAGCCATACAGGCCACTAGGGTACCAGGTGTTCACCAAATTCTTTGACCATAGTTGGACACAAAAAGCGAAGCAGAAGCTGACATCATGATTGTAATCAAGGCTAATTTGTGAAAATAGACTTGCTTAAAGTCATTCATGCTCATTGAATTGTATCAGTTACAATCCTCAAGGGAGGAAAAATCTGAAGCAAATAAAGACAACGGGAAAGAATTTCTACGTGAAGTCCCTACAACTCTTTCCTATTGAGAAAGTTGAGTGCAAACCATGGGAAAGCACCTTATTTTCCATTTCTTCAGAGATTTCTGTTGAAGTTAGATTGAAAGATAAGGAGGACACATAAGAATATTACATAACAAATGTAATAAATTTTATCATTTGATTATAAAGCATCTACTGTGCACTGTGCACCCTATGAAATATTTATATCTATCTGATTATCAATGTTCATTTTTATACTCTATTAATTTTTGTTTAGCTGCGAAGTTCTTTGTTTCCACTGCAACAGAACTAAGTGCCCAATAGAGGCATATCTTGAATGTAATGAAGGATTGGTGAGATTAAAAAATCTTCAAATTATCTGTAATGCTTTTACTTTCAGTTTTCCCTGTCGATCACTTGGGCTTATCCAAGTGGCACACTAAGAATAAAGAAGGCTGTCATGTACAGTTATTAAATATTAAATGGACTTTAGGTATTCATTAGTAGCCACCTGAGGAATGATGTTGATCAGAATTTATTTCCTTTTTCTCCCATTCTATAATGGTATCAGCTATGGTCATAAATTGTAGTGTTTCAACTAATAGTTTGTTATTTTAAATAATCTATTTCTGGTATTACATATCATGGCAACTTACAGAAAATCATTTCAAAGTGAGCTAATTTAATTAGGAATAACATTTTTCTGAATGAATTAGATCCCTTCTGTCCTTCAATATGTTTCAGCCTGATGCTGTTATTTTATAATAAACAAGATACCTATTGGAAACCCTAATGTGGTCTTCTGTCAATTAAAGGCAAATTTAATACATTTGGGCTAGAATTCTGAACTTATCCCTTTCTTCCCTGTGTTTTTCTTCTATGATCATTCTTTACTAATCACTTCCAATCTTTTTCCTGTCAAGTTCTTGCCATGCATGAAAATGTGCTTAAGTGTCCTACACCAGGCTGCACTGGGCGAGGCCATGTAAATAGCAACAGGAATTCTCATAGAAGGTAAGCAAGGACTTCATCTTACTTCAATAACAGCAGAACAAAAGGCACAGAAGACCTAGATCTGTAGATTCAAAAGAATTGTCATTCCCTACTGATAGTATCATGAGCTGGTCATTAACACACAAAATAATAGAAACACTTATTAGTACTAAACAATAGAAAAAATTTCAGGAATCTGAGGTCAATATTTTGTGAAATTAAACATTACTCAACAGAGCACACAATCATTTCCCACCCATGAAGTCAATACCTAAAATCATTAGTGAAGACTTAATGTACAGGAAGACGCCACAAACTGGAGCACAGGCAGATGACACTGTTAGTACATTTGTGGGTGGAAGTAGCATTGGAGCAATATTCTATTCAGTAATGAGCTCATTTGGTGCTGCTCTTTTTAAAGAGAGTCCATCTTTTTTTCTGATTTCGATGATCACTCACTTAGCGATCATGAGATTAAAATGAGGAAGAATATCTGGCTTATTGAGATCACTTCTTCCACAGATCACATAGATGCTGTTCAAGAATTGATTAGCATCTTGAACACTTGTTATTCAGTTCTGCATGGCCACTGTTGGATTGCAGAAATAATCAAATAAAACGTCAGAATGCTGGTCTGTTCCCGCATTTCCGCCGCTGAATTCTGGCTAACCACATCCAAAACCAAACATTCCTTCCTGTCCCACATCGCCCAGATTCTTCAACCACAGATCGATCTTTCTGATCAAACACTGCAGCGGGAAACATTGTAACTTGCAATGCATTTAATGTTTCACCATGAAATTGAACTTCATAATTGGAATACATTTTCCATTTAGAATTTCTTTCTTGAGCATCTGCTTAGTTAGTGCGTGATAAACATCTCTCCTGCCTAGTTCAGATCCTTTATCAATTCTTTCCACTTACTTTATCTTTCATTTCCTTTTCTAAATCAATTGGTTCCTAACATGGCCAATAATTTTTTAAAAACCTTACCTTCAGGTAATGGATGTTATTCAAAATAATGTTATCAGGCTGATTTTTCACAAAGCCCAAGTACATCATGACAGGCCTTAAAAAAAGATATTTTTCTGATACATTGGAAAAGCAAGGACTTATCTTACAATAACTCAACCAAAAGTGGTATGGTTATGTAAATATACAGGGATCAGAAACAAGTTTATATGACATTTTTAAAAATGTAATACATTTATTTATACTCTAAGGTTTTGATATGTTGACAAAAGCTGGATCATTTAATTACTTCTTCCCTGTGATATATAACAAATCAGATACAATCAGCCATATGTTTAATTTCCTAAAGCTTGGCTTTGCAATATTTTTCCTACTGTTGCATGAATGTTTAATTATGTCTCTGTTCCCACAGTCTTTCCGGATGTCCTATTGCTGCTGCAGAGAAGCTGGCTAAAGCTCAAGAAAAGCATCACAACAGCGAGGCAACAAAATCTAACCAGGGTTCAGATCGCGTGTTAAGGTAGGGACCTCGTGTGTTAACTTCTGAGAACTACTTTCAGCAAAGTTATACTTCTCATTTTATGATTAAGTGCTATGTTAAGGTAACAAAGCTCCACATCAATCCAAATGAATTATTTGTATTCATTCTTTTGCTATGGGAATTCTCTAACTTTTACTGAAGATTACCTTCTAATGATTCACAATTTATGCCAGTCTCCACTGCTGAACTGATTCACATTCAGCTTCTATATTATTTGTTTCAGAAATACATTGTTCTGGTCAACTTGAAGAGGTGCATTGTTAATAGGGTCTTGAAGATCTATTCTAATTCATAAATTAGGGCAAATCAGGCCTGCTTAAACAGAGGAGTTTCTGATTCACTAAAACTAGAATGGATGATGTTTTCAGAAACATTTATGATTTTGCTGCACTCAGCAATTAGAGCAGTTCTGCCCATTGTGAAATATTATCATTTCTTTCAATTATTAATACCTGAAGCTGCTTTTAGATTTTTGCTTAGTTTCCCTCACAATTTTAGCTTTTATAATTATATTTGTGAATAGTAACCTTAAAAAGTACTACATAAAATTTGCTAGCCAAAAATTAACGGAGAGACCACAGAACTCAGGGGACAGAAGCAAAGTGACCAGGGTTAGCAGAGTGGTTAGCTATGACAGAATGTGAAATGAGAGAGAAGCACGTCTCATGGAGCTGTGGGACAGTGAATATGGTGAAGGCGCTGTGTACAGATATCCTGCATAAACAGTATGGTAGTGTAGTTGTTAGTGCAACACTATTACTGCCTGGGGCATTCCAGAGTTTGGAGTTCAATCGCAGCGCCATCTGGGTTTCCTCTGAGTACTCCAGTTTCCTCTCAGTCCAAAGATGTACCGGTTTGCAGGCTAATCGGTCATTGTAAATTGACCTGTTATTAGGCTAGTGTTAAACAGTTGGGTTGCTAGGCAGTGAGACTCATTGGGCCAGTAAGTTCTGTTCCATGCTGTATCTCCGAATGAAGTAAATAAACTAACCGCTCTTCTGACCAGTACGTGATCTATGTTGTGCATCAATGTTTCATAATTATCCCACACAACCAGCTGACATCATGTCAGTTTTCAAAGACAGTATGGTATGTTCACATTTTTGTACAGTGCATTGTGCAAGGATAAATGTTAGAACTGCAGTAATTTGAGGGAAATATCAGGGTCACTTTATAAGCAATTTTGACTTTGACTCACATTGGCAAAAAATGTGAATACAAGTTGGGTTACACGATCCATGAAGACAGTATAAATTTAACAGATTTGAAAGCGATCATAAATTCATCTTTTAAAGAATAGTGAAAAGATTTTTTTCTCAAAATTCTTACAAAAAATAAAAGTAAGTAGATGACACAATGAGAGGTGTTGAATATACACAAAGTGCGGAGGAACAAAGCAGGTCAGGTAGCATCTATGGCGATGAATAAACAGTTGGCATTTCAGGCCAAGAACCTTTATTCCTTTCCATAGATGCTGCCTGACGTGCTGAGCTCCTCCCTAACTTTCTGTATGTTCCTCAAGATTTCCATCATCAGCAACATTTCTTGTGTTTTTGAGAAGCGTCAATTTACTTTGTAGCATAATTCACCCTTCAATCTATTCCTGCCTTTAAAACCACTAATCCCATTGCCAGTAATAGTTTATCAGATTGTTTAATGAACGAAATTAAACAATGCAGCATTGACAGGTTTTGCTTCTCATTTCCCCATTGTTAATCAGGCAAAATTAGAACTTTAAAACTGGGAGATGTTTTCTACTTGGATAAAAGAGGTTTCTTAATCTTAGCATGCCTTATTTACCATCAACAAATAGATTTGGTATTTACAAAAGCCTAGAAATTTGAACAACTTGGCTTTTTGTCTAAGTGCCACTTGCGTGAAAATGGATTTGTCTTTCTTTAGAGTGATTGTGGTTCAATTCAGAAATTTGAATTGACATTTGTTGATCAAAGGTCAAAAATTCCTGTTGTAACTCTCCTTTCACAAGAAAAATTAATCTCATGTTCCATTTTTGCGCACTCTCTGGACATTCATAATTTCATAACCATTCCAGGTTGGGATTTTACTCAGGTAATTCCTGAGGCTTAATGCTTCCTACCCACACATTGACAACCCCCCTGCCAGACAGCTGAAGATCTGATGCGCAGAACGTCTGAATCTCTCAGAATGAGAAACAGAATCAGGTCTATCACTGACGTATATTGTGAAATTTGCTGTTTTGTAACAGTAGTAGAGAGCAAGTTACATTGAAAAAAATCCACAGCAAAATAAATAAAGTGTGAAAGAGGAGTAATGTGGTACTGTTCATGGTACATGGACTGTTCAGAAATTTGATGGGGAAGAAACAGTTCCTGAAATATTGAGTGTGGATCTTCAGGGTCCTGTACCTCCTCGCTGATGGTAGTAATGAGAAGAGGACACATCCTGGGTGGTGAGGGTCTTTAATAATGTATGTCGCCTTCTTGAGGCATCAACTTTTGGATATGCCCTTGTGCTGTGATGGAGCTGACTGAGTCTACAAGCCTTTTCAACCCCTTTTGACACTGTGCATTGGAGCCTCATTGTAACCAGTCATAATGCTCTCCAGCATACTTCAGTAGAAATTTGTTGGAGTATTTGATGATATACCAAATCTCCTCAAGCACCTAATGAAGTATCGCCACGGGCATGCATTCTAAATGATTGCATCTCTCTGTTGGGGCCAGAATAGATTATCTGAGTTGTTGGTGCCCAGGAACTTGAAGCTGCTCATGCTTTCTACTGCTGACTTCTTAGGGAGATTGGTGTATGTTCTCCTGACTTCCCCTTCCTAAAGTCCACAATCAATTCCTTCATCTTGCTGATGTTGAGTGCAAAGTTGTTGTTGGGACACCACTCAACCAGCCAGTCGACACCTCCTCATGAGCATCTGAGGTTCTTCCTTCAACAATGTTGTCATCATAGAATTTATAGACGGAGTTTGAGCTGTGCCTAACCACGCAATCGTAAGTGTAGGGAGAGTAAAGCAATGGGACAAGCACTCATGCTTGTAGTGCGGCTGTGTTGATTGTCAGAGAAGAGGAAATGTTATTACTGATTTAACTGCGGACTCCCAATGAGGAAGTCAAGGATCCAGTTACAGAAAGCGGTACAGGTTTGGAAGTTTTTGATTAGTACTGATGTGATGATGGTACTAAGCACTGAACTGTAATTAATAAATAACAGTTTGGCGTAGGTATCATTGTTGTCCAAGTGGTCTTTCAGCTTGATTTACTGATCCTCTGACACATGAAAGTGTGGTTTCTGTCACCTCAGATCCACTTACCCCAACCCCAGCCCACTGCAGGCCCAGTCATCTCTTGGCTGCTGCTGGAGTTTGCAGCAGTGACCTGTAACTGAAATGGTCATTGATGTGCTGCACATTGAGCCAGAATTGCACTTTTAAGGAATACAACAGTTTCTGGATTGCACTTCTTACTTTTTTTATATTTCTGTAAGTTTATTGTGTCCCTGACACATTTTTATTGTTCTGCCTGTAATTAAATTCTAAGTTTATAAACCAGAAATATGTGAGCTCTAATTTTTATAAATAAAATTATGTGAATTCTATTATAAATTGTATTTAAATTAATGTCTTGATTAGTTGCCACTTTCTGCAAAGCTGCATTGATTCACTTATAATCCGAATTTTGAATTCATTGCCTCTTCAATTAACAGACTGGAAAATGGAGTGTAATGGATGGTCAATCTGACCTTATTTTGCTGCTAAACTTGAAACTATGTTTTCCTCTGCCCCACTACTGATAGAATGTATTCAAATAGTGGGAAAACTGACACTTAAGTTATGTCATCATCTCAATGCCTGCTTCCATCTTTATTGCAAAAAAAAATAGGAAATATCTCACAGTAATTGAGAGAACTTTACACCGATCCCAACATTCTGCCACACCAGTTATGAAACTCCAGTTTACAATCTCTATGTGTGCATGTGCAATTAATATTAAATAAAACTCAGTAGCTCAGTAAATAAATTGTCCCATGTTTCCTTCCTGGTCAGGTCAAAGTTGTAACATTTGGGTCAGGGTTTTTTTTCAGTATCTTGCATTAGAAAATAGAAAATAAAAATAACAGGTCATAATTACAGATACTTACTATATAGACGAAGCACATAGGAGTGGGTGGAGAGAGGGATAAATTAGATGTAAGATATATAATCCAAATTTACAGTACTATATTTAACTTATTCCACAGAGAAATGGTTTGACCATTGCAGTAGTGTTCTTGGTCATCAGTCAAAGCAACAGCAGTGTACAGCAATATACAGTACCAGGTTAAGCTTGCAGCCACACCATTTGCACAATAGTATGATGGAACCAATGAATATCCCATTAGGGAGTTTGCTAAATATTTGTCCTGTTTAAATCACAGTGAAGAAGTCCAGAAATACTCCACAATATGCAAGGGATCTGAAATACCAGATCGCTGTCCCCATCATCCTATGCACCATCTCAGCAGGGGCAAAGATGGAAACTACCACAACTTCTCTAAACTGCAGATATTATGAAGTTTATCTATCTATCCCTGTCAGTATTGGTACAGTTGCTCATTTATCTTGCTTAAGACTTTCCATTCTGCTTTTGGATGATTGCATAACTTTTATCTGAATCCATAATGGATATGTAAAGAAAGGGTTTTAGAGATGGAGTGACTTTAAGCAGTTTTTTAAGTATATATTTCTTATCAGTTATCTAAAATATTCCCAGATGGATAGGGATACTCTAGAGATTGGAACTTTACTGCATTTGTTATGTTCAACCAGTATTGCAGGAAGTATAACTGGGAGAAAGACATCTTCTTAATCTGCATCTTTGCATAACATTGACATGAATCTTTCAGTTGAAATTTCAAACATATTTTTCCAATGTAGTGAAGCCAGATTACTTGTGCTGTAGTAAAAGTAGAGAGTGCTGAAAGACTTCAGTGGGTTAGGCAACATCTGTGGTGAGAGAAAAAAAAACAGCATTTCAGATCAAAGACCTTTCATCAAAACTCAGCAGCTTGAAAACTTAGCTCTGTTTCTCTGTCAAGAGATGTTACCTGACTTGCTGACTATTCACTGCATTCTTTAGTCATATTTCAGAATTCCAGCAACTGTAGCTTTATCTTGTGCTGCACCTCATTTGCTCCCAGAAGCCAACTGCTCTCGCCACCTCATCACTCAGTTTGTTCCCTTTCTCCACCTGATTCAGTCTAACACACACTACGAGTGAGTCTCCTATCCCCAACCCCCAAACTTGTTCCATCCACCCATCATCTTCACTACTTGTCACCTCCCTTGTTTATTAGATTGGGATGAGGTACTTCACCATATGTGACTATGAGATAGTGAAGGTGGGAAGGAATAGTATTCATGATGGACTGGTGAAATGATCAAATAAGATGAAGGAACAAAATCAAACTGCTAGAGAAGCTCAGTGGGTTGAACGTTACTGTTTCAGGTCATGACTCTTCTTCAGAAATGAGAGTGTGAAGTGTACAGAGGGTGCAAAGGAGGATTGAGACCATAAGGTGATGGGGGGAACATGGTGAGGGAGGGAGAGGGCGTAAGTGATAAGGCAGAAGATGGTACGTGATAGGTAGAAATGGATAAGAACGTTTTTTTTTAATAAACAGCTGGAGCCAGGTGGGAGGAATGGATGGTGTGCCAGGATAGAAGAAATCCATGTGGATAGGTGTGTAGGTGATTAGTAAATTGCAAAGGGAAAGGGCAACAAAAGAAGAGTGAATCTAGATAGAGGGTAGGAGTGGGGAAGGAAGATAGTAGGAATGGATTATCTGAAATTGGTCACTTCAATGTTCATATCATTGTAGGTGGCCCAGGCAGAATGTGAGGTGTTGCTCGTCTGGTTTACATTGGACCTCACCCTGGCAATTGAGGAGACCAAGGATAGATAGGTCAGTGTGGGAATAAGAAATGGCATGTGTCCCTAGAGTTAAGATCATCATTGCTGATAGAGTGCAGGAACTCTACAGAAAGGTTGTCTGATCTATGCTTGGTCTCACTGATATAGAGGAGACCACATCATGAATACTAAATGCAGTAGACCAATTTGAAGGAGGTGCACGTAAATCTCTGCCTCACTAGAAGTTCTGTTTAGGTCCTAGGTCGACAGTGAGGGAGACGTTATAGGGGCAAGTGTTGCACTTTCTATGACTGCAGTGAAAAATGCCAGGCTATGGGAAGAAGTGGCTGGGAAAGGATAATTGGACCAGTGAGCAAAGGAGAGGGTCGTCCTTGCAAAAAGCAAAAGGGGGTGAGAGGGGATGGTGGTGGGATCCTATTGCATCTGACAGAAATGATGAAGGATGATATGTTGGATGCAGAGGTTAATGAGGTTAATGGGGAGTGGGGCTAAAATGTTGATGACTAAGGGAACTCTATCTCTGTTTTGACTGGGGAGAACATTTCAGATGTCTTGGATCAGGAAGTCAAATCTTAAGAAACATGACAGACGCACAGAAACTGAGAGAAAGCAATGGAGAAAAAGGAAGAGATGGTTGAAATTAATTTAAGTGCTGGGTAGAATTTAGTAACATCATGTACAAAATTAATTAGATCTGCAGGAAGCAGCACTAATGCAGACTTTGATGTTGCAGAATAAGAACTGAGCAGTGGAGTTGGAGATAAAGTATTGCAGTTAGCATACAATTGGAAGTCTGGGATATAGGATTGGAAACCAGGCCTGAATGTTATCAGGATTCAGAGATTTCTACAATTATGAATATGTTGGCGGGTTGTGTAGAGGGTGCAAGAGCATGCACGTATTTATGAAATAAAACCTTTAGAGTCTCTAGAATGTCAGATAAGGACTGAAGCTTGTGAATCAGATGCTGTTATGGATATGAGGTCACGGAGCACACAGGATAGAAATTTTCAGAGATGTGGGCAATGGGATTAGCATTATTAAATACTCTGAGTACTGGTGGACAAGATTTGTGGGAACGGAACTTGGGTGGAGGTCAGAGCCATGAGGACACTGATGAGCGAATCAGGAGCATGGTAACATTTACAGGTGTAACAATTAACCAAAATGAGGATAATGAATGATGTTGATAACTAAAGTAGATCTTACTGGAATGAAAGTTTGCAATAATTGAGAGGACGTATACATATATATCTGGATGTGCAATATTGGCATTGATTGTCAGCAGTCAGGAATGACTGCACTACGAGATATACTCCTGATTTCATCAAAAGCAGTGGAAATGTAGTAAACCAAATAAACATTATTAATGAAGAGTCATGGAATTCCACAAAGGAGCTTAATTGAAGGTCTCCATCGCCTTTTCTAGATGGTCAAAGAAACTGAGCAAATACATTGTCAGAACGGTGAACTCTAAAGGTAAGGAAGATATTCATACATTTGCCACCTTTCAGGATATCCTAAAATATCTTCAAGACATGAACACTAGTAATAGTTATACTGCAAAATAGCATGGCACCCATTCTACACAAAAACAACCTCCCAAAGGGATCAACATCATAATGAACCAGTCAAACTATTGTATTTAGTGTTGCTGACTGAAACATAAATATATGCCAAGACTGTTAAATAACTGGGAAACTGCATTAAAAAAAACAAGTTCAAATAATACAGGAAGACAACCAGTCTCTTGATTGTTTCTACGGTTAGTTGAATGATTGAATCTAAGGATATTAACTTTCCATTGAGTAGGAACAAAATATGTTTATGTTAATTTGTGAAGAAACTCTAGCCATTAAACATCTACTATACCATCTACTTTAGTCTACAAGTACAGCTTGTAGCTTTCTATCAGCATTTTCTCAAGGGACTGTCACATGTAAGCAGTAAGTAAACATTGAGAATCTGGTGAAAGATTGGACTTGGAAACCAGGGTATGATAGTTTAGTGACAATACAAGCAATCAGATTTAATCGTACCCATTGCTACTCAAGTCATGCCTGGGTGCCCCAGAAGAGTTGTGCTACTGCTAAGTTAACAAATTTCACGTCACATGTCGGTGATAAAAAATCTAATTCTGGTTCTGATTCTGATCAGATTTCTGGACTATTGCTCCAGAGTATTTGAAACCCACCTTAAGAATTGTGAACTTTAAATTCAGGCATTTAAGTCAATCTCTATTACTTTTTGAAAAACCTGGTTTAGTAATAGTCACTATGAAATTACCAGTTTGTTGTTCTGGAAAGAAAAACTACCATCCTGGCCCATTATAGCAGTATAGCACTCAGCCAATAGGTTGTCTCTTACCTAGCTTTTCAGCTGTTTTTGATATTTTTCTTCAGGATTTTAATGTTATGAACAAGCACATTTATTGCCCATTCCTTCATACTTTTCATGGCTTTTTACACTATGAAGTGTCAGTTACAGTCATTTGACTGGTGTTTGTCTTGCAGTTTATAAATTATTACTTGATACTTCCATTGCTTATGATCATACAGAAGAAAACTAGTACTGTGAATAAAAGTGCAGAAGTATAATGACGTAAGCAACAGGACTTGGGAGTTGGCCTCTGAAGCTTGTTTTGCCAGTTCAATAAGATCATGATTGATTCAGTACAAACCTACTAATTCATTCTCTTCATACCTTTAAGCTTTCTCGTAGCTTAAACGTCTATTAATATCCACTTCAAATATATTCAATGACACCTCCTCTGAGATAGCGAATTACCAAATCCAGTAAGTCTTGAAGAGAAGAAATGCTGTCTTATCCTCTTCACTAATGGAATGACACTTTATTTTGAAGCTATGCCCTCTAGTTCTCAAAATCCCAGTTAGGGAAGCATCCTCCCAAGCTTCATGCTATCTGTGCCACTCATGATTTGATTTAATACAACATCTCTCTTTCTGCTACCTTTCAGCAGGTGTAGCCCCAACCTGCTCAAACTTCCTTCATGCGTCGATCCTTTCATTCTAACAATCAACCCCAATGAACCTTCTCCGAACTGCGTGCAACACAAGCACACCTTTCCTCAAATGGAAATGAAAATTGTATGCAGCACTTCAGGTTCAGGCTCACCTACACCTTATAAATTTGACCAAAACTTTCCTACCTTTATTTTCCTTTGCAATAAACTCTTCCAAACACCGTATTTGCATGCTAACTTCTTGTTTTTCATGAACCGGGATCCAAAGACCCTGTTGTACTGGAACATTTTGTAGCCTCATTCCACTTAAGTAATAATTTGCTTAGTCATTCTTTCTTCCAATCTGAAAAGGCTGACATTTTCCAAAATTATGCTTTATCTGCCAAATTCATATCTACTCGTTTAACTTACTTAATTTCATTTTTGCAGGCTATTTGTGACCTCAAAATTTGCTGATTCACTTATTTTTGCATCATCAGCGAATGTGGCCACACCACAACTGATTCCTTCATCTGCGCTATTAGCATACAGTAGGTTATGACTTGTTGAGGCTCTAAAACCTGTAGACTACTGTGTCAATTGAAAAGTGACCCATTTTTCCTGACCGTCTGTTTGCGACTAGAACCTTGTCCACTCTTCACCCCATGTGGTCTTACTTTGTGCTACAACATTTTGCACTACCTTTTATTATGCTGTAGCCAATCAGGAATTTTCATCTGAAGAAATTTCACGTATATAGTTCTTGCTCTTATAATAAGTACTTTTTAGACAAAATAGAGTGTTATTTTCACTTTCAGGGACGTGTGTAAAACATAAACCTTTTAATTCTACTAGCCTCCATCTTCTCCCACACTGCCTTCCCTGAATATTCCCAACATCCCCCCCCCCCTTTGATGCAACCAATTCTCCTCCGCCTTTTAATCCCTGCTTCAATCCCTGCTGTGTCTTTACCATTCCTTCTGACCTTCCCCTTCCTGAGGTGGAATGTTCTGTCCTCAGCAAGAGCCTTACTTTGTCCCCCTTAGCCTGCACCTCAGTGAGTTCTGCCCCTGTCATGACACCAAGCTCTTCTTCTGCCACCTCCATCTCTGAGCGCACTTATTTGGCAAGAATTCCCCACTCTGTGCCATTGATCTCTTCTCCCATCTCCACCTTGGATACCTCACATTGTTTCTTTGCCTGCTTTTGATCTTTTCATCCCTAATTGCTGACAAGACATCAACCAGATCGACTTCAAAACTCTTCTCTCCTCTTTGAAACTTACCCCCTCTGAACGCACTGCTCTCCACTCTTTCTGCACCAATCCCAAACTTAGCATTAAACTTGCAGACAAAAGCGGTGCTGTTGTAGTGTGGCAGACTGACCTCTACCAGGTGGCAACTTTCAGAAACCTCCTCTTACTTACCCCTTGAAGAGGGCCTCACTCCAAACCATCAGGAAACTGTTTCTGACATCATCACTGACCTCATCAACCCTGGGGAACACCCATCCACTGCCACCTCACACTAGTTCCCTCACCTCACACTAGGCCGGCTGATGGCGTAGTGGCATCAGCGCCGGACTTTGGAGCGAAGGCTCCCAAGTTTGAATCCAGCAGGCACCCCTGGCATGCTTTCCATCCATGCTGGGTTGATCTTTGAGCTGGCAACTCAACCTCGTAAAAAAGAAATTGCCTGCTATAGAAACATCAACAGAAAAAAGTTGCTGGCCTATGCTCTCTCGTGAGTTTAAAAAGCAATTTCCTTTTCCTTCATTCACCCCACACTGCTCATTTCTATCTTCTGCCCAAAATCCACAAACCTGACTGTCCAGGTAGGACCATTGTCTCTACCTGTTCCTGTTCCACTGAACATGTGTCCTCGACCTTGGCCTTGACCCTGCCTTCTGCAGCTGGATCCTGGACTTCATGTCATATCATCGGCAAGTGGTAAGAGTGGGCTCCCTCAACTCCACCCTCTGACTCTCAACACAGGAGCCTGTCAGGGCTGTATTCTAACTCTCCTCTTTTACTCTCTGTATACCCACGACTGTGCCACCACCCATAGCTCTCATCTAATTAAATTTGCTGACGACACTACATTGATTGGCCTAATCTCAAACAATAACGAAGTGGCCTACAGGGAAGAAGTCATCTCTCTGACACAGTGGTGTCAAGAAAACAACCTCTCCCTCACTGTCACAAAAACAAAGGAGCTGGTTGTGGATTACAGGAGGAATGGAGATGGGCTAACCCCAATTGGCATCAATGGATCTGGAGTTGAGAGGGTAAACAACTTTAAGTTCCTCGGCATCCACATCACCGAGGACCTCACGTGGTCTGTACGCACCAGCTGTGTGGTGAAAAAGGCACAACAGTTGGATGATCAGCCATGATCTTACTGAATGGTGGTGCAGGCTCGAAGGGCCGAATGGCCTACCCCTGCACCTATTTTCTGTGTTTAACAGCACCGCTTTCACCTCAGATGGTTGAGGAAGTTTGATATGGGCCCCCATATCCTAAGAACTTCCTACAGGGGCACAACTGAGAGCATCCTGACTGGCTGCATCGCTGCCTGGTATGGGAACTGTACCTCCCTTAATCACAGGATTCTGCAGAGAGCGGTGTGGACAGCCCAGCACATCTGTAGTTGTGAACTTCCCATGATTCAGGACATTAACAAAGACAGGTGTGAAAAAAAGGGACCGAAGGATCATTGGGGACCTGAGTCACCCCAACCACAATCTATTCCAAATGCTACCATCCGGGAAACGGTGCCGCAGCATAAAAGCCAAGACCAAAAGGCTCTGGGACAGCTTCTTCCACCAGGCCATCAAAATGATTAACTCTGATCTGAGTGCATTTCTGTTACATTGACTGCTCTATTTATTATAAATTACTATAATTGTACATTGCACATTTAAATGGAGATGTAATGTAAAGATGTTTCCTCCTCATGTATGTGAAGGATGTAAGAAATAAAGTCAATTCATTCAATTCATACCTCAACTCCATTCTTCGCCCATTGGTTCTGACCCTTCTGATCTATAGCTGCCCAATGAAGCAGTGGAGGCTACCTCAGTAAATATTGGATAGATATTTGCATAGTAGGGGAATTAAGGGTTATGGGATAAAAGCATGAAACACTTTGGTTCCATTGGCTGCGTACATCTAGGGAAGACATTTTAAATGAAACAGTCTAATGTGCACAAGTTGGAGCTCACGGTTTTCCTGTCACTGATTCTCCTTCAATCTCCCCGAGCTTCATCAAATCATGGTCCCGTTCTGGGTCGAGTACTAAGACTTCTTCTCTCCGATGTTTTCTTCCTTCATCTCCCACCAAACAAAAGCCCCAGGCATACAACAGGAAAAACACACTCCCTTCATTGGACAGATCACATTCCACAGCACCTGTTATCTCTACCTATAACCCAAACACTGTTTCTACAGAATGACCATTATGTTAGCAGTGAAACTTTTCCCAGGGTGTTACAGGCAAGTAGGTGGAGGTGACCAGATCAGCCATGATCTTATTGAATGGCGGAGAAGGCTTGTTGAGCCAGATGGCCTACACCTGCTCCTATTTCCTATGTTCTTATGTAGTTCACATTGTCTCAATCTCCTCAACAACTTTCAATTCTCTGGCCCTGATCGCGTCATCTTCACCATGGATGTCCAGCTGCTAAACACTTCTAACCCTCATGAAGAAGGCCTTAAAGCTCTCCGTTTTGTCCTCAACAAAGAAAAAATCAACCAATTTCTGTCCACTACCAACCTCCTCCATCTGGCAGAACTGGTCTTTACCCTCATGATTTCTCCTTTGGCTCTTCCCACTTTGTCCCAACTCAAGGGGTAGCCACCTGCATGGACCCCAGCTATGTCTGCATTTTAGTTAGCTACATAGAACAGTCCATGTACCAAGACCAGTAATGCTCTCCAACTCTTCCTTCATTACATTGACAACTGCATTAGTGCTGCTTCATGAACCCATGCTGAGCTCGTCAATTTCATCAACTTTGCCTCCAAGCTCCATTCTACCCTTAAATTCACTTGGTCTATTTCTGACTCCCTCCCTCCCCTTTCTCGATCTTTCTGTCTCCATTTCCAGAGACAAACAGTTTACTAACATTGTTTACAAACCTATCAATTCCCATAGCCATCTTGACCATACCTCTTCCCACCCTGTCTCCATCCGCCCTGCTCTGCTGGGGGAGAAGCTGACAGCGATGCAGGTGGATGCTTCCCTGGTGTCATGGATTATTGATTACCTGACTGGCAGACCACAGTACGCGTGCTTGCAACACTGTGTGTCCGACAGAGTGATCAGCAGCACTGGGGCTCCACAGGGGACTGTCTTGTCTCCCTATCTCTTCACCACTTACACCTCGGACTTCAACTACTGCACAGAGTCTTGTCATCTTCAGAAGTTTTCGGATGACTCTGCCATAGTTGGGTGCATCAGCAAGGGAGATGAGGCTGAGTACAGGGCTACGGTAGGAAACTTTGTCACATGGTGTGAGCAGGATTATCTGCAGCTTAATGTGAAAAAGACTAAGGAGCTGGTGGTAGACCTGAGGAGAGCTAAGGTATCGGTGACCCCTGTTTCCATCCAGGGGGTCAGTGTGGACATGGTGGAGGATTACAAATACCTAGGGATACGAATGGACAATAAACTGGACTGGTCAAGGAACACTGAGGCTGTCTACAAAAAGGGTCAGAGCCGTCTCTATTTCCTGAGGAGACTGAGGTCCTTTAACATCTGCCGGATGATGCTGAGGATGTTCTACGAGTCTGTGGTAGCCAGTGCTATCATGTTTGCTATTGTGTGCTGGGGCAGCAGGCTGAGGGTAGCAGACACCAACAGAATCAGCAGACTCATTCTAAGGCTAGTGATGTTGTGGGGATGGAACTAGACTCTCTCACGGTGGTGTCTGAAAAGAGGATGCTGTCTAAGTTGCATGCCATCTTGGTCAATGTCTCCCATCCACTACATAATATATTGGTGGGCACAGGAGTACATTCAGCCAGAGATTCATTCCTCCGAGATGCAGCACAGAGCATCATAGGAAGTCATTCCTCCGTGGCCATAAAACTTTACAACTCCTCCCTTAGAGGGTCAGACACCCTGAGCCGATAGGCTGGTCCTGGACATTTCATAATTTACTGGCATAATTTACATATTACTATTTAAGTATTTGTTACTATTTTCTATTACTATTCTATTACTATTTATTATTTCTATGACTATTTACTATTTACTAATAGTAATATTACTATTACTATTTCTATTACTACTTATTATTTATGGCGCAACTGTAACAAAAACCAATTTCCCCCGGGATCAATAAAGTATGACTATGACTATGACTATGACTAAAAATGCTATTACCTTTTTTCAGTTCCTTCATCTCTGCCACATCTATTCCCCGGATGAGGTTTTCCTTTCCAAGACATCAGAAATGTCCTCATTCTTCAAAGGATGGGGTTTCCCTTCCACCCACCAGTGCTGCTGCCTCAGCCACATCTCCTTGGTTTTCTAGACATCCACGCACGCCCCATCTTCCCACCGCCTTAACAGGGATAGAGTTCTCATTGTCCTCACCTACACCCTGTGAGCCTTCTCATTCAATTCATCATTTTCCGCAACTTCCACTGTCTCAGACATCCTACCACCAAACACATCTTTACCTCCCCCCAATCTCCATTTTCCACAGGTATTGTTCCGTCTGTGATTCTGTTATCAATTTATCCTTCCCATCTAATCTCCCTCCTGGCTCTTATCTCTGCAAGCAGCCAAAGTGCTAAACACCTGCCCATTCACTTCTTCCCCCAGGGCCCAAAACAGTCCTTCCAGGAGAGACACACTTCACTTGCAAATCTTTTGGGGACTACTATTGTATTCTGTGCTCCCGATGCAGCCTCTTCTACATTGGTGAGACATGTCATATATTGGGGGACAGCTTTGTCGAAGACCCCTGCTCCATTTGTCAAAAGTGGAATTTCCTGGTGGCCAACCATTTTAATTCTTTTCCCTATTCCTGTTCCAACATGTTGGTCCATGGCCTCCTCTTGGGCTGTGATGAGGCCACTCTCAAGGTGGGAATAGCAAACCTCATATTCCATCTGGGTAACCTCCAACCTGATGGCCTAAACAACTATCTGTTCTTCCAGTTAAAAATTTCTCTCTCCATTCCCTCCTGTCACATTCCTTCCTTTCCATCTCTTTACCTTTCCTCTTTACTTTTCCCACCCACCTGGCTTCTCCTATCACCTTCTAGCTATCCTCCTTCCCCCAACTCAAATCCATTTTTTTTATTCTGGGATCTACCTCTCCTTCCTTTCCAGTCCAAAAGAAGTGTCTCGGCCCAAAATGTCAGCTATTTGTTCATTTCCATAGATGCTGCCTGACCTGCTGAGTTCCTCCAACATTTTATGTGCATTACTCTAGATTACCACTATCTGCAGAATCGTGTCTATAGTTTGTTAATGCCTTATTAGGTCTTAACCTGTTATAACATCTTAAATCACAAATGTGGATGTCCCTGAATATTTGCAAGAACACAGTTAAAATGTACGATAGTTAGGAATGCAGTGCAAACCCAGAGGTATATGTGGCTCTGCTGACACTAAGTCTAGTCTGTTGATTTCCTGTGCTGTGTACAATTGGAGCAGAGCAATAGATTCAGCCAGGCTGAGGTTATTTAAGTCTTAAGGGTTGGGTCTGTGGCATGAAATTTTCTCAGCCACACTCTCCCTTTTGGTTATTAATATGAATCTAGCTTGCAAGCTACTGATGTCTTGAACATAGTTGCTTGAATACCATTGGTCCTGTCATATAAGAGTGCAATTGGTACTTGCATTAGTGATGCAAGGGTAGTTTGGTAGATTAATAGCTTCCATTTTCTCACCTGATACATTGCCAAGGTACACCCAGAAGTAGCATGGGTGCCTGTCACTTCAGTGCTGATTCCATCATGACCTGACAGGGCCAGGAGTGGCGATCACAGGCACTTCCTCTCTGATGGAATAGCACTGAGAAGTCTTTGGTCAATTATATAAATCTCATCACTGATAATGATCAACCTTTCAGAATTGTGTCCCTTTTTTTTTCCGGCCATCTGTGCTGGTCTTTCTAATAATACTGATTTCTAAGAAAGATTCCTAAGGAATTATACATGAAATCTTCTCAGCTTGAATAGTCTCCTATTACAGCTTTCTGGTATGATCTCAACTTGTGTCTTGCACCATATTCCCTTTTAATATGACTCTTTAATCATTGTTCCAATATTGATTGTAGATCTTTGTAAAATATACTTCTTAAAACTATCCCTACACCATTCCTGCACCTCTTCCCCTTTGGCTTCCACATACAGCCTTAATCACTACAATCACGTTTTCTTCATTGATGGTCTCACTCATTAAATGATCCTTTCACACCTCAGTAGCTTTTTGTCTCTCCTTTCTACATATCTCCCACACAAGTTCTCTTTACTGACCAGAGCTAAACACAGGAAAGAGCTTCTACCACTGCCAGTGCAGAGAGAGAAATTGTGAACAATTATTTTCACTGTGTGGAAATTTTGTATGAAATGTTCTGATGTCTACAGTATGTCTAGCAGGTGAACATTTCTGTTGCTAATGCATACACTAATATGTTCTGTAAAACAAGAAAATATTCCATCTTTCTGTGTTTGTTCTGAATAAGAAGAAATAAGATGAATAAGATGAGCATTAACTTTAATTAAATAATATGCACCATATTCAGTTGGAAATTTAGTTATTAACAGACATCCTTACTTCATCATGTGTAGTGCTTTAAGATGTGATGTCAAAGATATGATACCTAGACGGGAGATTGAATGGCATGTAAATCCATGATGTATGATATCTCTGTAAAGAGTTATACGTTAATTATTTATGTACTCAGATAATTTTTATTCAGGGTTAAATAAGGAAGGATTTATTATCTTCATACTGCCCAAGTAAGATTGAATCAGTTAAATACGGCCTTCTTTATTCAGTAATGGGAACGTGCAATTTAGACTTTTTTGAAGTTTAAGTCTTGAACATATTAAAACTATGCATAGCTCAGTGGTGAATTTAGAAAAGCATGCAGTAATACCTGCTCTGCTAACTAACCAGGCACTAACTATAAAAGTAGTGCATAGTGGGACAGCCAGCTGGGAGGACAGAATTTATGATCAGCAAAGGAAAATGCTGCATCTGAAAATCATTCTCAGCAAGAGCAACCTCTGGAATAACAATAGTTTGCAGATACAGATCAGACCTCTTTGTGGTGTATGAAGCACAAGATTTGAAGCCACCGAGCTGAATGTAAGTGAGGGTCATGTACTTAGTAAAAGCTGGAGAGTGACCCCATGAGCACAAGAAAAGTTCCAAGGTGAGAATCAGAATAACCAGGACTAACCAAATGCAATAACATATTTGAAGGAACTCATTTTCTACTAATCAAAGCTGCAAGCAGCAGGTATATTTATGTATTATGTTATGTATTGTGCTTAAGGCCATTAGGGCAAATAACTTGTTACAATTCAAAATATATACACAGTACTGTGTAAAAGCCTTAGGCACATATATATAGCTAGGCTGCCTTAGACATTTGCACAGTACTTTACATATACTGTATAAATCAACACGAAGGAAAGTAATGGTGAAGAAGATCAAGAGAAAAGTTGTAATTGCAAAAAATTGACATCAGGCCGTTGTTGTTCACAAGGAGCTATCAATTGATAAAAGGAATTCAGTCAACTGTAAGACTGAACAGGCACCGCTTTATGCTTTGTAAACAATGCAAAAATGACCAACTCTGTTGAAAACTAAGCCTGAAGGCTTAACTCGGTTTCACTTTCCACAAATGCTGTCCGATGTGCTGAGCATTTCCAACATTTTCAGTATCTTTAGTCTTTAGTCATGAGTACATGTGCTTTGGAAATTTGGAACTCACACTTCTTTCCCATAAGACAGTGCTTCCAAAACATGTTTATTTAAGATTGTTTCTATCTACAAGCAGTAATGGCCCTGGTTTTAGTAGCTCTGATCAATTGGGCAGAAATATACAAATATAAAAACGCTACTTTGTTTCAATTGTTGTCCCATGATAATTGGCAGCTCTTGATTTATTTTTTTAGTTAGCCATGCAACACCAGATCTCTGCAATAAGCACATTCTAGAAAAGGCTAATCTTTTAATACTGTTGAGACTCATTATTTATTCATTGGCAAGCTACTATTCTGGACTCTAGCTGCTAGAGGGAGCTTGCTTAATGTGTCATTTCCTGTGTACCTGCAGCTGTTAGAAGGAATTCAGCTGCTCTTTAATTAAATACTTCTCTTTATTGGGCGAGTAGAATAATTGTAGAGACGGAATTGTTAGCTAATTGGAGAATAAGGTTGTTGAACAAAGCACCATTCACACAGAGAAGGTAACCCATCAAGTAAGGTTAGCCACCAGTGCACTATATAAAGATTGCCTAATCTCTAATGAAGGGTACACAGAAATGAGGGAGAAACGAGTCAGCCTAAGGCATGTTACTGCAACAAGTCCACCAATAATTAGGATTTGAAAACTAAAAGAGAAATCTGCAGTTGCTATAAGTGTGAAATAAAAACAGAAAATGCTGGAAATCCTTATCAGGTCAGGCAATATCGTGGAAAGAGAGAGAACTAGTTAATGTTTCACTCTGAGGCCCTTTGTCAGAACCAAGTCTTACAATGTGGTCTTCTCTAGAGAAACCAAACAGAGATTCGATGTTTACTGAGCATCTGAGTTCAGTTCAAAGGTGATGACCCCAAGTTCTGTAATTCAACCCTTCTCTCGCAGTTGACCAAGTGTTGAGTTGTTTTACACTGTTACAATGATACAATACAAGCTTCATGAATAATACCTCATTTTCCTGCTGGGCATCTTGCAGTCTTCCACATTCATTATTAAATCCTCCAACTTTTGGAACTCACTCCCTTTCTGTCAATACAGAACTGTCCATTTCTCCCAGGTGTCATTTTGGCTCAGAATTTCTTTCTTTAATAATATAGTTCTGCATGCTGACACGTCTTACAGTTTTGCTATTAACAATACATTACAAAGCTAATGAACTATAATGTGCTTCTATAGCTTCAACATTTCCTCAGCAACACACACAAAAAGCAAGAGTAACTCAGCAGACCAGGCAGCATCTATGGAAAAGAGTACACAGACAACATTTTGGGCCGAGACCCTTCATCAGGACAGACGGTCCCTCATTTGGTCTCACCCTGTCAGAGATATTCCTGTTGTGCTACTGAATCCATTCATACCTTCTCTGCTACTAAAAACTAATTTTTTTCATACTTTCCCAGTTCTGATCAATGGCCACAATCTGAAACTGCAACTTGTTCTTCATTCCACAGATACTCCCTGACCTGATATTAGAAAGCCTACTGCAAGCCCTCACTTCATAAAGAGTCCACCCCACCCCGACTCTGACCCCAATAATTTTCTGAACATCAAGTTCTGCTTCCACCAGTGAATTATTTAGGGGAGAGGAATGTATAAAAGGGTAAGAGTGGGTGCTTGCCTTAGGAAATTATTTTTATCATTGGTGCCACAAGCCTATTACATTTAAGGGCCAGTTTCCATTAATACAAAGGACGTATTTAACTTGCATCATCCTATGCATAAAATTGTAAAGGCTGCAGGGTACTAACTTACCATATGAGTTGTGAGAAATTTGTAGAGATGAATGATCATTCAGGTGAACTGTTGGTTAGAAATATTTTCTCAATCACCACCTGATCCTATATTCTACATTATGTTCATAGTTTAGCTTGACGGGCATTGGGGATTTTGAAATGCATGCAGAGAGTCATCCTTGCACTTGTCCATACAGAGAACAACCACTTCGCCATCATCGTGCCTGTCAGTCACCCATGCTCAAATGTCCCTGTTCCTCTTCTAGCTAGTTAAAGAAATAAGGAAGCACTCAGGAATTCTCAAGTTTAAAACCTTGGAGGCACAAGCTAAAGCTTTATTTTCCAAATACCCTGAAATATCTTCCAAACATTGTGAAAAGAAAGCAAAATGTAAAAGCAAAAATTATAGCATGCTTTCAAGATCACAATCTGTCCAAGGACAAAATGTGTATTCTAAGCTTTGGACATTTTATAGTAGCATGATTGCCACTCAGTATATTGCTGGCAAGAAAATCATACATTTCATTTTGAAGTAGTTTTAATATATCTCATGTGACAATCCACCAGTTCTCAATAGAAGCAACACTCATTATATTTAGATGGGCTCTGGGACAAATGGTGTTCCTGTATTACTCTCTAACCTGCTGTTGCAACTGGTTGAACTCAGCCCTTCAGGTGGAAAACATCTTCTTGCTAACAGGACTGTATTTTGGAAACATGTTTTGGTGAAAAGTATTTGCACTCAAGTTCATTCTTGGCTGAAGAACTTTAACATTGGGGATATTGCTCTAGAGGAGGTTGGAATCTCAAGTGGCTCTCAACATTTCCTTGATCTGAAAAACTTTCAAGTGATAAGTAATTTTGTTCTCTAAATTATTATTTCATAGGTAAAGTTTTAAGAGGAATAAAGTGAAATATTTCAGATTACTGATGACAGGAATGGGTGACCAAGACATCAACAGATTAAGTCTGACTAGCTTTGTTATTAATCTGCTAGCAGTAAGCCAAGCCTAAAAACATATCAGGACATTTGCTTGTTCATAATTCTCAATTTTGTTACTAATAAAAAAGGCAGTCCGTGCAGAGAAGGAAATGAAGACAATTAAAATTCTGATTTTATTTTCTCTTACTTGGTCTTTAGAGAAATACGTAAAATCTGAATTTGGGGTGAATGTTAGAGTTCAACCTGACTTATGATTATGCATCAGTCACAGTCAAAGGAGGGAGAGCAATAAAATCACTAATCAAATAACAAGATTACAAGGACCAACCTGCGTCTGCAAGTATGATCATTTGCATCAAAGTTGCACCTGTCTCAGACTGCTAAAATAAAGAGCTACCTGTGATGACTGAGCAAATCAGGAAATTGTTGAGTTCTGAGAGCTGATTTCCTCCATTCATAAATTCAAGTATGGACATTTTGGTAAATTCTAAGACATCATTAGAAGACATTCTGATATTTGTTTCAGAGAGGAAGTAGTTCTGATAGGGGGTACCTCTCTCTCTCTCTCCTGATAGAACTTCAATCCATAACTGCTTTATCCTCAAACAAAACTGCTGGTTCAGTTTGAACTTTAAAGTTCTTCTCTCTCATTCAACTTGTCCTAAATCTATTGACACAGCAGCAGTACTTGCCTCCAGTATTGCTAGACTTTTCTTTGAAGATGGGCTCCTGTCTGTATTTGTTGATCTTGCCAAGAGTCTACTCTGTATATAGTTAATAACCCCTGATCTAGGATTTTAAATTAGGGTCATAATTTAGGATTATAGAAGACTGATACTCCAATCCAATGCTCTTGAATTAGAAAACACAGAAAGACCTGAATTCCACATGTTGCCTCAAGCTTTAGCTTTGATCAAACAGCTTAGAAAGATCTTTCTCAGCTGGGGTGCAAGGAAAGGATACATCAAACTACCTATTTTGCATTTTGAGATAGGAAAATCAATTGCTCCCTCTTTTTTTGGTCATAGGGCCATTTTAGACATTTCCTTGCAGTTTGCTGTAGTGGATACAGAAGCAAAGCAGGAAAAAGAAAAGAAAATAGAACAAGGTACCAAGGACAAAGACAAACCACAGGAATGCACCTTCACCAATCTTTGCACTTAAGTCATTCCGACAATTATGTTTCCGAAGGCATTTACTTAAGGTTTTGTGAAGGAAAGGTGGCTAAGTAATTCTACACCCTAACTTAAACTAACCTCAAACTATGCTTTGAAAGAAATAAGAGCAAACATCTGGTCTTCATATCAGAGTACCTGGTGGTACCCAATGAGGCTGCACAAAAAGAAAGAGGGAATGCAAACAATCTTTTTGATTTTGCAGTTGTTATTATACATTTTTTTTGCTTTTCAGTTTGATATATCCTTCTCATACTTTCACTCTTGGCCTTGGCTTCTCTCCCATAACTCTATTTTGTTATATTTGTGACATATTCTGTTTAGGTGTCCTGTTTGTTTTGATTGGGAGGGATGTGTGGAACATTGGCTGCAATAGCCAGATAAGCCAAAGCTACATTTGAGTGTGAGTTGTAGGGTCAAGGTGGTTTTCAGCCATTCCATTCTCATCCCCTCTCTTAATCTTAGTACTGTCACAGTCTCTCACTTGTCTTGCTTTAGATTACTACCCAGATCTTTTCCTCTTCTGTCACTTTACACTTACACTAACTTTGCCTAGGAAATGATCACGAGAAAGCAGGAGCTTCAAGTCTCTCTCATCCTCATGGAACCTCTGTCAGCTGTCAAAGCTCATATTTATTAAAAAATAAACTAAATTGATAGAAAACACTGTACTTCACAATCAACACCAATCCCTTTATTCACTCAAAGCACTCAACTTTCAAACCTGACACGATACTCTTCTGGTCTTTGCCCAACTTGCTCTATTTCCTTATCCCCATTCCTTTTAGTTTCCATAGATATTCTCCTTAAAACAATCAGATGTTTATTTTGAATTGATGCTGTATGTGCTTTACTGTTGTTAAATGGATACTACACCATCTAAAATGAATGGTTGAATAAGCCAATACTTGATGATAGAAGTGTAACATATATCAAATCATTAAAGGCTGTAAACAGTATCTGTCTGAAATACATATCAGGCAAAAAGGACCTTATCTAAATTTGGGGTCTCACACCTACTTCAGGAGGTCTTTCCAAAACTGGGCTATATTATACACAGTCAAAGTTGAATTTATTGTCATATGCATTAAGTCCAAGTATGCACAATGACAACTTTACTTGCAGCAGCATCACATGTACATGACATCAAACACAACATTCATAAGAAAAGCATAAATCAAATGTAAATTATAAAAAAACACTTTTGGACCAAAAATATAAAGACTTTTGTAGTGCTAAGTGCATTGTAGAACAAAGCTTTGAACGAGGTATTTTATGGTCAAAATGAGACTCTTGGAAAATATCATCAAAAGCATGAAAGACAAATGTGAAGTACAGCACAGAGCAGGGGAAAATATTCTAACTATGCTCCACACCCGAGGGGATCCTAACCAGCATGAGTGCCACTGGATGGAGACCTAAATCTGCTATGCAGACCAATTTCAATTTAATTCCCATTTTCTTTGACCAGCCTGGCAATGTTCAATTTAAGTGTCATTTTCATTTTGCTTTTTCTAATATGTGCATTTGTGTGTGAGCTATATTTGTTTGGGGGAGGTACAGTGGGGGAGGTCAGATTTTTTTTCCCCATGTGGGTCACTTTGGCTAACACTTTCTTATTCTCATTGTCTCTCTCTCTCTTCCTGATCTCCGTCTCTTGACTCACCATCTTCTTTCTTTCTGACCTCTCACTCAACTGCTTCTGCTCTTTTTCCATCTCATTTCGGTCTTCCATTTCTCTTTCTCTCATTGTCCCCTTTCTCTCCTGTCCCTTTCTTTTTTCTTGGTTCTGTGTAGTATTTTCCCTCTTCATTTCACCCTTACCTCATTTCTATTGCCTCAATTATCTTTACTGTCTCGCACTCTCCTTTGCTTCATCTTTTGCCTCTTCTTTCCCCCTCAGCTCTCTTCTCCCTCTTTCCCCTTCTGTATTTTCTTCATCTGTCTTGTTTCATTTGCTCTTTGCTTCTCGGTCGTTTTTGGTTCTCTCTCTCTTTTCTCTCCTTGCAGACAGACAGACAGACAGACAGACACACACACACACACACACAGTCTAATTTAAATGTGTGAGGCTGGGATTCTCCCTCACAGGTGTAACCCATTAAATGCTGACCTTTTCTTTCAACAGAAGCATGTGGAGATAATTATCTACCTTTCAAACCCCCTCATTAACACGAGCAATGGCATCTGTTCACCCCCTTGTGCTGTTCTGCTGTCATTACTTCACCCTTGCCCCTTTCTTATTTTCACTCTCTCCCTCACAGACGTAAGAATAGCATTTGTAACATTGATAGAAATTATTTCCTTTAATATCTGTGCCTGCCGGGGCTATTGAGAAATTCAGCTTATTATGACAGAGATGTGATTAAATTGTACTATCTTCCTTGCTCCTTTTCAATACAATTCTTAAACAAAATAAAACTGCCTGAGATCTTTAGGTTTCAGTCAAATTGTAACTGGCATTGCATTGTGTGTTGTGCTAGTTTCATAGTTTCAGATGAAGGAGATGTATTACTACGGCTGGTGGAGGCCAGTGAAACACATTCCTCTGCGAAGAAATGAGATAAATTCTTGGTGGAAGGGAAGTGTCCTAAAATGTGTGTGGGATTTCATAGAGTTTTCATTTGGCCATCTACACACATAGGAGCTAGGGATGGGCTTACAGATTGACCCTCTTCCTCTTGCGTCAGAGATGATGTTTCATAGAAGTGCATTTGCAAGCGATTATATTAGGGCAGCTAAAGGACTGCAGAGGAAGCTTACTTAGTTTCTGAGGAAGCTGCTATGTTTTATGATTTTTTCTTAACTTTCTTAGCGATTGCATGTGTATTTTCTCCGGTTTTCTCCCAGATGACTTCTGACTGTGCCACCTCCCTTTGTAATGCTGGGGAATTGATTTTCTGATATAATCCGTCTGCTATTTTGATATTTATACTGATTTTCTTTCTTTTCAAATCTTTTTATTATTATTATTATTATTATTCAAAAAATAACACCAGTACATCGAAGTAAGCAACACTTACAATGTCTCAAGGAAAAAAAAGATTATTTTACAGATTGAAAAATTTTTGTGATAATAAAAAAACCCTACTAAGCAGAAAAGTGGGGGGAAAACCCCCCATTAGGTGTACGACCCCGGAGCCATGCGTCATACAAAAAGCTTCTAAAGATAAACATCAAACCGCCAGCAAGAAAAAAATATACCAGTAATTTACAATTAGGTCGTGGAGACTGATTTTCTATAGAACTGTTAGACTCTACATTTACCACACTCTCTTGAAAACCAGCAGCCACCTCTTCTCTAATTGGAGGTTTTGGCCATTGTTATTTCTCCTCATGGTTTAATTGTTGTTGGAGCAGTCAGTGTTGTGGTGCTCCTTGTGCAGCTATTTTCAGCTGTACTTCTGATCTCATGTCTCTTGGTGTACTTTCTCAATGAGGCCTGCAGACACAGATATTAATGACGAAGCAAGTTATAGGTTCTAACCTTGTTCCATAGGTCTGAGTTTAAAATAGATTAAAAGGAAAACCGTCAATTGACATTTGGCTGATGATGAAATTGAAAATTCATCTGAAAGCCCTAGTTTTAAGCTAGCATTCAGCTCCTTGTATGTATTCTCTTCAGTTACCAATGTGGCCTCATTCATACAAGTAGTTTGCAGACTTTCATTTGTTAACATGCATTCTTTAAATAAAACAATTACATTTTTTCCACCAAGGACAATCTCCTCCAGGACAATGTTCTGAATTCATTTAAAGACAATGAGCATATTCAACATCTTCTAATTCACTTATATTATCATAGAATCCTCTACTGAATCTTCTGTTTCATACTGTTGGGTATTTTCATCTGAGCTTGGTCAATCACTGGCCATCAAGTACAACAGTTTCATGGATTTTCTTTGGCTTGCATCAAGGTGAGGGATCTGGCTGTTAGAAAATTAGACACTGCATGCACCGTGCCAATGTTAAGAAGTGTTAACTTAAATAGGGAATGATATATTGCTGCTCAAATATGATATTTGCATTTGAAATACTTGTGGTCTTGTTGAAACTGTCAACTGGTATCAAATCCCTCAACCTATCTGCGACACGCTTCCAAGTTGTACTGTGTGTAAGATTGAGAGAAACAAGTTAGGCTTGGTTTGGTCTTTTATCATGTTTGAGATTTTGGATGCAGCTGCTTATATAACTTGTGTTTGGTCACCCTACAAGGGCAGTAAATGAATGTTTTCTGGCCTATCCCTTGTTTCAAGTGGCATTCTTTTTCACCTTTGTATCAACAGTTCACTGGCGGTAGCGGTGATAGAGGTGCTTAAGGTGTTTTCGTCGAAAAAGCGGGCCAATATTTAGATAGTGGTGAGGTTGTTGTAGGGCTACCAAGGCAGGATCAAGAGTCACTTCGCGGTATAGTTTACTGGCAGAGAAAGCGAATCAATCAGCGAACACAGATTTAGAAAATCCGGAGAAGGTCCAAGCACACGTTAGGCATCAGGAGCTATCTGGTTTATCAGGAGCAAAGTAGGAATAGTAGTGTAAATATTAGTTTACTTTTAAGTATGTAAATAAATACAATCACTTAATCTTCAGTAGCTCATTAGTTCTTCCCCACCCCCTGCCCCCAAGTATAATAATGCAGGCTCTGCAATGTCAGTCTTGCCTTATGTTAGGATTCATGGAAAATTGATCCCCTGGAAAGTTCATATGTGAGAAATGAGAGCTGCTCCAACACCTCGGGAAGAAGGTGACTGAACTTAAGGAGGAGGTAACTGAACCTGCGATGTTGTAGAGAATCGGCAGATATGCTCCAGGTGTCCTTTAGGGAGATGGTGTGCACCCCAAGAGAGCCTTGGGTTGAGACTCCAGAAGGAAAGAGACAGGTAAGTGACAGTGGGATGGAGGTGTGGGGTAAGGGGTTCACACTGTCCGGGGCAGCAACCCCAGAGTGGAAGTGTCTAGTGATGCTCAACGACAACTATGAAACCACTGATGTGGTAGGCAGGTTAGAGGTGTCCCACAGGACTCTCTCTAATGATAAACCTAAACCCATAAAAAGAAAGTAGTGATAGTAGGGGGCTCAATTATCAGGGGTGCTGAGAGTCAAGTGTGTACGAACAAGGAATCTCGTACCATGTGTTACCGATCAAAAGCACAAGTGGGAGACCTCTTACGATGAGTAGATAAGTTTCTGGCCAGAGCTGGAGCGGACCCAGGAATCATTGTCCATATCAGAACAAACGACATTGGTGAGAGCAGGCTGACAGTTCTGCAAGACAAATTTAAAGTGTTAGGTGGGAAGCTTAGGGACAGACTGACAAGGAGGTCTCAGAAGTTCTGCCTGTGCCACACACCAGTCCAGGTAAGACGGAGGAGATTAGATTTAACGTGTGGCTCAAATCCTGGTGTAGGTTTATAGGATATTGGGGCAGATGGGACTTGTACCACAGGGACAGGTTGCATTTGAACCGGAGGGGCACTAATGTACTGGATAAGTGTATGCCTCAGTTAGTTAAGGACTCTTTAATCAAGGGATGGGGTGGGAATCAGGGAACTTAGAACGGGCCAAGCTCAACTGTTTAAACACCTGAGTGGAGAATAACATATTCGGACATAAACTGATTATAAACTTCAAAAATATAAAAATGGTCGAAATAGAATGAAAGACATGAGTAATAGACTAAGGATGGCCTGTATAAATGCAAGAAGTATTAAGAATAAAATAAACGAGCTGGAACTATATGCCAGTGTGTACAAGTATGATATACTAGCAATAACTGAAACCTGGCTGACCTCAAAGGATGGAAATCTCAAAAAGACCGGACAAGATGTACCTCAGGCTACTGTGGGAGGCGAGGGAGGAGATTGCTGAGCCTCTGGCAATGATCTTTGCATCATCAATGGGGATGGGAGAGGTTCCAGAGGATTGGAGGTTTGCAGATGTTATTCCCTTATTCAAGAATGGGAGTAGAGATAGCCCAGGAAATTATAGCCCAGTGAGTCTTACTTCAGTGCTTGGTAAGTTGATGGAAAAGATCCTGAGAGACAGGACTTATGAACATTTGGAGAGGCATAATATGATTAGGAATAGTCAGCATGGCTTTGTCAAAGGCAGGTCATGCCTTATGAACCTAATTGAATTTTTTGAGGATGTGACTAAATACATTGATGAAGGTAGGGCAGTAGATTATTTGGATTTCAACAAGGCATTTGATAAGGTACGCCATACAACGATTATTGAGCAAGTAAGGAGGCATGGGATTCAAGGGAACCTTGCTTTGTGGATCCAGAATTGGCTTGCCCACAGAAGGCAAAGAGTGGTTGTAGACACGTCATATTCTGCATGGAGGTCGGTGACCAGTGGTGGGCCTCAAGGATCTGTTCCGGAACCTCTCCTGTTCGTGATTTTTATAAATGACCTGGATGAGGTAGTTAAGGGATGGGTTAGTAAATTTGCTAATGACACAAAGGTTGGGAGTGTTGTGGATAGTGTGGAGGGCTGTCAGAAGTTACAGTGGGACATTGATAGGATGCAAAACTGGGCTGAGAAGTGGCAGATGGAGGTTCAACCCAGATAAGTGTGAGGTGGTTCATTTTGGTAGGTCAAATATGGTGGCAGAATATAGAACTAATGGTAAGACTTTTGGCAGTGTGGAGGATCAGAGGGATCTTAGGGTCCGAGTCCATGGGACACTCAAAGCTGCTGCACAGGTTGACTCTGTGGTTAAGAAGGCATACGTTGCATTGGCCTTCACCAGTCATGGGATTGAGTTTAAGAGCCAATAGGTAATATTGCAGCTATATAGGACCCTGGTCAGACCCCACTTGGAGTACTGTGCTTAGTTCTGGTCACCTCACTACAGGGAGCTATGGAAACTATAGAAAGGGTGCAGAGGAGATTTATGAGGATGTTGCCAGGATTGGGGAGCATGCCTTATGAGAATAGGTTGAGTGAAATAAAATAATAAAATGATTAGTCAAATAACATCTTGACAATCTCAGTTCTGACAAACTAATTTTTATTTTTTTTAGTGTTGAACTTTAACCTTAAGAATAGTTAATAGAAATGAAGGTTATACTTTTGTAATAATTTGACAAATCCATTTCAGAATTAGTTAATTTATTAAATCAAATTTTAATACTTATTTCCAATACTTAATGTAACACTTATTTAATTCATTAAATAAGTTTTCAGAATAAGTAGAGGTCTATTACAGCTGCAGATTCTTATTTTTTATTTATTCACAGGATGCTGCCTTTGCTGGCAAGTCTGCCATTTAATCTCCATTCCTAATTACCTGAACTGAAGTTAGAGTTAGAAGTCAAGTCAATTGATGTACCTGAAGTCACTGAGAGATCAGAAGAGATAAGAATGGCAGACTTCCTTTTGTGAAACATAAGTCAATGAAGTGAAAACAATAGGCCCAGCACAATCCCTGTGGCACTATTTACAGGCCTCCAGTCAGAGAAGCAATCATCTATTACCACTCTCTGGCTTCTCCCATGAAGAAAGGCAATGTTGAATCCATTTTACCTACTTATCCTGAATTCCAAGTGACTGAACCTTCTTAACCAGCCTCCAAGACCGGACCTTGCTAAAACCTATGTAGACAATGTTAATCTCCTGTATTTCATCAACTTTCTGGTAACTTCCCTAAAAACTCTATAAGATTGGTTAAGCATGACCTACCAAGCACAAAATCAAGTTGTCTATCACCAATCAAGCCGTGTCAATCCAAATACCTATAGATTTAGATAATAATTTATCCACTGCTGATGTAAGACTCATCGGCCTATACTTTTCTGGCTTATTTTTAAAGCCTTTGTTAAACAACGGATCAACATTAGCTATTTTCCAATTATCTGGCACCCCACTCGTGGCCTTGAATGTTTTATCTACTTCTGCTAGGGGCCCTGCAATTTCTGCATTAGCCTCCCATAAAATCAGAGAGAACACCCTGCCAGGCCTTGGCTATTTATCCCCCCAATTTGCCTGAAAACAGCAAGCACAACCTCCTCTCTAATCCGTATACAGTCCATGACCTTGCTGAAGTTTTGCATCAATATCCATCTAAAATAAAATAATATAGCACATAGAACATAAAACATAGAATAGTACAGCTCAATACAGGCCCTTCGGTCCACATTGTTGTGCCAACCCTCAAACCCTGCCTCCAATATAACCCCCCACCTTAACTTCCTCCATACACCTGTCTAGTAGTCTCTTAAACTTCACTAGTGTATCTGCCTCCACCACTGACTCAGGTCATCAACCACTCTCTGAGTAAAAAAACCTTCCTCTAGTATCCCCTTTGAACTTCCCACCCTTTACCTGAAAGCCAATGTCCTCTTATGTTGAGCAGTGGTGCCCTGGGGAAGAGGCACTGGCTATCCACTCTATTTATTCCTCTTAATATCTTGTATACCTCTATCATGTCTCCTCTCATCCTCCTTCTCTCCAAATAGTAAAGCCCTAGCTCCCTTAATCTCTGATCATAATCCATACTCTCTAAACCAGGCAGCATCCTGGTAAATCTCCTCTGTACCCTTTCCAATGCTTCCACATCCTTCCTTTAGTGAGGTGACCAGAACTGAACACGGTACTCCAAGTGCGGCCTAACCAGAGTTTTATAGAGCTGCATCATTACCTCGCGACTCTTAAACTCTATCCCTTGACTTATGAAATCTAACACCCCATAAGCTTTCTTAACTACCCTATCTACCTGTGAGGCAACTTTCAGGGATCTGTGGACATGTACCTCCAGATCCCTCTGCTCCTCCACACTACCAAGTATCCTGCCATTTACTTTGTACTCTGTCTTGGAGTTGTCCTTCCAAAGTGTTCCACCTTACACTTCTCCAGGTTGAACTCCATCTGCTACTTCTCAGCCCAATTTGCAACCAACCAATGTCTCTCTGCAATCTTCGACAATCCTCTACACTATCTATAACACCACCAACCGTTGTGTTGTCTGCAAACTTGCCAACCCACCCTTCTACCCCCACATCCAGGTCGTTAATAAAAATCATGAAAAGTAGAGGTCCCAGAGCCGATCCTTGTGGGACATCACTAGTCACAACCCTCCAATCCAAATGCACTCCCTCCACCACAACACTCTGCCTTCTGCAGGCAAGCCAATTCTGAATCCACCTGGCCAAACTTCCCTGGATCCCATGCTTTCTGACTTTCTGAATAAGCCAACCGTGTGAAACCTTGTCAAATGCCTTACTAAAATCCATATAGATCACATCCACTGCACTACCATCATCTATATGCCTGGTCATCTCCTCAAAGAACTGTATCAGGCTTGTTAGACACGATCTGCCCTTCACAAAGCCATGTTGACTGTCCCTGATCAGACTATGATTCTCTAAATGCCCATAGATCCTATCTCTAAGAATCTTTTCCAACAGCTTTCCCACCACAGATGTAAGGCTCACTGGTCTATAATTACCCCAACTATCCCTACTACCTTTTTTGAACAAAGGGACAACATTCGCCTCCCTCCAATCCTCCGGTACCATTCCCATAGACAACGAGGACATAAAGATCCTAGCCAGAGGCTCAACAATCTCTTCCCTCACCTCGTGGAGAAGTCTGAGGAATATTCCGTCAGGCCCCAGGGACTTATCCGTCCTAATGTATTTTAATATCTCTAACACCTCCTCTCCCTTAATATCAACATGCTCCAGAACATCAACCTCAATCATATTGTCCTCACCATCGTCAAGTTCCCTCTCATTAGTGAATCAGAATCATGGTCTGATCAGGGACCGTCAGCATGGCTTTATGAAGGGCACATCGTGTCTAACAAGCCTGATACAGTTCTTTGAGGAGGTGACCAGGTATATAGATGAGGGTAGTGCTGTGGATGTGATCTACATGGATTTTAGTAAGGCATTTGACAAGGTTCCACATGGTAGGCTTATTCAGAAAGTCAGTAGGCATGGGATCCAGGGAAGTTTGGCCAGGTGGATTCAGAATTGGCTTGCCTGCAGAAGGCAGAGGGTTGTAGTGGAGGGAGTACATTCAGACTGGGGGGTTGTGACTAGTGGTGTCCCACAAGGATTTGTTCTGGGACCTCTACTTTTCGTGATTTTTATTAATGACCTGGATGTGGGGGTAGAAGGGTGGGTTGGCAAGTTTGCAGACGACACAAAAGTTAGTGGTTTTGTGCATAGTTTAGAGGATTGTCGCAGATTGCAGAGAGACATTGATAAAATGCAGAAGTGGCCTGATAAGTGGCAAATGGAGTTCAACCCGGAGAGGTGTGAGGTGGTACACTTTGGAAGGACGAACTCCAAGGCAGAGTACAAAGTAAATGGCAGGATACTTGGTAGTGTGGAGGAGTAGAGGGATCTGGAGGTACATGTCCACAGATCCCTGAAAGTTGCCTCACAGGTAGATAGGGTAGTTAAGAAAGCTTATGGAGTGTTAGCGTTCATAAGTCGAGGGATAGAGTTGAAAAGTTGTAGGGTAATGACGCAGCTCTATAAAACTCTGGTTAGGCCACGCTTGGAGTACTGTGTCCAGTTCTGGTCACCTCACTATAGGAAGGATGTGGAAGCATTGGAAAGGGTACGGAGGAGATTTACCAGGATGCTGCCTGGTTTAGAGAGTATGCATTATGATCAGAGATTAAGGGAGCTAGGGTTTTACTCCTTGGAGAGAAGGAGAATGAGAGGAGACATGATAGATTTACACAAGATAATAAGAGGAATAGGTAGAGTGGATAGCCAGCGCCTCTACCCCAGGGCACCACTGCGCAATACACGAGGACACGGCTTTAAGTTAAGGGGTGGGAAGTTCAAGAGGGATATTAGAGGAAGACTTTTTACTCAGAGTGGTTGGTGCCTGGAATGCACTGCCTGAGTCAGTGGTGGAGGCAGATACACTAGTGAAATTTAAGTGACTACTAGACAGGTATATGGAGGAATTTAAAGTGGGGGGTTATATGGGAGGCAGGGTTTAAGGGTCGGCACAACATTGTGGGCCGAAGGGCCTGTTCTGTTCTATGTTCTATAGTATTAAAGGATACTTTACTTAGGAAAGATAGGCAAGATCGTAAATATGGAAGAGCAGCCATGTACCCAAGGGAGAATTTAAACATGTGACTTCTTATGTTAGGAGATGAATTGAGGCTTAGTAAAGTTATATGTGTGAGAATTGAAAGCTATAAGAATAAAGGAATAATATTGGGTAAATGTTATAGACCCCCTAATGCCAATGGTGATCTTAATAAACAACTCTATCAGAATATTAAAAAGCAAGTTCTGAGAGTGATGTTATAGTTATAGGAGACTTTAATATCCCAAATACTGAGTGAGAGAACTTAATGACTAATGGATTGAAGAAAAGTGAGTTCATTGAGTTATTGAATGATTGTTTTTGACCCAGTATGTTAATGCGCCAGCAAGAGTGGATGCTTGTCTTGATTTGAGAATATCCTGATATTCTCAGGATAGAACTTTGAGTACGGAAGTTGTTGAGCCTTTAGGGACAAGCGATCTTTAGGGACAAGTGATCATAACATTGTTAGTCTCAAAGATTTTTGGGAGAGTATATCAGTAAAAACTGAAGACATTATATTGAATTTCAGAAAGGCAAAGTTAATGCAAATGCGGCAAAGACTTCAGAACGTAAGGTAGAAGGAACTGCTTGATTTTGAGTCAGCTGAGGAACGGTGGGGTTGATTTAAAGAGGTAATATGCATAGTGCAGGTAATTTTCATACCCAAGATCAGAAGTAATAAAAACAATAGATCAACGGCATGGATAAATAAAAATATACATTAAAAATATTGAAGAAAGGACAGCTATACAAGGAATACAGAAAAATAGTAATAATGATAACAGTCAGACATATGAAAATATGAGAACTACAGTCAAGAGGGAAATTCAGATTGCCAAAAGGCAGTTTGAGAAGGAAATTGCTGATAATGCTGAGAGTGACTCCAAGGGATTTTTTCAATACTTTAGTAAAGGAAAAGTCAAGGAGGAAGTTAAGTGTATTAGGAATAATAGTAGGGTGTTAAATTATGCAGAGAAGGACATAGCAAATGCTTTTAATTCAAATTTTGCTCAAATATTCACCTACGAAGATGTTAGCAGTATGCCAGTAAGTGTAGAGAAAAATAAGGTTGCTTTAAGTGACTTAGAGATCTTAGAAAGTGAGGTCTTCATCAGCTGTAAAGGCTGTAAGCTAATAAATCTCCAAGGCCAGACAACATACATCCTAGGGTACTTAAAGAGGTCTGTGATTATAAATACAAACCCCTAACATGTATTTTTCAAAATTCAGTGAAGACTCATGAAATCCGTAAGGACTGGAAATGGGCTAACATTGTCCCAGTACATAAAAATGATGATCTAATAACAAAAGACCAGTAAGCTTAATGTGTATCATCGGTAAGATAATGGAAAAATTAATGAAGAGTGAGATGGAAAAGTACCTGATAAGAACAGGCATGTTAGCAGAATGCCAACATGGGTTGAGAAAAGGAAAATCATGTTTTGGTAATATGCTGGAGTTCTATGAAGAGGCAACCAAAATTTATGATAGCAATAGAGCAGTTGATATCATTTACTTGAACTTTCTGAAGGCTTTTGACAAGGTACCACATGAGAAGTTAATTATCAAAATACAGGAAGCAAGACTTCAGGGTAAGGTGTACGATCAGGTGCAGAGTTGCCTTATAACCAGGAAACAACAAGTTATGGTGAGAATATCATTTTCACACCAACAAGATGTTGAAAGTGGGGTTCCACAAGAATCAGTTTTGGGGCCGCTGCCATTTTTAATTTACATTAATGATTTGGATAACACATAACAAACTAGTAAAGTTTGCGGATGACACAAAATTAGCAGGACGAGCTGATAACATTCAGGCAGCAGAATCAATACAGTTAGAAATGCAAACATGAGGAATTCTGCAGATGCTGAAAATTTAAGCAACACACATCAAAGTTGCTGGTGATCGCAGCAGGCCAGGCAGTATCTCTAGGAAGAGGTACAGACCACGTTTCAGGCCGAGACCCTTCGTCAGGACTAACTGAAGGAACAGCTAGTAAGAGATTTGAAAGTGAGAGCTAGCTAGTAAGAGATCTGAAATCTCTTACTAGCTCTTCCTTCAGTTAGTCCTGACGAAGGGTCTTGGCCTGAAACGTCCACTGTACCTCTTCCTAGAGATGCTGCCTGGCCTGCTGCGATCACCAGCAACTTTGATGCGTGTTGCTTCAATACAGTTAGATCTAAGCAAAATCCAGATGTGGGCAGATAAACGGCAGATGAAATTTAATATATGTCAATGTGAAATATTACATATAGGAGTTAGAAGTATTAGATATAAATACACAATGGGGTGTCTTGAGTTAGAAATTACACTGTTTGAGAAGGCCTTGGGTGTCCTGGTAGACTCATTACTATCAACATCTAATACATAGAAGTGATTAGGAAGGCTAACAGAATGTTGGGCTATATAATGTGCTCAGTGGAGTTCAAGTCTGGAGACATTATCCTTCAGCAGTATAATGCACTTGCAAGGGCACACCTTTGTATTGTGTAGTTTTGGTCTCCATATTTTGTGAGGGATGTGAAGTCACTTGAGAGAGTTCAGAGGAGGGCAACTAGACTCACTCCAGGTCTACAGGGTACGAGCTGTGAAGAGAGATTGAAGGGATCAAATCTTTTTTTTATCCTAAGTAGATGTAGAATGAGAGGAGACATGATAGAAGTGTTCAAAATCATGAAGGGTATAAGGGAGTGGACGCCAGTAGCTACTTCAAACTGAATCCATCATCAAGGACACAGGGCCATAGGTGAAGACTGGTTAAAGGGAGATTTCAGACCAACATCAGGAAGCATTTCTTTACATAGTGAGTTGTGGACAAATGGAACAAACTACCTAGTTGTGTAGTTGAGAGTAGTACCTAAGAGATTTTCAAATCTAAACTCGATAGTTATTTCACCACACAATGTGAATATGAATTTGAAAGCTTTGTTGGGCTGAATGGCCTGTTCTTGTCAAAAACTTTCTGATGTTGTATTGTCACATTAGAGGTTCATGCCCAGTCAGAGAATATGCGGAAGTTAGCCTAATTGAGATGGTTCATAATACCAATGGAACAAGTGAGAAGAAGCAGCTATCTAACATTTGCCATCTTTGCATTCTTTCTTGGAATAGGAAAACATTTTCATAATACCTTGCATCCAAGATCCACTGCATACTACTTCCATTCTCGCTGCATAGATCAGATGTAAATAGTGTGGTTTGGAGCTGGAACTTTAGTAATAGAACAAAAAATTGCTACACCGACAGGAGAGGGACATGAATATATTTTTTTCTTTTGTCCTTTACAGGATCTTGGTATTGTTGACAGGACTAGCATTTATTCTCCAAGCCTAATCATTTGTGAGATATAGTAGTTGTTTGACTTCCTGAACTGCTGCAGTTCTTCGAGTGAAGGTACTTGCAAAGTGGGGAGTTTGTAAAATTAGTCAGCTCCATCATGGGTATCCAAGACATCCTCATAGCATCCAAGACAAATTCCAGGAGCAGTGCATTAGCAAGGCAGCGTCCATCATTAAGAACCTCCACCACCCAGGACATGTTCTCTTCTCATTGTTACTGTTGGGAAGGAGGTACAGAATACTGAAGGCACATAACCAGTGACTCATGAACAGCTTCTTCCCCTCTGCCACCTGATTTCTAAATGGGCATTAAACCCATAAACACTACCTCTCTAGTTTTTAGTTCTCTTTTAATTTATTTTAACTTAACTGTTTAATAGACATACACTTACTATAATTCAGTTTTTTCGCTATTTATTTATCATGTATTTCATTGTACTGCTACTATAAAGCTACCAAATTTCAGGACATATGCCGGTGATATTAAACCTGATTCTGATTCCAGTACTTAGGCTTAGGAACACTACATACTTTGAAGTCAGGTTGATATAGAAGCTTCAAGGGAACTTGAAAGTGATGGTGCTCCAATATACTTTCTAATCTTCTGGCTCTTGGTACTAGAAATCATAGTATAGGAGCCACCATTGGAAAAGCAGCTGAGTGTTTTTGGTAAGTAGTACACTGCAGGTATTGGGTCTGGTGGTTGAGGGGAATGAATATTTAACATGATTGTCAAGGAGCCATTCAAGTGGGCTGCTTTTGTCCTATTATGTCAAGTTTCTTGAGTGTTGTTTGATCATATGATTTGCACCTTGTAGATGATGAAAAGTTTTTGAGATGTCAGGAGGCGAGTTACTTGTCACAGAGTATGCAACCTCTGATTCACACTTATTGCAAGTCACTGCTCCATTTCTGGCAGTAGGTGACCTCAAGATAATTACTGGGCTCTGATGGAAGTGCAATTAAATATTGATTTACCCTTGTTGGGCATAATCATTTCTGGCATCTGTGTGGCACATATATTACCCATATTGGTCTGTTGTCCAAGACCTAATGCATACACTTGTGCACTGCTTCATTTGCAGAACTATAGATGATACTGAACATTATACAATTATTGAAGAACATTCCTCTTCTGACTTCATAATGGAAGTAAAATCTTTAATGAAGGAGCTGAGATGGTGGGGCCTAGGACACCTTCCTGAGGAACTCCTGCAGCAGTATCCTGGGGCTGTAATGATTAATCCTTAGCAAGCAAAGCCATCTTCCTTTGTGTGATAATGTCTCCAGACACTGGAGGGTATGCTCCTTGATGTTCCTTGACTTCAGTTTTACCAGGACAGGTCGATATCACATTCTGTCAAATGCTACCTTGATGTCAAGGTTAGTGACTCACACTTTATTGCTGGAATCAGTTCTTTTTCCTTCTTTAGATCAAATGGGCAACAAAGTTTCTCCAGACCTTGACTATTTTAAAATGCATTTACCAATCATTTTTCAATGCCCATGGACACTGCAGATTTGATGCTGATTTCTGCTGCTGTTTATACATAATTTGCAAGTTCTCCTTGTGATTGCATGGGTTTCCTTTGGGTACTCTGGATTCCTTTCACTTCCCAAAGAAATGCAAGCTAATTGGCTAAAGTAAAGTGGCCCAAGTGTGTAAGTGGCTGGTGGGGTTATCAGAAGAGTGCTAGGGACAAGTGTGAGTGAGCAGGATGGAGGGGAATAAGTGAAGAACTGAGACTGTTAGATTCATCTGAGGGCCCCAGTAGGTGTGATGGACTGAATGCCTTCCTTCTGTTTAAGGAGATATGAAAATAAAAGGAACTTGTTGTGAGGCTTCTTCACCAGCAAGGAGTATGAATGTTCCTCCAGACTCTGCAAGAAATTCTTAGTGTACAATCAGCCCCTCATATCAGCATCATCTTCTAGCCTCAATGCAGGAGCTGCTCTTCAGGCTCTTCAGTTACATCAGCCTCATTCTTAATTTCCTGCATCCACTTGTCAGTTGTATTGTAATTTTTTCTGTGATGTGTGAGTGATACATTGGAGTTGTTTTAATGAGGTCTATGAAAAGAGATAGCCAGTGGGTCACATCAAGCAATTGCATCAACAATTTTTGTCCCAATGCTGCCAATTGCCTTGAAAAATATCCATTGATACAATATGTTCAAAGTACTAAAAATACCCCAAAATGCAATTGAATGGAAATCAACATTGAGCCATACATGGGGAGAATAGAACAGATGGCTAATAGGTTTGTTAAGGGCTGGATTTTAATGAATATCTTTAGAGAAGGGGGAGATTAGGACAGGAATTCCGAAGTTTACTATTGTGGCAGCTGAACCTGCAGCATCTGAAGGAGGAGTGACTAAACTGGATATTGTTCAGAATGCCAATACTGGAGCTGTATTAGTGAATTCTGAAAAGTTTGCCCCGCAGTGTGAACTGAATTATGAACCAAGCCTCAAATGCCACCAACAAAACAAGAATACTTGAAATAAAGTGCAAAATGATGGAAAACAAGTCAAGTCAGGTACTATCCATCGAGACAGTTAATGATAGAATTTATTATAAATGACGCTTGAGACTGGGGGAGTATATGGCTTTCAGTCCAGAGAATCTTAAATTTCAAGAGGTTAGAGACAAAGCAGTTTAAATTAATTTGGCTTAAATAACAAGTGCACATTTTATTTTATTAAGTTTCCTTGTTATTTTAGTAACAAATGCACAAAACTATGTGTTCTTTAAAGATAAGGAATTTCACTTATTTTATTCCTTGATCCAAAAGCTGACCATATAGCTACTCATTTGAGAAGCCGCTTTGTTCTGTTACAAATCCCAGACAGATTCATGGAGACCCTTGCACAGTTAATATTTATTATTGCACCAACTATCAAGAAAATTATCATCTTATAAGTTGAAGGGTTTTTGACCCGGCCAGCAAATCAACTCTCTTCAAAGTTGTGCTTGAAAATGTCCCACTGGATTGCTGTATTACATTTAAACAAACCTGTTTATTCAGACAGAAAACTGGCATCTCTAGCAATATTGGGTCTCCGTTCCTAATATCCCACAATTCAATTTAACAAGTAGAATTAGATCTTGATCATAATATGCCTATATTTGGGTCCCACAGTCAGGCAGTACAATAGTAGGAAGTTTGGAGAATTTTGTTTTAAAGGTACATATATATATATAAAAGCAATTTGCCTTGGAATGAATTCTCTTCAGTTTTAACCTCTTGTTATTACTATTAAATGTTCAATAGTTAAATACTGTCAGTGTTGAAACTTCCAAATTAGTTGCTACTTTCTGGTATCAAGGTCAGTGTCTTAATGCTGTTCCCAAGGATTCAATTGCACCATTGAAAATTCACAGTATAGACATCATGCATCCCATTGTGTCTGTACAGTGTGAAAAGTGCCCTTTGCTCAACCAACCCAAAATGAATTCCATTGCTTTGTTCTTTTCCCCCAGTCCTACAGTTCTTCTCTGATTACCCATTCATACTTATTCTCAAACATGTAATATTCTCTGCCACCCTTGGTTTACTATCCTTGAGACGGTTTTATATTGATGGTTCCGAATAATAGACTCCCCAGCCACAGGAAATAAGCTTCAGAATTAAAAGCTTCCATTAGTCTTCTCAGTATCCGGAATCTCCAGTCACTCCTTGTAACCATTGTTTCTTATTCCTGCTATCATACTTTACCCTCTTTTTAGAAATTCTAAGTAAATATTTCTACTCATTCTCCTATAAGACTGCTTTCTTACAAGTAGCAGCAGCAATGTTTTGTTCATTTATTGAACTGACCACATCTTGGAAAAAAGCATAAAAATACCAAATATGATTTGTATGTAACTAATGCTTCTCACCTTCCCTTGATTAAATTTTACATCTCTTCATGCTCATTAATTTGTTTTTGAGTCATGCTTTCTGAAATTTCGTGCACAGCTCACCCTCATTTAATTGATGTACAGTTTCCTGGTTATAACTTCCATTCCATCTTTTGTAAATGTAAATTATTTCAGCTATCTTTCAATCACTTGACATTATTTATCTCTTCTGAGGGATAAGCTTTTAGGCTAAAATTTCAAAAGGAAATGGTTATCACTGGAAACTGCAACTTTGAGAATTTTTTATTTATCCCTTTCTATTTAAAATCAATGCATCAAGACCCACTTTCTTTCTTGGAACTTCAAAATTATCAGCTATTGTCATCTTAATCTGCACAAATGAACCATAAGTTAAGGCAGCAATTGTAGGTCAGTTCAAATACACTTTAAATGATTACATTAGTGAGACAGAGTTAAAGGTTTGTAATTGTGTCACAGACCAGACACAAAAGCCTGAATTTCAGTGAAGCAAAATAAAATCAAATCAGCAGCACTTTAGAGAGATCCATAGGTGCTGATAGGATTCTTATGCTCAGCCAGCTGTGCATTCAAGTAAGTATTTAATATTTAATGAAAAATTATTCTGGTGTTACCCTTCAAAGATCACTTAAAGATTTGTTGATAGATTACATCCATACCTTGAACTGCACTCAGCTGTATTTGAGCCACCATATTTTTGGAAGCAGTCATAAGGTCCTACACCTTCATATGGAAGTACTATATTCCCATTTCAAGTGTGATCTCCAGTTGCCTATGGTTCAGGATTGGTGGCTCATTTCTGGAAATGTTTGATCATGCCATTACCCTAGGTAATTTCTAAGATAAAGGCATGTTCGGCACAGCTTTGTGGGCCAAAGGGCCTGTATCGTGCTGTAGGTTTTCTATGTTTTTACTCAAGCTTGTGTATCTTTTGAAAGTGAATTGGCTTTATTACTTACATCCTTCACATACTTGAGTAAAAATCTTTACGTTACGTCTCCGTCTAAATGTGCAATGTGCAATTTATAGTAATTTATAGTAAGTAGTAAATAGTATATTTTATGGAGTAACAATTAGTGAGGGTTGTCATCACTTAAATACACATACTTACTTGGTAGCAAGTAAGACACACTGAGATTGCTGTGAAGGACTGAAAGGCTTCAGATGAAAGAGACCTTACACAATCTACTCAAAGAAACATCCAGGTACCAGTCAATATAAATTATATCTACAATCATAAGAATTAGGAGGGAAAATAAGCCACTCAGCCCCTCAGGTCTGCTCTGCCATTTAATAAGAATGTGACTGATCTAACTGAAACATCTGCAATGCCAATATGAGTTCATCAAGGAGGTCAGTGGACTAGGAGACCCTCCAGGCTCACATAAGAGGAGTCAGGCAGAAGGTGGTAGGTCTAGTTTTCTCCAGGAGTGAGTATCCCCACACGATGGAGCAATGGTGACAGCATAATTCCACAAGGTATATTTAGACCATTTTCACAACAAGGTTTACACCTGAATAGCGCACAACCTCAAGGAAAAATGTAATTATGTACACATGAATTCCGTAAACTAGAGGCTGACGAAAGGAAACAGCAAGCCATTAAATAATTGTAGCAAACATTTAGTTATGAGTTATTACTATGCTGGTGGACAGCATTTAGGCTTACCCAACTGATTTTGACATATTCTTTTGGTAATGATCTGACTATACAGAAAGTCACGTGGCTCAAATTTGATATCATTATCTTATCTATCAGTATAGTATGGAGAAGAGTCAGTTTCTCAGAGGTCCCTTTCTATCCTGTGGGGACAGGACTGAGACTGTGTATCCCGAGTAGGGACCTACAACTGATAGCTGCTTCCTTCCACCTACTGTTATTCAGCCTCTCCTTCATGGTACCAGGTGCTCCTCATTGTTCTTCCTCTAGTGTTGGCCACTGTTGCAAGATGTACAGATGCAGTATACCAAGGTGAGGTCTTTCAAATTTGTGACATCACCTACATGATGTCACTGGACTGATGCAAACAACAAAACCTTACCATTGAAAGTATAATTGCATCTTATATATATATATATATATATATATATATATATACACACACATACATATATATACATATATACATATATATAGTGTTTTCAGCTTCAATTGTTGGGGAGTACACAGGTGTGAGGAGCCAGGGAAACAGAAGGATGTCCTGGCACCCCAGGGTACACCTGTCTGTGGTGTGCTAACTGTTGATAGTGCTCAGTAGTGTAGATACCTTCAGGATGAAGGAATCATTTGAGCTTTCTGGAAACATGGCACTTAGCGTGAGGAATTTTTTGGTCACTTTTTTCACACTGACAGAATGGAAACCATTCTTGAGATGAAAAGACCAAGTACTCATTGGACCTATGAATACAGTCAATGGACATTTCTAATGATGGGAGGCTAATAATACACTCAAGTACCAATATGTGAGATTATTTGAAATCAAAGTAGATGATATCATTTCTCTGTTAAAAACAGTGCTTGGGTGACGTCCCTGACACTGTGGTTGGCAACGAATTGTGAGACACTATAGAGATCTGTTGACATCAGCTGGAAAGACCCTGTGTCCTGGAAAGTAGGCCAGAGAGCAGTCCAGGAACAACTGTATGGGTGATGATATCTCCCACCTACCACCAGCCTCTCTACCTAGAAAGGTGATGAAGAGAAAAAAAAACAACAAAATATTAATAACTTACTGCTGCCTTAGCCTTTCTAGATTTTCAATCTCACCCAGAGCCTTCCTGCTCCTCTGTAAATTTGGCTAAGAGTGTAGCTGTTCAGTTTTCATATGGTAAGGGTCTGACACCATCATCACAGTATTATCAGTTTCTCTCTGCTTCCAAAGAGCCCTGACACATGTTACTTCACTAAGTATGCGCATCTGGCTACTTTAAAACACAAGGAAAGATAGTAGCTTGTATGCAATAGACTCCATTGGGTCTTGGGAGCTGAATCTCAGGACAAGAAACTAGTTATGTAGTAGCTGCTGTAACATGCATGATGCACTATCAATTACTCCAAAAGACTGGAAGTAGAGTAAATACTGAAAGGCTTTTACTAACAGTAAAATGGATCCACGTCCATGCTGTATGTCTGTCCTGGACTGTGGGAGGGGTAGTGACACAATCGTCTTTATTCAGGGTTCTGTGGGAGGAGCCACATGAGCAGTCAGCAGAGGGGCGAGTCCAGGCATGTCCAGACAGGTAACCCAGTTACAACCTATATACATGGTTTACCACAATGCACAGATGAAAGTAAGGGATAGTTTTGGCCAGGAGTGAGTGGGGAAGTAGAATCAACAGCTAACATACTAATGGTCAGGAGGTAGACCGCAGATGTGGCTGTTTTATGTAATATTTTGACTTCTGTCTTATTTTGCTCCTTAATGGGACTGAGCCTAGTTTCAGCAACCTTGCTGCAGAAATAAGTACAAGGTTTAGGCTCTGCCTCATCTTATATTGGTGCATCAATCATAGTAATCTCATATCTGTCACGCTTCTTTGCTGTTCATATATGTGCCCTGAGCTTGTTTTCCATATTAGTTTGCTCTGGGCCCTGATTATGCAGTAAGTTTCAAACATTTTCCACAATTTCCTTCTTGAGACTCAATGCTTGATCTTATTATAGCATCCTAAACTATTCTCCTTAACTGAAAATTAGCACAAACCAGCTTTGTCAAGCCTTAGAATTTATCACTTTGTTAGGCTAGACAGCTGGCCTTGTCTTGCATCTCTGCTAACGTAGCTTATGTGTTTAACTTGCATCCTCCTAGAATTCTGGCAGTCTTTTGTTGACAGAAATGCAATTAATAACTTCCATAGCTCATAGGAAAGATGTATTTTTGACTCGTGGTGTAGCTGCACTCTCTCTTTGTACTCAGTGAGCCATGGTGCATTGTGTGCTTGTCAACTTGTTTTCTGTAACATATCTAAATCCTCAACCTTGTGTTCATGCTAGAGTTGGGAGGAGAATAGGTAGCATCAGAGGTGAAAGGTTAATAATGTAGGAAGGGAGAGCAAGGATTAGGACGGGATTGGGAGAGGACAATGGGGAATGCTGTTGACAGATTAAAGTTACGTTATTTGTTAAACCCTATTGTGACGACAGTCATCAATTATTTATCTGATTATCTTTTATTAACATGGTGCTGCTTACAACCTTTGAGTGTGCCAAACTGCTTCAAGTCCTTTGAAGTATGTTTTAAATGTTAGTGTTTAGCAGCTAATTTTTTCATAGCAAGATCCTACAAAAGAGAGATGTACAATAGTTAATCAGACACTCTGTTTCGGTGCAATTGTTTTAGCGATAGCTATTTGTCAGGATGTGAGTAGAAATCTCTTTCTCCTCTCCATTTTCATCTAAGAGGACAACCCAGATCTTGATCATATCTAACCTGAAAGTTGGTGTATAACATTCAAGTGTGCTGTAGGCTCACACTCTAGGAAATAGAAAAGCAAAGAATTGCAAATGCTGGTAAACTGAAGGAAAAACTGTAAATGCTGAAGATGCTCAGCAAGTCAGACAGCATCAGTGAAGAGAAAAACAGAGTTAACATTTCAATTCAATCGCCTTTCATCAGAAGTCATCGACCTGAAATGTTAACTTTCTCTCCACAGATTTTGTCTGACCTGCTGAGTATCTGCAGCATTTTCTGGTTTTAGTCCAGGGAATGGCATTATTTTGAAGATATACGTAGCAGCATATGAAGAGGGCGTAACGTAATAATCCAGGGAAAGCTACAGACTGAGATGGAGCTTGTTCAGAGCCCTACGAAACATCAGCAGGAAAGCTTATTTAACAGGGGAGCTTCATAGAACTCCACCAACAGGCCTCAGAGAAAGAGGTAGGCCTCTACCAAAGTAAATTGGTCTAGGGATTGCAGAATGAAAATGGATTTGTTGTTTATAGATTTATCTGCAATTGATTTGTTTTACTTATTATGATAATTCTTTGGATTTGTAAGGCTATAAAAATATTTGAGAGAGTAAGACTGTCAGGATTTCTCTTCCATCAGCATAATCAGTACTAGTTCGGCCGAATGGTTCACTGCCTTGTTAAACCCATTCTGTGATTCTTCAGACAAGCATAATCAGTGACTCAAAAAATACCTTTATGAAATTTGATTGAATTTGCTTTTTCTGACGTCAGTTGTGTGGGCATGAAATAAAATGAATGACTTGCCCAATAAATTTTAAGGGAGTTGCTGGGTATTGAGTTACAAACTTTCTACCATTTTTTAATCAAAAAATTTTTGATCAGTATGTGCATCATATTTTGGAATCTTGAATCAACCAAAACAAATAGGACAGGCAATACAGGAATAAGAGTGGTACCTTCAATAGATAAGAGCTTCAAGGAACACAAACTGAGTGCAACATTTTTACCTTTTAAAGATTAGGTTAGGTTTTCTATGTTTCTGTTAGGTAAGCCTGGTAATTTCTAAGGTAGGGACATGTTCAGCACAACTCTGTGGGCCAAAGGGCCTGTATTGTGCTGTAGGTCTTCTATTACAGTATTTAGATCCCTATTAATTATAGAAATCCTTCTGCTAATATATTGATGACAAAATTACCTTGAAATTTAGCTCTCAGTGTTCAAAATGTCTTTCAAAATTATTGCTTTTTGTTCCAGTGCTCAAAATAATATACAAGTCATTTCTCCCAGTAATATTTTTCAATACAGGTATCTGCTAAGATCTCTCCAACCATAGAACAAAAGCTAACACCTATAAGTTACTTGCAATATCTTGTGGTTTGGACTAGTTGCACTATAGACAAGTCTTACTTACCTGCATAAAGATGACATTAAAATGATAAAATTTATCTTGTTCTGTTCTAACTAAGTTCCTGTTCAATCATTGGTCAAAGAGTCATAGCATCATACTGTGTGGAATCATTTTGAGTCTGTGCTGGCTACTAAGCACCCTTTTATATTCATGCTATACCAGCCCCTAGTATACACACAGGGAGGTATTATTAGGTATAGTTGTACATTAAGAGACTCTCGGATAGGTACATGGAGCTTAGAAAAATAGAGAGCTATGTGGTAGGGAAATTCTAGGCAGCTTCTACAGTAGGATACCAGGTCGGCACGCCATTGTGGGCTGAAGGGCCTGTAATGTGCTGTAGATTTTCTATATTCTATTAATACAAATATCTAATCTAATCAACAGCTCTGTGCATAAAAGCATACAGACATGGTCAAGAGGTTCAATTGTGGTTCAGACCAAAGACCAGAATGGGGAAGAAATGTGACCTAAATGGCTTTGACCATGGAATATTTGTTGGTGCCAGATGGGGTGGTTTAAATATCTCAGCAATTGCTAATCTCTTGGGATTTTCATGCACAACAGTGTCTAGATTGAGCGGGTTATAGTGTGAAAAACAAAAGAAAACATCCAGTGAGTGGCAGTTCTGTTGCTGAAAATGACTTGTTAATGAGAGGTCAGAGAAAAATGGCTCAGACTGACTGGAAGGCAATAGTAACTCAAATAAACACGTGTTGCAATAGTGGTGTGCGGAAGAGCATCTCTGAATGCACAACAAGTTGAACCTTGAAGTGGACAGGCAACAGCAGCAGAAGACCACAAACCACCTGTATCTAATAAACTGAGTGTGTATTTATGTATATCTAGACATGGTTTCAGCACATGGTCAAAAAACTATTTTTTTATTTTGGTAACTTGTTAAAATGCAATGTGGTAGCCATTCAGAATGCACGTGCAACAACGGTGCTGGCAAATAAACCACTTAGCAAATTTAAATGGTACAAAGAAGACAATCCAGCTGTGAAGTGCCATTAGCTTGACTGACCATGAAGCCAGGATACATTTGGCACAGAACCTGCTTGGCTGATCAACCCTGCAGATGGTACAAAGGGCCTCGAGGCATATTCTCTTCAGTGTGAAAGGTTAATCCACTAATGAGCTGAAGGTGTGGGATACATTGACAGAGGTGATAAACATAGGTGTGGTCTCCACAAGGAGTCGTTGCTACTGATCAGATTTAGGCAATAGTGAATGTGAAATTTCATCTCCAATCTGGTGCCTGCAGAAAATGCATCTCATGTACATACCTAGTGGTGTTAATTACTACCACACCTTTTGAACTGAATATTATTAAATGCATGTAATGTATGGTAATAACATGAGGGCTTCTAACTACTGTAATAAAGTGAAAACCTAAGATCATTTAGAATCTCAATTAAAAAGCAAATAGAAAATGTCTTAAACACAAAACAATCAGCAGATGCTGGGGTCAAAGCAACACTCACAACACACTGGAGGATCTCAGCAGGTCGGGCAGCATCCGTGGAAAAGATCGGTCGACGTTTCGGGCTGGAACCCTTCGTCAGGAACTGTCCTGACGAAGGGTTCTGTCCCGAAACTTCGACCGATCTTTTCCACGGATGCTGCCCGACCTGCTGAGTTCCTCCAGCGTGTTGTGAGTGTTGCCTAGAAAATATCTTAATGTCCATTTTGAATGTTTCTTTTTCTTTCCATTGAATGTTTATAGCCTTTTTAAACTGACAGGCTTTGAATCAGAACATTATTGAAAAGATTGTACGAAAGATGTTACAGCATTGTTGTCAATGACACAGCAGATATTCTTTCCAAGAGTTCTGCAGAACAAGAACATCGTGTAGCTAGTTCCTCACGCTATGCTCAGTGTTGTACTGCAAGCCACATGAAATGTAATGCCCTTTGGTAATTCACTGTTAACCTACTGATGCGGGCAGTTGGAAACCATTCCAGCCTTAGTATTTCATGCTTTAAAGTGGTGCAGAAAGAAATGAGGTATAAAAAGGATCTGAGAAGGCAGATCAGTTAGATGTGTTGCACCTGCTAAGATGTCATCAGTCATATAAGCAGGATTCAGTGCACCTACAGTGGCAGTGACCATGAGGAATGGGCTGAACAGGTTTCAGAACAGCAGGAAACCAGCTTGTGAGCCACGCCATCTGTTGCAAGGACACCTGCAGCCAATCTCCACCATGAAGCTGGCACTGTCAGTAACCGGCAGTTTTCCCTATGCACATACTTCCTTGTCTTCCCAATCTAACCATTTACAACCCTGCACTACTGACTAATCTTTTACCCTTTCACTTGTGAAACAATTGCAGAACCAGCTTTCTAATCTCCTCTGTCTTTGGCTAGTCATATTTGCTGCGTGTCACTGAACAGTTCTTCAGAAAACAATTTGCACTTCATTAGCATCTTTCAAAACGTTTGTCCTATCCAAAACACTCTTTACAGCCAGTGAAGTAATTCTGCATGGTAGCCACAGTTGAGCTGGAAGAAACAAGCAAATGATTTGTGTACAACCAGTTCCGACAAATAGTGTGCTAATAAACAGATAATCCGGTTTTGTAGTTCTCACAGGTTTCTGTCATTCCTGTCACCATCATTAGCTGATCCGCACCTCTCCCGAGAGGTGACTGGGACTTTACCTTCTCGAGCACAGTACCTTCCCATGGTCACAGAACTATAGTGGGGCTTTGTTTCGAGGAGGGTAAAGCACATATGGAGGTCCAGCCTTGTTCTCACTCCTTGAAATTGTTGCTAGTTCGCTCTGTTATACAACTCTGTTTATCTTCTGGCTTTAATAGTCATTTACCAACAGCACTTGATAATACAATTTAATAATATATTATTTATATAGCTTATGTGGTTAATAGCACACGTAGTTGAGTAAGCAAGATGGAGGGTATGAAAAATGCAATGTTCCATGAAACTTTCCTCCAGCTGCATCATTTTGATCTGCTGGGTGAAGTTGCCATTGGGGTGTCATAACTGGGAGATGAGAACTGGAAATTTGAAGTTTACCTTCTGTTTGGGTTTATTCGCCTGATGGGCATTAGGTTCTGGCATGGTATGATAGCAGTGCCGCAGTTGCCATTTGGACAGTGGTAAACATTCTTCATGACGACCACTAACTGATTGCACATTGTGCTGCTGTAGTCTGATTCTGAATTTGGAATTACTTCGCTTCAAATAGGTGCCTACAATGACAAGGATAAATTGGAGGTTGTTTAACCATAACAGCACGGAAACAGGCCATCTCGGCCCTTCGAGTCCGTGCCGAATGCTTACTCTCACCTAGTCCCACTGACCTGCACTCTTAATGGACAATCCCAAGTAACTTGGGAGCAGTTGAAATCCCTTACTATTGTTATCCTATTTTTGTATCGCTCTGTAACTTGCTTACATTTACGATTCTCCATCTCCTGCTGAACGTTACGAACCTTATAGTATATGCCAGCAAAGAAACAACCTGTTTTTTTGTTTCTACACTCTATTTTGTTGGCTTTGTTTGAAAAACTTTCAAAGCGTCCTCCCTCCTTCTTATGATTAATACCATAAAGCAATCTTCCCTCCATTCCACCTGGAGAACCTGTACCCAGGATGTTAATTTTCCAGCTCAGCCAACTTTAAATCATGTCTCTGTGTCATTAATATTATAATTTAACCATATGTTAATCACTGGCCATAGTTTCTGCATCCATTTCAGAGTCCTTATATTAAAATGTATGCAATCAGCCTCATATTTCTCCCTGTGGCTAGAGATTTAACCTTTCTTTCTTTGTTCCTTACCCCCTATTGTCATGTTACACTGTGCCAAATTAGTGTGAGTCCTCCTAAGAACACAGGCAAATACATCTGCAATGCTGATCGATTTGTTTGGTTCAGGTATGCATAAATTGAATTGCACAGGTCCCACCTTCCCAGAAACAGTAACAGTGACCCAGAAAACTAAAGTCCTTCATCTCTTCGCCATGCATTCATCTGACCAATGGTAATCTCTTGTTGGTATACTCTTCTTTGTAGCATATCACACTGGGAGCAATCCAGCTTCTGAGGCTCCACTTTTCAATCATATAACTAACGACATAAGTTCACTTTCGGCATGCATTGTCATTAGTGAAAGACCTATAAGGTGGAGAGGTTGGCAATGTTTGTCTTCAAATGTGGAATAAATAAATTTTCTGCTGATCTTTGGTACCATCAATATGTGCTCCTTGCAAAAGGTAAATCTCATTGTTGATAATGCAGCAACTTCATTATCAGTTCTTAGATTTGGCAGACAGCATGAACAATATTGAAGCTAGCCTAAACTTCTGTCCCTCAAGATGACTTTCCAATAGTGGAAACAGGTAATGCCTTTAATGCCAAATGTATGCAGCTTATCATTTTCTCAAACCTGAGAAAGTCTGATATGAATTTCTCTGCAAATTTGTATATCTATGTCACCTGCCTCACTCTACCTGAAGGTGAGGAGAGTATTTCCCAGTCCTTGAGTAGAAAGTGTTTGTGATATTGAAAACACTTTGATGCACCTCAAACAATGATGAATAGTTTATGCCTATACAGTAACAGCATTGTAAAATGAACTGGAGGCCAACATGTATGAGACTTCTGGTGAGCTTCATTATCACAAAACAATATAGTTGTAGGTTACAGGTCATAGTAACTGCCTCTTTGGCGAATCCAAGCTTCCACACATTACTATTGAATAAACTGGTCATACAACCAATTTTAGTGTCTCCTCTTTTGGCCTTTTAGCTGCACTGGCACAAAAGCTTGATCTTCTTACCATTTTCTTGCTGGTAGACCAGCAGGATGGAAACCATAGCTCCTCATTGTGGCATCCTTTCATCTTGAATCTCGGAAATGAGACTATTTTAAAGGGCTCAATTCTAATTATGCCTTTTAAACCAATGCCAGGATCCACTTAAAAAGCCTATGTGCTAGAGTTCATCCTGCTGGGAAGAACACACTTTCTATGCTTGGTGCTCAGACAGAGTAAGGTGGATTGACGCAGTCTAACTTGAAAGGTCAAGTGTAAAATGAGCATTGCGTGGCGATTGGTATCTCCTAACTGCCTAATTCTCATTTGTGCATACATTTTCCACAAAACCACTTTATTCTTATGATTACTCACTTTTCATAAATTGGATATTGTTGGCAAGGCTAAGATTAATTACCCCCCTCCCTAATCACACTTGAAGGGATGTTGAGCCTTCACTTTCAATTGCTGAAGCTCCTCTAAATGATGATACTCTCCCAGTGCTGTTGGAGAAGGAGTTCCAGGATCGATGGCAAAGGTTATCATGGTGTACAACTTAGAAGGGGTTCATTTCTGTTGTCCTTGTTCTTGGTGATCAAGTATTGTCTATGTTGTGCATATTACATAATTCATTTTAACAAGGTATAAGAGAAGTGTGGTAACTGTATAATCCTGAGTTACTACAAAATTTTGTAGCAAAGAAAGAGAAAACATTTTGAGCAATTTGCTTTCTAGGTCTGTGTCCTGCTTTTTTGCTCAACTGATGTCATAATCTTACCTCGATTTCATGAATGATTTCTTGTACAGTACATTATCAGGTGCCTTTTGGAAATAACATCCAGTAATACCCTCTCACCTAACATGCTATTGATCATTAAACAGTTCAGACAGTTTATCAGACATGATTGGCAAATCAGCAGCCTAGATATGAAATACTGTATATTACAGAAACAAAATATAATTTATCCAGTTGAAAATTAGAGGCAAAATTGTAAGAATTCTTTCAGAAAGAAAACAATAGCCATAAGGGATGTTTTTGACCAAGCAGAAAAAAACAGAAGCTTCAAATGTACAAGATCCCTCAAATTTAGTTTGAAAGTAAGCACATAGTGTAAAGGGGGCTGACAGAAAGAATTCCACAAGCAGTATGTATTATTTCCAGCAGTGACTAATCTGCTGCTGTTGGCTGATAGTTAATCATCATCCAGCTCCTGCTGTTGCAGGCTGATTGTTGTTCTGCATCTGCAGTTATACCTCTGCTTCATACCGTGGTATTCACAGGGTACCCTTGGACTGATGCACATAATCAGCCCATTGTTCAGTGGCCATGATGCTCCTGCCCCTGGGATTTGGCTTGATATATGCTGTAAGTTAAATATAGGTAATTGTACTAGGATTTTATTACAATGCTATGAATATACTACCCTAATTCCTTTACTTCTGTTTTTAGTAAGGATAACTGAGAATATTAATGGCCCTGGATTATTGTTCTCAGTGTGAATCTCTACCCAATTTTTGAGGTAAAAGCTAGGATAATTTGCATTCAGCTTTGGCATGATTCAGATGGAATTGGAACTGCCAATTAGACTGTGTTCACTTTGGAAAAGCTGGGATGTCTGTAAATCCCTTGGAATAATATTTTGCCAGTTGCTGGAAAATGTGCACTGAATACTAATCACTGTTCGATGAGTGCATGTCACCTGAATGATTGGACAGTGAAATTGGTAAATTGGCTTATTATTGCCACATGGACCAAGGTACAGTGAAATATGTGTCTTTCTTACAGTCCGTACAGATCATTTCATTTCATTACACAGTGCTTCGAGGTGGTACAAGTTAAAACAATAACAGAATACAATGTTCAACAGCCACGGAGAAAACGTAGTGTAGGCACACAAAAAAGCCTGGTTATACATGCCTTCAGGCTTTTGTATCTCTTGCCAATAAGAAGGTGGAATATTTGACTATATTAACTGATTCACTGAGGCAGCGAGAAATGTGGTCAGAGTCCATACATGGGAGGCTGGTTTCCATGAAGTACGGAGTTGTGTTCAAAAATCTCTGCAGTTTTGTGCAGTTATGGGCTGAGAGGTAGCACACCAAGCCATAATGCATCTGGATAGGATGCATTTATGGTGCATCAGTAAGAACCGGTGAGGGTCAAATCAGAAGCACCAAAACGCCTATTAATGAATGTAGGAAATTTTCTCCAGATGTTTGTGTAACCAGGTGCCTATAATTATTTATAGCCTATTCTGTCATTGGTTAGAAATGTTTATTCAGGCTGTTGTAATATCCCAGTTCTTCTATCGTTAGTTTCTGCGGTGTTACAATAATCTGTGATCTGACTAATGTTCGTCAAGTCTGTGGTGAATTGATGTAACAGTTTTGCATTCTAAAATTATAAGTCCACATGTTTACAGGAAGCATCCCATTCTGGTGGATTTGGACCCTGAGAGACTTTTCATCATAACTTTTGAACAAAAAGTTTGAAAAGCTTTTGAGCAGATCTACAACTGCAGTTTTACACTGAGATCCAGCAACAATCATGAGACTTCAACAGTAGAATAACCCTACCTATCTGCTCATGTGAAGCATGAGTCCATGAGATTAAGTGATGGACACAGAAGTGACTGCAGATGCAAAACCACATGGCCTCACATCAGACTGAGACTTGAATGTACTCAAAGAATATCAGATTCTCACTGGATAAAAAATCTTTGATCAGGCATATTGACCTGTTAGTACTTAAGCATACTGTGTTCTCCGATGTATGTACCACAAATGAAGTTGCTTCCGCCCTGTTCTGATACGTTGGGGTTCAGAGAGCTATACGACTTTTGCCACTTCTAGGATGGAGGAAGCTCATTCCTTTGTTGCAGATCTGTCAAAAGATGTTCAAGGTTATTGAAAGGTTTAGTGGCAAAATAGTCACATCACAATGCACCAAACATCCCATATGACAATGAAACTCCAAACTACATTAATTAGTTCTCTCTATATTCACTTCTTAACTGCCCAATTAGTCATGTCAGAGGACTTACTGTGAGAAACTGCAGAGCACCTGATGCTTTTGGGAGCACTTACCCTGTGAAACAAAAGACTGCTAACTTCTTTTGACTTATCCTCTTTCTTTCTAGTCCCGATGAAGGATCTCAGCCTAAAATATCGACTGTTTACTCTTTTCCATGGATGCTGTCTGGCCTGATGAGTTCCTCCAGCCATGTGTGTTGCTTGGATTTACAGCATCTGCAGATTTTCTTAAGTTTGTGTGACTATCCTTGTTTACTAGCTTCTTATAATTAATGCACCAGAACACAGAGATCCTTCTGTAGTTCACTCTCTTGCTTTCATTCTCCATTTAAATAATAATCTAGATTTTCATTTCTCCTACTGAAGGACATGGCCTCACCCTTCTCCACTGTAAAACTCTATTTATCAGTTTTTTTGCCCACTCGTTTTATTTATATCTCTGTGTAGAATCACAGTTTCATTATCACAACATGCCCTTACACCTATTTTTGCATCACTGACAAATTTAGAAACTTCTGGCCTATTACCTTCTCCACATCATTAATGTAACTAGTGAACAAGTGCAGGTCAAGAACTGATATTTGTGATACACCACTGATTCCCTCCTTCCTGTCTGAAAAACTCCCACTTCAGTCTTTCGCTGTTCCCACTCCCATCGACCTTTCCCATCGTCAAAAGATACAGAAACTTGAGATGATCACGAGGCTCAAGAACAGCTTCCATCCTGCTATTATAAGACTCTTGAACAGACGTTGTAGATGGTAAAAATGAACTCTTGATTGCCCAGTCTATCTCATCATGGCTCTTACACTTGTACTGCACTTTCCCTGTAACTGCAATACAACATTCTGCATTCTGTGAATATAAGCACTTCATCAATGTACTCATATATGGAATGATGTGTCTGGATATCATGCAAACTAAGTCTGCAGAGAGGTATAAATAGGTTGTGTGTGGGCAAGAGTCTAGCACATGGAGTACAAAGTAGGCAATGTGAGGACCGGGGAGTTCTTGTGCATGAATTTCAAATGATTGTGTTTGCAGGTGCAACAGGTTATCAAGAAGGTAAATTGAATTCTTGATTGGTCTCATTGGTAAAGGGATTGAATTTTGGAACAGGGAAGTTACGCTGCAACTGAACAGAGTACTGGTGAGACCAGACCTGGAGCACTGTGTGCAGTTCTGGTCTCCTGCCTTGATCAAAGATATACTGGCTTTGGTGGCAGTGGAGAGAAGGTTCACCGGGCTGTTTCCAGAGATGATGGGGTTGGCCAAAGAAGAGAGATTGACTCACCCAGGATTATACTTGTTGGAATTCAGAAGAATGAGAGGGGTTCTTCTTGAAATGTAGCCTGGGGAAAAGTACACGCTCAGGACAACAAAGACTTTTTCGGGTTTTAATTCCTTTATCGGTTTTCGATGTTTATGTGCCAGTAGAGCGTCACAAAACAAAACGAATGAATTTATGACCAATTCTTGCTGTTACAATCTCAGTTTAACTTCCGATTCACACCCTTGTGTATGAACCGAATTGCGCGTGCAGTATAAAAATACCAGAACTAATACGGTACAAATACAGTACAAATACGGTAGTGGCAATCCTTTCCTCCCCATGCCCAGCCTCGGGCAGAACTCAACTCCAACTCCCCAACGCGTCTTCAGCAGAAAGCAAAATGTTCTCCCCACTATCCCGCGCATGCGTAATGACATCACTGTCTCCCTTAAAGGCACAGACAACTATTTTAGCATTACCCGGATGGCTGCCTAGGTACACTTTTAAGGATACTGAATAAGATCCGACGGTCAGCCAGTTGCAGAAACATATAAAATTATGAAAGGGATAGGCAAGATAGAGGCAGGAAAGTAGGTGAGACTACCAGCTTCAAAGTAGGGGATACAGATGTAGGATGAAAATCAGAAGCAACTACTTTTCCCAGGGAATAGTGAATCTGTGCAATTCTCTATTCAGGGAAGCAGTAGAGATGACCTCATTAAATATATGATTTTATAGGATGGCAGAGCAGGCTCAATTGACATGGCTGACTCTTGTTCCTATTTCTTAGACCCCTGAGTTCTTATGTCCTAAAACAGGTCTCCCTCTATGAGGTGCTAGAACACAAAATGGCAATAATTTTTCAAAATTAGCAGTCTCAACTGGAAACTAGAAATATATTGAATACTTAGTGTTCTTAAAATGACATTGTGGCTTAGCAAGACAATGGGAGCACCGTGATGTTATATGTATTGCCGATACTGATACAAGTTATAGAAAAATATAGTACCTCATGGTTTGACAACTGCCAAATTCTCATGAAACATTGTTTTTTAATAACCCTTCCTTCTGGTTTTATTAGCTTTGCTTTTGAATATACTTTGCAAATTACAGCTTGACATTCTGGAACAAATATTTTCCCACTTGTTTCTTATATTTTTTTCCTGTTATTTTTAAAGGACTGTATGATACGGGAGTATGGTCCTATGAATTTTAGCATTCCTTGGCTATCTTTCACATTATTCATATGTAACTCTATAGCAAATGCAAGCAGAGTGTTTGCTGGAGGCTTCACAGATGAATTCGACCATCATTTACATCAAGATATTTTTGGAGTGTGTTGGAGTGATACAGCTCAGGAGTGGAATCCACACCTGATTTTATTTTCCCTAATTCAGGGTGTAACAGTCATGCCTGGTACTTCAACAACCTCCCCAGATTGACTTAGGACAGATCATTAGCTCAATGGTAGTTCTTTCCTTGTCAACATCTGACATTAAAGCTGTGGCATTCCAAACTAATATATCAAAGAGATGGCCAGTATAGCCAATTTTTAATTATTAAAAAATCATGTGATTCAGAGATGTATTGGAAATTTGCACTTTATTTCTATTATTCGTAATTTCTATTAAATCAATGTTTTGTCTTTTTAAATGTCTGCAGAGTCATAAATAAGAGTTCTATTTCTTCACTAATTACAAACAGTTTATATTCTAGGAAAGCATGAATACGTTAGGGTAAATTTTCTGCTCCAGGGTCCCCAGTCCAGAAGCCTGTCTGGCAGCAACATTAATTATGGACAACAAATCATAGGCTACAGATGCACAATTTCCCAATATCTGCTCCCTGTGGGGGCTGATCCACACTGGAACACTGAAGTGGAAAATTTGCTCTTACAATTTGAATTGTTTATATCGTAACCTATGAACAAAGTGTAAATTCTTCAACAAGTATTTAAGAAGCACAGGTCCTAGTAATTTACATATCTCTTTCATTTTAGGCCTATGTGTTTTGTTAAGCAGCTCGAGATCCCACAATATGGCTACAGACACAATGTTTCCACCACCACACCTCGATCTAACCTGGCAAAAGAGCTGGAGAAATATTCTAAGACTACATTTGAATATAACAACTATGACAACCAAGTTTTTGGAAAACGAGCTATAGCTCCTAAAGTTCAGACCAGGGATGCATCCCCCAAAGGGTATGACGGTAAGAAACAAAATTTACTATATTGTAGAACAATCATAACAAATGTTTTTCAAAGAATTTTTTTAGAAGATGCCAAAATGAAACAGGTTTGAAGTTACAGGATTTATTGTACTCTGTTTTGTGAGCACTTTCAACAGTTCCTTCAAACAGTACTTGACAAAGACTAAATGTAAATACAACAAGATCTTAAAAGCATAATATTAATGGTAATTGCTATTAATGGAGTTGAAGATGACCATTCATGCCTATTACTTGGACAGAGGACAAGTGCAAAGAAGGCTCACTTGGAAGGTCATTCTTTCTTGCATCTACCAATAACAAAACTTTGGCCCTGGATATGCCAATAAGAAACCTAAGTTCCATTCGTGCATCTAAAGGGAATTCAGCTTGCACTGAACAAACAATCTCTCTCCCAGTGTTAGGAGCAACCATGCTACAAGAATTCCAACTGCTATTCTCTGAAGAATCTCTGTAGACAATCACCAAAAGATAGTATTTTGGCAAAATACTTACCTGAATGTAGAGCCTCAAAGAGATTTCCACCTTGTATCTGCAGTCTGCTCCCAGCCTTTAGTAGGTTCCATGCCTGCACTCAACCCTGAAGCCAATGAGCTCCTTTTGAGACCTAACAGCAGCGAATAAAAATCATGAACCGTTTTGTTGTTGTCCTGCAGTTGGACTCCTTGGGTTCATGCAGAGATCACTACAGATTTACTGTACATTGAATTCAGCTTGATGTTGCTTCATAAGCATCTACAAGTTGGGATGTTGAAGGAAAGTCATAATAATGTCAAAAACCAAAACAACTAATACTATGAAATAATATTAAAGCATACAGTCAGTCATATTTGGGGAAAGCTGCTTTTGTATGATCCTATTATTGTGTATGATATTGTTACATAAATTAGGGAAGTGCCAACAAAATGTGACAGTGACTGGTTTTCTGATAAGAAAATATCTTTCATTTCTCGAGCATGATGGTTTCTCAGGGACACCCAGTGAATTTGACAGAGAGAAAAAAAATCAAGAAAATGAACAGAGGAACAGATTTGTTGACAGCTTTAGCAGAGCCCTGAAGGAACAACACCTATTCACAGTGAAAAAAAAACATCTGCCACAATGTGGAATTCTTATCACCGAGACTTGAGTTAAACGTAGTGTAGAATCTTTTCTGCTATATAGTCAAGATTGAATTGCCAGAGCAGTCAGGTTGGTGCTTATTGTGGCTGCTGGCTATATGTGTTAATCCAGAAAGATTCAATCTGACAAGAGATTTGTATTAGACTTGTTATGTCCTGAATAAAGACACAATCTTGTAATGGAAGCAACACAATGTTAGAGAAGGGAGCGAAGGACAGGGGCAATTAAACTGGGATGGACAGGTTGATGATGAGGGCCAATAGAACAGTAAACTTAAAATAGACAGCACTGATTTAGAAGACCACTGCCTTTGCTAAACCCAGAGTTTTCTTAGAATTGATCCCACTGTGTTAGTGGCATTGGAAGAAATGTAAGGAGATTAAAGTAGCATCGCAGTCCTAAAGAAGTTCATCAGGCTAATTCTTGGAATGAGAGGTTATCCTATCAAGAAAGGCTACACAATTTGTGCCTGTCTTCTTTAGATGCTCCATGCTGTTCTTTCATTGGTAGGCCCTCACCTGTACCCAATCTCCCTGTTGGTAGGTCTGACACTCTGCAGCCAGCACAATATTCTGGGCTTCGAGACGTATTGATGGGAAACTTTAAGAGCTTGTGTTAGTGTTGTACAATACTGCAACATGCTTCCACTCATAGTATGGATGTCCGTCTGTTTAAGTAAAAAGGGAGGGATGGCTAGCAAGCACATGGGGCGCCCCAAAACTATCTCATGCGGAGATAGGCCTGTAATGCAGTTTGGAGTGCAATGCATTATCCTGAAGGCCAGTGGAAGCGCTTTTGGCCATATAGCTCAGCCTCATCAACCAATTTAGCTAACCTGCATTTCAAGGTCCTGTTCTATCTTTCATTTGCTCCGTAAGATTGAGGTTGGTAAGGGCAGGTGAAATGATGCTTACACTACAAGGCTTTCATCAACTCATGTAATTTTACCCGTAAATTGAAGATCATTATCTGTTGAGATTTTCTCAGGATTCCAAACCCAGGGATAAATTCTCATAATAAAATTATCAACAGTTACAGCATCATTTCTCTGAGTTGGATCAGGTTTTACCAGTGGGGATAAAAACACGATAACAAGTGCAAAATCACAACCCGTACATTTAGGTAGCTGCATGAGGTCCACTTGGAGGGCCCAGCGGCAGCAGATACCGACAGTGTTGTTCAGGGTTCAGTCTCTGGCAAATCATATAGTTGCTGTTACTTTTTTTGTTATCATTGTGAATCTCTCATTTTCAGTTATACCCGTCATCCTTTACAGTTTTGCACATCGTGTGCTTTGGGCCATAGAGTCCTTTCAGCCTCTGACGCATCACGCTGTAATTGTACTTGTTCATCAGAAGAATTTGGAAAGTATTGGCAGCCTGATCACACTAGAGTGCTACGTGGTCATAAAGCTATGCTGTTGCTGCCTTAGCAATGGAGTCAGTTCATATATTTTCTCTGGTTATTTCATCCTTTCTACGAGCTGCATAGTTTACAGCAATAATTGCAGTCCGTAATTAAAAAGCAGGAAAAGGTTCATAGTTAGTTCACTGTGTTTTATCAGAGTGCTGGCGAAGTATGAAACCCACATAGTTCTCCATTAATTGTCCATTGTCATGCGCCACACCCAAGACATAACACGATTAACTGTAAATGTTTACAGCAGCACCAACTGCAGGGATGCAGGTGTTTGCAAAGGTAAAGGATTCAGCTCCTTGAGCAGAAACCGGAGAGAAGGCAGCTGTGCCACCTCAGATGCCACATGCGATGCGCACACTGCATATCCGCAAGGATTTTCCACTAAACTTTTTCCCAGTATCAGATCAAGAGGAAAAAGCCATTAAAGAAAAATACATGCTAGAAATCCAAGCAACACACACAAAATACTGGAGGAACTCAGAAGGCCGGGCAGAATCTGTGGCAAAGAGTTAACAGTCAATGTACCTGGCCAAGACCTATCATCAAGACCTGATAAAAGGCACCAATAGAGTGGATGTGGATGTTTCATTTGGCAGGGAAGTCTAAGGCTAGAAGGCACAGCCTCAGAATGGAGGGATGTCCTTTTAGAACAGAGATGATGAGGAATTTCTTTAGCCAGAGAGTGGTGAATCTGAGGAATTTGCTACAACAGGTGGCTATGGAGGCCAAGTCATTGGGTATACGCAAGGCTAAAGCTGATAAATCCTTGATTTGTCAGGGCATTAGGGATACCAGGAGAAGGCAGGAGATTGGGGTTGAGAGGAAAATTGGATCAGCCATGATGAAATAGCAGAGCGACCTGATGGGCCAAATGGCCTAATTCTGCTCCTATATCTTATGGTTTTATTATCTAATTAGAAAAAAATATTAATTATGAATACTACAGTACATAATATGATGACAGCTTTAGAAATGTTTTACAAAACATGGCACGTAGTGCAGCAAGTACATATCACCATCTCTAATCTCACTGCCTCATTCCTGATCCATTTTCATCAGCTGTGTCAGGGTCATCCAGACACCTGTAGGTATGTTGTAAATTGATGTTGCTAGGTCTACAGAGAGAACTTGAAGTGTATTCTGTGCCAAATGTACCTCACGAAAACTGTAGCGTTTTAGCATTGATCCCTATTTTGGTATGTGAGAATCTGTGGGGGAAGAAAGAGAAGAGAAAGGAACAATATTAAATGAGAAAAGCCTTAATTAAATTCATTCATGGATAAAGTGCACAAAGTAACCAAATCCCTTTATGTAAAAAGTCTGTAGGAGACTGGTTGTTTTTCATTTGATTTGAAATACCACAATGTTAGTTAGCATTTTTATTCCAGTTATAGTATTAAAATTCTTTTACTATTCTGAACTTTAAGGAAAGGTATCCAATCAGATATTTCATTTTTGTTATGATTATTAATTTAACAGTAGAAAGATACAATTATCAGATATGAATGTGGGCTTTTGATCTTGTCGGCAATCTGGACCAGTGTTTTGGCTATCCTTAGGAGATTGCTTAAATCATTACAGACATCCAGGAAACGAAATCCAACATGGATATCAAGCAAAGTTGGAATAATCTGATGTGGCACAAAAATATATCATGCCATGGCCAATGGAGAAGAATCAACTTGTTATTAGGTCTATCCAGGTGAGGCGGAAGGACAAGAGGGTCACAGACCCTCAGTTGCCAAGGGAGACTGGAAGAATGATTTTAATACACAGTATCACAGTGCCTTTGCATATATCTGGCTTAATACCATTTTTGACATGTCTTCATAATGGATACTGATTTGAGAGTCACAAATGTGCAATCAATAGACTCTAGTCACTTGTAAAGCCTGTTGTTTAATTGAAATCATAGCTGGCTTGTTGTTGCTCCTGCTGTGACCCAGGAATCCAAATACTGAGATGTGTTCGCCTGAGAGCATCCGTCACTTAAGACATGCAGCATGACATGGATGGCTAACTCAGTGAATTTCCCTGCACAACATGCTTATTAAACCTATAACTCCTGATGACTTGGGCACCTGTCCAAATCTTCAAGCATTACTGTAGTAAACAACATCATATCTATAAAGAGGGATCTCGCTGCAATCCTTCAATGCTGTGAGGTGAGTATTATGAAATGGAAGATATTATTTGGTGATACAAGTAGATGTCAATATTCTTTGACACTGATTTCTCTTAAACTGTGGTAGCAAAATCTCTAAAATTGAAAGTTATTCCAGATTGCAGTTTGTAGATTAAGATGAAATAATAAATAGTAGATAAATTCTGTTTGCTTGCATCTATTTCAATCCTTAATAAATGCTGAGAATCTGGAACACTGTTTTTGCAGTTCACCGCTAATAACTAAATGCTTTACTAGAATGATTTATACATATATTTTAAAAATCCCTATCCGTGAATACTTTATGAATAGACTTCAATTGTTCCTTTTGTGAAGAAGTTGACTTTTAATGTAGATTATATTCTTTATTTCTTTTCAAAAAAGACAACAATTAAATGAGCAAAAATGTATCCAGAGAAAAGGCTGAAACATATCTGCAGTGACTGGAAAGATCCAGGTGAAAATAAAATGGGAAACATCAAAATCCAGAGCTGACAATTTAAGAGGAGTTTTGCAAGACTGTAGGGAAATGTGGTGCATGAGGAAAAATGGCGTAGGGAATGCTTCTGTTCATTAATAATGCAATAAGTCTTCTGGCTATATTTCTGTGGGAGTTTGAATTAGAAATTAAGTAGTAGCAGCCATATGCAAAGTGCTATAATGCTGAATCTGATTAAAATGTTATGCAACTCTTTAAAGTCAAGGTATTGCATATCTCCCTGCCAAAACAAAAGCTGTAAGTATAGTGTAAGGTAACAAAAGGTGTGTGGAAATATTGGAATTTCCTTCTGTTTGGCTAATGAGCAGTTAGACAGAGGTGATTTGCATGATTTGATCAGCATATTTAATGAGAATAAAATTGAAGTAGAAAGAAGTATAGATGACACTAAAGTGAATTTAATACTTCTTGTTACAATGAAATATTGAATTTTGTTCCTTTTTTTCTCTCTAATGCATATAGCAACAGCCCTTTCCATTTATTTAACTATGTGCTTGGAATGGAAAGGGGTGAGGAGAAAGGTCATGCTCTCTTCTAGTTGCTGCGATCAGGAAGAAGGTACACGAACCTCAGGACTCACACCACCCGGTTCAGAAAGAGTTATTACCCATAAACCATCAGGCTGTTGAAACATAGGGGATGACTTCACTCAGCTTCACTTGCCCCATCACTGAAATGTTCCTACAACATATGGACTCACTTTTAAGGACTTTTCATCTCAAGTTCTTGATATTTATTGATTATTTACTTATTATCATTATTTCTTTCTTTTGTATTTGCACAGTTTGTTGTCTTTTGTACATTGGCTGAACACCCAATCGATGTAATCTTTTATTAATTCTATTATAGTTCTTGTATTTATTGAGTATGTCCACAAAAAATGAATCTCAGGGTTGTATATGGTGACATATGTGTTCTTTGATAATACATTTACTTTGAATATGCAAACAATGGGAGTGTTGGTTGGCTTAGGTGAGTGAGAAGTAGCTTTTATTATTAACTATCTGTCTGGAATAGTAACACTTATCTGCTTCAATTGAAACCTCATGTTGGTTGAGAAGAGAAAGAATCAGTATGAAATATGAATAGGAAGCAATAGAGACAGTACAAAGAGATTTCATCAGGATGTTACTTGAAATGGAGGGCTACGGTCACAAGGAGAGATTGAATGGGCTGGGTTATTCTCACTGGAATGTAAGAGGCTGAGGGGTAACCATACAGAAATGTTTAAAATTGTGATGGGCACAGAGAGGAAAGATATTCCAGTACTTGTTCCGTAGGGCAGGACAATCCAGAACTGAAGGGTGCATGTTTAAGAGGAAAGGTGTAGGATTTTCACAGTGGTGAATATCTGGAATGTGTTGCCAGAGGAAGTTGTGAAGGTGCAGTACATACAATTATAATGTTTAAAAAGCATTTGGACTGGTAATTAGATAGGACCAGTACAGAGGGATGTGGACCTGATGTAGACAAATTGGATTAATTTAAGCATTATGTTTAGCATGAATATATTTTTATTTTATTTTATTTTATTTAGAGATACAGCAGGGAACAGACCCTTCCAGCACACCAAGCCATGCCACCAACAACCCACCGATTTAACCCTAGCCTAATCACAGGACAATTTACAATAGCCAATTAACATACTGACAGCTATGTCTTTGGATGGTGGGACGAAACCAGAAACCCACAAACACGGGAAGAAACCATGCACTTTCTTACAGAAGACACTGAAAATGAACACCGAACACCGACACGCTGAGATGTAATAGCATGATGCTAACTGCTAAGTTACCACGGTGCCCCACGGGATAAAGTAGGACAAAGAGCCCTTTGCTATACAATTCTGTGACCACCTTGAAACAGTGTCTCTTTATTTCATCTTCTGATCTATCAATAAGAACATAAAAACACAAGAAATAGGAGCAGGAGTAAGCCATCCGGCCCGTTGAGCCTGCTCCAGATTATCAAAATAAATAGTAGATAATTGAGGAACAAGAAATAATCCCTGGGCTACTTCCCTTGTTACATCCTCCAGCACAAAAAGGAACCATTTATTCCAACTGTTTGCTCTGTCATAGCCACTTTTTCAATCCATGCTGACACATTTCCTCCAACCCCTCGGGCTCTTAATTTATGCTCTAGGTTTTCCTGTGGTACCTTGTTAAATGCTATTTGTAAATCTAAGTATGCTACAATTATAGGTTCCTTCTGTCAACTTTCCCTGTAAACTTTGTCAAACGCAACTGACTTTTCATAAAATAATGTTGTACAGATTTGATTATATTCTACTTTCCTAAATAACTACTATTTTCTCATTTAATTATTTCCTCATTGACTACTGGCTTTAGCTTCTTGACAACAATAAATGATGCCTTTGCTTCCCTACCCTCTATCTTCCTTCCTTTTCGGAGTCACATTGGCTACCTGGGACTTAAGCAAGTTTGAAAGTTGTCAACCAATGAGTCCACTATCTCTGCAGCTACTTCCTTTAAAACCTTTGGGTGCAGGTCTTTGAATTTTGTTTATACCTTGTAATTGGGATTTTTACAAATTCATCAATGTTGTTCAGAATTAGTCCACCTTTCACTGTATCTAGGGATATTTGCCATGTCCTCCACTATGCAGAAAATTGAATGGTTTTTTTCTTTGTTTCTTGTTATTAATTTATCAGAATCATTCCTTTGAAATTGACACTTACATTAGCTACCTTCTTCCTATTTTTATATCCATAAAGACCCTTATTGCTTGTTTTGATATTATTACATATAAGATTATCATCAAAATTAATTTTCTCCCTTATGAGATTTTAATATTTATGTTCTAAACTCTTCCCAGTTCCCTGGCCTATCACTATCCCTTACCACTGTGTGTGCATTACTTTTCAATTTGACATCATTCTCATCTCTTTCGTTAACGATAGATTGTGCACCTTTTGTGCCTGGATAGCTTTGAATATCTGCACTGTTCATCCACTGCCACATTCCACCTTTGACAAACCCATCTTCATGCCATTATAATAATCCTTCTTATGTTGAAGGCTTGTGGTGTGCAAACTGCATCTAGAATTCTACGGCAACACACACAAGTTGCTGGAGGATCTCAGCAGGTCAGGGACCATCCATGGAAATGAACAGTCAACAGTTCAGGCTGAGTCCTTTCTTCAGTACTGGAAAGGAAAGGGAAATACACCAGAAAAAAGGTGGGGGAGGGGAAGGAGGCTAGTTAGCAGGTGATAGGTGAAGCCTGGTGGGTGGGAAAGGTAAAGGGCTCCAGGTAAAGGAATCTGATAGGAGAGGAGAGTGGATCATGGGAGAAAGAGTGAAGGAGGGACACCAGCGGGAGGCGATAGGCATATTGTGGTCACTCTCTTCTCGGGGCTCTGTAACCACACAACCTCATTACACATGACCAAATCTAAAAATTCTGGGTAGGATCCATAATGTGCCACCGTAAGAAACAATCTTTGATGTACTCTACAAATTCTTCTACGGTACCCTGGATAGTTCTCTCAATCCAATCAGTAATTAATTTATAATCTTTTCTGACAATTTGTTGTTTCCTTCAAACTTGCTTTTGATATTTTTCCGCTTATTTTATGCCCAAATGAAACATCACATTCTGCCTGTAGACTACTTCCACATGTGTCTTCTTTCCTGTGCCATACATACTGTCAACACAACACAAACTGATTATACATTATCACCTTCTGCCTCTATATCGTGACTCAGTATTGATCTGGCAACTTTCTTGATTATCAATGTCATTCTGCCTATTTTCCCTTTTGGCCTTTGGGATATTGTATAACTGGTAATATTGATGGACACTGCCTTTCTGAGGCACCGCTCCATGAAGATGTCTTGGATATTATGGTGGCTAGTACCCATGGATGGAACTGACCAATTTTACAACTTTCTGCAGTTTACTTCAAACCTGTGCAGTTGCACCCCCATACCAGACGGCAATGCAGTCTGTCAGAATGTTCTGCAGGGTACATCTGCAGACGTTTGAATGGTTTAGGTGACAAACAAAGTCTCCTCAAACTCCTCATGAAATATAGCCACTGTCTTGCCTTCTTTATAGCTGCATCAATATGTTGGGACCAGGTTAGGTCCTCAGATTTATTAACACCCAGGAACTTGAAATTGCTCACTCTCTCCACTTCTGATCCCTCTATGTGGATTGCTTTGTGTTCCCTCATCTTACACAATCATCTCTTTGGTTTTATTTACTTTGAAGTGCAAGGTTGTTGCTACAATCCCACTCAACTTCTGAAACTTTATATTCCTCCTCACTATCCTGTACTACCATTCTCTCTGTTCCTCATGAAGGATTAGACATCTTGTTCTTGGAGATTTAGCACATCCTATTTAGGAGAAAGATTTCTTTCTGAAGATGATTGGTGAAAAGCAAAATTGGAGAAAAAGTGCAGTCTTAAAAAAGAAAAATGTTGTGAATAGGTCAATGAAAGGAAAAATAATCAACATATTGAGTAGATTTAGTCTGCACTGCTTGGACCTAAACCATTGTCTATATTGTAAGCAGAATGAAAAGTGGCGCATGATGTTAAAAGAAAGACCTTCCCAATTTTCATCTATCTAAGTTAGCTGAAGATGATATTGAATAACTTCTGTTAGTCTTGCTCACGATGTTTCACCTCCATAGTCTGTCAAGCTGATCCTTTGTCCAAACAATAAAGACAAAGTCTGCCTTTGTGGTAAATCCATAACCACAACACTCCTAGACTAAAAAGAGGCTTATTTCTTGATCTTTATTCATGACCATAACTAGGAGATGTGCATGTCTGCGACAAGTTAATTTTAAGCTCTCTGCTTTGCCTTAAATTTTATATTCAGAAACAAATGAAAACATGAACAAAGCTACCATCTGGAGAATAGTGATACAGTCAAGATCTGCTTGGCTATTTCATTACAGATTATTTTGTATTATAAATAGGTGATTTCAGGTTCATGAACTCTTCCAAACTAGAAGCTGAAGGATTACTACCCTGTATTTATCTCAAATACAACTGTTGGCAAGAAACTTGCATTTTAGTGGCATGATGTTAATATATAAGATCTTGGTAATTTCATTGTGAGAATACTATACTGACTATCATCAGGTAACCATTGGTTTCCATTTTTATAGCCACCATTATCAATTCTGTCAATAAGTCTGAAAATAGAAACATAGAAAACCTACAGCACAATACAGGACCTTTGGCACACAATGCTGTGCTGAACATGTACTTACTTTAGAAATTATCTAGAGTTACCCATAGTCCTCTATTTTTATATATACAAAATATAGAAGTTCACTCTCCAGCATAGCTATACCTATAGTATTGTAATGAATAGCATCAAAAACACTTAAGACTAATAAGAAGGAACAATTATTAAAAGTGGAGAAAGAGACGAAACTGGTTCTGATGAAGAATAATATAAAGAAGATTGAGATAGTACCTGGAAATCTGAAAGTAACAAGTGACAAATGCTGGGAATCTAAAATAAAAACAAGAAATTCTAAAGACACTCAACAAGTTAGACAATATCTGTGGAGAGAAAAAAATATATAACATTTCAGATTAGCGAGCCTTCATCAGAGCTGGGAAAAGTGAGAAAATGTGTGTTCTAAAGTGTGTATGCAAAAATGCCTGTATCACTAGTTAGCTGCATGGTTCTACCACATGATTCAAGGAAAGAGGTGATTACACTGAAGAGGTACTGTGAGGGTTTACAAGTTTATTGCCAGGATTGGAAATTTTTAGTTAAGAGAGAAGACTGGATAATCTAGGGTTTGTTCTTTGGATCAGAACCTCTAGCCTCCTCTCCTCAGCCTCTGGTGGGAGCCTTAATTGATACACATAAAATCCTATCAAGCCTTGATGGAGTAAAGTTCAAAGTAATTGTATTTTCAAAGTGCCTATATGTCACCATATAGAATCTGAGACTCATTTTCTTGCGGGCATTCTCAGTAAATCAAAGAACCATAAGAGAATCAATGAAAGACTTCACCCATCAGGGCGGACAAACAACAAATGTGCAAAAGGCAACAGACTGTGCAAATACAAAACAGAAA